>NC_140794.1:69124233-69804233 GCF_037176805.1 Vigna unguiculata
CATTCAGGATACACAAACAAATACACTTTCTATACCGGTTGTATCTAAAATCGTGTAAAGAGTGAAAACTTTCTATATGGCTATATCTATACCAGTTTCAGAGTCGATATAGTAAATCTTTTTTAACAAGCCTTGGTTGTAACCTTACACCATGTCTTTTTCTACAAATTCCCCGGTTAAACCGTGCATGGTATTTGAATCTTGTTATTATTTTAGTTGCTATGTGAAATACATGTAAATGACTCTTTATCTGTGGATGAATTTCTTGTATTTTTATTTTCCAATGTTTTGTTCCCCTCACAAAAGCCACCAACACTCCATGTGCATCATATTTTCGACCCTTGTTCTTGCTGCTTTTTTGGAAGAAAAGAATCTATCTTTTATCTAGAGAGAGGGTTATTGCTCTAATCATGTAAGGTTCTTCTGGCACTGCATGTGCAGCAATCACCTCTGCCCACTTCACATATTATTTTGCAGTTCTCAACCTCTCTTTAAACCACTCATATCATCACACCACACCACACAATACAACACAACCCTCTCCCTTTTACATATAACATTTGTATAAATATATATAATGCAATCGCCTTTCAATTTACCAAGTGTTTTATTGTCGTAAAGAATTCAACTTCTGAAGGCAATTGATACCCTCATTCCAGCCACGATGAGTAGCAGCCCTGCACCTTGCAGCCGATCCTGGTGAACACCAAACTAAACCTTATATTTTTTCTGGGAGTGTGTTCGTGTTTGACACATGATGCAGTGACCATTTTGTTCAATCTTGTTATGACTTATCTGTGTTCATGAAATTAAGATTCTGTGTCACCATGGTTTTGTTAAAGGTCTATTAGCGAGGACTCCCTGAGAAGGTTTGTGCAGTTTGCAAGTGAAAGCTGCATACAAGAGTTGTTGGCAGCTTCAGACACAAACAGAGGGAAGGACAGTGATGGATGGAAGGTTCTAACTCTTGACAACGGTGTGGAGATATCAAAACGAAGGTCAGGCTCACTCCACACGTTCCGCAGCCGTTGGATTCTTAGATCTGTCTCTCCCCAACAGTTCATCACAGTGGCCAATGCCATTGATGCTGCAAAGGTGAATGTCAAGTTTCTCATAAAATGACAGAAAATAAAGTGAGGGAGGTGAATGGGAGTAAAAGGAAAAGAAAATGAAAAGAGAATAAAAGTATACCTTAAACAGGAGAGTTAAGAGGATTAGATTCCCATCCAGCATGTTGAAAAGAAAACTTTTGTCTCTAGCACTGTCCTTGATCCTATCTTTATTTTTTAGTTTGTGGCTGACATCCATAGGAATGACAAAAAAAATGCACGATTCCTTGTCTTTTACTTTCTTCTTTATTCCTCCTCTTTGTACATGTGAATGTGGCTTGTTCCTTGTAATGGGGGTTCAATTTGATTAAGAAATTATTTTTGTACCTGCAGAATAGTTATTTTCTGATTACATTCTGATCTTGGTTTTTGATTATTTCTTTAAGCCAGCAATGGGACTCTGATCTGGTGGAAGCCAGGTACATAAAAGATCTTGAAGACAACCTCAGCATAATTCGTCTCAGGTTCGGAGATAACTCGAAGCCTCTCTTCAGGAATAGGGAGTTCATTGTCTATGAACGCCGTGAAACAATGGAAGATGGTACCTTGGTTAGTACGAAAATTCCTATCAAACATAAACAACGTATTCATCAAAACTTTTACAACGTTGCTGAGTTCAAATGTACTTTTTGTCTTTGAAATCATTGGACAAAATGTTAATGGGGTGTTACAGGTGGTAGCAGTTGCTTCACTGCCAAAGGAAATAGCTGCAGGATTGCATCCGAAGCAAAGTAATGCGATCAGAGGATTGTTGCTTCAGTCAGGTTGGGTGGTAGAGAAGCTTGAAGATGATTCATGTGTGGTCACTTATGTTGTTCAGGTAATTAACAATCATAAGATAAAAATGTTCTTTTAAGTTTACACGCATTTATATACTTACGAAATTAACTTAGTAAAATAAAGTTTGCACCAACGATCTCGTTGATCATCTCGTTGATTTTTTTGTTTTGTTTTGTTTTCAGTTGGATCCTGCAGGGTGGCTGCCAAAGTGCTTTGTGAATCGATTTAACACGAAACTAGTTATGATCATTGAAAACCTTAAAAAATTAGTCCAAGCATGTCCCAGTGAAGGTGAAATTTGATTACTTTGTAAAGTTGCAAAGAAAGCCAGTGCAACCAAGTATAGTATATATATATGCTCATCATTTCATAGATAAACTTAAATAACTTTTAGGTTTATAATACATACTTTTTATTTTCAATTTTTGTGGTAAATAAATTACCTAATAAATTAACTATGTTGATTTAAGTTTCTCGTGTTATCTTCCATCTGTCACAGTTTTAAGGGTTGAACAATAATTAGTATTAAATATCTTTTATTTCTCGAATTCGTACGATGTGTTCATCATATAACACAAAACAAGCAAGTTGTTATGACAAAAAAATAAAAAATAAGATTTTGGTGCTTAATATATAATTATTTTTTATTTTAATTACCTAATCCAAAATATTAAGAATATGAAGAGGGAGTTTTTTAAAAAGGTTTGAAATTTAAATATATATATATATATATATATATAATTAAATTTAAGAACATAAACAAAAATAATTCAATTTAAAGAATAAATTTATTGAATATTAAAAAAAACGATGATTTCTTAGCCACTTGAAACTTACTTTAAGTCATAAATATAATTAGTTTGGTGTATGAATATGTATATTTAAGTTTGTAGTTAATAAATTACAGCTAAGCAAGCTGAACGGGTTTGGGCTCTGTTTCGGCTTTTATTGGCAATGAAGTCAAAGGCTAATTTGGCGGTTTTGGATTTGAATAAATATATATTTATAAACATGAATTATAATAATATCCAATAAAATTGTTTGGTATATCTATGTAATCAATCAATCTCACCTAGTGAGAGGAGAATAAAAAAGGTTGACCTATGCTATAAAAAAGAAAAAAATAGGCTGAAAAATATCATAAAACAAAAACAAAATAATAATATGATTAATATTTTTTAAGTCTTTGATAAATTAATTAATATACTTAATTAAATAAATTAAAATAATTACATATTAAATTAATTTATTGTTGTAATAATAATAAATAAATAAATAAATATTTTTATTGTTATTTTATTTTTTATTTTTATTCTTTTAATTATATAATAAAAATAAATTTTTAAATTATTTTCATTTTAAATTTTAATATTTTTAAAGAGTAAGTATTTAGATAAAGTTTAGTAACATAAAAAATTAATAAAGTCAATTTTAATAAAAATATAGTATAATATTTATATCAAAAAATTGATCTCAATTTAGATATAGAATTAAATAAAATTGGAATTGAAAATACAAAACCACACAAATGTCTTTAGTGTGTTGATATAATATTAATGAAAATAACTTAATTGATATTTTTTTCAAAAATTAAAACTTAATTAAAAAAAACTACTTAAAATTTTTCAATCAAAATTGAAATGAAAAACTAATAGAAAAAAAAAAGACGATACTTAATAGAGTAAAGGATTTGTGAGTTGGGCCCAAAATCTTGTGCTAAGAGTATGACATATGCTACCTAGCGCTTTCTTTTTCCATAAAAAAATGGTGGTTAACACCTATCAAATAAATATGTGTATTTTATAATTTAAAATAATAATAATTTATTTCTTTAAAAATAATATACTCACTTTAAAATCTTTTATAATAATATAATAATACATATTAAAATTTTAAATATAAAAAATAATAATTAAAACATTATTATTTTAAGTTGTTATATATATATATATATATATATAAATAATTATTTGTTTATTTTTTAAACATTAACCGTTATTTGTATATGTTTTCTATAAAACTATTAGCAAAAACACAAACACTCTCGCGTACATGTGTATGCAAAAACACAAACACTCTTGCATAAAATAATTAATTTTTAAAATAATAATTAAGGGTTAAACTCAAATAACGAAATGTGGATACAAAAAATGATATCCTTTTTTATATATTGTTATAAATTCTACAGTTATTTTTTTTATTCATTAACAATTATTTTATCTTCTTTTCTCTATCTATTATACTTTAATTTTAATAAATATAAATTTACTTTATATATTAACCTAATAATATTATAATATTATTATCTATTAATATAATATCATATATATTTAAAATATATTTTTTAATTATAATTTTTAAAATAAAAATATCTTAAATTTATAAAATATATTTTTTTATGACATTGATTATAGACAATTTTTTATTGTAAATTGAGTTTAAAAATAATTATAAAATTTAAAAATTAAAAGTAAAATAATAAAATAAATTATATAAACGAAGATACAACTAATATGGAGTTGTTACACTAAAAACAATTACAAAGTGTCAATAATTATAAGGAACAAAAATTAATGTCCTTTAAAAGTGATAGATTATGTTTGATTTGAAGTGATAAGAGAAAAAAGAAAAAGAAAAAACAGTTTGTAAAGAGAAAGACTCTGGAGGCTAGTTGAAAAGAAAAGTATTTTTATTTTAAATTAATAAATCATTTTTTTCTCATTTTGTTTTTGCGCCAAATAAGAGTTTATTTTCGATTTTATCTCTTTTGGTTTTAAGAATGACATTAATTTTCTATAAGCATTTTATTTTATGATTGATTTTTTAATATTAAACAACCTTAATCCATTATTAATTTATCATTAAAACACTAATAAAAATGCTTACATAATAAAAAATATAAAAACTTCTGCACATTCAATAGCATTATTGAAGTGTCATAAAACAACAACAAAAACATTAAACCACACTAATAAAATATAATTCACTAGTTTTTATCTTTACTTGGATCATTTTGTGCAAAACGTCCACACCCCACACCAGTGCTTCACAATGAGCCAAATCCCATAGGATAACTATAAACACAGAATTATATTTCTTCCCTGCTTCACCTCTCTATCAACAATCTCTGTAAATTGCATAACCATTGGTTCACTTCTTTGCACTTCTGCCACATCGCCATTGGAGAAGAAATATAGCCAGTAAAATAATGCAGCTCAAGATGAAGATTCCTCACAAAAGAAGCAACATCTAGCAAACTAATATATAAACAAGTTTGGCTTGGACTTGAGGTACTTAAAATGTTGAACACCACTTAATTAGGGTCAACTTTTGTGTATGGAGACCCTGCACTTACATTATCAAAGGTGTCGTTGCTGTTATAAGGATGGCTGGAACTTCCTCTGCTTACTTCTTCATAGCTAGAAGAGATGGAGGGTGATTCCTCAGTAGGGTTTGCACCAGCTGACTTCAATATGTTCTCAATTTCTCTTACCACATCACTCATTTTAGGCCTTTCTTCACCTGACTCTTCAACACATTTCAGGGTCAAATTCACAAACTTGTCAAAACCTATCAGTGTTGTGGACGACACTCCCATGGCTGGATCAATAAATTCATGAAGACCGTATAAGCCTTTTGTCTTATCCACAGCATTCCTAATCTCTTTCACTATATACTTCCCTCGTTCCAATGGCTTTCTTGCAGATATCAGCTCCAGCATTAGCACTCCAAAGCTATACACGTCACTCTTCTCAGTCAATTGTTGAGACATATAATACTCTGGATCCAGGTAACCCTACATCACCAACCAAAAGTTCTCCATTCTCAGCATTGTTAGCATTAGAGTTTTATATATTTTCAGGAAGATACTATACTAACCAGTGTTCCTTTAACTTGGGTGGTAACATGATCCTTTTCTGCATCTACCATAGACTTGGAGAGACCAAAATCAGAAACTTTGGCATTTAGGCGGTTATCCAGCAAAATATTGTTTGATTTTATGTCCCTATGTATGATGGGAGGATTAACAAGTTCGTGAAGATAAGCAAGACCACGGGCAGTACCAAGGGCTATTTTTAGCCTTCTAATCCAATCTAGCTTAATCCCTGACTTCCCTGCATAATCAGTTACAGGAAAATTGAGTTACAAATCTAACACATGAGCAATTCCTTTAGCAGCAGGTATCGTATCAAAGATGTCATAGCAGAGAGAGGAATATGCAAGTTCAATAACACTGAGTGATGTAAAAAAAGAAATAAATTGAGAATCATTTGGTAACCATTTGCTCATATACCTGATAGAGCGTCCTTTAAACTACCATTTTTAAGATACTCATAAACCAGCATTTGCTCTCCTTGGTCAAAGCAGAAGCCCAAAAGGCTGACAAGATTCTTGTGGTGAACCCTTGATAGAAGTTCAATCTCCGCTTTAAACTCGAGCTTTCCCTGCATAGATTCTTTTTGAGCTCTTTTTATTGCTACCACGTTTCCATCGGGAAGGGTTCCCTTATAAACCTGTGTGTGGACTTTTACACATTACAAAGTTGGTTTATGTATTATAAGCACAGATGAACTTATGTCACAGTTGATTATACTACGATCACAGTAGTACATTCGGTACCTTCCCAAAACCCCCAGATCCAATGTCATTGACTTGAGAAAAACTTTTGGTGTACTTTTTAAGGTCTTCAAAAGAAAACATTCTTGCTTCTTTCAACTGAGGGACATCACTCTTGCTATCAACCGTATCCCAGCGTTCTGCACTCGTGAAATTTAAGCATGTTAGTTAAATCAATTCCATGTGAATGATTAGAATGCAGGAGATATAAGTATAGAGCTATATTACTAAAAGGATTGCTTTGTCCAATCGCTTTTTCGGCCCTTTTCTTCTGGCGGAAAGCATAAAGACCAGCTAAGAGTAATAACACTAGCAAGACCAAACCACCAACTGCAGCCCCAATTATGATTCCAATGTTTGAATGTTTACCCGATTCACTCAATCCTTCTACACAACAAGAAAGGTTGAGAAGAAGGTTATCTTAAAATGGAGCAATTACTACTACAATTTTATTCCAATCGTGTGTGAAATTGTTTTTACCATGGTTCCCAAAGTGTTCATATCCATCTGCAAGAAAAAAAAATGGTCCAAAATCCGGCTGTGGAGGCTTAAAAGTCTGGTTGCTTAGCATAAAACCAATTGTTGAAGTCCCAGTTCGATTGAAATAATCTAGTCCTGATGGGAAGACTTGTAAGCTCAATTTGAGATACCCAGTTGAATCAATACTTGGATGGCTCAACAAGACCGAATCCACAGGTACAAAATGTGACTTAAAAGACCGCATAAGAGAATCCTCAAGCATTGAGTAGTGTGTTATGTTATCCAAGTCCGAAAAGGAAGGTGACCTGAAAGCTAAGGTTCCTGTATATGGATATGCGCATTTACAGTTGGGACTCGAAGTCTGTTCGGAACTGCAGGCATCAGGTTCACAGTTATTTGGTTGTGTTGAATACGAGAAATTGGATTGAGAAGAGGAGCAATATGTCCCTCGTTCATTAGTTTCTTGGCAAACTGGGTTATCTTTGAGTCTGCAGGAAAAAAAGTTCAGAAAAATGGAACACCTTATAAAACTATTCGAATTACTAATCCTATGCAGTGACATACACAAAAGATGTCAGCTTACATTATCCTGACACCTGAAACTTCATTTTGCTTAATGTTGTCGATTGAATTTGTCTCCAAATCAATAAGTCGCAGCCGGCTGCTGTTGGAGGAGCCAACATCCAAGGTTCCATTTATCTTGTTGTCTTTTAGCACCCTGTGGTCAGATGTTAGGACATAATAAATATAGATTACTATTAGGAACTTTATTTAAAAAGATAAATTCACATATTTATAGAAACTTTCCCTAGTCAAGATGCTGAAGATAGGTGTACTTACACAGTCTGTAAATTGACAAGTTCAAACAAAGAAGAGGGAACCTGTCCTTGAAGTTGTGTTCGCTCCATCTCTCTGCCATGAAAAACAAGGACTAACTGTGTAACCGGATTTCATTCACGAAAGTAGAGAGAGGGTGGTGAAAGGTCAAAGAAGTGCACAATGAAAGACTTACAATGTTACTAAGGACTTGAGAGTAGAAAACCATTCTGGAAAATCCAATGGTTTAAAACTATTGTTGCTCATGTCCCTTCAAAATAGATTAAAGAGGTTACTCACTCACCATTACAAGGTAGAATAACTTTGAGTAAACATAGGATACGGAATGATAGTAACAACTACAATACAACTATCATAACTAAATGCTTTGAAATTTACAGGTAGTTGAGGGCATTCATTCCAGTAAGGTCTGGCAGGGAGCCTGAAAGTTTATTGTTGGACAAGTACCTGAAATGCATAAATCAAAGCCAAAAAAGTTCACTTTTCAAGTAAAAGTGTGGGTGCAGGGAAAGGAAATGTTTCACATGTTCTTCATGTTTGCTTACAGATCTCGAACATTTGTAAGATTGTTGATGTTTGAAGGCACAGGTCCATCCAATGAGTTACTATCTAAGCGCCTATTCACACAACAACAGTGTATTAATGCCAAAAGCAGAAAAAAAATTCATGAACTTGTTTGAGGAGTAATGTAGACACTTACACCACCTCCAGACTCTGAACTAGTCCAAGTGTAGCTGGAATTTTGCCTTCGAGTTTATTGCTTTCCAAAAGCCTGCCAAGAAGATTTTCAGGATCACAGGTGTATATTTTAACATATATGGGAGAAACAATGAAGATTTTTTGTGCACAAAATAAATCTAGATACTTCAGCATTGCAAGGAATCGAATATTAAAAATTCCCCGACAGATAAAACAGAAACGAATATGTTAATTCAACCCTTTGTAGCAACCATAATTTGAATTCTCTATTGGATTTTACTGTATTGTTCCTCTGCTGTGCTGTGTCTTTAAGATACACCGAAGAACACTGATTTTGAAGTTTTAAAATCTATTAAAAGGATTTTTAGAATATCAACATAGTATATTTTGAATGTTCAGCAGTTCAATGCAGGGTAATGTTACACGTGTTCAATTATCTGAATGGAGTCTACATGAAGAAAAAATGTAAGAACTGTTCTTACAAATGAATGAGAGCCATTTCCGGGCTAAAAAGTCCAGGAGGGATGGTGCCTGAGAGATTATTCTTCCCAAGATGACTGTATAAAATGGAGATGTGTTAATGTTTTTAGTATGTACAACGAAAAACGTGTTAGAAAAAATTGACAAGCCAAGTACTACAGAATAAGAGATTTGACATACAAATGTTTGGCATGGTGTAACTTATCAAGACCAAATGGGTCATCACCAGATACCGGGATGCTCCCTTCAAGTTGATTGTCTGCTAAATCTAACCAATAAAGCTTTGATAGATTACCTATAGAATTCGGAATCACTCCACTAAAGCCATTGGAATTTAAAGACCTGCAATTCGAAGTCTATGATTTAGACTAGGATCCAAGATCTTCTATTATAATGCCAAAACTAAAAACACAAACGAACATGAATGATGAAACCATCATTCAGTGAATTTTGCAGCAATTAATGAATTAAAAGGCATTACAAAAACAGGAGCTCCTGCATATTTCCTATGCTGTCTGGAATAGGACCACTGAAGCTGCAGCTAACGAGAATTCTGTTGACAAACGAATAAGAAAAATTTGTTGTTAGAATTGTTTTCATCAAAAACCACTTAAAACGAGTTACTACTTTAGCAATCAATTCTGCATTACAAGGTTGTCAGCTTCCTCAAATCCCCGATGGATTGTGGAAGTGGTCCAGTCATGTCCTTGTTGTAAGATAGATCCCTGTAGAGAAAAATCACTAGTTTAAGCAGAAAAAGAAGAATCAAGAACCGAAAAATAGATCAAATCATAAAATCGCGAGCTTAATAGTTTAACTGAGATGCATTAAAATACTTACAAAATCTCCAATTCAGACAGTGATCCAATATCTCCAGAAAGCTGACCACCCAAACCAGTACTTGCTAGTGTTCTGAAATAAATAAAATGAATCTCTCAAAAACACACTTAGGATAAGCGAAAAACAATTAAACATATTCAGTAACAGACGCTACATTGATGTAACACGTGTATTCTTGCACTTGATTCCTTCCCAATCATCACAAGGATCTGAACCCTCCCACTCTGGAGGGGTGTTCTTCCAGGTACTCGTAAGAGACTTTAGTGTGCTAACTGCAAAAAAGTTACACAAAGAATACAATTCAGTAACTGAAATCTTGTGTACATAATTGTCTAACTTTTGATTGCTCTGAAGATGTCCAGAAGAAATAATTGGTCCTGACAAACTTTTTCTAAAGCTTGCAATGTAAGAAAGATGGTATTCGCAGGTGAAGAAAAGGATCAAATACACAGTATATAACTAGAAAACTGAACTTACAATCCACATCATTTGTTTCTCCTTTTGCAACCAACACATAATTCAAAACAATCAGCAGAACTACTAATATTCTTTCCCACATTATCAACTTCAATGGATCTCAAAACCTCACCACTGATAACTATGTGATTACTGAAACCCTTTCTCATCCACCTTCCGTCCAAATTTATTCACTATACATTAATTATACAATCCAAAGTCAACAATGAACTAAAAGAGAAGCAGTCAATAAAGGTTGTTCTAGGGTAAAGGCTTTAAAGTTCTTCCTTTTCATGTTCTGTCACATATAGTCCCTCGTATATGTATTTTCCTTTTCAGGAACCTCCTGACAAAAATATCTTGACACTTTTTTACTATGATCTTGTGTTACATTATTTTTTCTTCACTGTCTTCAATTACTCAACAACCTTTTTTCGAATTTAGATTCTCTGTCATGTTTCTCACCGGGGAGATACAACACTAACTAAATCTGAGCTCAACCGCATAAGGTATTGACACCATTCTCAACCCAAAAACTTAAGATAATGGGTTTATAGGTATTTATTCTTATATAGTGCTCTACTTTCTCATTTCCATTTCTAGTATAGAATTTGGACTATTTTTTTTCAAAAAAAAGTGGATTTTTTATTTATGAAAAACCATATATTGAAAGAGACAGTAATCTAACACGTACATGGATATGTAGACTTAGTAAGAGTGGGAGATATTGGAGAGATAGAAAGAAAGGTAATATGTTTGAAGGTTGATGAGAAGGAGTTAGAAGAAAAAGAAGATTATTGTATTGTTATCTAGAATAGGGTTGTGGCGTCACTGTCAGCGTAGGGAAGACTGCATTGAATTAGTGTCTCTTCAGCCACACTGGAAACAGGCACTGGTGTGGTGTGCAGTTGACGTAGTCATTCAAATCTCTCTTTCTTGTTTTGCTATGCTCACCATTCAATTCCTTCAACTTGTATCCCCACTCATTACCCACTTATATGCATTAAGCTAGATTTTTAAAATCTGTTCAATTCAACTATTCTATCTACCACTTTTCCAACTATTTCATTACAATACTCTATACAGATAACAGAGCCTTGTATTCCTGACTGAGAAAGGGGTAGAATTGAATGTTTCAGCTACAATCCAATCGCTACCATTTTGGAGGACTACGTTGGTTTTGGTCTTCGCATGCTCGCAGACTTTAGTGTCGCTGTTAGGTTCACTTTTATTTAATATGAGATTTTATTACTAACATTGGCGTTTTGGAATAAGAGTCACACTGACTTTTCTTTTTCGGGTTCAAGATCCTTTTCAATTCACTTACCATGCACACTTTTTCTTAACTACTCATGTAAATTTCACTTTCTGATATATAAACTCATCAAAAACTTAAAAATGAAATTTTATTAATCGAAATAAATTATTTTATTCAATTTAATATCTTATCTTAAGAATATATACTTGTACTTTTTTATTTTGTAGTCTTTATATGATAGTATTTCAACTGATAATTTTTTTAATTTAATAAAATAGTTTTCAATAAAGAAAAATCGATGAGTTTTGACTATGATGTCTATCAAACTTTTCTTATTTTACCTATGCAAATTTTAATCACATTGTTTCTTTACAAATGTGACGATTTTAGTTTTAGTTTTTTTTTTCATTCTTTAGATAATTGACATTATTATATATATATATATATATATATATATATATATTATTAATTTATTATTATCTTTTCTAATATTTCAAGTTTTATTTAATAAATTTAAAGAATATAAATATTTGATTTATATCGTGTAGATAGGTGAAAATATCAAATATTTAAAAATATTATTAATAGAATTAGTAAAGATGATCGAATATTAAAAGAATATATCAACAAAATCAATTATCTACCTAAGTTAGTTCTTCAATTACAAATCACAATATTTGAAGAATATTTCAAAAATATAGAATCTCCAAATATTAATATATATATATATATATATATATATATATATATATATATATATATATTTAGGATATTCAATTATAAAATTAAGTACAAATTGAGAGATCTACTCCAATAAAAATCTATAAATTATAAAATTAAGTACAAATTGAGAGATCTACTCCAATAAAAATCTATAAATAAGAGGCTTGACAAGAATAAAAAACAAAAGTTAAAAGTTAATTATTGATGGTCCAATAACTTAAAAAAATGTATTAGATATATATAATTTATTTTATAATTACAGTTAAATTTTATAATATTTTTTATTATATCGGTAACAATGATAAAATATATAAATTTTAAATATATTATTTTGAATGTCATTAGCACCTGATAACTTGTCTTTAAGGAAATATATAGTTTTACTATTTTAGAATACACTATTAATTTATTCATCCCAACATTTACTTAAAATTAATTTAATAAAATTTGTGATATTAAATCTGCATAAACAGTTATTGTTTTTATTTTAAAAATAGAACGGCTGCATTTCGATGCCATATTAATTTTAAAAAATATTGAATATTTATATTTAAACTTTCCTATATATTAAGGACACTAATTGTGAGATAGTAAAAAAATATTAAATATTTCTTAAAAAAATAATAATTTAATTATGAAAATGCACGATTTAACGATAATTGAACAAGTCTCGTTCAAATCTAACATCCACCACAAAAAACTTTATCCAGACTTTTTCAACTCATTAACCTTTACCAAGACTTACTTTGAGTCAATATCTTTTAGTCACACATTTCAGTTGTCAATCTCAGTTTTCTAGTACATCAGAATACTTTCTTAAGAGAATGACAAGTAAGAAATATAAATTTAAATAATATAATTATATATTAGTTATGAAGATTACAAATAATTCAGTGAATTCATAAAATTTATGTACATTTTTTAAAATTTTAATAATCTATCTGTGATTGTATGATTTAAATTATTGTTCAATCTTGTTTCTTTTATAATAATAATAATAATAAAGTATTTTCACATAAACATTATCAATGCTAATGAAAATAAATGAGTAGCAGAGCAGTGTTATTTTTTTTATAAGGTTTTGTTCATGTTTCCGTCTCAATTGGATTTTTAGATTTGAAGTCGTTTTAATTGAGTTTTTTTTATTTTTTAAATATGTATTAAATAAGTCATTTTCGTTATGTAGTGTCAAACAACATCAACATAGGTGTCATATCATGTGTTAGCTGTGTTTTTTTTCTTTTTTTCTAAATTTATATTTTTTTATAGAATAAAAAGAAATATATATATATATATATATATATATATATATATATATATATATATATATATATATATATATATATATATATACTCTTCTAATATGTTTGTGACTTTAAATGCATAGTCCACATGACTAATTTAGTATGGGAAAATAAACATATACCAAAAAGCAGACCCATGTAAATTTTTTAATCTTAAATCCTAGAAAAAAAATGTTTTATTAGTTTTCATTAACATGAGAAATAAACTTTTGAGAAATTTTTGTACTCAGAATTTGAGTCTCAAATTTTTAACTTTAATGAAAGAGACCTTCAAAGTTTATAAAATTTCTACAATCTCCATTATTTTACTCTAAATTTGCATACTCCATTAATCACGCATCGACCATGATAGAAGGTCCAAAATGCAGTCAAGTCAATAAACCATCAAAGAAACAAAGCAGCGAATAGTAGGAACAGGTAGATCGTTAAGAATTATGTAATCTCAGTAAACTAGCAGCAGCGAGATGAAAGCTATAATCACAAGGATTTTTAACCATACAAAATAAATCACTTTCATCCACTCTCCATCATATTGTATCTAACAACTCTATTGCAAGAGTAACTAGTGACGCTGAATCAATTGCTGCTTCTGCAATATTTCCAACCTAATACCAGATATTTCTCTGATCAATGATTGGTGTTTAAAGTCATTAAAACCAAATAAAACTTGTATAATATAATGTATAATATGCCCTGTTATCTTCATCACAGAACTAAGCCAAATATGGCTATGAAAAATTGCATAGTTCTGGTCACTTACCACTCCCAAATTATTGGTTCAACTAATGAACTGCATCTGGCTGGTTCTCTGGCAAAGCCTCCCGAAATGCTGGGATTTCATTATATGCCTCATGTAATCTTGATAGAGTAGGGAATTCCTTCTGTTTGAACAAGAAAAGGAATAAAGATATATGAATCCAGACAGTTATATGAACTAAGATTTTGTATCATGAAAATACCATATGTATGTATGGAAAACGATAAAATATGAAAATATTTTACACAATGAGTTTCGTCTTGATAAAGTGTAAGTTTGAAAAATCTAACAGTATCAACTGAGGATTTAATCAGTATGGAGTAACAGTATAATACTTTTTTACACTCGTCCAATTATGGGCTGTTATCTGTGGTAAGATTATAGTTATGAACAACAGAGAAATCTTACTACTAGAGAACCATATTAAGTTTGGGAATATCACTGGCATAACTTGGAGGACGTTGAAGGGTGAGTATTAAAAAATGAAGGCAGAGAAGATCACATCACACACTTTTATCAATGAAGCTATCGTAATGATACCAAAGTAACTCAATTAAAACATCTTTTTATCACACTCTATTCCGCACCAAAATGGTAGAGGCCGAATCATGGACAGAATAATACCATGTCAACGTTGAATCTCTGGATTGCTGTATCTAACTGAGGTGCTAAAAACAAATCTGCCTGCAAACCATAATCATTTCTCTGTTATATTATAAATAGAGATGTGGAACATGCAACTGAAAAGTATACTCTGACAAAGATACAGAACAAGACAGAAAAAAGGAAGAAGCAGTGCATGCCGATTGATTTTCTTTATCCTTTCTCATTCTCTCTAGCTTCTCATCTTGTATAAAAATCTGATTTCATATCTCATCTTCTTCAAGATCGGATCATAACTTATGGATAGTTGTGAGATAGGGAGCAAATCCACCCAATTAGATTTGGAAACAGAGTAAGATAATTTTTGCTCTAAAATCCCTATGATTTCCACATTCTTCCTTAGTTGTGTAATTGAGAACTTTGATTATTCTCAACTAACCTTTAAATTGTTTGTAATTTGTGTTTTTGTTATTTTGGAATTAAAGGCTTCTGGGTGCAAAGGTTTTTCGAGACCTTGTTCTTGATCCTTTCGTGGATTTCAATTCAGTTCAAGGTAACACGGGAGTTATTACTTAGTTTTGTTTTAATTGGATGTGTAAATGTTGATATACATTGAAGATGTGTTGTTGATATTAATGAAAGTTGTATTTTTGGATGTTAGCTTCATAATGGCTTTTAAATCACCTAAACAGCAGGTCAAAAACTGTTTGTGAGTAAAGGTCAAGCTATCAGATTTAGTTGAAGTTGTTATAACTTTTTAACTTTTAAATAAGTAAATGTTATTTTTTACAACTTGAAGACTTCATATTCTCTTAGCTTTCTTATAAGTCATATTTAAGTTTGTTTGGATGAGTAGAACTTAGTATAAATTGCTATCTTTAACTATTATCGTGGAATGATTTATGTTTTATGAATTGTTTGTGTTTTGTTGGGATACCCTGCTGTGATTGTATTGGATAAGCAGGGGATGATGCAGGTATTGATGGAAACTCTGAGCATTATTAAGGTAGTTATGCATCAACATTAGCACACACATACGTATATTGGCTTATGTATTTTTTTTTTCAGCGGAATATTGGCTTATGTATTAAGTTGTTTTACAAAACCTTTGTTGGTAAAAGCTTAAACTATGTTGGATTTATTATCAGATTAGTGGATTTTTTTTTTGTGTCTTTTGAGTTAAGTTTTTAAGGGTGTAACATTGTCATTTTCAGAAATTTGTGCTGACTTTTTAGTTAAAAATGTGCTCCAAAGCATAAGTAGAAATGTTACATTACAGCAGGTGGGCATGCAAAGCAAGTGAAGATTTTTATTTTTTAGGTTATCGGACCTTGGAAAAGAAGAAAAGTTATGATATTAAACTCCATTAACATACCAGGAAAATTTCATCTCCAGTTGCATATCTTCCTGCATGGTCTTTCAACAGTTTTTCAAGTGCTGAAACACATGTACAATAGCATTTCAGTATTTAATTAATCCTAATCCACAACACTCCATTAAATGGCTCAAAATATTGCATTTTTTTGTGTTAAATTTCGTATTAGCCAAAGGGTGATATATACTTGTATACACACACAGAGAGCAGGACCCTAGAAGTTTAAAAGGCATAATTTGGAGCATTGCCCCAACCCTTCACCCTTCACCGAAAAAATAAAATGCAAATGTACAACAAGACCCCAAATCAAACTAGTGGTGATATTATCTCTACAAAGAGATAAGCTAAGTAACAACCTCAGCCATTATTCTTGGATAACAAGCTAGCTTGTAAAGTAAACAGAGTTACACAGCTGGAAAAACAGGAACAAAACAATCTTATATGTTCTTATCCTCTTAATTGGAATTTCATTCTTGTATATTGAGCTGAGTTTTAGTTACTGTAGTTAGTTTTTTGTCAATAACAGGAACAAAACAATCTTATGTGTTCTTATCCTCTTAATTGGAATTTCATTCTTGTATATTGAGCTGAGTTTTAGTTACTGTAGTTAGTTTTTTGTCAATAAGCGTTAGCTTAAATAATTTTCAGTCTCTAATATATGATTGATCTTTGGTTTGAACACTCAATAGATTTTTCTTTCAAATTGGATATGTGGTAAAGTAAACATTTTGATTTCAGTTCTTAAATGAACTATTTAATTTTTATTTCATTTTTTGCTTTAAGTTTCTAAAATAATTTTATTTTTTTCTTTCAGTTTCTCAAAATGATTTTTATCATAACAATAGATATTTTTGCATCATATGGTGATGTATAATATAGGGAATGGAAGAGACTTGTTCACTCAAAATGATGAGACACATGGATAAATTTAACTATAACTAATAGAACTGATACAGATAATATAAAAGACTTAAACCACAATGGTTAATTTATTAAGTACCCAATTTAAATGAAATTGTTATTGATAGAAGGGATTGAATAATCTGAAAGCATAGTGAAAGGATCTCAACTTATTTCATATGACTAGAGAAACTGAGAAATGAATTCTGCATTCATAATTGAAAGCAATGGTGCAATGGTTCCTTAGATAGATAATGAACTTGGCATAATACTTGACAGAGTAAATGAACTCAGAAATCCAAACTTTAAGAATACGGACAGAATGTCTTACAGTTGAAATGTTGGAATTAACTAACACAGGGAAGAACTTTTCCCTTAAGTTTTGAGCAGGCAACTTAATGAAACTGACACGAAAAACCTTTTCCAATTAAACTGTAAAGTGATGGTGAACAAGTTAGAGAAAACCTCACCCATAAAGCCTTTTCCTATTACACGTTGGGTCCAAGGAAGTTTTTCATCAGGGCCGATTTTTTCCCCTATATACTTCTGCAAATACAAAAGGACCAAAATAAATAATACATGATATACACCCTTGCGTCGTGATAAAGTTGCTTCAAGAAAAGAAATAAACGAACAATAATGTGTAACATCTAGATACGCTTAACTGATCAATAAAAAAGAAAAAAGCACTTAAAATGTACCACAACAGTATAGTTTTGAAAAGGTTGTATGGACGAGGAAACAATGGTGACAGCCTGTGAATGTGGATGAAAGTATTAGAAGAGATGGCATGTGATATAGAATTCAAAGTTGAAACGAATCAAGTAATAATATTGTACCTGGAAATTGATTGCTCTTTTGAGAATGTCATGAGGCAGCAAAGGAGGGTGAGGATACTTATCTTCCAAGTACTGCATGTGAAAAATAAAAATGAGACAATGGAAAAGAAATGAGGAATCACTCACTCCGTCACTCACTTACCATAATAATGGCAAAGGAGTCAAAAATTACTGAATCGCCATCCACCAGCACAGGGACAAATCCAATAGGGTTGTGCTTGAGAAACTCTAAACACAGGTCAAAGGAAAAAGAAGAAGGTCACAAAGAGGGAACTGAATTTATCAGCACAACTCAACTTACAATTTTGGTAGAACAGAAAAGAAACAAACAAACAAACCGGGCTCGGAAAATGTGGTGACTGTTTGATAATCGTAAGGTAATCCTAAATAGAAGAAAAAAAATGGGAAGGTGAGACATTTGGAAGATAGGAAGTAAGAGAGTAAGAGGGTAGTGATGAGTGAGTTGACCTTTGATGTTGAGAGCAAATCGGACTCGGAAGGAACAGGAGCTTATCCAGTGTGAATACAGCTTCAGCTTATTCTCAGAGGCCTCCTCATCAAACATGAAATATGCACAAACAAAGAATAAAAGGGTAAAGAAAAAAAGAAAAGCAAGTTGGTGTGGTGGCTTAATGCCATAACATAGTTCCATACCCTACCATGTCAGTACCACCAATGAAGCTCAGTCGCAGGCTAAACCCTCCGCTGCTGTTAGTATTTCCGCACTACTAACCCTGTTTGACTTATTTGCATCAACTTGCACATGGAAATTATATACAATACTGTGATGTGACTAGTCAAGTCTCTTGTTTGTTTTTCATCGCACAAGTTCAAGTATTGACATCAGCAGTGACACATACAGGTTCATTTTGTGATTTTATAAGAATTCTTCTTGTAATAATCATTTTCAAGTTTGTTACGAGGAGAAAAAAAAAGTATCAAACATGCAACATTTGTAAAGTGGTACCGTTTTCAGTAAAGTATTTGATATGATTTGGATAAGTTTTATATACTCTTTAAGAACTACTATTATAATAGATTAAAGACTTCATCCGAAACGCTGAATTTGATTTATTGGTGATCAGATCGAAGGTTTTGTCGGACAAACCCTAAAGCTTAGACAAATTAAAACTTTTACTGACACGTGCATGAGTCTTGTTAGACTTCATCCATGTTTCATAAAATTCTAACACTATGGACAGATCGAAGGTTTTGTTTGACGCGATTAACCCAACAAATTGTACAAGACAAAGTGAGCTTGGAGCCTCGCGTGACAATAGTGGGGAACTTTGAAGAAAGACAAAATAGAGTTAAGATAGTGGTGTGCTAACATGGAGGTTTTGTAAAGTCGTCAGACGAGTTGCACTGATAAAATGAAAACTCCATGCTATTGATAAATCCACTGATAAATGAAAACTTCCTAAACTTTTGTAGATAGCGTTCGGCCTAAGTTTTTTTTTTTTTTTTTTTGTGGGGTAATGCAAACTTCAGTTTTCGCATTTCTTATATAAAAAAAATCTGATATAGAATGTTATAAATATTATGGACACTTCTTTACTTACATTTAAATGTTTACTTATTAGTGTTACTTTTTACTAATATTTAAATTTTACTTTAACAATATATATTTTTACTAAATGCTTTGTATAGTACCAAGATAAAACTTTTAATATAATTAGAGAAAATAGATACAATATATAAGTTTTCTGTCATTATTTTTTGAGATACGAATTTGATATCACTTTTCCTATCATACACACTGAAAAAACAAGAAGCTTCTAATCTGATAAAATAATTGTAGATGATGTCCTTAAAGAATGTTACTTTGTACAAAACATAGGTCAAGTTGTTGAATTTTTTATTTTTTTATTTTTTTTTAATTTACCCAAAGTTTTGTAACTGTAAAAAAAAACGTTACTAAACAGTTTCAATTACCTAAAAGCAATAACCAAATGATATAATGTTATTCCAATTCTAACCTGTTTCTCGGTTATGTTAAACAGATTAAAACACAACTAAGAAAGCATAAAAGATAGCAATTTCAAATGATGTATAGTTATAACATATTTGATGATATAGTCAATCATAGAAGATAAAAGAGATGTAGAGGATATGAAATTCACTCCTGCTATTAATCCCACAACAATAAAGTGTTCATTATTTTCAATGGAATGTCCTAATTAATACATTAAGTACCTGTATGTCACCTTCACGATCTAGGTACGTGACACTTACTTTAAATATGTATGATTTTCAAAGGAATGCACTGAACTTCAGATGCATAAAAGTAACATTTTTTAGAAGAAAAACGTTTTACAAATTTCAACCAACATTCTAAGAAAACGTAAAATGAAGACTTTTAATTTCTTCCAACCATGCACAATTGGAGTCAGTCTGACATAACTAATGAGAGAATAAAGGGAATGGCGAGGTTTATGGTTGGTGCAGTGACACATGTCATAAGCTTGTGTTCTCCATTCTCACATTCACATAATATGAAAATGACATCATTCTAATGCATGACTAGGACTTCACCCCATAAATCCACTTTTGACTGCGTAAGGGTTGAATAATATGTTGAACCTAATCTCCAGAACTTACAAAGTGAGTTTTAAAATTGGTTCATTGTTAAAAAACCATCATTCTCATAAGCTCAAACTTTTTTGAAACATTGATTTAACGTAAAACATGATCATTAAGATTTGGAACTAAAGATAATATAACACTTTACGGACATACAATATAACCCAAATCAAAATATCTCTTGAACTACACAGGATGTGTGATACAACAAGATGTGGTAACCTTATTACTGAGTATCTTTTTATACCTTAATAACAACAAATTCAACCGGATGACAAATCCCTGCTGCAACTTCCCCTATTAATATCAGATCAAATTTCCTGAGAACAATAAATTAAAATAGTTTGAAATTAAAAACTGCTACCCAAATAAAAGGAGGGACACCCAAAATTAGTATGATATAAAAGCCTTAATAATAATTTTTGTTTGAAGTACTCAATAATATTTTTTGAAATTGAACTTTGAATAAATTACAAAATTTTAGTTTAAGGCCAAAATAAATATTTATTAATCCTTCCAATATTTTTAAATTATCTTTTATTTGCTCAACGTATCTTTATCATGACAACCAATGTGCCACGTCAGTATAAGTGACAGAAGATACTTAATGTATATCATTCTTCAATACTCTAGATCATATGAATCGCTACTAATGAACTCCTGAATAGTAAAACCGATGGACATTAAAGAAGAGACTTAAATCAAAATGTTTAATCTATTAGGTATCCAAATCGAAAAATAAAAATAAAAATTAGGTTCTCCAAAAAAATCAGTCACATTGAAAATCTGGAATTTAATTAGGCCTAATATATACGGTTCAAATAATAAATGGAGGTTATAAAAGTTTTCTAAAGTTCGTTAGAGATTGATTACCGGTCCCAAATTATTGGTTGAATTAGTGTACTGCATCTGGCTGGTTCTCTGGTAGAGCCTCCTGGAATGCGGGGATCTCACTATATGTCTCATGCAATCTTGACAAAACAGGGAACTCGTTCTGCTTGGACAATAAAGAGCAAATAAGTTGTCACAATAAAAATATTCAACAAACAATAAAAAAATTTGCAAACAACAAACAAAAGTTGTAAATTTTAAAATTTATAATCGATATCATGTCAATAAAATGGGACCGTAGATGAAGAAGAAACAATTCAAAGAGAAGATGAGAACTTGGAAGGATAAGAATCACCTCAAGAAGTCACTATTAGGGACATGACCAAAGAAATAGAAGAGAAGTACATGGGAAGAATAACTAAAAGAAGAATGAAGGAACCAGAAGAAGAAATTAGGAAGTATAACATGATTTGTAATTTTTAGAAAAATGACGAAAACGTATTTTACAAGTTTCTAGAGAGTTCTAAACATTTATATAAATTTTTAGTAGTTTATAAAATATTCTAAGGTGGAACAAAGTGGAAAGATGCATGAACTCACCTAATCACATCATTAATGGGGAAGTTACCCAAATTCCTGAATTTAACCACATTAATGAGAAAATTATGCAAGTTCATGAACTTAACCACATCGACTTCCTCCTTAGATCACCATCATGCATATTCAGCCAAGTAAGATTCATTAGACTTGCATAGGTTTGCTTTGCTTCATTAACACTTTTACAAATGCTTCTTTAACCCTTCAACACTATAGAGTTTCCTCTCTACTCCTCATATATTGACTAGTTCTACCCAAATTTGAAGTCCTACAATTATCACATCCTCCAGATGCTTCAAGTACCAGTTTTAGTTTTATGAAATTGCCTGCAAGTATTGTAGCAACCAATGTGTAGTTAAAGTGAGAAATTCATGTATTTTTGAGAAATACTACTGTCAAACAGATCTGAACAAACAGAGACCAAAGACAGAATACTACCATTGGGATGTCGAATCTTTTAAATGCTGTATGTAACTGAGGTGCTAAAAATACGTCTGCCTGCAAATGGTAATCATCCTGTTAGATTATAATTTTTAAATAACTATGATGTGCAAGCAACATTATGCTAAAAACTATATTCCAAAAGAAGATAACAACTCGGTGCTTGTTTAAAATAGTTAATGCTGTTCATTTTCAAAGTGTTGTGATGATTGACTTTGAGTTTGGAGTTCAATCGCATTGTAATAATGATCCAACATATTAGAGCTAGAACTGTCAACATGGACCAAAGCTCGTGAGTCAATCCGGCTCACCCCGAATTCAAGCCAGGTTTGGGTAAGAAAATTGCAAATTTTAGTACGAACCGAAATCAAACCCAACCAACTAAGAAATCCGCTCACCAACATGTGACAAAAAAAAATTAAAGAACACCCTAAAGTGGCCCAACAACAGCACAACACAACTAAAAAAATGGGATGGGGGAAATATACATGGCAGGGGTCCGTTCTCCTCCCCAGCTCTTCTCTCCTTCAGCTCTTTTCTCTCAAAATCAAAATCTCTCACTTCACGGGTTATTTTCTCCCTCTACTCTAGGGTTATTGACTTTCCACCGCCTATTACTGCACCTACCACCTCCCGTCACTCCACTCTTCATTGCCTGATGTTGCTGAATTACATTATTCTTCCAGCTTATTTCATATCACTGCCAGCAACGCTGCACATCAAATTATTTATTATTTAATCTTTCACTGTTATTAGTTAAGTTAAGATTTCTTTTTATTGTAGATGAGAATAAAAAAGATGCTTCAGGATATGAATGTGTTTTGAATTTCTCCATTCAAGACTCTAACTCTGATGTTAAAGAAAGACAGGGGACATAAATCATTTGATGTTAGATAGCAATTTGTATTTTTATGATCTTGAATCGTATGAGTTTAAGTTTTAAGATGATTTAGATTTTATTTGGATGTTATTTAGAAGTATCGTTTAGTGTTTGTGTTTGGTATGCACGTTATTTTGATGTTTAGAAGTATCATTTGCAGGTATTTATATATACACACACATACATATGGCATGGCTGTTTTATATATATTAACATATGATGATTTATTTGTCACCGTTATTTTAAATATATTAACATATGATGATTGATTTGTCATGGTTATTCCAGTGATTTGGAATTTGGTTCCGATTTTCATATTAGAAAAAAAAAAGTAGATTGAAGAGAAAAACAACAAAACTAGAAAGTTGCAATTTTATTTTCTTTTAAATTGAGTGAGTCGCCAAACGGTGATGGGCTGGGAATGGCTCCTTTTTCTGAAGCTCACTGAAAAGTGAGTTGGCCCATTTAACCCGCTAAACTGTGATGATTTGGCAGAGCTCAGTTTTCAGAAGCTCACTCATAAGTGAACCATGTTGGTTTGGTCTACCAAGTGGCAAACACATGGTGGCTACCCATGTTGACAGTTCTAATCAGAGGATCAATGTGAAGATATTGCATTAGGCCACCGTCAGACACAGGAACTTCTGATATTGCTAGTTAAGGCTACTATATGGGAAGACGTCCTCTTTTCCATTTATTAATTTTCAAATGACTAAACTCCAATAAGTACCAACATACCAGGAAAACCTCATCTCCGGTTGCATATCTTCCTGCGTGGTCTTTCAATAGCTTTTCAAGTGCTGAAACACAGGTTTTATAAATAGCATTTGATTAAGATAAAAACAAACCAAAATCTGGAAAGACGTACATAAACAGGATATATCTTAACAACAAGGGGGGATAACAGTGAATATTTTCTTAAAAACTACACCAACTTAGGGATAATTTGGAACATTGGATAGGATACGTTATCACCAAAGATTTCCCTCTTCTTTTTTTGCCCAAATCATAACTGCAATTTAAAAAACAAATTGTTTATAAAATGCTGTAGTGCTAACTACTGGATTCTCAATTTCCCTGCTCCCGATTGACTGTCATTTTCAATTTGGTATAGTCAAATTCTGTATGTACTGCCTATAAATGAAAACCTTACAATATTTAAGAAAACACCAATTAGGATGGTAGGATCCACTGTATAGGAAGAAAATTTTAATTAACGGGGTCATCCCCCTTTTGAGTCGTTTAGATATAAGCTATATAATATAACACTGGGCTCTTAAGTTTCAAACAAATGAGATCTACAGAACTAAAATTGAGAAAATAAAACTGTTTTATGAATTATCTGTTATGTTATAGAGAGAAATAAGCTAGTATTTCATAGTAAATTGTTTAACTTCGAACAAATTCTTGACACTTCAAAATCTCTATTTTTGCGTCTACTTCCGTTCTTACTATCTATATAAAGCAGTGGCAGCAAGCTAATCAAACCTCACCTGTAAAGCCTCTTCTAATTACACTTTGGGCCCAACGAAGTTTTTCATCAGGGCCAACTTTCTCCCCGATGTAGTTCTGCAAAGATAAAAGTAAAATAACAATAAAACATATCACAGGCAATCCAGCACCCAGCTATGGCTGCTTGGTAAACAAAAATAAATAAGGCAACAATATGTTAAAAATAATCAGCAAACTAAAAAACTGAACGCATAACTTACCAGTAAACTCAAGTTCTGAAGAGGTTGTATTGTTGAGGAAACAACACTAGTAACCTGCGGATCAAAACATCAGAAGAGAATGCACGCATTAGGTTGCGAAACTCCCCACTTTCTCTTTCCTTCAATATTGAATAAAAAGGAATAACATTATTATCGTCAGTTTCATCTTGGAGGAATGGGATGTAAGTGTACCTGGAAATTGATTGTTCTCTTAGGAATATCACGAGGGAGCAGAGGATTGTGAGGATACTTATCTTCCAAATACTGCATGCATTAGAACAGAAAATGCGATAAAGAAAAACTAACAGCGAAGATGAGACATTAAAGATTTTGAAGTGAAAGAAAAGACAGAAGACCAAAATAATGGCGAGAGAATCATAAAGAACAGCGTGGCCGTCCACTAGAACGGGAACCCAACCAACAGGGTTGAGCTGCAGAAACTCTGGAAAAAGATGAAACTCCTTCGTTAATCGATGAATATCTTGAAATTAGAGAAATTTAGGGTTAGAAAACAAACCGGGGCTAAATTGTTCTCCCTTCAACAGATTGACGGGCTTGTAGTCGTATTTAAGGCCTGAATCGAATGCAACAAACAATGGCGAGTGAGTGAGTGAGAGATAGAGAGATAAAGGAAGGAAGTTGGAGTACCTTTGAGGTTGAGAGCGATTCGGACTCGGAAGGAACAAGAGCTCCTCCAATACGAATAGAGCGTGAGTTTGTTATCTTCTTCTTTAGCAACACTTGCGCTTGCCTGTTATTCAATTACAAACAAGTGTAACAGTGATCAGTGAGTAGCCATCAACATAGCAGATTAAGGCATCAGAGGCATTGCATACCATTGCTGATGCTTCCAACTTCAGACACCGACCAGAGTAGTGTTTTGCCCATTCTTCCAACTTCATTCCTTTAAACACTGTCAGCCATTTGATTTTCCTAATGCTTCAGATTTTGCCACATGTCCTCGCATTCTTCAATACGTCTTAAATACATTTTCCGTACTCATTTTCCTAGTGTTTGTTACGGATATTCACATATTGACACAATGTTTAAAATGATTCTCATATTAATGGAGTACAGGTGATACTATTTGTATTACGTTGCATGTGTACTGTATATATGGCTAATTAATGATAACTTTTTAATTTGGGAGAAATTTTGCAATTAGTGCTTGAGTTGGATTGCAATCGTGTTTTTTATCGTTGGAGACGATTTCTTCATCTTCAATTTTCCAGTTAATCATCATCAACAAGGTAGGTGGGATTAGGGTTTTCTAGGTTGTGTTTTCTCGTGGGTTAGGGTTTCTATTTTGGAGTTTGTTTTTGTTCAAACATTCGTTACCAAAATCCTAACTCACATATTTATCCTCAAATATCTAATTACACATGTACAGACCACGTAACACATTCTAATACATACAAATAGTGTCACCTGTACAGTATTCCGTTACTGATTTAAACGGCGTCACAGAAAAGGACCAAATAAAATACGAATTACAAAAATGAGAACTATTTTAAATATTCTGTCAAAATAAAGACCATTCAAAACAAACACTACAAAAATAAGACAAAAAAAGGTATTTAGGCCTTTCAATAACAGAATTTGTTTATCAGCTCCAGGTTTTGCAAACGGGTGTTTATGCCTCCTAATTTGTCTATTGAAAATAATCTTTGGAAGCCTTTACGAGCATGTAATAATTCTCTTGAAAATTCATATTATTCCATTGAAATGTCTATATTTAGTCATCTAATATGGCATTATTTTATTACATTCTAACTTTTTGGCATCATTCATTTTTTTTTGTGCGTGCTTGATTAGAAAGTATAAGAAAAGAGAAAAGGTAATTTATAAGAACAAGAATTTATGTTTTTTTTAATTTTTAATTCAAATTTCAATGATTTTTATGCATCTTTATTTTTCTTCTAATATTAGGAAAGAAACCATAGGATAATAATGAGAGAATAATAAATTTGGTAGTGGCCAGTTGGAAATTTGGAATGTATGCTTGCGGTCAAATTGGACGCAGCTGGACGGCCCAAAAGCCATGATACACAATGGCCCATTATGGAATCAACTTCTCCAATTTTAAGAAACGCATTATTATTTTGAGAAAGAAGATTAAGAAACGCGTTAATATTTTAAGAAAGAAGATTAAACAAGACCATATACTAAAAACTCTGTTAGAATATTAATTAGTTTTTAGGTTTATTTATTTATATTTTTATTTAATGAAGTAATTTCCACAAATTTATTTTTCATACTATTTTCATTGTGTAACTTTTATTGTTAATCAGTTAATTTGTCACCTTATATATCTGAAGAAAATATTTCAATGACTACGGATGATTAATGTATAAAATATTTTATTGTTAACTAGTTTGAATTTCGCCAGTGCTAATTTTTACACTATCACATTGGTACATGTGTTACTAACTACTTTCATACCTAAAATACTAAAATGACAAATTTGTAAAGAAATTAAAGAGACTAAATTAAGAGAACAATGATCAAAACGAAGGTAGAAGTGAAAAGAAAAACAAGATTTGTGTTGTGTGGTATACAGCTCTGTTTCTGTTCCTAATTTTGTCGTATTTAAATAATTGCATAAATTATTTAAGTTGATTTTGCTGAAAAATAATTATTAATTGTTAGTTGATAAAAAGGAAGAAAAAGAAAAAGGAGTGGAAGAGAGAGCCGTTGGATGAGAGAGTGCAGATTAGTGAGAGTGAGCTGGCTAATGGGTGTCGCGAACGTCAATAATTTAATATGCGAAGAAAAAAGAGAAAGAAAGAAGAGTAAGGCGCGTCACAGTCACGTGTCTCAGTAGTCGTCTCTTTCTTCTGTCTCCAGAACCGACACTCCCTGCACACACAGAGAAGGAGTCACTGCAAATCTACTTTTCCAATCACAACATTGCATTACTGCATTACGTTGTTAGATTAGGGATTGGGGATTGGAGATTGGGGATTGGGAAGTAGGGGTTGGTATCGAAAATGAGTATGTACGGTAGGGATCCGTGGGGTGGGCCGCTGGAGATCCACGCCACGGACTCCGCCACCGACGACGAGCGCAGCCGCAATCTTCAGGAGTTGGACCGCCCGGCGTTAGACGAGACTCAACAGAGCTGGCTCCTGGGCGCCGGAGAACAGAAAAAGAAGAAGAAGAAATACGTAGATCTGGGCTGCATCATCGTCAGCCGCAAAATCTTCATCTGGACACTTGGCACTCTCGCCGTCTCCGCTGTACTCGCCGGTTTAATCACTCTCATAGTCAAAACCGTCCCACGCCACCACCACAAGCCCGCCCCTCCCGATAACTACACTCTTGCTCTCCACAAAGCCCTCCTCTTCTTCAACGCCCAAAAATGTAACTACTCATTTCACCATTTTTATTTCTTTATCGTAATTCTAATTTAACTGATTAGTTGATTTGGTTTCTTGTGTTGTGCGTAGCGGGAAAGCTTCCGAGGCATAACAACGTTTCGTGGAGAGGGAACTCGTGCATGGCCGATGGGAAGAAGTCTCAAGGTACGTCGAGTGCGATCAAGGATCTGATAGGCGGTTACTACGACGCCGGTGACGCTATCAAATTCCATTTCCCCAAGGCCTTCGCCATGACGATGCTCAGTTGGAGCGTTATCGAGTACAGCGCTAAGTACGAGGCTGCCGGCGAGTTGGCTCACGTCAAGGAACTCATCAAGTGGGGAACCGATTACTTTCTCAAGACCTTCAACCACACCGCCGACACCATAAATTCCATCGCCGCGCAGGTTGGCTCCGGCGACACCTCCGATGGGAGCACCACTCCCAACGACCACTACTGCTGGATGAGACCCGAGGACATCGATTACGACCGCCCCGTCAAGGAGTGCAGTAGCTGCTCCGATCTCGCCGCGGAGATGGCGGCGGCCTTGGCGGCCGCCTCGATTGTGTTCAAGGACAACAGGGCGTATTCGCAGAAGCTGGTTCACGGCGCCACCGCGCTGTATGGCTTTTCGAGGAGGCAGAGAGGGAGGTACAGTCAGGGTAACGAGGCATCTGTGTTCTACAATTCGACTAGCTATTGGGATGAGTTTGTTTGGGGAGGGGCTTGGATGTACTTTGCCACTGGGAATTCGTCTTACCTGAAGCTGGCTACCACTCCCGGCCTTGCCAAACATGCTGGCGCCTTCTGGGGAGGGCCTGACTATGGTGTCCTCAGCTGGGACAACAAGCTTACTGGTGCTCAGGTAATTCCTTTCGTCTTCTCCCTTCGTTTTTTCACTTATCTGCGACCTTCAATTTTGACTCAACACCTCTAAGGCAGTTTGAATTGTCAACTTCTGTGTTCAGTTCCAATCAACCATAGCTTTTGATGGAAAAGTTTATCCAAATAGCTTTCAAGTATTTACTGCGTTTTCATTCTCGATGCTTTTCAACTCAAAACTTGACCCATTCTCATTACTTGTTTAACTTCAGAAGGTTCCCTTGCTTTCACCCCATGCTTAATTTGATCATGCTGTAGATCGTAGTCATGTGGACCATTTGATTGACTGCTTCGTTTTCAATTTATAAGAAAGTCAGTTCTGGATATATGTTCAAGAGTGGAAGGAAAGTAACTTAATGTTTTGTCTTGTATTTAGGTTCTTCTGAGTCGATTGAGGTTGTTCCTGAGTCCTGGTTATCCGTATGAAGAAATTTTAAGGACATTTCACAACCAGACAGGCATAATCATGTGCTCCTACCTGCCAATGTTCACCAGCTTTAATAGAACAAGGGGTAAATAATTCTCGAGTTTCGACCTTTTTTCTGCACAACAGGTTTTCCATCTATTGTTCTAATGAGAATAACGATGTCTTCTTCACCAGGCGGCTTGATTCAATTAAACCACGGTAGGCCTCAGCCTCTCCAATATGTTGTCAATGCAGCATTTTTGGCTGCCCTATACAGTGATTATCTCGATGCTGCTGATACTCCTGGATGGTACTGCGGACCCAATTTCTTTTCAACTGATGTTCTTCGAAATTTTGCGAAGACCCAGGTGTGTGCTATTATACTCTTTTAAATCGTGCATAATGAAAGCCTAAATATCATGTGTTTGGGCTAATTTATTTTCCTTTTCTCTTTTCTGGGTGATTTTCTAGATTGATTACATTCTTGGGAAGAACCCTCGGAAAATGAGCTATATTGTAGGTTTTGGCAATCACTATCCAAAACATGTTCACCATAGAGGGGCTTCTATACCAAAGAATAAAATTAAGTACAACTGTAAAGGAGGATGGAAGTGGAGGGACACATCGAAGCCAAACCCGCATACAATTGTTGGAGCTATGGTTGCTGGTCCTGACAAGCACGACGGGTTCCATGATGTCCGAACCAACTATAACTACACAGAACCAACTCTTGCAGGCAATGCAGGTTTAGTAGCTGCGCTTGTGGCGTTGTCGGGTGATAAGAGCTCAGGAATAGACAAAAACACGCTTTTCTCTGCTGTTCCCCCAATGTTTCCAACGCCGCCCCCTCCTCCTGCACCATGGAAACCATGAGGTGTTTTGTCATTCATCATCCTCTATCCGCCAAGTACCACATGTGACTTCAGTGTATCGATGATTTTGAAGATGGAGGTACATTAAAGCCAAGGAAAAGTGGAAGTAGTGCAACTAGGCATAGTGAATCTTGTTTGTCTAAGAACAATCTTCGCTTCAAGAATAGCATTAAAATTGATAGTGGTACTTGAGACTGTCTTTTTTTTTTTTTTTTGTGATATACGTAGTATGTATGTATGTATCAAATCTTGAATTCTTTAAACTTGAAAACGAGCATAATGTAAGGAACACGTTGAACTAATGTTTTAGAGTAGTTACTTTACCCAACTTTCTTTTTTCTTTACAAGTTTGAGGACTTATTTTTTTTTTTTTTCAATTTTGCAAAAGCTCGTTTGTTCTGCATGTGTTCACTCAAATTGCTCCTTCATTCTCAAATAATTGATTGTTGGTATAAAAAATTGCTATTTACAACGAAACAAGTGTTTATGAGATTTGAGGTTGAGACCAATTCCTATAGACCTGCATGCACTTGCCAATTCAAATAAAACAAAAATCATTATATCAAAACCGGAGGCGGCGACAAGTTGCATTTCGTTACTGAACGCTGTGCTGATTTTATATTCCAACTTCAAAGCCGCTGAATGTTCTTTCCTGTACTGCATCGAATCAGGTGCCATATTCTAGGGACTGGTCCTCATGTCTAGTCTAGCACTGTGGGACATCATTTCTTTTTCATGCGGGAGTTGTGGAAATCATTGACCGACACATGTTCCCCATGTCTACATTGGTGCGTGTAAAAGAAATATAATTGATGAATATGGCATTACCATTAACTTGATGAAGGGGGCATCAACATCTACAATTGAGCTTCCGTGCTGTCCAATCTCTCTACTGGCAGTGGCAAAACAGGAGTGTCATACCAAGGTTCCAAACCACCGATACACTGTTTCACACGCATCTGCTGAATAAACGACTAGCACATTGTATGACAGCATAAGATGGTGATTCAGACTATAATGCAGTGTCAGTCAGTCAGCACCGGAACAGAACGACATAAGGATAGTTCAAGAGAGGTCACAAATTTACATCTGCAATATACATGGTTCCAATTTGAAACTCAGACGTATTGCACAAAACAATTCAATCAGCCCTTCTCAACTCTCTACATAAACCATTGTTGGCCTTTTTGTATTTTCTCCTTTAACCTGTTCTCAAAATATTGTTATTATATTACAACCCAAAATGGCCTATGGGAGAAATGGGGTTGTCATATGAAAATCAAAAAGACATAAAAGGAAAAAATATTATAATTTATAAATGTAATTCAAGAGCAACTTGTTAATAAACGAGTCACGAAAATTTCGACCAACTAGGCTGTTTAGGCCGTTCAAGGGGAAGCTTCTCCAGCTCAAAACACCCCTTCTCAGAAACAGAGGTCACTTCCTCATTCAACCCTGACAATTTGAGTTCATTGAGCGTTCTCTTTGCATAAACAGTGAAAGCAATGGTGGTAACTATTGCACTAAAGAAAGAAATAATGTTGTATACGATTTCCACAGTAGTCAAGTGGTGCCTCCCGTACTGTGCGTCAGCCAACGTCTTTAATAACCGACCACTGACGAAAAACATTAAGATGTTAGTGTGGGGGTTAAGAATTATAAAGAAAAACACAAACACCCTGGTAATCGTGGTAAGAAAAAAGAGTTTGAGTTAGTGAGGGTATTTGTCTGAAGATCTAACAGAACTCCAAAAAACTTCGTCTTCTAGCCATATCAGAAAGGAGGAAATGGCAAGTGTCTTTGCAATTACAATACATTTACAGTTCCTCTTTCTTTCTAATCTTTTTCTTTAGGGAACTCATTAAGCCAATGAAGGACCCTAAATAGAAAGAAAACAAACCTGTAGATATAGATGAAAGCTTCTGGTACCATTCCAGCAATTGACCCACCTAAGTAGGGCCAAAACCTCATATTTGTGACTACCACAGCATAATTGAATATAGTATAAGGAAAAGGAGAAACCCTAAACAGTGCAACGACTTGAAATTGATGAAACCAGTTCCCCTCCCCAGCAAGCCTAATCATTGCAGCATTCCGGGGCCATCTCCTTAACCATCGCTGGAGAATATAAAGGCAACAATCACAAACAAAAGGAAAAAAACTAGTCAGAAAAAATACAGCACGAAATTTAAGAAGACTCTTGATCATATAAGAAATAAAATGACTTACATGAATGCGGTCACGGAACGGTAGCCCAATTAAGTAAGGCAGGACCATCCCAACAGTTGTTCCAAACATTATTATAACGAAGCCAATGCCATAACCAAAAATCATCCCGCTCAGCCACATGGAGGGGCCAGAAGGGATTAAGAATACTGGGAATAAAGCCAGAGAAGCAACAAGTACCAGAGCAAGAACTGGACGGCCAAAGGCAGCAGCTTCCCATGCCATAAATGGGTAAACAGCCTGCATATCAAAATTAAAATGATGAAGCATCAAAAAACTAATTTAATCAAATATTACAAGCATCCATATGGAATGCATTCCATTCCACAAGAGCTGAAATATAGAGTCTGAGCTTGCTTTTAGTAGTAAAGATGTCATTACTATAATGCTCTTTTTTAATATCATGCTCAGAAGTAACCTTAAAATGTCAGCGGGATTTGGAAAGTGAAAATGAAAACAGAAAGTGTGCAAAAATAATTTCTTGCTGAGTTGAAAGAAAAGAGTCCCTCTTGTGCTTCTGCATAATTTCATCCATGCCATAGATCGCACATCAAGTCAACTCATCTAGGGTGTGTTTGGATTGCACTTAAAAAAATTACATTTGGTTGAATGAAACTGAAAAAGTTTTATGATTTTGCTTTGAAAACAAACCACGTTTAAAGTTCAATGAAACAGAAAAAAAATTGTCAAACATCATTTGTAACTTTCTATGTAAAGTAAACTTGGGTTTGAACTCCGAAACATTAAACCAAACACACAACTAGAGATTTCCTTCAACACATTTACAAAAAATATGGTAAATTGTTCGTTTGTGAAGCATGATTTAAATCAAGTGGGAGGAGAGCATGGAACTAGCAACAATAACTATGAAGATTGGCTCGGTGAAATCTTGATTATGGTTTCTAGACTGTCTAATGTAGTAGACCGCTTGATATTTCAAGAGTGTTTGATGGTACAAGACCATTTGTCTACAGAGCATGTGGTGATCGCCTAACCGTTATCAGACTGTAACTTCTTTCATTTGTCATTAGAGACTCCGCCTTGTTGTTGACGTTTCAAGCTCAGATGTGGGAGCACTATTTATGTGTCTTCTCCAACAGTTTAGGCGTGTAACAATTATTTCTCTAGATATAAAACTTTGTATAAATTATTTAACCAATTGAGAATTGAGAGTTCATTGAGAGAAACTTTGAGTTGTAACTTTGGTTAATAGTAAATTTTTTACTGTGAATGTAGATTGAAGGTCGTTAATACTTCGATTGAATCATGTTAATTTTATGCGTTTTCTTCATTACTCCTCTTTGTTAAACGTCTAACTGTTGCAGGTTTCTCTATTATCATTGTTATTCATTTGTGTTTGGTAAACGGTCTAGTAGGTTTGTTTGAACAATTTCCACAACAATTACTGAGCTAACATATCATTTCATATATCATCATATATCATCTCTTCAATAATATATTTCAGTTAAAAACATTATAAGAACAGCGAAAGTGACACAGGATTGCCACAATTTAGTCCATATCAACGAATGCATATTAGCCAAATAACGTCAATACCAGTTCATTCTGAACAGAAAATGAAACTGTAGTACCAAAATGGTTGTAAAAGTAAGAGCAAATACCTTTTTGAAAAAGAGTGGCACTCCCCATCTGATAAGAATAAAAGCAAGTAACACAATGACAACACACCATAAAGAGGATTTAGTCCACCACCAGAAAGACTGTAATCTTGATTCTGCTCGAGGCAGCAAGATTTCAGATTCAACCGCCCTTGTTTCATCAGGTATGACCAATCTAACATATTCACTATTCCCCCTCGCATGAGAGCCCGAGCCTGCATGTTTTTCCAACACCTCTGATGATTCTTGTGTCATCATTGAGATGCCGGCAGGCTATAATAACAGCAGAAAAAAAAAATCAGAATATAAGCATCAAACTGAGAGTGTATGATTCAAAATTCAAAGTGCATATCTGATTCCACTCTAAATAGTTACATTACGGCAAGAACAGTCAGCAAATAACAATATATAAAAAAAGAGGGACACAAGGGATTCTATACCATCATTGTAGGCAAGTAGCATTCCCAATATTATGACAATAAAGCCAACTTAATAAAATAACCCAAAAAGAGATAGAAGACACCGAAAAGATGTTGAACTGACTTATAATTATATGCAGGTGAGTATTAAGGACGTAAATATTTCAGAGATCCGGTAGGGTGCTCTGTTAGAATAAATCCAAGTCAGACAGAAAGAAAAAAAAATGGACTACAAGAGTTATTGCATGAGTAAAATAATTTTAATCTTATGGGTGGAACAAATTTTCTTCAAGCATAATAAAAATTATGGCTGATGGACAAAAACTAAATGTAGACAGCAATATCGGTAGGTTTATAATGCATTTCAATCAGATATATCAGTAATCCCTCGTCTTCGATGAAACTCTCAATTTTATATACTTTAAGAAACTGCACCTCCTGCTACGTAATTCCAAAACACTATGTTTGAACTTCTAAATTTCCCAGAATCCACTCAATTTCCTAAGCAAAAATCAATTAAATAAAAAATATTCTGCTATCGAAGTATCTACTTGGAGACCGTGACGGAAAAAAAAAAATATAAAGACAACCTAGAAACAATTGCAGCAACTAGACGGAACCTACCTTCTGATTCTCCCACCAATCGATTGAATAACATTTGTATTCAAAAGAAAAGCGAGAATGGGTAGGGAAAGGATAAATATTATATACAGAAGAGTTGAAATTGGTGAATTGGTGAATTGTTGAATTGGTGAATTGACAAAGAAACATAATTATTTTGGAGGAATACCCAATTAAAAAACAAAGAAAAGATATGAAAGTAGCTTTTGCGACAAGTGAGACAATGAAACGAACCTTGGGAGAAGGAGTTGAGCTCTGGCAATTTACGAACACAACAGAGCAAAACAGAACAAAAGTGAATGGTTGTGGCTGGGTTGGGTTAGATTCTGAATTTGATGGAAACGTCCCACTCACGCTACCATACTCATTAACCAACTAACTCCTTTTTGCCCCTACCTTGCCTTTGCTTTTACAAATGTTTCCTTGTCACATTACACCAACCATACAAACGCACCACAACCTTGTCTTTTTCTTTTTTCTTTCTTCTATTACAAATATAATGCATCCACTTTTTTCCTCTTGATTATTTAGTTATTTAATTTTCTAAAAGTTCCACAACATTAATTCATTATTAATGTAGTGTCAATTTGCTAACATAATCTATTCATTTCGTAATATTAATGTCAATTACTTATATATTAATTGTAAGCTTTCAAAAAAACATACTTTAATAGTTACTGCTACATTCACATTTTGTAATAATAGTTGTAGTATATATTTAATAACGGATAAAGTTACAAACTAAATAACCAAGTACGTGATTCAAATAATATAAAGTTCAAAATTACGCATTAACAAATTATAGCGTGAAAAGTGGTTTCAATAAAAATATAAGAAAACTATTTTAGTCTTATTATCTATTTAATTTTATTTAGCTTCGGGCATCGAGGTGTTCAAACAAATGTTTCAATTTTTAAAAGTGCAACCTTGGGACAATTTTTCTATAAATCAACAATGAATGGTTAACAAATAGATATTGATGATTTTAATTTAAGGATAATTTAATTTATAACCAACAAAAAACAAGAATTTGTTAAATTTAGAAATTATAAAAGGGGTTAATGAATTATTTGGATTTGCAAAAAATGCATTATAGCATAATAGTGAACCAATGAAAAACATGTTGGAAAGCTTTACCCACCCTTCCTAGGGATTCCTACGGGTGACTATCAAAAACTAAAAAAAATAGAAAAAAGGCATATTATTTTCTTTATAAAACTAATTTAAATAGACGATTTTAATTACAAAAAATAAAGTATGTGCATGATTTACTTTAAAACTTATTTGAACATTATTTTTTATTAACATTAGAGAAATCAAATTCATAAAATAATCTAATGCTAACAAACATAAATTTTAATTCTTTAAAAATATTACACAATAAAAACATTTAACATACAATAATTATAGTCTTCATCAATTATTTAAATAAGTATATTTTTATTTATTAAACTTTGACAAAAAGAAAATATGAAATTCGCTAATGTGTTAAACTTTGATAGAGTTTAATCATAAAATTTTGAAAATTAATATATATAACTTTGTAAACCAAACTTTAGTTATGTATTAACTAATATTTTAAATTAATATTTGACTTGTTTACAAGTAAGATTAAACTCAAATATTAGATTGTTTAATACGTAAAAAATTGATTTTATTGAGTTAAAATAATTATTTTAATTAATTTTTTAACTTTAAAAATTAATATATATATATATATATATATATATAAATTTGGAATAATAAAAATTATTTACTGGTATAAATATTAATAGTAAGGCTAAAAAAATAGTAGTTGTTTATATATAAATATTTTCTATTAATAATTAGATTGATTATAATAATGAATAAATTCATTTAATATAAAAAATAGAAAAATGAAATATATAATTAAAATTTTATAGTCCAAAACACGTTTACAAATTATAGACTGAGAAGTGAGTTTAATTCCAATATAATCAAAATATCTTCAGCCTCACTGTTAATAAAAATATTGATTCAAATCTGTCAATTTTTAAAAAAAGTGGATGAGTAAGGAGTGAGTGATGGATCTTTTAAGAATCTAAAGGTTTGTACTCTCCAAAATTTCTATATAAATTTTGTAAGTAAAAATATATACATATATATATATATATATATATATATATATAATATTTAATTTTTATATTAAATTATGTATTGATTTTCTACATTTTATTTTAAACTTTTTATTCCTTCAAAATTATTTCAAATTTTTTATCCCCAAATTTTGTAATAAAGTTTAACTACTTTATAGACTTCGTTTTCAAAATTACAGTAAAATGTTTAGAAACAAACATTGATGATTTAAATTTACTTATAATTCAATTTATAACCAATGTATATATAATGTATAAACTTTAGAAATAAAGTCCTACCAAATTTAAATAAAAAAAGAGATAGTCTACCAATAAAAAAATAGTCCGAAAAGTTTTATACATATGACTGAATTAGGATACCAACCCACCAAAAGATTATAAAGAAGTAAGAAAAAGAAAACAAAAGAAAAAATTATATTATTTACATTGTAAAATTAGTTCAAATAGGTAAGTTTACTTAAAAAGACGTAAAATATTTAATAATTTAGTTTAAATATTATTTACATAATTTTTATTAGAAGAAATTAAATTCATAAAATAAACTAACAATGTCATAAAAAACGTATATTTTAATTCTTTCAAAACATTAAAATTAAAAATTACATAGTAGAAAATTTAAACATAATATTTTATATAGTTATTTTGTCAATTGAAGAAAAGTGGGTTGGCCCCGCGTGATCTGAGATTTTGAAGTGCACCTGATAATGGAGTGACACGTGGATATTGGACTTATGAAAGAATATAATAAACAATTTAAAACGTGATAATGGAGTGACACGTGGATATTGGACTATATACGAGGAAATATAATAAACAATTTAAAATAGGTTAGAACATAAAGTCAAAAATGCACTTTATGTGTGAAAGGACAGATGGCAAAGGCGCTGACTTCCACGTGGCAACCCAAACTGAAACTGGCCATAGCAAGCAATGCAGAAACTATAAATTACGATTATTTGATATTTAATTAATGGTTTAGTTACTTCTTACAAGAAGAGAGCGTGATAGAGACAGCGAAAGGGAATTGGGTCGATTGAACTGATGACGGAGGGTAGCAATCCAATATCTCCGGCGGACGGCGTGGACGTGATCGGCGGCGGCAAAGAGCAGCAGGCGGCGGGAGTGGGGATTCTCCTTCAAATAATGATGCTGGTTTTGTCTTTCGTGTTAGGTCACATCCTTCGTCGCAAGAAGGTTTACGTTCTTCCCGAAGCCAGCGCTTCTCTTCTCATTGGCTTGCTCGTTGGTACACTCGCTAACATTTCTCACACTCAAACTAGTATCAGGTCTCAATTCACTTTCTATTGCCATTCTTATTCTCTCATTTCTTTTTCTGATTCTCTGGAACCTCACTCACTTTCTATCACAAACAGGGCGTGGTTCAACTTTCACGAGGAGTTTTTCTTCCTCTTCCTTTTACCTCCTATAATATTATATCCTTAACCACTCGCATTCTTCTGCTGTTCTTTAATTTCATCACAATTACTTATTGCTTTCATTTCCTTGACCTTGCGCTTTCGCTTTACTCAGTCTGGCTTCAGTCTCTCGCCTGTAAGTTCTTTTTTCTTGTCCTTTCACTCTTGTTGCATTCTTTTGTTTTCAAATTGGTTCTTTCACTTTGCGTTTTCGCTCTTTGCAGAAACCTTTTTTTTCTAATTTTGGAGCTATTGTCACGTTTGCCATACTGGGCACCTTTCTGGCTTCCATTGTGACGGGTGTCTTAGTGTAAGCATTTTTTTTTTTGGCATTTTTCATTTTTTCCATTCCAGTTTGTTTCCTTGTGATTCGTTTCCTTGGTTTGCTTCTCTGTCCACAGTTATATGGCTGGATTGATGCACCTTATCTACAGATTACCTTTTGTTGAGTGTCTAATGTTTGGTGCACTGATATCCGCAACCGATCCTGTTACTGTTTTGTCCATATTTCAGGTGATGTAGTTTACGTATTGCTTTAATTTTTGTTTTCCTATTTGCTTGTACTACATGCTACATACACTTGTTCCGAGTCTCCTCGCTTCTAAGGTTATGTGCCAATTGCTCCTTAATGCAACATGGTGTTAGTTGTGAAGAACCATTTTGGGTAACCTCTTTCTAGAGCTCTTCTGCTCCCTTTACCAATGCTTTTCACTACCATTTTATTAACTTGTGAAGGTTTTGGCTTTCCTAATTTCAATCCCACTACCCTGTCATCTGTTATCTTTCTATTTCATTTTAGTATTATAATATGTTATGCACCTTACATTCTGATTCGATTTGTTCCTGATGGGCGCTTTTGCCTGCCTTATTGCAGGAGCTTGGCACAGACGTCAATCTTTATGCCTTGGTTTTTGGAGAATCTGTTTTGAATGATGCTGTAATTTTCTATTACTACAACGTTTCTTTTTTACTCGTGAAAGTGAATCAATTGTGATTTAAATATGGATGGTACCACTTGCTGATCTTTTCCCTCTTTTATGTCTCTCCTTTCTGACCCTTAATCTACGCTGGCAGATGGCTATTTCTTTGTACAGGTATATGGAAATTTCTACGTTTATAAAAGATAACCTATCATTATTTTGACTCAAATATTCACCTTGCAGGACAATGACAGTGATTAAAAGTAATCCATCTGGACAAAATTTCTTCATGGTGGTTGTTAGATTTTTAGAGACTTTTGTCGGGTCACTGTCTGCTGGTTGGTTTTAGAAATCTTACACGAACTCTTTATGTAGTGTTTATGGGCTTTAAAGTTGATTATCCCCATCTACTTTCGTACTTTCCCAACCTACTCCCCCCAATTTTTGTGTTACTTAATCCCTTCTACTTGGGATTTAGATTAAAACGAAACTAAGTTTCTTATCAATTTTAATGGTTACATAAAATCCTTATATTTGGTGAAAATAATCCTTTTGGTGTCAATTTATTAAAACATGTTAAGGAGAATTCAGAAAGTACTTTTTATTTGTACCACTTAATGAATTCACATATATTATCAAAATAGGTGAATACCACTTTTATGATAGAAATTAGATGCAAATTGATATTCCAGTTGTTCAAATGAAGCATTCAGACTCCAACTTGTTTGAAAGGAGTTTGTCATGTTTAAAAGAAGCACACATAATTATATTGGTAATAACAAATTTGGATCTACCTGTGGAAGATTGTTGTAATACTTGATTGATGAATAATAGTAGAAAGTGTTAACAGTTGGTGGAGGATGCAATGTCCGCTGTGTGATAGACATGAGAAACTATTATTCTTGTTCCAAAATTAGATGAATACCACTTTTGTGTTAGAAGTTAGATGCAGATTGATATTCCAGTTGTTCAAATGAAGCATTCAGTCTCCAACTTGTTAAAAGGAGTTTGTCCTCTTTAGCAGAAGCACACATAATTATATTGGTATTAACAAATTTGGATCTACTTGTGGAAGATTGTTGTAATACTTTACTAATGAATAATAATGGAAAGTGTTAACAGTTGATGGAGGATGCAATGTCCGTTGTTGTGACAGACATGAGAAACTATTATTCATGTTAGAAGTGGAGTTTAAGTCTAACTGAACCCCACAAAATTGACTTGTAAGATGAGGTTTGCATCCCACTTATATAGTATGAAATTGCCTTATCTCTAGTTGATGTGGGACTTCCAACCCCCCTCCCCCCCACCCCTCATGTCAAGGTATATATATCTCGTGCGTGGTCTTATCTCTGGTTGATGTGGGACTTTCAAATCTCCCCCCCCCCCCCCCTCACGTCGAGGTATATATATCTCGTGTGTGGATCTAGAAATGGGTGGTCCGTTAGCGGCCCGATAGCGGGTGAAGCAGAATGTCCAAGAAATCTCATTAGGATAGGCTCTAACCTGTCTCTGATAGCATATTAGAAGCGGAGTTTAAGCCAACTCAACCTCACAAACCAGCTTGTAAGGTGAGATTTGCACCCCACTTATATTGTATATTGTATGAAATTGTCTTATTTCTAGTCGACTTCCAACAATTCCTATTGAAAAATTAGATGAATACCACTTTTATGATAGAAATTAGATGCAGATTGATATTCCAGTTGTTCAAATGAAACATTCAGATTTGAACTTGTTATAATGATACTAACAAATTTGGGTCTACTTGTGGAAGATTGTTGTAATACTTTAGTGATGAATAATAATAGAAAGTGTTAACAATTGGCGGAGGATGCAATGTCCGTTTTGTGACAGACATGAGAAACTATTATTCCTGTTCTTGGAGATCATATTGACCGGTTAATGTAGAATAGATTGTCTTCTTCACAAGACCGAGATGGTTGAATCCTTTGTTGTGGTGACTTTTGTTGTTATCCTTGTCCTTCTACATTTCTCCAAGAGTCAACTAAGGAGGGTTGTCACCTGTAAGAATTAAGATACCTGAGTTAGTGAGGTCAAAAGGTGAGAAAGTAAAGAATGATGTGTACTTGGTTAGGGTTTATCCTCCCCTATATATACCACATTTATCACAATGGTCATGATCATGCGAATCGTCATGATAAGGATTGATTTGTATGTTCATACTCCTTGTTTCCTACTACAATTATGTGATCATTTTGGGGATTGAGCAATTGTACATGTGATGCAGGAAAAGATTGTGCCAACTTATTTGTTGAACGATATTGGTTGGTGGCTTTGGGCTACTCTGGGTGCTTGGTCATTGATAAGTATCCAAACATTTAAAGAACCCACCTTCAAAATCTAGCTATTTAGTGGGGATAAGAGCATTTCAAGGAATCGCTTAACCACTCTTTTTCAAGAGGTAAGTAACCAATCACCTGGAGAACCCACCCTTAAAAGCTAACCATCAAGGGATGAGAACCAAATACTTTAATACTCTATTGAACATTTCATCCCTACTCGATGTGGGAGCACCCCGTAAAACTCAAGTCCCTATTAGTTATTCTAGAACAAATGATTCATTGTACTTGCTACTATGAATTTTTCTATTTTATTTTAAAATGGCTGTTGTTAGTAACTCAATGGTTGTTAAATAATCTCTTACACTTTGTTTGATGAGGTGATTGAAAGAGAGGGATTGAATAAGGAAAGAAGAAAGAGAATTAGAGTGAAAGGTAGGGATGACAAATAAACTTGTACCAATGAGTATTGTTTGAACTCGTTTTGAGGACATCGGAATGTCTATGAGTAATACCGTCCCCTTTTAAATTACTAAAACGCCTGTAGTTTATTTAGTATTATATTTTGAAATTTATGTAATTATAATTTATTATTATTATTATATTTGATTATTTGACATTGAAGAGAAGAAAATGTGTGTCCTTTTGGTATTCAATATTCCTGATTTGGCATTTTTTCTGTGGCTCTGCAGGTGTTGGAGTTGGTTTTGTATCTGCATTAATATCCTTTTAAATTAACCGTTGTGCTAAACATATACATATATATGGATCTTAGCAATTCTTTGGAGATTTGAAAATCAAAATATAGTGAAACCTTAACTATCAATACCTATTCAAATATTCAGGGTTGGATATTGACAAGTAAGTATTTATATTTAGTTTCTTGGTTGAATATAACCAGGTCATATCTTGAAATTACTGATCTTTTTGTTCTTCAATTTAGTCTTCAGAACTTGGAGAGCTGTCTTTTTGTTCTTTTCCCGTATTTCTCGTAAGAAAACTCCTTGGACCATTTCTACATAACTTTATTGTAAAATTTCTATAAATTTCCTTATGCTGGTGCAAATTATTTTATTTCTCAGGTACATGCTTGCTGAAGGTCTTGGACTGTCTGGTATCGTATCAATATTGTTCACAGGAATGGTAATTGCATCTTATATTATTTTATTGGTCATTTCATGTGTTTTAAAACATTCTTATGCCGACTTTTGTGTTCATTTTAGGTCATGAAGCATTACACATATTCGAATTTGTCACGTAGTTCTCAAAGATTCGTCTCTGCTTTTTTTGAGTTGATATCATCATTAGCTGAGACATTTGTGTAAGGAGGATTTAATGGCAGATTCCCTTCTAGTTCAGCATTACCTCTAAATGATGCACGTGAATCATTTTATCTAATGATCTACAGATTTATCTACATGGGCTTTGATATTGCTATGGAGAAACATAGTTGGTCGCATGTTGGATTTATATTCTCTTCCATTGTATCCTTTCCTTGGTCCTATAAATTTCAATTTTTGTGATTTGTACTATCCTGATGTTTCATATTTGTCCTCCTCCTCAACTTGCCTGGTAACCACTTCAGATATTCATTGGAATTGCAAGGTATCTATGCTGTAATTTCTGTAGTCATGAGTTGTTGATCAGTGACATATGAGCCTGTCAGGCTTTTAGCTAGTTTGGTAAAATATAAAGAAATGCATGCACTTTGACACCTCTCTGCTTAGCTTTCATATTTGTCCACGAAAATATAAGTACACTGTTTGATCACTTTGTGCAGGGCAGCCAATGTGTTCTCATGTGCTTATTTGGTCAACTTGGTTAGACCTGCCTATCGACAGATTCCGCGAAAACACCAGAAAGCACTTTGGTATAGTGGTAAGGTTTCAGAATTTTACAAATCCTTGAGTATAATCTGGAAAGCTTTCTTGATTCGGTAAATAAAACAGACTACTTGATTTTGGTGTGTTGTTCAATGCCCTGTCTTTTTGTGTTGAGTTTTGTACTTTATGAACATGTACAGGACTTCGAGGGGCAATGGCTTTTGCCCTTGCTCTGCAATCAATTCATGATCTGCCAAATGGACATGGACAGATCATCTTGACTGCAACTACTGCAATAGTTGTTTTGACGGTAGGCTTTCTCATGCTTGTCATCAAATATTTTAAGCTAATCATTAGTCATTACACTAGAAATAAATTCATGTGGAAGCAGAGTACGGTCCTTTGCTATTTCACTCTTTTGAATGTTATTTTCACGCTTTATTCTGTTTCTGACATTCCATATCTATATTCCTATCTAAAAGGCTATTTAAAGAAAGAAAACTTTATATAAAGCATGGTATGCCATTTCTATCCTTTTTTAAATTGTCATTGTGTGCATCTTTTTCTTTCTTACCTCCATAGATATTCACTGCCATGCCAGATACAAGAAATTGGTATTCTGACTAAAATCATTTGGTGCAATACACTATCCTACCTTTCTATTGTTCAAGGAGGAGTGTAGTTGCTTGCACACTCTAACACTTTATTTCTACTTGAAATTTATTAAAAATTACAAAATCATGACTGAAACTTATTAATAAAGAAATGAGACTCAAAAAAGAGTGGTTCCAAAGGTTGTTTCACTAGCACTTTTATTGTGCAAATGTGGGTTTGTCTAGGCTTGGGGGGAAATTCTCATGAATGCTTCATAATTTCTGACTGTAACCAACTAATTTGGGTTTCTCCATTCAACATACGATTTGATTGGCTGATGTAGGATCTTCCATGAAAAGGCAATCTTAGCAGTTGGACTATTATTAGCTCCATCTTCAGATGCAAGAGGGGCAAAGAAGGTTGAGAAGGAAATCAATCTATAGAGCAGGAAGGCATCAAGAAACGTGAGGATTGTATTACAATAAAACATGAAAAGAAACTGCAGGGAAAAAACATCAAGGAGACTGAGTAGTAAACTTAAAGTTTATTTAAAAAATAATATTAAGTTAGCATATTCTTGAATTTTCTGGACGAATCTTGATAAAAATGTGCAAGATCTGAATCCAATGTTAAGGAAACACTGTCAGCTTACTGATATTTAAGATAAATAGACCATTCAAGAATCTCAGCGGGAGAGACAGAAATTTGGACATTTCCAATGGAGAATACTGTGCCTCATCATCTGTCAAAAATGTACTAGTTCTGGGGTGAATTGGACAACTTGATAGGAACTTCTGGAAAATTACACGGAAGTTTGGTCCACCTTTATTTTTCTTCTTAAGTTACTTGCAGCGACCTATTTTTTTCACCACCTTTTCACAGTCCCTATACCTGGCTAGTTATTCACAATAAAGTTTGGTTACTTTATTTCAGGTATTACTGATTGGTGGTTCAACAGGCACCATGCTGGAAGCTTTACAAGTTGTAGGTAGTGACAGTCCTATCATCCAGAGTCCTTTGGCTTCAGTTACCAGATCGGTAAGTTTTTCCTAGATGAGGTTCTTTTGCTTATCAAACAGTAGAACCATCTCTTCATTTTTGTTTCCACATAATTGCCTTTTACCTGTGGAATAGCAAGAAACACATAGCTGACTTCTGCTCGAGTGAGATGTGGTTGGGGGACTGCCTAAATTGAAAAATACTTGACACATGTTTGGGATGGATTTTGTAGGGAAAATAATCGTTTCTTTTTTTATCAAAAGATTTTATTTAGATCTTGTGTATGTGACTAGGCTATATATTTGTTGCTGAAAGTAACAGAAGCATGAAAATTGACTTATGTTATAATTATGCTCTTAAATGGCATACAAAACTGAAGTTGAGTCATTCCATTAGGGAAAACAAATCTCTTGGATCTATAGTCAACCCTATAAAACCAGTTTATAAGCGAGGTTTGCACCTATTTATATATTATAATTTGGTTATATCTTTAGTCAATGTGGATCTCCAACAAAATTAAATAGTCTAGAGCTATGATCTGGAACCAAGTTTAAGTGTTAGATATAGAATATATGTAAAACTCTGAATGCAATTTAAATTCAAAGAAACTACATATTTATGAACTTTGTCATGGAATTGTATGTTTGTTTTTATTCTCTTTCAACTAACATCTTTGGTTTCATCCACAAGACTTTTGGGGGAACCAATGGTTATCTTTCTCCTGAAGATGAAGAATCATCATCAGGGAACAAAATCAAGATGAGGCTACAAGAATTTCAAAGAAGGTACCATCCGTGCTCTGAAATTGAAGATATTTTAAATGTATGTTTACATTACTGAAATTTCTAGTTTTGATTTTTCTTTGCTTTTCTGTTGTAGTACTGCATCTTTTACAGCATTAGATAAAAACTACCTCACCCCATTCTTCACTAGTCAAAATGAAGATGAAGGTATGTTTGACTTGGCATTGATTTCTAATCAATAATATATGTCAAATTCTCGCAGAAGATTAAGAATTAGTATTTGGTGTTACTATATCTGACGTTTTTGCTTTTTAATATGCTGTTTTATGCGTCTTACTAGTTCAACAAGCTAAGTCGTAGTCTTGCATTCTAAATATGAATTACCTTATTTTGAATCGGAGATTTCTTGGATGTTTTTCCCTTTCGTACTTCTATCTGCTTACAAGCACAATTCTATCCCGTTAAAGAGGAAGGAGGAGCAGGAGCATTTTTGGGTATTATCTTGTTTTTTCAAGCGATTATGACCATATTTTGGGCATTTAGAAACTAACTATTTTTTAACCTTTAAAATCTTGTTTTGTTGTTACTGTCAAACTTACATTGCAGTATTTGATCCATATTATGCACGTATGCTTCATAGTAAGTCATAAAATTCCTCCTTTATACGAATGCAAATTTTTCATGAAATATCTATCAGTTGCGATTCTGACATGATTTCTTCTCTTTGATGTTGGTGTGCACTACTATACTTGTTTGAATTTTATGAATTAATTTTAGGCTTAGTGAATAAATTTTGTTGACTTCGTATTTGCGCAATTTGGCCCTGGTCTTGGTCTTAACAGCTATGCCCCTGACTTCGGAGAACATGGGATTGGATGATGATGACCGTGAAAACTACTCGTCATGATATTTTTGGAGCAACGTACTCAATAATACTATGAAGGTTCCTTTTTGTACACACCTTGAGTCACGTGCAATTTATTGATAACTTGGAGGAATTGCCATAATAGAAGGATCATTCCAAGTTTCCAACAGAATTCAGAAACTTCGTCAAGTAGGCAGATTAGGTTGGAAGACAGACATCTTATCTGCTGCATTAGTATTCTATGCTTTCAAGTTGATGACTATGGTTCTTTCACGAAGCTGGGGATTTGTAAACTTGATCTAACATACATGTTTACTCACTCTAATATCGATAGTCCAAGATTAGGCAAGCACATGATCTTCATATAAAATATTCGCGTTATTTGTTCCTTGCAGTAATCAAAAAGATGGAGAGAATATGCATGTTGTACAAGTGATGATGATAGAAAGAAATACTAAAATGTTTCAATTATGCTATAAATTCGTTCGAGTTTGAAATAGTCTTAAACAGTCCTAGCATAACTGTATTCAAAAAGTTCATATTACCTTGTACATATTTTATTTATTTATGCTGGCTCACTGCTAGTCTTGTACGAAGTCTAATGAATATAATAGTGTATCAAGTACATGTGTATATCAACTTTATTTTAAAAACTGTGACTAGTGGCCCAAATATTTTGGACTGAGGTGGAAAAGATGAATGAACTCCGTCTTTTTTTTCTCTTAATAAAAGATTTTCAAACTAAATAATTTGAAAGCCAAAATTGACTTTTGGATTGTGTAATCAAAAGTTAAATGACTTTTAATGGATGGTGTAATTCAAAAGTTATATTTAACTTTTGAAATATACAATTACTTTTAGGTTATGTAAAAAGAAAAATAACTTAACTTTCAGATTACGTATTGTGAAAATCATTTTTTTACTTTCGGAGTGTACATGTTGAGTGTGAATTTGAGGAAAAAAAGTTAATATGATTTTGTTTGAATCAAGAAAAACATGATAAAGAAATTATATGATTTGAGATGAAAATTTATAAAAGTTAGTGGCTTGACATTTTAAATAATAGAATATTGTTAAATTTAGCTTTGATAGTTTGGATATTTAATTTATTTATTTATCTAATTATATAATTTGATACTTTAATTTTAAACTTTCAATTTTATAATAATGTTGAAATAGATGAACATTTCTAATTATAGTGAACGAATCCAATTTGATCGTAAAACAATATATTTGTAATATAAATTATGAGTATAAAAATATTTAAGTGAGTCATTCCATCTACATGTGATGGACCAAGTCGAATTATAAAAAAAAAAAATTATCAAAAAGTGAATTCGATTTATCCAATTCATTTTTATTTCAACTCATTAACTTGTATGAGCCCAATTAACACATTTTAACATTTCTAATTATAATATTTTGTCAAGACATGATTATAAGAAATGAGGTTATTTTTCTTTTTTAGCCCACAGATGCTCCATAATAGTTTACCCAATGATATCAAATTTTAAGACGAGAAAGGTAAAATAAAGTTAAATTACTCTTTATAATAAAATTATTAGAAAATATATTTTACGTAACATATTCATAGTGTTAGCTAGGGATGTTAAAAAAATTCGTACCCGCGAGTATTCGCGGATAAAACCCGCAACGGGTAGAAAATAGATATTAAAAATGGATACTCGCTACCCACGGATGCAGGTATTTTTGATACTCGCATGTTAATGGGACGGGTACGGGTATCATAGTATCCGTACCCGTGGATATCCGTACCTGTTAAACTTAAACCCCTTGACATTCTTCTCTTTCCTTTCTTTGAAATTGGGCATATACATCAAACCCTGTATAGACAGTGACATTTATGGTATGCTTGTTGTCAAACGATGGAATCAAAATAAGAATACTTGACATGTGGCAATTGAAGTTTATTATTTGTTTATTTTGTTTATTTTTTAGAAACCAATCAGAGAAAGTGAGTTTGTTGATCAAAACACTAATTAAAGAATCTCCATTGTGTTATGTCATTTTATATTTACTTTTACAATTATTTGGACTTATATCAACTTGAGTTTATTTGAACTTTATTTAAAATTTATGACAGTGATGTATTTTATTATATTTTATTTTATTTGAATTTATGATTAGATATTTGTTTTTTAAATAATTTTGCAAATACCCGTGAATATGAAAAAAATAGGCGGATACCCGCACAATGAATACCCACGGATATGGGTACGGGTACGGAGCAAATATTTATCCAGCGAGTAGGGTATGGAGGAGCTACTACCCGTACCCTACCCGCCCCGTTGACATCCCTAGCAGTGGCGGAGGATGCAAGGGGCAGACGGGTGCCACGCCCCCTTCCCCAATTTTTTTTATTTTTTTTTCATTATTTTACATTTAATTTTTTTTTTAAATCTTTAAATTTTTTAATTTTTTATATTTTTTTAAATTAAATAATATTATATTCAAAATTAATAAAAGTTAAATTAAGTATTTTTTATTTATTTTATAAAGTATAATAATAAATAATAAAATATAAAATTAAATATATAAGAAAACAAAATTATTAAGATATTTTTTATTTTCTCTCTTATTATCTTTTGAGTTTTTCATATGTTGTATTCTTCTTTTATGTTTATTTATTTTCTTTTATTACTAAAAAAAAGTTAGGTATAAATTCAGTATTTCTATCCTCATCTTTTTATATTTTCTCTTCCATTGTTAAATAAATAAATAAGGTAACTTTCTCTTGTCTCACTTGATAATGAACTATTTGTTTAACATTTAACATTATTTTTTATCTCATAACCTTTTTGTATATTAATTTTTTATTAATATAGAAGAAAAAACAATGTACTATGTGATTTTTCATAGTCAATTTTTAATTGTAACTTGATTATCATAGATTTTTTTAGTAATTATGTCTCTCAACTTTTAATTAGATTATGATAAATTATTTTTTAGTCTTAAACTTATTTTTTAAAAAGATATATTAATGAAAAACAAAAGAATAAATTTATTTTTTAAAATTGATAGAGAAACTACTGGTGAAGATGAAAACATGACAATATGGTTATTTATCACATAACAATGAAATGAAAACTTGTGAATATTTTTTGAATCAAATGTATGTTAATAAAACAAAAGATGAATATTTTGCGGATAATATGATTATTTACATCGAAAAAAGTTAACTAAAAAATCTAATTATAATTAAATTACCATGAGTTCAAAAATATGAAAAAATGATAGACATTCCTTTAGATTGTGTAATTTCTTTGATAAATATATATGTACTAGATCATGTATTCATTTTTATTGAATTAGTCACAATAATATTAAATATATAAATTTTGAGTATATTATTTTGACTCCCCCAAAAATTTTGGTGAAGATCCGCCATTGATCCCTAGTGTTAGCTTATAAAAAGATTATTTAAATATTTTTTTATTTTTTAAAAATGACTATAGATTAAAAAAGTCCAAACGAATTTGTAGTTTAATTATGGTAAAAAAATTATCAAGAGTATATTACTTGGACATTAAGAATCTGTTTGGATTGGGATGTCATACAGTCAGAGTGTGAGTGCGAGAATGGATGTGCAAATGTGTAGTGGAGTGATTGTTTCAGGAAATTTAGAAGAATTTGAGAATGATGACATCACTTATAACCATCCGCACATATACACACGATCTGTGGAGAAGAACTATTCAACTTTAACAAAAGACAAAAAAATTACCTTTTTTTTTTTGTATTAGATAGTGACTTTGTATTTTAATTTGTCAGCACCTTGTTTTTGTGGCATTTTCACAAGTCACTCTGGTCTCTAATTTTTGTAATTAGAACATTTGCATATATATATATATATATATATATATATATATATATATATGTATATATATATATATATATGGTATTAATTTTATCTGCTAAACAGTTTTATTATTTTTGGTTAATTGTAGGAATTTAATTTAATTTCATTTAGGTTTAAGAAGATATATTATTTATAAAACTTTATTGCTGTTTATGACTATAATGTTTATAATAGTTATACCATTAATATAGAAATTATTATATAGAAAAATATAATTAAATATTTTATTTACAATTCCCTTTTAATTTTAAGTTTAGCTTCCTAAATTTTATTTTATTTTTAATTATAAACAACAATTTTAATTTAATTTTGATATCATTTGTACAATTTCTTTTAAAATTTTATTACATTTATTCTCAAAGTCAAAATAGCAATAACTTAATTTTATTTATTAAAACATTTTTTTTAATTTATCAACACATCATATCATACACAAACTTTCATTTCAAATTTATTCAAATCACATCATCTCTTCCTTAATCCAAACAACACAATTTCTTTTTTATCCCTTCAAATTCATCTACTCACTCTCTCTTAAATTTACTCTTTTTGAAATATGACACAAGAATGGTAAGCTAAAAAAAAATGTATTACTAATACATGTAAATTGTGATTTCAATCTATATGATACAAAGTTTACCTAATGTAAGCCCCATTTCTTTTAGCTTATGAGTTTTGGGTCTGGCCTTTTCGTAAGCTCAAGGTCAGCCTAGTAGGGGACCCCAATACCCTTGCAGCTCATCCACTCTGCACTTGTTTCCTTTCAGAAGATTGTCTCCCTCCCTCAAACACCCTTGAACTCCAGTTAGAGTTCTGCTAGGGCATAAGTTCCCTTTCTTTCCAGCTAGTTTTTCTACTTCGTACTTTCAGGTAAGTTGGACTTTAACTTCATCCTTCCCCTTTTTCCAGTTAAAAGCTTTGGTTTCGTCTTAGGTTCTCTCTGGTACCCCATTCTCAACTTCGTGAGTGTTTGTTTTCAACTCTGTAGGTTGCTCCTGTACTCTTTTGCTCTTGCTTGGGTTACCACTCTCTATGTTAGCATCCAAAAAGGTAAGGGAAGCTAGAAACTTTGTGTTTTTAGGTTAATTTTGCTCATTTATGGTCTATTTTGTGTGTCTGGCGTTTGACTGATATCGATGGCAGTATGAATCTATTTTAATCTGTGTGTATGCTTGGTTGAAAATGGTAGTACATGTGCTAACAGGTGCGGAACCTGCTAATCTCGCCCAAGCGAGTGACCCTCGCCTAAGCGAGAGTAGCAGGGACTCACCCCTGGATTCCAGCTCATGTTGTCACCTAGGTGACTGGTTTTTAATTTTGAGTGAGGCGCAGTCTCGCTTAGGCGAGACGTTGTCGCCTGAGCGAGACGTTGTCGCTTGAGCGAGAACCCGTTGGAACCTTGCAGTGGCCACTGTTGAGCTCTCGCCTAGGCGAGAAGGGGTCACCTGAGCGAAAGGAACCCTTTCGGCTTGGCGAGGACCTTTAGCTTGGGCGAGAATCTGTGACAGGAGTTGTTGTGTTGGCTGATGTGACTCCATGCTTGTGTTAATTATTTTCTTTGCTCATAGTATGTGGCCATGCTTGGTATGTATGCTTGAATGGGACTGGAAGGAAAGTGTTGTTATGTAATAAGCTATGATTTTATTGGATTGAACATTTGTATGCATGTGATAAGAATGAAATGAGAAATATGATATATTTGTTGGTGGAATTGCATGAAAATTGGGTGATTGAGATGGCATGTGGAATGTGTTGGTAAGGGAGTTTCATGGGAGACTCTTGGTGATATATATATATATATATATATATATATATATATATATATATATATATATATATATATATATATATATATGAGGGTATCCTAAACTCTAATAATCGTTCACGCTCACATAGAACATAATGGTTTATGTGGTGAGAGTGGCAGGAGGTCCTAGTCTTGGGACAGTTTGGGCCCAAGACAACAGAGGATTAACCTGTGTGTGGTTGGGTGATAACCCCTTGCGTCTAGACTCTGCAGAGTTTAGAAACCAACACAGGTGCATACTTCTTTTAGAATTCTATATCAAGAGTATGATCCGGATATCGAGTCGTAGTAACCTGCATTTGATTGTTCTCACATGATCTGAGTGTTTCTAGTTAAATGTTAATAACTTGCCTTGCCTTGTACATGCTCTATAATTTATTAAAGATATTTTCACACTAGCTTACCCTTTTATCTTCGTGTTGTGCTTGTCTTGTTTTCTCTTTTACGATGATCACCTTGTTGGTGGGAGCAGATGGGAAGAACGTTGAAGGTGGACCTGATGGTAACAGCGGTGCGGTGTAGTGGGCCTTGTCACCTTTGGCTCTTGGGAGCAGTTTTTATGGCCTTAGTTCCTTTTGTCATTCCTAGCTCTAGAAGTCTTGTTTTTGTATAACTGCTAAACCCCTGTAGGTTATGTTTTGTTAGAGGCATGTATGATAGATGTGCTTCAATTTCTTTAAATACTTCTTGGATGACTGTAATGATAAATTCTGATGTGTACTGTTCCATCTGATGACTCTTTTATTGCTATGATTATGTGATGTTTTAATTTAGTAGAACTATTCTATTATAAATGGGATGTCACACCTAACTTATCCTAAAGTATATTAGTCTACAAATCGTAGTTTTTGTGACTATAAAACAACAAACCGATATTTTCCGAAACACTTATATTAGTTTACTCATTTCAAACACTTTTAATGTACACATAAGTTTATTTGTATATATACAATTGTAAGTGTGGTACAATAACTAATCACCTTGTCACCACCCAATATCTTAATCTTTAAGATAAGTTTATTTTACAAATATTTGTAACATTGGTGTAAGAACTCTAATAACCTTACCACCACCTAATGACTTAATTAATGTGATTTATATTACACCGGAACAAGGGTAATTTTTAATAATAGATTACTGTACTTAATATTACAAATCACAATCATTACATCAAAAGTTTTGACGTAATATTAAGTATTTAATCTGATAATTAGTATTTAAGTCAGGGTCTCAAGTTTAATTTATAGTGAGATGATTGTCGAGGCATTATCCAAAGACGGAGTGAGTTAAGTCACATTCCGTTGAGATGAAGGTGGAAAATTTATTTTGCGGGTGAAAGAGTGAAAGGTGAATTCTGATCTATTGCCTTTTATGAACCATGAATAAGCCCGTCTAGAGTACAAATTTAGCACACACTCTTCCATCTATGGCAAAAGATATTGAAATAAAAATAAAAAGGTAAGAGATAGGAAATCAAGGTTATTTAAAACAACGGAGTTTATGTAACGACCTTATCATCCTACATTGTATGATGAAGCATGCCACCGATCATTTTTTTTTTTTTTAGTGAGGTGGTGCCACAATTCCTAGACAGAAGAACATAAACTGTAGGTTCTTATAGACAAGGGGTATGCAGTCCGATTTACATGCAGTCGAGATATTTATAGTTTCGCCGCCGATTGTACTGAAGAAGGCTTCCATAGGTGCGATCCCAAACACCAATGAAAAGTGATTCTGTGTCAGGGCTAAAAGATAAACCAGAGATCTCCCCAAAAAAATCGATCTCCTGCTCCTTCTCGAACCCACTCTTTGCATCATAGACATGCACAAAGTCAGCTGGCTCAGCCATTGCCATGAATCGCCCATCAGATGTGAACCTTATGGAACGTATAGCTCCAAGGTTGCCCTTAAGCACAGCAACAGACTTTGACAAGCTCCTAACATCCCAAACACGGCATGTTTTGTCTTGGTTACCGGTAGCAAAAATGTGGCCATCAGGATGCCATGCAGATGCAAATGAGTAGTCCAAGTGTCCAGATAAAGACTTCACAGTCTACAAGAACCAAAATTTAATTCATTTCTAATTTACTCATACACCGCACATAAGGAATTTATGACATAAATCAACAGAATACACCACCTTTCCAGTTTGAGAATCTACTAGTAATCCTTCTGGGTTATCTCCAACAATCACAAGCAGTTTCGCATCTGGGCTCAATGAAGTATGCTGCGGACAGAAAGGGAAACAAATTCAGATAATTTATTCTATCTATTAGAAGAAGGATATCCTATTTTCCGGCATTTGGCAGTGTGCACAGTAATGAGCATGCAGAGAGAAAAAATTTATATGTAGACATGCTCTCAATTCTATCTCCTTTTAAAGCTTAAAAATTTCCCCATTACTATTCTACTATCCTGTTTGAAGTTTCCTTAATAATAGTAGACCCATAGATCTCTATTAGAAGCTCTTCCAAAATAAACCCATAAATCGATGTGATCATTTACAACTTAGATTAGTAATGGGTTTTGCATGGGTGCTGAAAATTTAAATATTAGGAATCTTGTGATTTCCTTAAAATCCTAAGCCCTATAAACTGGGGGATTTAGTGACTTCCTTTGGTGTCTATCTACTATAATGCAGCTACAGGGGTAAGATAGGAGCAACAATCTCTTTATTTTGAGTTGTAGGTAATACTACCATTGGATAGCAAGGTTGAAAAGTTACGATAATTACTATGTGGAGTGATAAGGTGACCTAGTGATTAGAAGGAGGCAAAAAGAGGGGACGGTTGTGGGTTCAATCCTTCCTGCTAACAACTAACAATTGCCGATAAAAAAAACAAAAAAAAAAAAGATAATTATTATGTATGAATTACATGATTCCTATATGAACTATTAAAAAATGTTTATGCCAAGGGCCTAAGCGATGATGTATGGTTTGTGACACTTGATTGTTGGTTTGCAGATATATATGTACAAATCCCACATGGATTTCTATACAAAATAAAAAACTTAACCTAATAAAGACTTACATTTACAGGCCAAGAGAAGGAGAAATGCTTGGAAAGCTGAAACTTTTCCATGTCAAAGTCTCGAACTCCACAGTCATTATTCGAAGCCATGAAATGAACAGCTCCACTGAGATATCAATTAATTATTAGTATCCTTTGTGATCAATAATTGCTAGCACCATATGAATCAATAAAGATCCAAAATAAATAGAGAAAATAAAAGAAAATTAGTGAAATGAACAGCTCCAGTGAGATATCAATTAACTGTTAGTATTCTTTGTGATTATAGTTGCTAGCACCATATGAATCATTAAACATCCAAAACAAATAAAGAAAATAAAAGAAAAATAGTAGAGCAGAGAATCAAGACCTTGGATGCTCATATATCTCAACAGCATTTGTTATTGCATTGTCATCGTAAGTAGTTCTTGAACAAAAACTAACCCCCGGTCGATCTAGGTACTGCAAGAAGAGATGTATCATTTAACCACTCAAGAAGTTTCAATTATATGGAATGAAAACAAAGTTCAAATAAATGAGAATGAATTCATATTATTGTTTGGCTAGTCAGTAATTGTTCAATTAATCACATCCATTTTAAGGAAAAATAATTTCTATACCATTTAAAAACAATGTAGAAATCTAACAAATATATAGAGTACAAAATTCGTAATCTTGTTTGAACATCCAAGGCAAAAGATAAAATATTGAGCACAATAAATCATAGTGACCAAGTATCCTGCATGGTGTGTAACTATAGTGTATTCAAATAAATAATAATAAATACTAAACATATAGGGAACAAGAATGAAAACTACAACCCCCATAATAGTAGAAGTACCTTGCAAATAAGTTCTCCTTGAAAACCCCCAGCAATCAACAAATTATCCCGCACAGCCAGTGTACTAATTTGTGTTTGAGTAAATCCTTCCAAAAGGCTTCCAGGATGTTTCTATCACCAACAAGCACAAACGGCTTAATTTCATTTCTAGAAGTGATCCTTTTGATAACAAAGGAGTGCATAAATGATTACCTCGCATGGAGCTACATGCCCTGATACATTCAGTATTTCTGATTTCTTGGAACTTAAAGAAGACCAGTGCATAATTGAGTAACTAGAAACAAGATACACATCATGCTTAGATGTTGACCACACCAAATTCCTCAACTGCAAATGGCAGATTGGAGGTATCACATTAACATTAGTTAACTCATTGAGCATGGCACACTGAATTTCTAGGAGGTAATAGTCTAATATTCATCGCATCATCTGAAATGATTCAATATAATTCATTAGTATATAAACGTACCTGGAAATGAAGTATTGTCGATTTCACAGATCTGGTGTTTTGCCAGAAATCATAATACTTTCCTCCCTTATATGTTTGTGAGCATTCCTGTAGGCAAGAGATGAATAGATGTGAAAAAGATAAAAATCCCTAAAAAGCATTACTCAAATGCCACAGAACTCGAGTAAAACACAGTATACCTTTTCTGACAGTTCGCCCGATTGAGGTATATTTTCATAATTCTTGTACTGCTCTAGTCTAGTTTGTCTATACTTCTCACGACTAATGCTCAGTCTATCCCAAGGTATACCTTGAATATCCTTTCCTTTCCTAGCTTCTGCAGCAGTGGTGTCTGTCATTCGATTTTCCTGCAACAGAGAAGCAAGAACCCGCAACCCAACAAGGGCAATCAGAAAGGAAAAGATTATGTCAAAGTCATTTCATAACATTTTACTTATGTAATCGTAAATTAAGCACATAAGACAAAACCAAAAGACATGAACATTTTACTTATGAGGGGAAACCAACCATTGATTCATATTCATCATCATCATCGGATTCGGACTCTGAATCGCCAAACACTCTGCCCCTAAAATATATATCATCTTCTGCATCCGCCATTTCATTATCGTCAGCTACATACTCCATTTCGTCCCCCTGTCGTTGAGCCATCGTTCCCTACGTTATCGATTCCTGCTAAACAAAGGGTGGGAGGTAAAAAGCGGAAAACTCGTCAATTTCACCCGTACGAAAATAAACAAACAAACAAACACCCAATGTCACATAACCCTGAACTAAATTTCAATTTCAATCTCAATTCCAAGTATAAAGATGATAGTCCTCGGTCTCAGAACAGTGACCGGAAAAGGAATAACAAGCAAGCAGTAACCTAACCCTAAAAACGTGAAACCTTCAAAAAAAGCATTTAAATTCTAAAGCTAACCGACAAAGGAGTTGACGAGAAGTGGAAAATCATGAGCAAAACAATGCATGAATTTGGAGAATTCAGAGAGGCGTTAATGCGTAAGGTGCAGAAAGGTTTTATCTTCAAGTTTGGAGACGATGAATTGACGAGAGAAGGCCTCAAAATAAAATAAACCTTCATCGAAAAATAAAAGGGGAAGGAGGAAGAAACGGCATGGAGAGAGGTGAAGGTGGAATTGGGAAACATATTAGAAGGTACAGAGAGATAGAGTTAGAGCTAGAGCTATATATAGAGAGAGAGAGAGAAAGAAGGAGAGAGAGACCTTAGTGTTGGTGAATGGAAGAAGAAAAATAAAAGAAGAGAAGAGAAGAAAAGGAGAAGACCTTGAATTGAAATTGAAATGAATTGAGAGAGACAGATAGAGAGAGGATCTGATCTGCGTTCAAGATTCAAGCACTTTCCTCGGATAGATATATAGGACACATCCCAAACTGTCACTGCGCGTTTCATGTTTTCTTTTTTTCTTTTCATCACTCTTCTTTAATTAATCTTTTAAATTAACTGTCACTGCGCGTTTTCCTGTCTCTTCTTTTTTCTAATTATTTACTTTATTTATTACTAGCGTACACACAGACGTTATTGCGTCTGTGTATCCACATTTTTTAAACATAAATGATAGTATGTTAGTAGGTGATAATAGTATAATGTTATTAAATTAATTTATAAAATAAATTTATATTTATTAAAAATGAAGTGAAATGTTAAAAATAAAGTGAAATAAATGGAGAAATTAATTGTTGATGAATAAAAAAAATAAAAATGATAAACAGTTATATAGAAAATTGATAAAAATAACCATTAATTTTAAAAAATTTAATAAATAATTATACTGTAAAGGGTAAAATTGGTATTATGAAATGTGTACACAAAAAATAGAATTCCCTTTATATATTGTTATAGATTTATTATTGGTATTATGATACATGAATACCGTACGTATGTAATATATAAATATATGATATGTTTATCTATAATAATATAATAATATACAGAGTAGGGATTCTCTTTTATTTTCTCACATTTAAAAATATCAATTTTACTCTTTAAATATAATAATTTATTAAATTTTAAAAAATTGACTGTTATTTTTACAAATTCTTTTATAAAATCTGATTTCTACTTTTTCTCTTTTTTATTTATCAATAGTTATTCTTTCATCTTTTCTGATATATTTCACTTTATTTTTAATAAATATAATTTTAGTTTATATATTTAGTTTATATATTAACTTAATAACATTACAATATTATCACCTACTAATATAATATCACGCATATTTAAAAAATGCATACACACAAACGCGATAACGCCTGTGTTTATGCTAGTTTAAAATAAAATAGGATACGGAATATATATATATATATATATATATATATATATATATATTAAAAAGTGTAAAATAATTTTTAAAAATATGATAAATATATTAATGTTATCGTATGCATTCAAAATAAAATCACAGGTATTCAAGTTGTTAACATAAAAATTATAAACTATTATTATCTTACAAGTATCGTTGTTTTATACATTAAATACTTCATTAATAAATATTGATAAAATTTTAAAAAATATTGAATACGAATACATGTCATGAATACAAATACGTGTTACATATGAATACATTACCCAAATTGAAGTATAAATGTTTCATAGTACCACATTTTTTTCCACTCTGTGTGTGTTTGATCGAATAAATTTTATGCAATTAATACAAAATTGAAATATATTCTTTATCATCCTTTTTATTGTTTATTGTAGATTTTTAAACTTTTTATTAATTATTATATATGTTTATACGTTTTTATTATTTGTTGATTGATAAATAATCTAATTTTCTAATAACTAAATTTAATTAGATCATTACACAAAAATTTATTAAACTAAAATAACATAGGAACCTCATTTGAATAATAATTTAGTACTATTATTTAAAAGAATTTCATAACACCTACGATATAAATGGACAATGTTCATAAAGTTTTACTTTCATTCTATGACACTAGCGTAACACAGGCGCTATTGCGCCCATACATTTTTTAAATATGCGTAATATTATATTAGTAGGTGATAATATTATAATGTTATTAAGTTAATATATATATATATATATATATATATATATATATTAAAATTATATTTATTAAAAATAAAGTGAAATATATTATAACAGATAAAAGAATAAATAAAGAAGAAGAGAAGAAATAGAGACATATGATTTTATAAAAAGTTTGTAAAAGTAACAGTCATTTTTTAAAAATTTAATAAATTATTATATTTAAATGATAAAATCGGTATTTTAAAAAGTGGATAAAAAAGAGAAATCTCCTTTGTATATTGTTATGGATATTAAAGGAATACTTTAGCTGTTAAAATTACTACCGAACTAAATTAATCAACCTTCTAGATTTACTTTAGATTTAGAAGTAAATTTGAACGGATGGAAATAAGTAGATTTTAGGGGAAATAAAGGTGATAATAAAGTTGTTTTATAAATTTGTTTGGATCGGAAAGGAGATTTGAAATAATGAAAATGAATGGATTTCAGGAGAAATATAGGTGAGAATGAAACTCTTTTGATCAAAAGATAGTCAAGATCAATATTTAAATAGTAAATTCATAATATCCACAATTTATATAATATTTACGAGTCAGATCCCACCATGCATAATCCTAAAATCGTGTAATTTGTTTTGTTTTTTTCAAATTTTCAGTTGCACTGGTTATTATTTTTTTTTAATAATTAAAATTTTACATTGTTATTACATGCATTCTTAGTCACATAACCATTTTTTATCTAATTAAATTAAATATTAATTCAATTAATTTACTTTTATATAAAATAATAATACACTTAAAATCCAACTACAACACAGCACCACAACATTTCAATTAAAATTTAATACAATTATAATTTTCAAGTTTTCGATCACAATTTTGTATAGACCAAAAATATAATAACGTTTAGTATTTATTAATTATAATATTAGTGTTTCTCTTATTTATTAATTATAACGTTATTATTTATTTTTTCTTTGTTTAAAGAAATTTTTATATCAATATTATGTATGAAAATTGATAACAAATTAATTATTTTAATTTATTTTCCATATGTTATTTTATTTTAATTATTTTCCATTACATTAATTACTTTTATACATGCTATTTAATTTTTTTTTTAAAAAAGATTAATTTATATTCTTATAAAAAGAACTTTTCTATACATGGTACTATCTTATGATTTACAATTATATAAACCCCTCTATCTTATGATTTACAATTATATAAACCCCTCAAGATTCTATTTATAATCTCGAATTTTAATAATTTGTTACATAAAGTATTGATTGATGTAATAAATTTAAGTTTAATTACTCTCGTTTAAATGTGTCAATTTGATATTTGTGTTTAAAAATATTTTAATTGAGTCACAACTTTTAAGAAAATGTCTCAATTAGGTTCTTTTTTTATTAATATCTACATGGTATTAATATTTAAAATGATTTATAAAATTAAGCATTGATATTTATATTAAAATTTAGTGATAAAAATCATGAATAAAGTGAACGGTGTTAATAAAGAATGGACCTAATTGAGACATATTTTTAAAAGTGGGTATTAAACTAACACATCCGAACAAAAATGGATATCATTTGACTAATTAAACCAATAAATTTAATAGATTAAAAATATATTTTAATTGATAAAAATGAAATGTTATTTATATTTATTATTATTATATTATTTATTATTATTGTTTATCTTTTGTTTATAATTATTTATTTTATTAATGTTGTTATCATTTATTTTATTAATATAACTATTATTATTTATTATATTATATTATTATTATTTGTTTTATTATACTCTATTTGATTTTAATTAATTGGATTTATTTATATAATAATTATGAAATTAGTTTTTGATATAAAAAAACGTACTTTCTTATCGAATCTTTCCAAAGGAGAGAGGAAAGTTAAATGAAGAGTTTTGTCTTATTTTTCGTCATTTATTGTTTCAAATTTTTAACGTCTTTTGCATTTATGAACTTACAAACTTTCCATATGCAGAAATAAACATACCATTAACAAATGATTTATTCCACTTTCCATCTTATTTTTAGGTTTAGTGATCTTTTCCCCCTTTTATTATTTATAATATTTAGTCCACCTTGCATCTTATTTTTAGGTATAATTATTTTTTCCGTTTTATTATTTATAATTATTAACAGGATTGTCTTTGTTAATCTTTTGGTAAATGTTTTCTTAACAGAGATATATGTCGTAAATATTTTTTATTTATTTTAAATATATTTTTGTAATTAAAAAATTGTTAAATTTTATAAAACAGTCAAATAAAAAATATTAAATTTTAAGAAACATGAATAATATTAATAATATAATTATTTTAATTTAAAACAAACTTTATTTAGATAAAATTGAGAAATAAATGTGAAAGGTAATCTCCTTAGTATAAATTATTTTATCACTTATTTTATATATCATTTAACTATTTTTTGTAATTATTTTAAAAAAATATATATTTATATAAATTTAAAATATTTTTTATTTTAACCATAATAATTAGAAAAAATAATTTTATTTACTATTAGAAATAGGATGTAAAATTATAAAATTTTATAATTTCATCATTTAGATCGTGAGTTAATAAATTGTCATTTTAACTCCTCATGATATTACAACTCCTTATATGAATGTTTTTATTGAAAATATTTAATAAACATGTTGTATTTAATGAATTTTATGAATACATCATTTAACATTTACATTTATATATTGTTTATTACTTACATTATATTTAATATATAATTTAATACTTACATTATATTTAATTTGTGAGTTAATAAATTGTCATTTTAACTCCTCATGATATTACAACTCTTTATATGAATGTTTTTATTGAAAATATTTAATAAACAGGTTGTATTTAATGAATTTTATGAATACATCATTTAACATTTACATTTATATATTGTTTATTACTTACATACATTATATTTAATATATAATTTAATACTTACATTATATTTAATTTAATGACTATGTTAATTAAAATATTCACTTTAAAAAAATTAATATAATATTCACATTATACTTAACTAGCAAAAATATACCTTTTGTTTTACATATCTTATTTGTGTGTGTATATATATATATATATATATATATATATATATATATATATATATATATACGTGTATTAATTTTTGTGATAATACAATAATTATTATTATTTTAATTATGAAATTAAATATAAATTGTTTTATAGTTTTATTGTAAATAATTTTTATTAATTTTATAGATAATTAAATAATTAAAAAAATGGTTCAGTTTTAAAAAATTGTCAAATTGAAAAAAATAAACACCGTTAAATTTGAAAAAGATAACGATTTTAAGAAAGTTTAAATTAATAAAAAACCAACAAAAATATAGTATTAAAAATCTAAAGATTTTATAAAAAAAGCCGGCATAAGAAAATTTAATTTAACAGAAATCAACAAAAAGAGTAGCGTTAAACATCTGCAAATTTAAAAAAAAAAACAATTAAAGTGTCAATTTGAGGTTTTATTGATTTTTTTTTCTTTTTAGTAGAAATTTTAAAATTTTCAAAGTCTTTGTTCTATATCAGAAAGTTATTGTCTATAAATTTAAAAAGGTACTTTTATCTTTATAATATTTGTTATGTGCATTTATACTATTTTAATTATTGTACTTAATTATTTCAAATTTCAATGTAAAAATGATAATACCAATGCACATTCATTATTCCCTTACCAGTGTCCACTGGTTAGTATTCTCCTAACATTCTCCTAATTGTTATTAGGTTATATTTTATGGGTCTTCCTAACCAGTGCCCTAAGGACACTAGTTAAGGATAATTAATATACATTGGATCCTACAAAAATACATAGAAAAGTGTAATATTAAATAAAATATGACCTAATAACCATTAATGTAATTTTATTTTCTTTAAAAGACAAAAATGCCCATAAATATTGTACATGTGTATTTAATATTTTATTTAATGTTCACAAATAAAATTTAAAAACTAATTAAATAATAAAATAACTATATTTTTAATGTTGCTAAAAATTAAATATAAGAAAATTAAATTAACATAAAACCAACAAAAAAATAGTGTTAAACATCTAAAACTTAAAAAAAAATAACATAAAAAAGTATAAATTAACAGAAAAACCAACAAAAAAAAAATACTTTTAAACATATAAAAATGTTACAAAAAAAGAATAATTAAAGTGTCAATTTAAGACTTAATTGATTTTTTTTTCTTTTTAGTAGAGACTTTAAAAATTCTAAAAACTTGTTTTGTAACAGTAAGTTATTGTCTACACATTTAAAAGGGTGTTTCTGTCTTTATAAAATTTATTATGTACATTTATACTATTTTAATTACTGTTTTTAATTATTTCAGTTTTCAATATAAAAATGATGATATCAAAGTACATTTATTATTCCTTAACCAGTGCCCTTAGGGCACTGGTTAGCATTCTCCATATTTTATATATCACACTTAATTATATATTTTTGTAGGATTCAGTGTATATTAATTATCCTTAACTAATGTCCTTAGAACACTGGTTACCAAAACTCAAAATTTATTTCATTTGTATTTATTCTGGTATCCGTCATATTCTATCCTCTTTCTCCTCTTCATCATGTGTATATTTTTATTTGTGTATATATTTTTTATTGTTTCAAATGTCAATTAAAATATTTTATAAATATGTAAGAGAGATTGTTGTTGTAAAAATTATGAATTCAATAAATTATATATATATATATATATATATATATTTGTCTATTTTATTTGTAAGTTAATATAGGTAGCATATAAAAAAATAGTGAAAAGCTAAAACATAAAACAAAAATAATAAAGTTATAAAATAATTTAAAATGAAATTATAAAAAATGAAATAACATAAAAAAGATAAACTAATAATAATTTGAATTAAAAAATAAACATTTTATTTTTTTAAACTTTAATACCAAATATGTTGGTTAAAAAATATGATATCCAAAATTACATTTGTGATATTAAGTTGAAAATATAACTATATTAATAATATCAAATATAAATAACAAATAAAAATATTTAAAAAATAATAAATATATGTGATAAAAACAATTTGATAAATTATGGAAATCAAACCGAAAAAAAAACAAAAATAATAAAGATTTGATAAGAGAACTTGGAGATTTAAGAAATCTTATTATCAGCCATTGAATCATTGAGGAACAATTAAAATAGTTGCAAGGAAACAAATGTTGTGCAAATGAAAAAATAAAAATAAAACTAAGATCAAAGAAAAAAAAATAGAAATAAGTTTGTGTTACCACACACAAGTAAGAGATTACACCATTGGACACTTGAAATAAAAAATAAATTACAAATCATTAATAAAAATATTAAAAAATATTACAAATAATGAAATGTGTAACTTGTAATAATCTATTTGATTCAATAAATTTGGGAATAAGAAAAAAAATGTTTAATGAAGATTGTGCGGAAAATAAAAGTACTTTGAAGACTTTAGTAAATTTTGTAGATATAAATAAATCTAATATTTGAGAGACAAGGAAAATGTGTGTAAAAAATTATTAATATATATGTAAAAAATTATTGTTAAAATGAAAACAGATTTGAACAATATTTAAGATATCAGTTTGTCACCTCTATATACAAAACTAGTGTATACAAATATGTATATATAATGTATTTGTTTTATCATAATTATAAATAAAATATATAATTATAGATTAATTACTACAATAATTAGTAAAACATATTTTAATTTTTTAAAATGTTATAATTATATAATAGACAAAAAAAAATTCTTATTATTTATAAACTATTATCCACTTGTTGTTGTATATACTAAAAGTGATTAAAAGAAATTATAAAGAAAGAATATGTATCAATTATTGTGGATCTTGGAATATAATATCTGATGCATAATAGTACATTCAATTTTTTTTTAATGATTAACGAGGATGAAATTGTGCCTTAGAGATCTGATATACTTTATTGAAAAGATAAAAAAAAAATTGTACAATTTTAATATGAAACGTGTAGAGTGAAAGAATTTTATTTGATTTTATGATGTGTCACCACCTACATTTTTGGTTATTTGGATTTTGTTGTATATAATCATTTATCCATAGATTTTAAACATTAAAAATAAAAGGAGTAATTTTATACTTTCTGTGTTTTTTGTGGAAATGTTAAATTTTCTTTTACTTATTCTTTCATTAAGTTTTTATGGATTAAACAAAAACTAATTAACAAAAAATAAAATTATTTTTTAGTACAGACATTACTACATTAATTATTTTTTATCTTTTTTATTTAGAAAATAAATAATATTTTTTAATTTATTCTTTTACATTTAATTATATTTTAATCTATTATTTAAAATATAATTATTTTATTACAGCGATATAATATTTGTGGACAATTTTGTTTTCCAAATGAAATAAATGTATACTAAAAATTATTAATGTCATAGTTTATTTAATATTACATATATTTTATGAACTTTTATAAACTTTAACATTTATAAATTATGTATAATATCTTTAGGAACTCTTGTTTGTAAATATATATTAATACACTTAATTAATATAAGTAATAAATAAATCGCATTAAATAAATTATTAGCAGTATTTTTGAAACTATTTATGTACCATAATTGGAAATATTTAATAAATACCATGTATTTAATGATTTTATAGTTTAATGCTTATATTTTATGGATTTCGCGAAACATCATTTAATACTTTTATTTATAGTTTTACAGTATACTACTTATATTTAATGAATTGTATTATATTGAATATTTTTAGGAATAACATTTCAATATTTTTATACATGTATTAATACATTTAATTAATATATTTAATAAATAAGTCGCATTAACTAAATGTTTTAGCAGTATTTTTAAAGCTAGTTATGCATCACAATTAATGTTGTCAGTAAATCTTTATATTATTATTAATTGAAAACATTTAAGAAATACCATGTATATTAATGATTTTATCGTTTAATACTTATATTTAATGAATTTCATGAAGGCATCATTTAATATTTACATTAATGATTTTATAGATTAATACTTATATTTAATAAACTGTATTATATAGACTATTCAACTTTATATAACGTTAAATCTAAAAGTCTCATAATGATATTTTATTTTTTTTGAAAATAAGTTTCTTTTATTATTTATGGATAAAACATTAAATATTTTAGCATAGTTAGTTGACGTGTACATAAGCAAAATCTTGAAAATTTAATATAACATTATATGTTTTTGTAAAATTATTTATCATACTTTATATTTTAAAAATATTAATTTTGAACTAATTCATTAGATGTGTAAGAGAAAGAAGTAAGCGTTAAATACGTGAAACAAAAAACTACATGATTAGATAAACTACACAAACATTACTTCATATAAAAATATTTATAATTTCTTGGCCACGTAGAGCTTTATAAGAACATGAAGGGGTAAGAGATAAAAAAAAATAAAAAGAAGAAAAAGGACAATGTTACAACATTTAAGTAATTAATTAAGAAAATAAAGAGGTACGTTTAGATGAACAAAAACCACTACTCAACAGAAAGAAAGACAGCTGGCTATTACCGCTCTTCTTTTCTTTCTTACATTACATTCATTTCTCATCTTCCTTCACTTCTCATCTTCTTTCATTCAAATTCAATTCTCCTTCTCACAAACCACAGCACCAAAACCAACAACAACAACAAAAACAAGAACCAACTTCTTTTTCAATCCACCTTTTTCATTATTTCATCTCTTTCTTTTACTTCTTCAGACAAGCATTTGCTTTTGGGTGGTAAGTCCTAACACCTTCCCACTTTTTTATTCGGGTAAAGTTGTTTGCTTTTCCCCCATTCTTTGCAGCTTCTCCGTTTCTTTTGTTGAGAAAGTAAGAGGGGAACTGCATCCATGGGCTTCAATGTGGTATTTTGGATGTGGGATCTCGTCTGACTTGGAATTCGTGCCTGTTATATTACCCCACATTTCTGCTTTACGAACTTTTACCATTTTAAACACTTTTCTTTCTTGTTTTGCATTTGGGACCCTTCTGTTGAGTTGACGTGTACCCAGTCATCCAAGTTTGAATTTTTTTTGACATTGGATAAATAAAGCTTATTTTCCTGCAATCATGGTACAACTCCAAGGAGTTTAATCTAAACTTTTCTTTTCTTTTCTTTTCTTTCTGAGGAGGGGTGTGTGAATGAAAATTTTTGGTTACCGTAACTTTTTCTGGTTTTAGGATATGCATTCCTTTTCAGGGCATTTGGATCTGGAAGAGCCTTTTGAGCCTGAAGATTCTTTTCTCTCTTCCACTCTCTCTCTTCAATTCATATGATTAGTTGGGACCTGCTTCTGTGTAAATTTTTGAATTTTTTTTACCACTGCTGCCACTGGGTTTCTTGCTTCTTCTTTTCTTTTGTTATTTAAATTCAAATACCACTCTAAGCTGGCGTCGTTTCTCTCAGGAATTGGGCACTGGCAGTTTAGCTTGTATGTCTGGCATTGACATTGATGAGTAAAAATTATTTGTGAGATTTGAGATCTTTGAGTTGCGAAGATGGTGTGGCCAATTGCCTTTGAGCTTCTTAGCGAGGTCAACTTGTAAGGTGATGAGGTGGAGTTGCAGTGAGCTACATGTAGGAACAAGATGATTGAACAATTCATCAATTTCGTTATTCGGCCTCCCAGGTATTAATTTTTGCCTCTCTGGTTGGTGGCATGGCACTATTCAAGTAAGCAGGTACTGTTATGATGCCTACATGAAAGAGAATGTTAACTGTGCCATATTCATTAGGGCTCTTTCTTTTCACAAGAGGATTCCTATTTTGTTCCCCACCCTAGTAATTACGTGTGTCCTGTACTTTTTTGTTTTTGTTTTCATGTTTATCTCTTGCCTTTGATTTCCATACCTCTTTTTACTAATATAGAATCGTATTAAATTTTCATGGCCATGTCATCTTAGTTGTTGAGAATTTAGGGGGAAAGTACTTATATGCATCAAAATCGTCTTTAGCTTTTTAATATGTTGGTTCTTTCCTTGATAAGCTATGTTCGAATAAGTAGTTTTTTTTTTAATTTGATTTTAAATTTCATTTAGGGTATTTTTGTTTATAGGTTAAAGTTGTAAGTATTTGAATGTCTGTTCAACCCAATCAAGTTTGAATCATACTTTTCTCTTGAGATGTTTTGAATGTTTTCAAACCTGTAAACCAAGCACACACTCAATCATCTTCAAACAACTATGTTAGACAGGCTTCGTTGTAGATCTTATCAACTTTTTCTTTACTCCAGTAAATAACTATAATAGTGCCCCTGCATCCATGTCCATTTCTCAACTTGTGATTATTTTTTCCAGCAAATTTAGTTACAACTGTATCTACTTTGTCAGGGCGGAGTATAATCCTGACCAGTACCTGTGGGAAAAAGAATTCACCCTTGCAAGTCGAACATACCAAAGGCAGGATTTGGAGGCAAGTATGGACATCATTTATTTGATGGTTTTTTGTTATTATCATCATATGTATTTAGTTAAATCATGATTTCAATTATTTGCTTACTGTTAGATTATCTGTTTTCCAATTCTGCAGCTTAAGAATGCCAGAGGCTATACCTTGAAGTGTAGCCACTATCTTCCATCTCCTTTCCCAGAAGATACTTCTCTTCCTTGTGTTATATATTGCCATGGAAACAGGTGTCTGTTATTTAAAGGGCTCTTGTCTTGACGCTTTGAAAAAATTTTAAATTTAATTTTTTTTAGCTATTCTATTATTCTCCCTTGTGATATATGTGTGCACATGTACAATTATGCAGTGGATGTAGGGCAGACGCCAATGAAGCTGCTGTAATTCTTCTTCCTTCAAATATTACTGTTTTTACCCTTGACTTCTCGGGTTCAGGTTTATCAGATGGAGAATATGTCAGTCTAGGCTGGCACGAAGTAAGTTATCTCTATATGCATGTTTTAATTCCTTTATTAATTTCTGGCTATTAACTTAAGTTTTTGCCTATCCCATCTTTTATGAAAGTACTAATATGTGTCCATTCCTTTGTGTGGTAGAAAGATGATCTCAAGATGGTGGTGTCATATTTGAGAAGCAACAAACAAATATCTCATATAGGACTTTGGGGACGGTCAATGGGTGCAGTTACTAGGTATTAAATCTCCCAACTAACTTGCTTGATGTTGATTTTTACAAGTATTTCTGCACCTTTTATACTTTATAGTTTCTATGTGTACCCCGTACTAAAAAAGGTCCTAGGTGGATGATTTTAATGTTTGTTCTAGTATAGTTTGATGACCTAAGTTATACATCTTCCTTGTATATCTGTCTGCGTGAGATCAAAACTGTTTAGGCCTTCCTATGGGAAGTCATTCTTTTAATTATCCAAGTAAGGAGAATGCTAACAAATGTCTTTAGGACACTCGTGAAGAAATAAAAAGTGAAATTTTTTTGGGAATATTATCAATACCTTCACCGTGATTACCAATACAAGTTTTTATTCATTAATTCTTAGTCAGTGTTTGTAGTATACTTGTTTGCAAGACCCGCCACCCTTTGAGAAATTGGGACAAAAAAGAGGAAAATAACTGACCCCCCTTTTGGAATGCACATTTTTCATAATTTTGATGTCTAAGTTAGTAGGTTTTGTAGTATATCACATTCCCAACCTTACCTGTATTAATGTCGTTATGAGCTACCATTATGCACATATATCTAGTTTCATTGACTGTTCACTTTTGCTTTGGTATGATGCAGTCTTCTTTATGGAGCTGAAGATCCTTCTATTGCTGGAATGGTGTTGGATAGCGCCTTTTCAAATTTATATAATCTTATGATGGAGCTTGTGGATGTTTATAAAATTCGGCTTCCTAAATTCACTGTAATCTCTCTCTCTCTCTCTCTCTCTATACCATCTTCCTTTGTAGTAAATGCTCAATCAAAAGAGAAAAAAGGGACTCTATCTGGTCCCATCCCAAAAGTCATGCATCACTATATGAATCTTTAGGGCATGATATCTGCCAGAGGTCTTTAAAACTATTTGTAGTAGATTTAGTAAAATGGGTGGATATAAAAAACTATTAATATGGTCAAATTATAATATAGGTGGAAGCCAATATGACCTTACCAAGCCAGCTTTTAGGTTGAGTTGGAGTTAAATTCCACTTTCTTAATATGGTATCAAAGTTATTCATAGTCAATTCTAGTTAAACTATGGTTCCTCCACTAACATATTACCCCATTTTACTATGCTACAAATAATTTTAAAGACCGTTGATATCATGCCCTAAAGACTCATATCACTACATGCATGACTGGAATGGTTGCTCTACGTGCAACTTTTTTTAAGGGGATATTGCTCGATTTACTTTCTTGGTGGTTGCTTTTGTCTCCAAAACATTCAAACAACATGGATATAAAGCCTATAGCTGTCAACTATGTTTATTTGGTCTGATATTCTGCTGGATTTGCCTCAATTAGGTTAAAATGGCTGTACAGTACATGCGGCGGGTTATTGAGAAGAAGGCAAAGTTTGATATCATGAACCTGAATTGTTTGCTGGTATGTATTAGTTGTGCAGTTCTGTTTTATTTTTCAGAAGAATGGCAAGGCATATTTCGGGCGTTCTACATTTTTTAATTATTAAAATTATTAATGTAATTAGTAAACTCCATTAACCATGACAAGGATGCATTGACACTCCTCGTTTGAGGTGTTTGGTATTTTACACATCTCCCACATCGACACCTCCCTTATATCCTTATGACATGTGTTAGGCAATCTAGTCTTCAGTAGCTTCAATTAAAAAACTTTTTTTTTTTTTTTATCAACTCAGTTACTACTTGAGTAAACACTTTAGTATGCATGGACACTTGCAAGGTCACTAGTAGTATAATAAAATTTTGCAATTTTTTATCTAACTTTTAGAAACAAATATAGCCTAAAATGTAATATAAAAAATATTTAATGACTCTTCTTGCAAGGCTTGTATATGTGTGTGTGGTGTCCCATTATCCTACATTTTGAACACTAGTCATGTTAGAATGTTTTCTAATTTTTACTATGGAATCTGGGCATTACAGTTTTTATTTTCTGCCTAAACAAATTTTTAAGTAGAGTTATTTCCTTTCCATGTCTGAATTAATGTGTTTTAAATCCACAGGTTGCACCAAAGACATTCATTCCTGTTTTATTTGGACATGCAAGTGATGACAAATTCATTCAGCCCCACCATTCTGATCTCATCTCTGAATCCTATGCGGTATTGATTTATTCCAAATCTTTCAGAACAAAATATTCTGAAAGCAATTTATACTTTCTCTTAATTTGCCGACAAAACATCTAACTTTTTTTCTGATTCTGTAGGGTGATAAAAATGTCATAAAATTTGATGGTGATCACAACTCCTCTCGGCCACAATTCTTTTATGATTCAGTTTCCATTTTCTTCTACAATGTCCTTCGCCCTCCTAATGTTCCTAGAGCTCATAATAAGCTTGAGAAATATTATGATTTGGGGAATTTGAAACTTGGTTCTGGTGTGGAGGAGGTAATTAGCATTTAGAATTTCATGTCTTGATTTCGTGCTCAGTTAAATTCTGTCCTCAATATATTTATTCCCTACGAACACTGCTGCCTACTGGCCATTTTTTGTTTTCTTCACTTCAATTGTAGAATGTTATCAAAATACAAAACCAACTAAAATTGACTAATGAAATGTAGCTGATTTTGCACATTATGGCTAGAGTGCAGCTTGTGGACTAATGAAATGATACATAAAAAGATGCAAACTACAACCCTTAACATTCTCATTTCCGTCCCTAATAGATTAGGTAGTACATTTTCTTGACCTTAGTGCCAACCTTACTCAAATTGCTAGGCTATAGCTTGCCTGAAACCTCTAAAACATGTTTAAGATATGTGGTGGGTCATTGTTAGCATTGATTGAGTCGGGCCAACTTGATGGACCCAAGAATCCAAACCAAACCAGTTAAATTGTTTAGAGTTTTGTGTTAGATCGGGCTCTGTGGAACTGAACCAATCAAAATTCGATGTTAATTAGTCGAAAGTCAGATTCACATTTTTGTATGCATGATGACCCAAAACGACACTTGTTCTAAATTATGTAGAAATTTTCTGTTAGATTGGGTCTTGTGTAACAAAATCAATCAAATTTAATGTTAATAAGTGAGGAGTCAGATTCACATTTTGTATGCATGACGACACTTGCTCTATTATTAATATTTATATTTTAGTTTTTGTACTAACTTACTAAATACTAAGGGACTACATGAGTAAACCTGAGCCCCGTAATCACCATTTTGTGTCATTCCTCATTTGTGGGAGACTTTGTTTCCCAAGCCCCAAATGGCAGACAGTCGCTCCTTATGGTCACTCTGACAATACCTGGCAATGGTATGAACTCCATCACAGTTTGAAAGGTTCAAACCTGTTTTTTTCTTTTTTCACTGTTTGGGCTTTTCTGCTTTCTTTTGTGGGTTCTTCGGTGGGAGACACCATTAAGAACGGGAAATGTGTTAAACCCAAACGTATATTTAAAAAATGTTCTTAATGGTGTTCTCTCTATTTCTATCTGTTATGATAGGTTCAAAGTAGGATAAGTAAGCTTTTTTCAAAAGCTGCTTGGGTTGTACCTAAATTACTTGTTTTTTACTCTTTCATCTATCAACGTTGTATCACATATTAACTCTAAATACATATGACTACCTAAGGGAGAACTTTTCAAGCTCTCAAAATACACTTTCTCCTTTTCTTTAATTTCTCAAATTGGTATCAGAGTGGGACCTGCTCTGCCAATCCTTACCTTGTTTTTGTTCGTTGTCGTTGTTCGGCATTGTCAACCGTCCAATTTTGTCCAGCAACCATCAGATATGGATTGTCTCCGAGTGACAACCAACCCTACCAGTCTGTTCTCAGAAATGTCCACATGTGCCTCCATGTAAAAAGTTTAAAACTGTATAAGTTTTTGGAAAATCAACAGATGAGTTGAAGGGTTTTAAGAAGCAGAAGAGAGGAATAAATAAGGCCAAAAGACCAAAGTGGTAAAGTAAGTAAGATAAAAAGAACAATAGTTTGGCTGAACTAGTGAAAAGACAGCCAAGAAATGGGTAAGTGAAATAGAAATAGGGAGTGAAAAGTCAAGACTTTATTTTCCATTAATTTCAAAAGTAATTTGGTTAAATTCCTCAATTTTATTTTATCTCATTTTCCTTTTAAGCTTTGAGGCTTTGAACTTCTCTTATTTACTTGCCTGTTCTTCCTCAAGCCCCTTAACTTATCTTACTTCTTTACATCATTGACCTAATGGATCTATCTGAAATTTATTGCTGCAATTTTCTAATCCTTATACTCAACCTACGAGGGACTTAAAACTTAATTAAATTGTTTTTTTATTTTTCATGTGGAGACACTTAAGTTATGTTGATGCAAGGTAACAACTATGTTACCAAATTGACAGCAAAATCAAACGGTGGATACTCAAATAAAAAAATAAAATAAAGATCGAGTACTCAATATGGTGAAAATTTTTAATAGGGACTCAATTGAAAATCCCCAAAATTATAAGATACTTAAAATTTACTTAAGCCTTTTTATTCATCTTATTTTCCTTTTTGAGCTTTGATGCTTTGAACTTTTTTCCCTTATTTACTCGCCTCTTCTTCCTCAATCCCCTTAAGTTATCTTTTTTCTTTATATCATTGACCTAATGGATCTATCTGAAACTTGTTGCTGCAATTTTCTAATCCTTATATTTGTCTAAATTTCCAGTCCCTAAACCAGCCTGCATGTCTGATCCTTAAATCTAGTTTTGCCACATTTGCATCCTTTGCACTTTAGATGTGCGCACATTCTGAATCTGATTATTATTTATTGTGTGGAGACTGTTTGACAAAGATAAATAGTCAATTATCAGAAGTCAAACACACCATTAGGAATTTTAGGCAAAGCTTGCTTAAGTTGTCCTTCACTGTATTAATTTTGTTGGAAAAAGTGTCCCCACATTAGATCTTAGTTAGATAGAAGTTCCCTTATTTGATTGCTTCAAATATTGGATAATGATAAGAAATTATTTCATCATTTTTGGATAAAGCCTATGCTAATGGCATATGAAGATATTCTTAAATTTCACCTTCGTTTGCAAAATAATTTGTTGTGTAATGGTGACCTTTTCGTATTTGTTGTTGTGTTCATATACTTGATTGTTCAAGAGGGTTCGAAAGTGTGGAATGGTGCACTTTATAAAATTTAAGAATCAAATGGGAGGATGGTTCTTTCAAATATTGTTTTCAAGATTCTATTATTGACATTATTGTTAATTTAAGATTGGATGTATCAACCAGGTGGGATTCAATATAGCTGATGTTTGGAAGTGCACTTAAATTTGTAAGAACATTTGATATTATTAGGCTGTCAGATGCAAATTTTTAGGATGTCCATCTAATGAAGATTTGAGGGGATAAAAATGACAGTTTCTGGAACCATTTTGAGAGCATAAACATGATACCAGATTCATCTTACCCAACCTCAAACCTATATTTTTAGCATGTATAGAATATTGAATGCATGTTCAATGAGAACTTGCTCGATAATGGAAACGTGTGCAAGAATGAAAAGAAAATTGGGTATTAGTCAACATTAGAAAATAAGGTTAAATGTACAAGATGTTGAGAAGCTTTATGGAAAATTTGATTAATTTTAATGCACAAAGTGCATCTCAATCATGGTATGTTAGATAAGTCAAGTGGGGAAGGAAGTAGGAACAAGAGGTCAAAAGTACTCAAAATAATTTTTTTAAACGATTAGTCATTACTTTCATACTTTCATCAACTTTTTTGTTAAGATGACTGATTAATAAATTACTTTTTGCTGGAGCTTAACAAGTTTCAAAATGGAAATAAATCTTAACATTAAGAAAAGTGAACTGAATGTTTGTTTGGAAGTAAAACCACTTTATTATGATGGCAATGAAGATTTAGACGTGTTAAGTTAGAAAACTAATAAAAAAGATTCTCTGCACATGCACTCATGGCATAAGACGTATTAAGTATTCCAATCGCCACAGTAGCATTGGTGCACATGCTCTTACTAGATGAAGAAGTTTTTTCTCACCGCAGAAGATACAAAAGTTTGAGGCACTGTTATTGAGATTGACTGTCTTATTTTTGTCTTTTTCTATTAGATGAAGATAGTTCAATGTGCTATCAAGATGAATATAATTTTAGAACAATTAATGAAGGACAATTAATGAAGCCCACATATTTCTATATGTGGTTATGTATTGATATGGTCATATGATTGAGCTTATGTTATGTGAGCATTTTTTTTGAAGAACAGGAACTAATTTGCTCTTGTTTTCATTCTAGAGCTTATTGTATGAGATTCTCTCCAGTCTTAGGTCTGCATCAACCAATGCTGCAAGTTCATCTTCTGTGCTTCCAGCAATTTCCACCACAAAATCAGTTACAGAACTTCTTTCGGACGTCACACCACTGACTGATGTAGTAGGGCCTGTTCATTACTTTTTATTTAAACAACATTTTAATGTTTAGTTCATTCATCACTTGTAAATTTATAATGCAGGAATCCTTTTTCAGAGAAGATAGTGTTGGCAATGGTGAAACTGGCCGTGATGAACCCACGGATGTGCAGGTGATCTTATCACGAGATAGAGTGTTGTGTTGAAGTGTGGCATTTTATAATTTTAGCAGTCTTTATTTTAAGTGTGGCATGGTTGAATTTGATAGGATAAGCTGAACGGCGAGGGTGAAGATTGCTGTTCATATACTAGCTCAAATAGAGAAAGTTGGGGCAGATGTTCTTCTTTAGGAGGCAGTGATGAAGAATGTTGTGCAGATTTAAGGGCTGATGATACCCTCTCTCAGGTATGACATAATAATACATTGAAAATGATATTGGAAGTGATTCAGTAGTGTAGCATCGATTATGTCAATCAGAACCAGTTCTGACATGTTTCATTTATAAATAAACAATGTCAGAATAATGTGAAGGTGTTTGCAACACCCATGCGTGGCACTAGAGAGAAACCATCGTACCCAAAAGAAGATGAGAAGAAGCAGAAGAAGAATAAGAATAAGAAAAAGAAAGATGAAAGCGTTGTGAAGAAGCCGAAGAGCGAGAGGTTTGAGAAGCTGGAAGCTCTAAGCAGACGCCTGCGGCATTGCCTTATGAAGGGATCAAACCATCGAAGGCACAAGTCCTCTTAGACTAACCTCTCACCCCTTTCTCTTTTGTATTATATTATATTATCTCCATCCATCTTTTAACTCTAATGTTCTTTCAACATTAAATATTACAATACTATTTCTAGGTAGTTCTCCAAATTCAACTTGGTTTTTAGGTTACTTTAGGAATTGCCTAACATTTGTTTCTCTTCGGCTTTGATTTACCCCACTGTGATTATTACTTGATATGAACATTATTACTTTTTGTAACTTTTCGGGTTATAAAAAAGAGTATCTTCGTAAAAATCTCAAATCATGCATTATTAGCGCTTGTTATGTTCTAATAATGTATCGATGATTTCGGACGTGTATAGGTTCAATATATTTCAGACGAGTTTATGAATAAAAATTTGACAGCATTTCAAAACGGAAACAAAAAAAATAGTGATTTAACAGTCAACAATCTTGAAGCCAGAAAGATAACGATTTGATTCAATTCATGCAACTGGAAGGATCCATACAAAAAAAAATTGTCTCATTCTCATTTACTGTCACGATTTGATCCTGTAAAGCAAAATAGGAAAAAGAAAAATTCCAAAAGCAATATTTAACAAAAAAATAAATAATGGTGGACTGGGCCAGTCCAGGGACGGGACGGGCTATATTTCCTGAGTGCTGTGTTAACGGGCTGGCCCGGCCCGACTTCAACGGGTCAGACACGGGTTGTGGCTGAGTTCTTCCTTCTCACCACCGCCGCTACGTACGTCTCTCTTCGTCGTCTCCTCTGACTTCCCTCTTCTCAGCAATCGTCGTCTGTCGGTTCCAACTTCTCACCGCCATCGGGCTTAGCTTCGCGAAGTCAATCGCTCATCTCTCTCGCTCCACCACTTTGATTGTTTATTCCCCTCCATCTCTCCCACCTACTCTCGGTTATGGCTTGCCCCATTGCATATTTGAATCTCAACATTGGATTGCCCTAGTGTCCTAGTCTATCGTTCTGTAGATGTGTTGCTGTATTACATTCTTTCATCTATCTAATTTTTATTTTGTCTAGGTTAATTTGTTTGAATTTGGATTTATCGTTTAATTTTGTTAGTTTTCCTTTTGTCTATAATCTAGGGTTAATTTTACCCCACACAACTATTTGTCGAAATAAAGTGATATTTTCAGGACTGTATATTTAAATCTGAAATAAAGAATAAGAATAACCAATGTCGCAAAGAAGCTTCCAATTTCTCCAGAAAAAGAAATCATTTTTTCGTTCCGTTGTGTAGCTCTCACTCACGCTTGGGACTGCGAGGGGAAACCAACGAAGAAGACTTGATTCGTGTCTCGGCTAATGACGGTCTCGAGGTAATTTACTTCGCTCTGTCAAACCTTTATTTGGATGTCTTCTTGAAGTTCATTCTGTAATATGCTTGCTATTGTAATCGTTTCTGATCAATATTCTTTTCTGTTGATCATCATTCTTTGTATACTTCTGATATTTGAAACACTGTTGCTTCCTGTTGGATTTGTCTTGACTTAATCATGCCTCAAATCCTCGCTGTATAAAAATTTAACACAAAAAAGGAAGATACACATAGAGACCGACAAATGATAAGACGGTGACATATGAGATTCGCAAAATTAAGACTTGGGACAGAAAAGTATGATTTATATTGCTGCAAAAGCATCAGCCTTAGTGTGTTGAGTGTTAGTGTTTATATTAATCGGTATAACGAAAAACCTCTGATATACCGAGTGCCGGGAATTTGAAAGTTCCATATCTTGTAAAAGGTAATTTCTTTGTCGTTAATAAGATTGTACTGGTTTGTTTTTATTCTATATTTCTAAATGTTAAAAAATCAATTTAGTTTTCTACATTTGCAAAGTTAGAGTGGTTATATTTAATTTGGAAATTTACGTAGGTTTTATTTTTTCCTTTTAAAAGCAGTGATAAGGAGTGAATTTTAAGTCTAACTCAACTCTACAAAATCAGCTTGTTAGGATGAGTTAGGTTTAAAGTCCACTTCTTAATATAGTATCGGAGTTATGACTTGAGCCTATTTTAGTGAAGTTTGTTCTTTATTTGGTTTATGGTTCTACTTGCTATTGAGACGTTATTGAACCACCCATTAATGTTACAAATGACAAACTTTACTAGGATAGGCTTAACCAAGGTCCTTTATAGCATGTTGAGAGGTGAATTTTAGATGTAATTCAACCTTACAGAACCAACTTATAAGGTGCAATCTGCACTTATATATTATAAATTGAATTTATCTATAGTCAATAGTAGCTTTCAACACACATATCGAGACATATACATCTCAAGAGTGAGACTAAACATTTCTCAGGAAAAGTGTAAATTATTTTGAAGAAAGCTCTCCTCGTGGAGCTGTACTGGCTAAGAGCAGTTCTTCAACAAACTGATGACTGTTATATAATGTAAAGATAATTAGAAAGCTCTTGGAAACTAATTTTTTGTTTGATATATTTTTATCCTCCTATACTTTTCTTCTCTTTTATTCTTCAATACTTTATTTTTATAATGTGAAAATATGAAAGTAGAAATATGGTTATACACCATACCTGACAATATCCATGGAAAAGTAATAGCTTGGGAAGGCCTAAGCACGGTACTGCTGAAGTTTGTCCTTTGTTTGAGTGAACAGAACTTCAATTTAAAGCATAATTTTGCAAGATAAATATTTAGGTGTGGGATGTGCAATCTGTAGGAATTATGTTTTATTCACATACCTGTCTTATATACTCAGTAATTAGCATAAGGGGCATCCTGTCAGTCACACAGTAAAGTTAACTGACGAGTTTCATGTGTAACCTGTGTATTCCATGGGGATTCACATCTAGATTTTATTGCTTGTTTACTACCACAATAGTAATCTAGGGATTAAGTGTTACACTTGACTAATGGGCCAACAACTAAATTTAAATATTTTTGGTCTATATAGGTTTTTCAATTTTCAATCTGTAACTTGGATAACTTTCAATAACTCTTGGATGTAGTTCAGGATATGCGTCAAATGTTTTAGATTGAGTTTGAATTTCAAAAGAATTCTTTTAGTGGAGCACTTCATCATTTTATATTTACATTCAACAAGTGATTTAGACTTTTGGGTTTTTGAATGCCAACAAGGTTAATACGAATGGGGTTGCTTATCAAATGATATAAAGTTGTGCACACAGAAGTCAGGTCATATATTGACTTGATGGGTTTGGGTTTTTGTTTCTGTCGGGCTTATGATGAACAGTTCTGTAATTGATATTTGAAGGACATGGATTTCGTTGTATTTAACTTGTATTCTTGAGTTCATATAATTCTCAAGCTTTTGCCTGTTTTAGAACATTTTCTTTTGATACAGGAATAGTTAAAAAGGTTACTGGGGAAATCGAAGAAATTACCGCGGAAAAGCTGACTTCGTTTTTGAACAATTAATTGCAAATCAAAACAAGTTTACATCAGGTTTTTTAAAGCTTCATTAGCACAGTTGCTCCCTTTTGTTTAACCATAATAATATTTGAATAAATATTTATCATGAGTTTTGTTACAAACACTATATTTTTAAATAGTATTGTTTTTGTTGTGTAGTTCTGAACTGATTAGAAACCACTTCTGGCTTAGTTGACTTGTTTGTGTTTTGGATGTATTTTACTGTTAAGATGTATGCATCATTAGTTTTTTTTTTTTTTTTTTTTAACTTTTTGAGACATGATCTCTTCATGATCAATCTTAACAGATTAAACTTCAAATTGAAATGCTATTGACTAATAATAATTTGTTGATTTTGCTGAAATATTACTGTTTCTCTTCTCATGTTATTTCAAACCATGCCAGGATAAAAATCTCCGTGGACTCTTAAATTTTTTTGATACTTTGATACTTCTCATGCGTTGAACACATGATGAAAAGAAGGTGAACATTTTTTTTTTATCAACATTGTGTTATAATCTGAAATTTAAGCATGATAATGGAAGGAAGATGTTTTGTTATCTGAAATTTATAGAGTCAGAACTACCATTATGGGCTATGTTATGATTTAGTTATAGGGTCATAGTTATCGTTTTGGGATGAAATTACTTTCATACTGACATAAAATCAAGTCTCACATTTGTTAGAGATAGAACCTGAAATGAGTATGTAAATGGAGCGTGACTCTCACCTCACAAGCTAAGTTCTGTAGTTAGACTCAATTTACATTCTAAGATGGTAATTGAGAATCTAAACTAGATCTATTTAAAAAAGGGTCACCTCTTATATTATCTACTCACCTAGCCCAATATCATAGGATGTGAGAGGGTGTATTGGAAAAAATTGAGTCCCATATTGGTTAAAGATAAAGTCTAGATAAAGTATGTAAATGGAGAATAACTCTCACTTTGCAGGTTGGTCTTATTGGGTTGGGTTAAGCCAAATCCTATTCTAAGATAGATCATATCATTTTCTCTTGCTGACAAAAAGAAAAAGAGGGATGAGGAGGGATTTTCCCTCCATTCCTCTCAGTTCCTCTCCTTCTCCTTGTAACTTTGAACCTTTATCTGATTGTTTCACTTAATGTCATATTTACTAAATATAAAAATAATATAATAGTACACTGGCACGTGAAATGTTAATAAATATCATGTCCTAATGTGTCAATATTCCATCTATTAACAAAGATCAACTATGTGAATCCACTTTCTGCATAGCACACTTAATTCACAAATGATTTTTTGATGTTATGTTTATCTATTAAGAGTGATGAGATAGTTTCTCCCTTTTCCCAATGAAAATAATTCAAGACATTTGCCAGCCATATAGTCAATTAATCTAGGATACATGATTCATTTTATTAAATTTGACCCTTGTTTTGTAAACAAGCCTTCAAAATATTCACTTGAAAAATTTTCTTGAACTTCATTTTAAAAAGTTCTAGAGTAAAAAAACTCCAATAACATTTTTTTTTGTTCAATATTTTTATGAAATTAATTTTTAAATTGAATAAATATTTAAAGTAAAAAATAAAAACATATTTACATTAATTTAAAATTATAAAATATTTTAATTGACTTTTTAGTAAATATATTCTTAATTTTGCTTTAATTATATATTTAAAATCGAAATACTATATTTTTATTTATCTTCACTCTAGTTTTACTCTTCAACACTATATTTAATAAGGCCTTTATTACATGTTTATTAACATTCTCTATGTTTGATGTAATTTTTTGAAAAATATTTTTCTTATTAATTTGATTAAGAAACCAGTTTAGACAAAATAATATTTATTACTTTAACAGGTAATATAACTGTGTGGAAGATTTAAGTGGGTTGATAATCATGAAACAACAATAGGAAAAAATGGGAACTTAAGAAGAATGTTGTTTTCAAAGAAATTCTGTTATCCCATAATTTTAGTTATATTAGTTTTTTATGTTGCTAATTGTTATATTCAAATGTATTTAATTTCTTTTATGGAACAAAGTTGTTAAACTTTATCTTGGTAATTTGACATATTTATTTTTATTCATTATGTAAATAATTTTTTGCATTTTTACAGTAATTAATTATGATAAAACTTTTACATGGATGATTGATCCGTACAGTGTAGGGGCTAAAATACTTGTATTTATTAGTGTGGACTGTCCCGGCAATATCTTCCTACCTGTTGATTGAGAATACAATATATATTATACACAGTCACTGCCTAAATTTCAGAAGTGGTTCTCTGAAACTTGATTATATCAGTGAGAAGGAGGAATGGATTGTTCAATTCCAGAGGCAGCAGAATGCGATCTCTCCATTCCAATTCCGAGAGGTGGACCCATTTACGTTCCCAACATGGTCGGCCCCTCCACTAGGGTTCCTCACTTTCAGACTTCTCTTCTTTCTGAACTTCAGGTTGGCTCATTATCTCTCTTCTCTTCCCTCCCTTTCATCTTTTCCTTCTAATTTATTCCTTTTCTTGCAGAATCTTGAGGCCGAATTGTCTGAAGATTTCTCTCACCTTGATATCTCGTATGGATTGTTCCTCTCTACCACTACCGTCTTTCTCGGGTCACCATTAATTTATGATGATTGTCTTTGCAGGGTGGATGACCTTAAAATATTTACCGAGGACCAGTTGATGGATATGGCTCTCAAAGAAGTATTTAAGGTATTATACACATGCACTAGCCTATGCTGTTTTTTTTTATTCCATTGCTGGAGTTCTTTAGGTTTCACTCCTTGACATTAGTAATGGAAGTGATATTACAGGGTTCGGAGAACGATGAAAATCATCCTCCTCTTCCAGACCAACCCAATGCAAGGTCATTCTTTTTTTCTTCTTTTTGTTGTTGTTATGGTTGCTGTTGCTCTTGTTGCAAGGATGGCTTAGTTTGATTAGTGGGTAACCAAGAATGGGAAATTGAGAGAAAGAAGAAAATCTTCTATATGCCAATTGAAAATTGTCATCTTTTTGGAGGGGGAAAAGATCTAGCTAGTCACCAACATATGCCCAGTCTTATGTCATCCTGCACCTAATCTCATTGATGTTACGCCCAAACAGTTTACCCAGTTTTTCTTGAAAAACTAATTATGACGTTTATCTAAGTATATCCATCATGTATGCATACTTTGTACATGGCCATTATGGGTACGACTCAATAAAATCCTGACACTTAGACGAAAAAGTTTACTGTTACAAGACATTCACCTTCCGTTACACAGCAATTTTCTTTTCCGTGTTTTATTCTATTCTTTCTTTCTTATTTAAACTTCCTAGTTCACATTTTGGTAATTTGAATATAATTTGTAATGTGTTTTTTCCCATTAATTTCACCATCATCTTTCATTGCTATGCCTTTATTGCTCCCAGATTGATTGTGATTATGAGTGTTTATTGTTCATCATGGATTCCTTTCTTTATTTTTGTTTTTGAGTATTTATATGTGTAATATCAATTATTTAGTTTGTATCATAATATTTAAAATATTGACCATCCTAGCCTGCTTTAGCAGTTTTAGAGTTGGCCTCTCAATGCCAATATCTAATATTGATAACTTAGCCTAATCTGTGTGTGTAATTTCCTGCAGATATGGTTGTAACTTCATGTTTTTGTGATCTTTTATCAAGTGGTAGAGAATTAAGTAGTTTTCTTATACTTGTATTGAATCTCTGTAAGTGCTCTGCTGGAAACCTAACAATGACTAAGAATGTGCACCTATTCATTACATGCGGTCTGAACTTGTCAGTTAAGAATTGTTGGTGGATTTGGCTGCAGGTGTGGTGAGAAGAAATCAAAAAGAAAGAGAAGTGGAACAAATAATTCTGTTCTCGACGTAAGCTAATTCTCTAAAAACATTTATGTTTCCCTATAACTATTTGATACTTATATTGCTCTTGTCAGTTTAATGCCTGAAATGAGATAAAAGTTTATTACATGTATTAGAAGTTGAGAATTAGTCATTCTAAGTTATGAATTTAAGTTTTTAAGTTTCTTTTGGATTAGAAAGAAAACTATATCATTCAGTTTCAATTGTTATTCTTTTGCTCCTACCAAAATGTCAAAAAACTTAAATTGCTCCTAAATAATTGAGACAAACAAAATGTGGTACTGTTCAATACTCCCTTCATAATACCTGCTAGACTGGCAATGCATGGTGAAAACTAAGAAAATGGTAGGGATTCCCCTTCAACTGCCACCAAAACCCCAGAAATGATATATATAGTCTCTGATACAATGTCAAAGATAAAGTGATATCATGAAAAAGACTGAAGAAAGGTTTTTGGTACTGTTCTCTGGCCTTTATGTCATTAAATTAACAAATCCAGTTCTTTATAAATACATGAACGATTGCAAGATATTTTGTCCTAAAGTCTAGCCTGGAAAATATTCTGTTAGTTACAATATATTCATGGTAAGAATGTAGGGGTACAAGTAATAAACACGTGACAACGTTCATTGCAGCTTGGCCTAGTTGATGGTGGTACATGTCAGTTGAAAATAAAGTGTCCAAGTTTAGGATAACTGAATAAGCATATTAAGTGTGTTCATGATTCATACACCATAACCATTTTCAATTTATTTTTATGCTGTCATAATTTTGACAATGTTGTTAGAATAGTTTAGTTAGACTTTTCAAATTGTTTAAAACTGTTTCACACAGGACCTAGACATGAATACGTGTTCAGATCTCTGGACCATTTAGCTTCCAAAATGTTGTTTAGAATCGAATGTGTTGTCAAGTCAATCATAAAGCCTTAACAATTTTTTTTGGGTTGAAGGTGGGGGTGTTGTTATGTATCTCTTCTTATGTATAATTAATTTTCAGATTGACTGTATAGAAAAGGTGGAGCATGTGGTGAGAATCAAACAGAAGCAGGAAGAAGACAAAGCAGCCGTCAAACTTCATTCATTTAAGTTGGTATTGCTAATATTTAGTGATTATTCTATTTTGTATATAAGGTCTGATTTCATGTATCTTGTCTTTGTGCAGTCCTGCTTTCAAGATCAATGAAGCTGCACATAAATCAACTAAGACAGAAAGGATGAGGACTCTTAGGTCTATGAGTTCCACCAGAAAGGTTACTTCAAAATCTTATATGATTATTGTTGCTATTGAGATTGTTTCTTCAATTTGAAACATTTTACTGATGAATCCAACTTTCAGATAAGTTAAAGCAGTTAGTTATTATAGCCTCTCATATGTGTACCTTCTAAGCTTTTGGCTTGCCTAATATATATTCCTTTCTCAATTGGATTAATTATTTTATCTTGAAGTAAAGACGTATAAAACACGAGAGTTCATGAGAAATTATATTCAACTAAAACATGAAATTCAATTAGAAATTGTATCAGGAGTTCCTTTTGTTGGGTGTTATAGTTCCGTTCTTGCAACTGACTAAAGTTGGTTTTGCCCTGTCTGAATGGCTGCAAGTGCAAAGTTGATATTGTAAACATGTCCAAACAGGAATGAGTTTTATGCATTTCCCCACATATTTTCTTATTTATAATCCCCATTATATTTTAGATTAATGTTTGGCAGGTCAACGCAGTCAACCTTCAGGAACACGTACCTGTGCAGTATCCTGAAGTTGTTTTGTTTGTGGAGGTGTACCATAGTGTTCGCAAGGGTACCAAGGTATTTCTCAAATTTAGAAGGACTAATATTCTACTTTATTGTATAAATTATCAGGTCATTGGACCTATAAATGCATCAACATGCTGGTTATTTTAAAAAATATGGACAGCTAATTCTAAGGAGACAAATATAGAACTTATACACAATGAGCACCCACCACGGTTTTGACAGTATTGAATACCATGCTGATATGAACTAAATTGAAATTTTATATCTGATTTGTTGAAGGAATCATGAATCGCTACCATTCTGAAATAGCTGTTTAACCAGTAGGATATCTGTTCTTTAATTTTTGGGTAGATCCAGGAGTTATTAGTTCTTGGAGGACAGATGTTAACTGCACTAAGGGACAAGATCTTTTGCTCAACAGACCAGTTGATGCACAAAGCTGGGCAGCATGATCCTTCTGGATATTTTCTCATAGAAGTATGCATGATCACTTATTCTTATCTTCTTATGATGTTAATATGCTAATTATTTTTTCTTTGAATTTGACGACAAGCTATTTCTCTGTAGGATGTATTCTGCCCTGATTTGAGGGATCCATCCGCTATTGATCTCACAAGACCTATTTTGGATTGGCTCCAAAACTCCAAGGAGGAGGCACAAAAGAAATGGGAATATATTATAACTGGGGAGCTGCAAAAGAAACAAAAGGCAATCATGGGTGAACAATCTGCATCACAGTTGCCTCACTTTAGATCCATTGAGATGCAGAAGTTACGTTTTTGTGACTTAAGCTTTCGACTTGGTGCTGGATATCTCTATTGTCATCAGGTACAATATTTTTTCTGTCTCAGATTAATAGGTATGGTATATGAAGGGGGGTTTTATAATGTCAAATACCATGGTTTCACCTGTGGCACTTGATGCTAGATGTAGTCTGTTGGTTTAATTGAGTAAAATATGTTCTTTAAATAAGTATCCATACACCCTAGCCTTCAGCCACTGCCAACAAACCAGGAGAACAAGGACATAATCATGCCCAAAAGGACAGAACCAGGAGAACAACTTAAATAAATATGATGGAGAAAGTACATGATATTCAACTTATACTATTTTACCTTCTATTGATGTGTGTGTGTGTGGTTACAAGAAGAGGCTAGACACTTACCTTAAACCTAACCTTAAAGCGGGATACAAGATAAAAAAGAAGAAAATAACATTAAATTCCACAAAGAGGATGTTTCATACCAGTTTGAGAGTATTATTTTTATATATATTTGTAATTTTTTCATGTGAGATATACTTTGTAGTTTTTCTTTTATGTTGTGAATTGTTCTCTGCGTGAAACCTGCAGGGTAACTGCACCCATACCTTAGTGATACGAGATATGAGGTTAATTCATCCCGATGACGTGCATAATCGAGCTCTCTATCCAATAGTCACGTTTCAACTGAAGTTGCGTTTTCAGAAGTGTAGTGTTTGCAAGATATTCAGAGCTACAAAGATCACTGTGGATGACAAGTGGACACCAGAAAACCCTTGTTATTTTTGTGATGACTGTTTTTCCCTACTTCATCAAGCAGATGATGGCACTGCATTATATACCGACTTTGTAGAGTATGATTACAACCATGATTGATTGCTGTTAGCCTTGGACGAACACCAACACCCGATTAAAGTTGCTTACAAAAAGCTCATTCAAAATTGCTTCTTTCATTTATGTATTGAATTTTTTTTATCTTTGAAAGTAAAATCTATAGGTCTACAGGGTAGGAGAAAATTTGTTAGATACCTTCTTGAAGATGCTTATGTATAAATATTATTTACAATAATGTCTTTTTAGGATCAACTGAAAGAGTAGGTACGCTGCCGCATACACAAACAAAAAATATACTCCAGTTTCTACCTCTAAAGCTAATGCTAATATATTTAGTTTCTACCTTCAAAGCTAATACTGTATTTATACTTTAAATGATATCTTTATGGATTAAAGATAAAATTAATTTATAATATATATATATATATATCTATATATATATATAATATAAATTATTATTACTTCAAACGGACGGGAAAGTTTAAAGCTGACATATATTACATTCACCACATCAAATAAGTGGCGGAGTACTGTTGGTGTAGGGAGGGCCATGTCCCCCAAAGTTTTAATTTTTTTATATATTATAAATATTAAAAAATATATATTATAACTAAATCAAATATTTTATTTTTTTTATAAACATTCTAATTAATGTTAATAAATAATTAAATATAAAATTAAATATAATAAAAAATAAAGAATATAAAGATTTATTAAGATATTTTTTTTTATTTTTTTATTTATTATGGTTTGAGTTTCAAACAGTTTTCGTATTCTATTTCCACTTGTTTTTTCTTATTTTTGAAGAGAAAAAGATCTATTATTTTTGCTCTTATTTATCTTCTGTCATCTTCCTTCCATTATCATGGAAGTAAAGAAGAAGATAATTCCTTGGTCTCAATTGATAGTGAAATATTAGTTTAATAATTTATTTAATGATCATCTTTTATATTAATTGTTTATTTCATGAATATAGAAAAAAATATTGTACTGTGTGTTTTTTTATAACCGAATCTTAATTGTGGTTCCATTATATGTTTTGAGTTTTTCACAAATTGTTCTCATATCTAATTCTCAGGTGTTTTCTTTTGGTTTTGAAGAGAAAAAGATCTAACATTTTTGCTCTTATTTCTCCTCTGTTCTCTTCCATACTCAAGGAGAAAAAAAGAAGAAAGTAATTTTTTGGTCTCATTGGTGAAATATTAGTTTAATAATTTATTTAATGAGTCTGTTTTATATTCATTTTTTATTTTATAAACATAGAAGAAAAAATATTATACTGTGTGTTTTTTTTATAATTAAATTTTAGTTGTAGTTCCATTATATGTTGAGTTTCTTATAAATTGTTCTCACCTATCTTCTTTTGTTTCCTAAGAGAAAAAGATTTATTATTTTTGCTCTCATCTTTCAACGGTTTTCTTCCATTCTTGAAGAAATAAAAAAGAAAGTAATTATCTCTTGTCTCACTTGATAGTAAAATATTAGTTTAATCAGCTTCTTGTATATTAATTTTTCATTTTATGATAGTAAAGTATTGTACTTTGTGTTTTTTATAACTGGATTTTAAGTGTGGTTTGATTATTATTGAATTTTCTTTTGACAATTTTTTAAATGTGTGATTTCTTTTTTAGTTATTGTTATACTAAATTATGTATTTAATTTTATTTTATTAGTGACAATAAAAAAATATATAAATTTTAGACGTATTATTTTAGCTTTCCAAACAATTTTCATCGAGATCTGCCACTACATCAAACTGTTTTGAATCTGAAGTTGATTTTTATTCACCTAAATTAAAACATAAAGTTAGGAGTATTCTACTTTAGTCCATAAACTTGTGAAGTGAAGTACTTACGTGTTACGTGCTTACAATGAATACATGGACACCTTATTAGCTCGGAAGTCGTGCTGCTTCCACATTAGTTACGTCACATATGCAATGGCGGATCTTCACCAAAATTTTGGAGAGCCAAAATAATATACTCAAAATTTATATATTTAATATTATTGTGACTAATTCAATAAAAATGAATACATGGTCTAGTACATATATATTTATCAAAGAAATTACACAATCTAAAGGAATGTCTATCATTTTTTCATATTTTTGAACTCATGGTAATTTAATTATAATTAGATTTTTTAGTTAACTTTTTTCGATGTAAATAATCATATTATCTGCAAAATATTCATCTTCTATTTTATTAACATACATTTGATTCAAAAAATATTCACAAGTTTTCATTTCATTGTTATGTGATAAATAACCATATTATCATGTTTTTATCTTCACCTGTAGTTTCTCTATCAATTTTAAAAAATAAATTTATTCTTTTGTTTTTCATTAATATATCTTTTTAAAAAATAAGTTTAAGACTAAAAAATAATTTATCATAATCTAATTAAAAGTTGAGACATAATTATTAAAAAAAACTATGATAATCAAGTTACAATTAAAAATTGACTATGAAAAATCACATAGTACATTGTTTTTTCTTCTATATTAATAAAAAATTAATATACAAAAAGGTCATGAGATAAAAAATAATGTTAAATGTTAAACAAATAGTTCATTATCAAGTGAGACAAGAAAAAGTTACCTTATTTATTTATTTAACAATGGAAGAGAAAATATAAAAAGATGAGGAGAGAAATACTGAATTTATACCTAACTTTCTTTTAGTAACAAAAGAAAATAAATAAACATAAAAGAAGAATACAACATATGAAAAACTCAAAAGATAATAAGAGAGAAAATAAAAAATATCTTAATAATTTTGTTTTCTTATATATTTAATTTTATATTTTATTATTTATTAGTATATTTTATAAAATAAATAAAAAATACTTAATTTAATTTTTATTAATTTTGAATATAATATTATTTAATTTAAAAAAATATAAAAAATTTAAAAATTTAAAAGATTTAAAAAAAATTAAATGTAAAATAATGAAAAAAAAAATAAAAAAAAATTGGCACCCGTCTACCCCTTGGATCCTCCGTCACTGGACATATGTGCTTTTAACAATATTTTCCTCCTACAAAATTTCAGGGTTTGATTTCAGTCACCCATCATGTTTAGACTCAAATTTATCTTTAGTCTCCATAAATTAATTTTAAATTAAGTTTATCGCTTATATTTAAGATTTAAATAATTTATTGGGCTTCGTAATTTTAGTCTATACATTTTTACATCTGCTTTGAAAAAACTAATCACTTGTTTTACGCAAACAACGAATTAAGACCCGAAAATGAGAAAAAAAAAAAAACACGTTATAAGATAGGTTTAATTTTTCATGTGAATGTGAAAGAAAAACCGTCGATATTGCTAATAATTTATAGATATTTATACTACATTACATATCTTACGTGTTTGGTATAATTGACTGTATGATTACTATTTTATCAATATTTATACTTTTTCAGAATAACAATAATAAATAATGCATTACCTTTTACATATCTTATTTCCTTTTTTCTACACCAAATTGTTTTATTTTTCATGTTTTTACCTTTTCATTTTCCATCATTCGTTTAAACTAAAGGATGAAAGAAAATTATAAAAAACTAAAAATGAAAGACATTAAATTATAAGAATTAAATTCATATTTAATTATTGTTATTATTTTTTTTCATTTCCTTAGGTAAATCAAATATTTTTCGTCTTGTTGCTTATGCATATTTAGAATCCCATAAATAGTCTTTTTGGTTGTAGGATAATTATGATAAACTGATATCTTTTTTTTATATAGTAAATTATAAGTGTTACATTCTATTTTAATTTTCTGTAATTTTGACTTTTATCTTTGTATGTGTAAAGCATCCTAAGTGCTCTTTATTTTATATATAATTTTATTGTTGATAAAAAAAAAGTTTGACACGGACACCTCACCTCACCGTACCAGAGAGAAAATAGTTGATCACACTCTGAATTCCTTAACGCTATTCAAATCCCTGTAATCATCCATATTAAGGTGACTGAATGAGGGGTGTTTGGGTGTTCTCAGAACTTCACATAAACATAAATCAGTAATAGCAATACACACGCTTACAATGTGATGTGATCAATGAAGAAGCAGAGGGTTCCACCACCACGTGATCATAACTCACAAAATCCTTTGTTTTTCAAACCCCAACCTGTATATGGGACCCTGCTTTGAATGTGATGTGACATATTCACCCCACACAATCTTTTTTTGTTTCAGTTGAGTCAGTGGTACTAAATTGTCGGTGCATGCCCACAAAATGTTTTTCTTCCATTCAACTAATAAGGATTAGAAGCGCTAGTAAACCGAAAGGAATTTAAATAACGCTAACATTTCATTTACATGTACAGAGGTAGAAATGTCTCTGCAGGTATGTATGTATGCGATTTGATTTTAACTGATGTTGCATACCTATAACAAGATACTCATGAAGCTGTAACAGAATACAAGCTCTACACATGGAGTTGCAGACCTATAAGAACATACCAAATGCCAAGAAAACTTTGAAAATTGAATGTATCATCTATGCATTGATGTTGCATTCTCGCAAATACACAAGATCATGGTCAACATATTTTGTCCAATAACCTCGAAACTTGGGAATAGTGATCTCAAGCCATGGTTTCATGTTTCCATTGTAGTGTATAACAGCAGCCCGTTCAATTTCCTTTTGGTTGGTATTGGGGTTGTAGCCTAGACCTAAGACATGCCAAGAACGGTGCAGTGGAAAAGTGCGTTTCCAGAATGTTATAAGACCCGGTGGCAGTGTTCCTAGCTTCCACAGTTGTCTATCTTCATTCTGTATATCAGTTTAGTTACAAAGGAAACATCAGTTCAGAGTTCAAATCAGAAAGAAACAAAATGAATTTGAATTATCTGTTGAGTTTTCATTTATTGTTCCTTTACACTGATGTTTTAAAATACTAATATAAGTGTATTTTTAATATTCAGCAGAGAACAGTGCCGAGATTAAGCACAACAAAAGTGCATGGTAGATTGAATTCCAGAGAGAAATACAGTTGTAAGGACACACAAGAGATGTAAGGGAAGTAGAAGAAAGTAACCGTCATGATAAAGAAAATGGAAAACAATGCGTTTTGCTTACCAGCTTCTGCCAATTGTGGTACACCTCGGTGATGTTTTGCTTCTTCCATTGAACCAAATCAAAAATATTCATGCCGTATGCCCATCCACATGCACGAGGATCAAAATTCTTTGCAATAAGAGGATTTGAGAAATTGAGATAGCGATCAAAACGATGGAAACTTTGTTGACAAGTTTCTACTGCACCATTAACATTGCCCTTCAAATCAATTGACCAAAGACCTGTCAGATCCTTCTGCACAACTATATCATCATCTAAGAATAACACTTTGTTGAGCTTTGGAAAGATCTCAGGCAGGTAGAAACGAAGGTGGTTCAATATAGATAAATATTTCGGATTCCGGAACTTTAAGTTCGAATCAGAATTTGCCCGTTGAGTCTTAAAGTAAAAATCTATCATAGTAGGAGAACCCAACTGCTTAAGAACTGGACTGTAACTCGAATTCAACCATGTAAAGTCTTCAATGTTCTGAACTTGAATGGTTGCCTTCCGTGGTGGATTCACCAAAAACCACATCCTCATTGCCGCATAATTGAGCCTATCAGTGACGATGTGGAAAACATGTTTTGAGGTGTCCTGAAAATTTATTAATGTAACATGCTTAATGATATGATCCAAAATGGCACAGCCACTGTTAATATCAAATAGCCCCAGTTTCTTTCTTTTCATTCTTAATTCTTCACTAACTATAGGAGGCAGAAGAAATGGAAACGAATTTCTGAGTCAAAATAGAGACAGTATTACAGTAACTGCAAAAACAAACCAAATTTTCATTGGTGTTTCATAAGCCTGGGAGATAAAAACTACCTAAGAAATTTCTGCGAAAATAATTTACCTTGGCATGGGAAACAGTAGAATTCACAACAACAGCTGTTGCCAATATGTTGTCTGAAAATATAGCATAATGGTATAGTTGAGGGTCTTCTAACTTCTGTTGGTTTGGGAATTGTTGCTGAGAAGTATTCAAGCTATAATACTCAGATGTAAGGCGCAATGGAAGACAATGGAGACCTTTAGGCAATGTTTTTGCTATCAACTGTGATAAGAACATGGTCTGCTTCTTGTGCACACGAAGCTGCTCCTCTGTTGAGTGGAGCATAGCCCTAAGCTTCTTCACAGCAGAAGCACAATCATTTTGAACTTGCCTTCCTTTTAGCAATGTTTGCTCCATTGCCTTCATTCTCTCATTTGCACTGCATTAGTAAAGAGTAAAAAATAAGACTAAAGACTGAATAATAAAATGTAGCTCAGTGCAGAATTGAACTACTCAACATGTGCGATAAACTTAAAAGATGAAAAACTAACTTATGAGTTATAAAAACATGAAAACCCGACATATATAACAAGATTCTTTAAGCTACACTTACTTCCTTGGTAAATCAGAATCTTTGGTTGCATCTCCCAGTGTTCGTGAGACTTCCTTCACCCGTAATCGAAGCTCTCGAGTGATATGGGGAATGTTCCTTATTACCTGAAGGGAAAGAAATACCTTGGCCTGGATGAGCTGATCTTTTAGTTGTCTCAGTCGAGCATCAGCTGGTTTTAGGTCATTATGCTTATCAGTTTCCAATGATGAGGGTCCTTTCTTAGTTATTTGACCAGAAGATTCAGCATGCTGTTGCTCCTGCTTAGTGTCCTGAAAGAGGATGCACCAAATGTAAAGAAGAAAACTTCAACCTATATTGAGGTTGTTTAACATTTATTATATTAATATAATGTGATATTTTTTTCTGAATATGTAAGCTAAGAAAATAAAGTAAAGAGCAGTGATGGCAACACTTTGTTCCTTTTCCTTGTTCAGCAGGCCCGGGAAAGAAATAATTAAAACTATATAAGTGTGATCCAGGAAACACGACCACAGATTAGGAGTTCTAGTTTTACTCATATTGATAGCCTCTTTACTCGAGCTTTTTCTGAAGCTCTAAAAGGAACATATTTATGAAAGCCAAATAAGAGAGTGAGAGAAGAAAAAGGGTTGAACTCAACCAACGTATATATGTTTCTTAACATAATTACACTGCCACAATTGCACTCTAAACCCTATCTGCTATATTTCGGTCTCAACCAGATATGTAAATAAATTTGGTCCAAGATGTGCTCATCAAGGGCATAAAAACCTGCATTTTTAGATTACAATGGTATCATCTTGACAAAAAGAGCATTCAAACATGAACACATTTTCAATTAAGAATGAAGTATAGCAAGCAATGGAAACAAAACAGCTTGATCTTAAATTCCTCATAGCATTATCAATTCGGGGTTCAAGCACCAGAAGCATTCAAGTAACCAGCTACTAGACATACATGCACTAGATGCACATAATTTGTTTAGCATGACCAAAATCTTATAGGAACTTTTGAACTCAAACTGAGCAAAGAAACAAGCAGAAAAATCAAGAGGCACATATATCGCATACCATGGTTTCAGATGCTTGATCAGAAGCATCAAAAGATTTAGCTAGTTTCCCTTCATTGTCATCAACATCAATAGCATCTTCCCCATTTACACTATCACCGGTTGTATCATATTTCTCCAGGTTGCTGCTTTGATTTCCTCTCTTAATTCCATCGGTCACCAGTTTGATGGGGTTCTCACCTATAGTTTGACCTTCCTCATTTGTAGCTGACAATACCCTCGCAGATGCATGCTCCCCCGGTTTGGAAAAGAGAAAGCCTGGGCCAACCAAACAATATCATAGACAATAGTGAAAATTACAAGAAATAGAAGCCCAACAGAGAAGGGGAGAAAAAAAAATCTTGCTGAACAAGAAGAACAAACAAAATACCACGAGGCAAATTCTTTGTGTTTGTAGTGTCCTCGATATGTACAACCTCACTTGGTTCCTCAAGGGCAGCAGAAAATTCCTGTTTTCGGAGAAATTATCAAGGATTTAGTTCACCCACACATGCAGTTGCCAGCCATAAAAGGAAAATTTCATCACAAAGTTGCGTTGTGGAGTAAAAGGAAAAAGAAAGAAGGAAAATATGCCTGGGGCAGGAGATTCAAATGGCCAGAATCTGCTGCATTGACAGCCTGAGACATCATAACAATAGAAAATCCACTAAGTCAGAGATCTCATTCTGCTTAAACAAAAATTCAATTTATCTATCACTATCAGGTATATTACTCACAAAAGCAGTTACAGCTTCAATAAACTCCTGCTCAGCTGCAAACCCCATACAAAAGACAAACCAGACAAACAAAGAATTTAGCTCATTGCAAAAGCATAGGAGAAATTAGAACCATTTGTTAGCAGTTTCCAATAAATGAAGAAAAAGAGAGAGAAATACCAAAGGGATAGTTGAATGTGCCAAGACGTTCAGTGTAGAGCACAATCGGAGCAACAACAGTAATAGAAAGCAGCAGCAACACAATATTTCTGGTGGTTACCATCTCTGCTCAAACCCACTGCAATGATTGGTGCCGCAAAGGAGCCACAATGCCTCTGCTGTCTTTTTCCCGTGTAGAATCTATCTCATAGGGCACTGGCAAGACCAAAAGCAAAGAAATTTCATCCCAAGACACAAACTTTTTAAGCTGTAAAACAGACCCACTTGGTGTTTTAAGCTCTGGGCACGTTACAAATCTGAGGATTGTAGAAAAGGAGGATGAAGAAGCGAATCTGAATCAAGTACATAGAGTTGGCGAAAAAAACGCATTTTGGGGTGGTAAAGAGAGAGATGCGTAGAAAACGTGGCCACAAACCACACAAACAAAGAGATAGGACCCGTTCTTCAAAAGCCGCTACTTTGTTGTTGTAATGTAAAAACAAGAGATGAGGAAGTCGTAGACAATAGATGGCAGCTAAAGCATTGATGAAAGACAAAGGAGAGATAATAAGAGAGATATGAAGACAATGACACCAAAAGTCTCTCAACCAACATAATCATCAACTCATAATGAATCAGTGTTTAGCTGTGTTGTAGTCTCTGTGTGCGTCCGTGATATCTTCTTTATTTGCTAATGCCAACTTTTTTTCCTTCTTGGTAACGCATGAATTCAATGAAAAAACACTGAATGGTGTATGATGCATGCCCAAAATCGACAAAATATTGGTAAAGAAAAAGTAAAGATCGATTCTTGAAATTAATCTTTGTATTAATTTTGCTATTAATGGCAACGCGGGTGGGACATTGCCCAATAAGGTAATCCCTACACACGCTTCTCTGGCATTTTCGAATTACACATTTGTCCTAGGATGTTATTGTCGGAGCTTATTTTATTTCATCAATGAAATTTTGTTGCAAATCTAAGAAATCATCAATGGATTCTCTCCAACACCCCAAACAAGTAAATAAATCTTCGATTGTTATGTAAATTTAATATTACGATAATGACAACAACCTGCAAATTTATGAAAAACTGTTCATCCCTTTTGAGTTTTGAAGGAAAGTTTTCTTTGGTAATTGTTTGATTGAGCTGGTTGTTATGGGATTGGTCAAATACTCTTGCTAAATTCGTTACTAAAATGAAAACAATGTAACTCAATATTGAAAGGTAAGACATGAGAGAATAATATATTCAAAATTAGTTAACTTTGTGATTATGTTTAGTTCAAAGAATTCTTATGTTTTATATCAACTGTGTTTTTTTTTATGCGATTAAAAACCGAAAACATAATAAGCATTTATAGTTCATTATCTATATTCAATAATTACATAAGTAAATATGTTTTCAGTATCTTGATTTTGACATAAAATTAAAATTTAATTTTGCCTAAAAATTTATTATATTTTAATTTTTAAACTTAAAAAAATATAGTCATTTTAACTTAATCATATTCTAAATTTCATTAATTTTTCTAAATTTAAAAATCAAAATATATTAAAATTTTGAAAAAAAATTAATTTTAATTTTGTGTCTAAGTTCAAATATTAAAAATATACTTTAACTTATAATTATTATATATGTAAATATGTTGAGGATTTCTAATATTTTTGTGTGATTGATCCATACATGTTATAATATTGTTGTTCATTTCAGATTCTACTTTTTTTTAACCTTTTTTCCATGATTAAAAAAACTCTAACCAATACATTATACAAGGGAATAACGTTTAGTAGATGTATTATTCTAGTTAATTCAGCATTCAATTTTGTTGTGTATCAACTAATTGTTTTATGCTAATTAATTCAGCATTCAATTTTGTTATTATGTATCAACTAAGTTATCTCAAACATGGATCAAGTTGACTTCCAAAGTTAACTAAAACACCACTTAATACAAATTATAATTATATACCATTTTTAGAAAATAATTGACACAAATTTTCAAATTTAATAATTATGTTTATAATATTAAATAGAAAATTTACTGATTAGTAATATTATTTTTAAATATTAAATTAATTAACATCATAAAACTCTCACTCCAATCAAAACTCCATACATATAACATCCAACACACAATTTACATAATTAAAAGTTATAAGGAAAAAAATATATACATATAACATGTATAGATTTATCCCAAAAATAATTAAATATAATTGATATGTTATTCTTATTTCTCCGTATTACAATAAACAATGATTATTATAAATATGTTAAAATATCTTTTTTGTCTCAATTTTCGTCAAATTTTGTCAAATCGGTCTTAATTTTGTTTTTTTCACAATTTTTGTCAATTTTATTCAATTTTATCCTTTTCTGCTAATATTATTTAAATTATTAATGGTCATGAAAAATGACTACTACATAACATTTTATGATTCTTTTATTTTTTTTATTTTAATTTTAATATTTTTTAATATTTTTAAACGGAGTTAGTAAAAAGAGACAAAATTAAATAAAATTAACGAAAATTAGAACTTATTTGAGAAAAAAAAATTAAAACTTATTTAACAAATTTTGATGAAAATTGAAATTAAAATATATTTTAACCTTAACAATAAAAATAAAGATGTATACAAATTCAATTATATAAGCTATGATATTTTAATTAAAATTAATTCAATTTTCTTAATCAGTCATCAATTATAAATCAACACATAAATCAACGCATGAAATTTACATAGTTAAAAGATAGTTGATATAGAATATTATTCAAAATTTAGCAAAATTTCTATTAAGCATGTCACTAAATATTATCACTTTATCCATTTATGTACATTAGATACATAAACATTGATTTCAAACATCAATGACGTAAGTTTCAGACATTCTATATATGAAACCATCTACGTTCCGAACGTGCATTAAACTCAGTTTGTACCTTAATACATATATTCAAACAAAGGAATCGTCCTACATTTATAGTAAACTTCATTTCTTACGCATTCCAATAATATTTAAATCACCACAACACCATTCAAATTCACAAAATCACTTAATTCTATGAATAAATAAGCTTAAAGAATACAAATAACATTTAAAAATGTCGCTTGATCAGCAATACCAACTCAGTTGAGTGAAATTAAAAGAATATGATATGTTTTTTTTTTTCTTGAGGAAAACAAAAATTAACATAAACAAAGTTCAACTATTTATCTTACTTTTGTTTGAGCGATAATATCTCACTTGAGTAAAAATGAATGTCTTTATCCGATAAATACAAATATTGTAGTTATACCCTCATAAATGGTTTAACATACCAAATTTTAACTTTTAATTGCACAAAATCCACTTTTCACCATTTAAACTCAATTTGACGAGGCAAAACTCAAAATACTATTTAATGAAGTTTGTGTACAGTTAATTTAACAAACAAGATCTCAATGTTCTACTAAATTTTAAACTATAATTGACTGCGACTTCTACTATAACATGCATTAAGTTTCAATTAAAACTACAATTATCATCTAATACAATATCCACTCAACTCTTAAATACATCTGAAATAGAATAGCACATATACTACCTAAACGGTATATAATAACCGATATAAACCAACTTAATGTGAGTTTAAAGAACAAATATTAAAAGTTGAGGTCATATTTTATGTCTTTATTTTTATATAGTGTTTAACTTTGTCTATTTTGGACTATTTTCAACAATCTCCTCTCAAAGGTGAGTCCCTTATGATTATATGACATTAATCTTATACATATAAGATATTTGACACTACTTTAACCCCAAAAGACAATAGTGTTATAGGTCTTTATTCTTATATAATGTTTAATTTTGTTTATTTTATCCAATGTGAGACTTTTTGACTCACACTTGAACTATTCCCAACACTTTACTACTCCTATTAAAATAGAATTTTCCATAGAACTTGATTTCATGAAAAGTAATTAGACCACTTCAAACTCTATATAGTTATAAAATGTCAAAAATTCTCATTTAAAATTAACATTTACTTCTCAACTCATTCTTACATGTATTTCTTCAATTCAATCAAATCGCAACACAATATTATTTCAATAGTAATTCACTTCCTAAATAGATCCTAAAAAATATAATAATATTTCAAAAATAACACGTCATCATAAATCTAATCTAACAAAAACTCCTTTATCCAGTTACACCTGCGATAACCAGGGACGAATCATTCAAAGGGCAGGTAGGGGCCATGGCCCCCTATATTTTTGATTTTTTTTAATTATTTGTATATTTTTTTATTTTTTTATATTATATTTATATTTTTTAAATTATATATTTCTTTTAAATTTTTAATTTTTTTTAAATTATGTGCAGTATATTTTAGAAATTAATGAAAATTAAATTGTGTGGCTTTTTATTTCTTTTATACAACACAATCTTTAATTTTAACAAAGTTGGTCATCTAGTTTTTTTTAGTCTCAATTTAGTTCAAATTTTTTAAAAAGTTGATGGAATTTAGTGTTTTTTATTAAATTTCTTGAAGCAGATCAAAAGATTTTTTATCAAAATTAATACTAGGGTTATGTTAATTGCACCAACAAAGTAAATCATCTTTATTAACCGTTTGAATTTTCAACAAATTCAGTCTACAAAAACACTAGATAACCTACTAGACATTTTTTGACAAATACAGAAACAACAAAAATAATTAAAGCAAATATTTATTAAGATATTTTTTATTTCCTTCTCATTGCCTTTCTAGTTTTTCACAAATTGTATTCATCTCTCACTCTCATATGTTTTCTTTTTGTTTTTGAAGCAAAAAGAAAATTAGACACAAACTCATTATTTTTTTTCTTTGAGTTCTTATTTGTTTTCTTTCTTTCTTGAAGAAAAAAAGGTAAAACCCTATCGTCTTACATGATAATAAAATATTAGTTTAAGAGTTATTAACTGCTTTTTTATCTCACAAGCCTTTTGCAGATTATTTTTTATGAATATATAAGAAAAAATTTGTATTATATGTTTTTATAACTAATTTTTAATTGTGACTTAATTATAATATATATTTTTTAATAATTATGTGTCTAAATTCTTTATTAGATTATGATAAACAATTTTTTAATATTATTTTGAAAACAAATATTTATACGGATGAAAATAAAATAATAGATTTATTTTTTAAAAGTAATAAAAGATAAACTATTTCGTGAAAATGAAAACAGATATATTCTATTTTTTCATATCTTTTGAAATTTATACTAATGATACAATTGTTTAATTAGAAAAATCTTTTTTGAAACATTATACTAATAATATAATTTAATAATAAAAAATTATATTATTTTAACTCCTCCAAAATTTTTGATAAAGATCTACTGACGATAAAAAAGACCTCTAACTACCAAATAAATAAAAACTCTCCGAATTGGATAAAATATAAAACTTATTCTCATCAAGTTTTCAATCAATAAAAATTGATATTCACTTTACTATGTGATGATGACAAAAATTAACTTAAGAAAGTTAATATATATATATATATATATATATATATATATATAATATTTACAAATAAATAACTAAATGATTAAAAATCTAATTTGCATTATCGACCTAAAATAAAATAAAATCACAACTGTAATTAAAAAAAAGAAAAAACATCTCTACTGGTGTGATAATAATAGTTATGTGTTACTTTTCTTATAATGCTAAAGACTCTCTAACTATAAAATTTAATGCGATACGACTGTTTCTGCGTTATTTTCTACATTAACATAGTACAAAATATTCTTAAAATGTAAAACTGCTAAAATTCTAGTCTCAAGTCCAAAGAAAAAAAAATTATTATTATTATTATTGAAAAAAAGGCAATATAAACTTTTATTTGTTTCCAATAATTCTTAAATTTAAAACTTTTTCTACATTAACATAGTACAAAATATTCTTAAAAGGTAAAACTGCTAAAATTCAAGTCTCAAGTCCAAAGAAAAAAAAATTATTATTATTATTGAAAAAAAGGCACTATAAACTTTTATTTGTTTCCAATAATTCTTAAAATTAAAACTTTTTCAGGCAAAACATAAATTTAAATATAATCTCAATTAATTCTTAAAATTTACTTCTTTGATAGAGAGTGCCTTTTACTAATTTGGGTTAAATTACTGAACTCGTACGAATTGTTTATTTGATTTAGTCTCTACTAATTATTACCTTTTTTGTAAATATATCTTTTCACTGCTTTTATCATTTTCCTTTTTTATATCTTCTAAAACTATATTTTTATTATACATTAAATACAGAAAACCGAGTTTTTAAAAATAAGTGACTAAAATTTAAGATAAATAATTATTAGACCTTTTATCTCGAGCTAGCTATTTAAGGATACAAAAACTTCAATCAAAAGAATAAACTTTAAAGATCAATTGGATTATAATTAAGATGGCAACGAGATGAGATAAGATGGATTTCGTTGTTTGATACTTATCTTTAAGAAAAAAGTTTATCTTATTTATACATTTATATATCTGGATATCAAATTTTTCTCATTATCATCTCATCGAGTATATATTCATACTTATACTCGTACTCTCTTTCTTATTATTTCAATATTAATTAATTATTTTTATAAAATAATAAAAAATTACGGCAAAAATGTTATCAAATATTTAATATTAAGATTATGATTGTTTCTTCGATATCAAATATTTAAAAATAAATTATAATTCTCAAATTAGAATATCAAATAAAATTTCACGAGAACCAAAACATTTATTAAATTTTCAAACATTAATAAAACCTACTTGATAAAATTTAAAAATACTTTTAAAAAAATATAAAAGGAATTATTCAAATTAAAATATATTTAAAATATTTGTTTATTTCATTTTTTTGAATTTTAATGAATCTCTTTTTTATACCCTACTAAAAGTTATAATACAACATTTGATCAAAATCACGCAAAGAATAAAATTAAACTAATAATAATAAATTTTTAACATAGATCTTGTATCTTTTAAATTTTAATATATGTTAGATGGTGATAAAAAAATTTCATGACAATTACATTTTATTTTTATAGTATAGTAAATAAAATTTATTTATACAATTATAGTGAAAAAATTACAGTATGATCATAAGTTAGAAAATAAAAAATATTTATATAAAATATATCAAAATAGTATTCTACATGATAAAAATAAACAACAAATAAAAATATTAAAATATTATTAAATATATGTCTTAGAAACAATTTCAAATAAAACCGTACAAAGGAAAACAAATATATAATTAAAGATATAATAAGATGAAAAATAGTTTAAAAATCTAAGAAAACTTTTCAAATATCAACATTGTTGATGATTGAAAAATAACGAAAATTGTTTTAGCGAAACAAAAAAAGTTCTTCAAGTGAAACAAAAATTAATAACAATAGAGTAAATAAGATAAAATTTTTATATTACCTAGTAAATGGAAGGTTTATCCTATTGAACACTTAAACTTAGAGTGTTAAACATTCTCATGTTAAAAGAAAATATACAATAAAGAAAAATATTTAAAAAGAATATAAATATTCAAATGTAAGACATAAAAAATATTTAATTGACGTACATCAATTGAACAATTGATCATAATTGTCTAAAGGTTATAATAAGATGAAAAATATATTGGAGATGCAAATGAATTTTATGAAAAATCAAACAATTAGAAAAAATAAAAAATATAAAGTGTGTAATATATACATACACACACAAACACACGTACATATATTCATTGACTATGAATGTTCTAATAATTTAAACGGAGACACGAACATGGCGGGGATATAGGTATTATGGTGGGTAAGAGGATTGAAACCGGTCAGATATGTACATCCCAATATCCAATTGAAAAAGTCAGAGATTTCTCATACCCATACCTAGTTAATATGAGAATTTCCCGTCAAAACGTGAATAGATTCAGACAATACTCCCGAGAACAAGTTTATTTGTCATCCTTAATTATAATGGAACTTCAACGTCATTTTATGAAAAACGTTAAAGCTTAATTTTTATCTTTAAATTTAAAATGTTTCAACATTGAAAAATAGGGGTATCGGCATTTTTTTTGTTATAATTTCTATAAAAAAAAAAACATGCCATTGATTTTTTTTTATCAAATTAGTGTAATTTTTTTTAAATTTATCAAAATTAATATTTTAAAAAAATATTATGATTAAGACATGTCATCTTGATACAAATTCATTGCAAAGAAGTTGAATTCATGTTGATGCCACAACTTTAGTTTAATGGATTTTAAATTGAAGTTGTATCAAGATAACACGACTTTAATTTATTTTTTTGTTGAAATTATGTCAAAGTGACACAAGTTAAGTTTAAAATGGTTTTAACTAAAGTCATGCCAACTTGACATAATTTAACTTTTAAAAATATTTTGAACCAAAATCATGTTACATCGACATAACTTATTCACAATAAAATTGTATCACTTTGATATGGCTTAACCATATCCATAATTTTTAAAAATTATCTATTTCAGTAAATAAATAAATAAAAAATACTCTACTTAAGTGAAAAAGCCATAAGATTTTCTAAAGTTAAAATCCCTCTTAAATTTTTTTCTACTAATCATGTAATTTCAGTATGATTTTTTTTAGCATAAGAGTTTTTATATATGTATGAGTATACTTTAAACATTATTTTTTAGCAAATTCAATTTATATAAAAACACCTGCACATATTTGTATTTTCTTTTTTTATTATATTCAAAAATTAATAATAATAATATTATTATTATTATAATTATAAAATCAAATATAAATAATTTGTATAATTTAATTATAAACAGTTTTATTTATTTTGTAAATAATTTTGTAGTAAAAAAATTATTAAGTTTAAGAAAATGTCGAGAAAAATCGTTAAATTAAAAAAACGATTACTTGAAGGGTAAAATTAAAAAAAAATAATGATTTTAATTTAATTTTTTTATTTAAAAGATAAAATCAAAAAGAAAATATGGATGTCAAAAAAAGGTATCTTCCTCTCTCTCTATATATATATATTCAAACAACTTTTTAAAAATTGAACTTTTAATTTATTTTTATACTAATTTTAACAAATAAAAACTCATATAATAGTATTTTGATACATCATTAATGAACTCTAAATAAATAATAGTTAGTAATTTGGTCATTTTATTTAGATATTATATTCATTTTGCTGTGGTCTTTTCTGATAAATTAAATTGATGTTAAGACTCTTAAAAAGTGTTACATATTAAAATTTAAATTTGTCAAAAGAGATACTTTTATATATTGTTACCCTAAGTTAACCGGAAGAAGTCATGTTAAGTCTTCTAAGAAAAATAAAGACTCAATTAATTTATAAAAAAATAAAAACTCAATTAATTAAACATTATATAAAAGCAAAAGAAATCAAATGTCTAAGCCAAATTACTAAGATATAAAAATATTCGCAATGTTTTAACACATTAGTTATTTAATAGAAAAGGTCATCTCTAATGGTAGAACTTATTCAGGTTCAGTGCACTTTTTTTCTAGATAAGCTAGTGTCATATATAATTATATAATTAAAATATATGAAGAACTTTCAGAGTTTTTTTTGCCCTCTGATACTAAAATCTGGTTTCAGTTTTTAACTTGATATCTTTTCTCTTCTTCTTTTCTGTCATATATGTTTGTGAGATAACAATTCAAAATTTTCATACAAAAACTGAATTTATATGTGACAGTAGCTCATCCTCTTAAAATATAAAAATAAAATAAACAAAATTCTTATTATAGAGCATGAGAAGAGGAGAAGATCCAAGAGAGTTTTTATATCTAGGCATGCATCAATCTGGGTACAGTATGAGCTCCAGATTTAACTGATAATACAGTCCATGTAATTTAATTTGGACAATGAACGAAAAGGGTGATATATGTGACAATGTCTTCCAGATCCATGCAGAAAAAAGGAAGGGATTTAAATTACAATGGAAAAAGAGAAGAAGAAAACGACGAAAATTAACATATTAAAAATATTTTACACCTAACTCCAATGAACCTATCTGAGATGAAGAATGATAGAAAATGTTGGTGGTGATGTGGTCAGAGAGGGTGTTTGAGAAGAGAGCTCCAAATGCAATCCACATCTTCTGCTTCGTGCTCTACCATCTCACTCTCAAATGGCTGCCATGCAATATGCTCCAACTTCTCTTCTGGAGTCTCAAACAAACCAACACTAGAACCTTTGGAGGACGCGTCTTCTTGTTCCAGCAATGATGAAAAATTGTCTTCAAAACCCAGAAAATACTCTTCTGATTTACACCTCACACCATCTTTCAGCCATGGGAAATCAAACACCCCAAGTCCCAATTGGGATTCCCATGCATCTGAAGAACAACCCTCCTTCTCCTTCTCCTTCTCTTTCTCTTTCTCCACCTCCTTCATCAACTTCATGCCACACACGTCTCTTCTCTTTGCGTTGTTCGCATTCTCATACCATTCCTTCTCACTCTCATCATCATCTTCTTGTCTTCCTCTCTTCGTCTTCTGCTGCTGCTCCATTTGTAAACCACTGCAAGATTTACAAAAGAAAAAACTTAATCAAACATTTTCACACGGGAGAGATCAAACACAAAAACTCAGATACATTATTTCAAGATCCTTTGTAATTGAAGCATGCATGCATGCATTTCTCCATCTCAGATTTATCCAGAGAGTAATGGGGTAGGTGGGGCACCTTTAGATGAGTCTTGAGGCGAAGAACCAATAGCTAGGTAGAATGGGTATATATATCTTAGGTATGCATCTGAGGGTGGTAACGTATGCATGTGTCGAATGATTAGAAATGGTGATGGTTAGACACACGCCACGCCATATAAATAAATATATTAAGCGAAGCCAATTAAACCGTCTCTAAACTCATCATCATCGCAGAAACACATGCATGAGCACACTGTCACACATTTTATTTCATGCCATCCACCCTTCCCCCGTGGCCTAAGACCAACAAAAGCAATCTGAGATACGTGTTTGCCCCTTCTTTTGCGTCCCTAATTTTGGCCACCACAAACAATCAAAGGGGTTTATGTTTAACGTTCCTACTCTCCACTCCCAACGTAACACTTTTTGCGTTTTCATCGTTTCACAGTTATTTTGGGCGTGAAAAGGACACTTTTTTGAGTTTTTCTTTTCTCGGGTTTTTGCTAACCAACTATTGGGTGTGACGACCCATAATCTATCACAAAACAGGACCATTCAATTCAACTGTCAAATCATCCAATTGTTAATTCTCAAACTTCGATACAATGAATACTTCTAGCGGTTATCACGAGGTTAGTCACATTTTCACTGATTAAATATTGTTAGCTTTTTTGATGACTGAATGTTATACAAAGTAAGCAGGGATTTTATGCATTGATCTAATTGGACTGGGTTTATTGATTATGAGATTTGATTTTACCCTTAAACATGGAGCCAAACTACATAGAATAATTGTTGGTGAAGCTTACCCGAAATCAGTAATTGGTTGTTATTCAGCAGGTGAAAAAATTATGCAGATATGGATCAAGTTTCTAATATGTACAGTTCAGTGAGAATAAATCAACTGACCATATGTACGAGGGCAACAAACCATGCAGAGATGTAAACTTTTTCTTTTCTCCTGTTAGGGTTAAAGTTTCGTATGAATAGTTTACGTAAACCTATCAAAATAAAATCCTAATACCGATTGAAACACACACACACTATTATTATGTTATAGAGACATAGATATAGATAGAACAAACATTTATTTATTTATTTTGTTCTGACAAATGATGACCTTGAAAAGGATGGAGCTTTATTTGTTCTCCCTTTTCTCAATCTCCTAAAAGGATGTACATAGAAAAGACTAAAGCAGATGAAAAAAAGATGTCATCCTAATTTTTAATCTAATCACAATTTCTAGCCTTTAACTCCACCAACTACAATTGGACTCCTGACATGATGTTTCCCATCTGACCAAGTTATGCCTCCAAATGCTGTAGCCTCACCCGGTAGTGTTACTTTCACTGTTATCTTGTAGCTCTTCTCTTCACCAATTTTGTCAAATTTCAACACACGAGGCTCCACAGAGATGGAAAGACTTTCTGGTACCTTTAGCCTTGCTGTGTAAGTGCCCGGTGAACCCACATTTTTCAACCTCCGTGTCAAAGTAGCTGTGGCATAAAGTTTTGGTATTGTAATTGAAGGGTAGTTGAAATCCAGGACTTTTATTATTTCAGGGCAACGATAATGTGCACCAGAGAATGTCGTTATCTGAGTCTGGTTATAGCCAGTGACACAAAGAAAGTTTAGGTAATCATTCATGCTTAAGTCATACACCAACCCGGGATCCATGGCACGATTTGGTCTGATGTGGCCAGACCCATAGGCAAATGAATCTGCGTTCTCACCATCCACATCAAGAATTGGCTTACCAGTATTGTCCTTTGTCCTAGCTGAAACATGACATTAGTATATGGTGGCAAAAAAAACTTGACAAACAAAATATGGTAAAGGTCTTAATTAATTACCAGTTGTCATTATTGCAGATTTAATGGCTGCTGAACTCCAAGTAGGATAAAGAGTCCTGAGAAGGCCAACAACTCCAGCCACATGAGGACAAGACATGGATGTTCCAGACATGGTGATAAAAGGAACCCTGCGTTTATCATAATCGAAATCGGTCGGGCTAACAGCTCCTGAGTAGGCAGCGATAATGTCTACACCGGGAGCGGTGATATCAGGCTGGAGATATCAAAAAGAGGTGCATAAGGAATTAACTACAAATACTTACTAAGGAATCACATAATGGAGGAATGGGCAAACCTTAAGAATCTCTGACGTGACTGTGTTAGGCCCTCTTGAGGAGAAACCTGCCATGACTGGAGAAGGCTTTATCCCCAACTCGGTCATGGGTGGTTCAATATATCCTAACGGAGTCCTGCATCATAACATAATAAGATAGATGTTGACGGAAGAATATTATGTGGGGTGGAATGGAATGTTTGAAAGATAGGAAGAGAGAGCGAGAGAGTTACTCAGTTGAATTGATATAGGCATAGATAGCAAGACCATCTTTATAAGTAAGTTGTGATGCAGGAAGCATATGAGGATCAGCAGTAATGCCATTGCCAGTAGACTCGTCATTACAAAGAATCATCCCGGCTGCACCAGCGTTCAAAGCAACCGCACTCTTATCCATTCTTGCACTCTTACCTCTAAGGCAAACCAATATTTTGCCCCTTGCCTTTTCAGGGTCAATTGTTCCGCTCAGACACAGAGTACTACATACACAGGGACAAGCGTGTTAATCACCACTACATACATACAATACATTTTTTGGAGATGTTTTAAACAAACAGCTCTTACGCGTTTTCAACTGATTCATTGCCGCATTTTGCATCTGCAGCGTTGATGAGTGGATAAAGCTTGTCTTCCGGCATGGCTTTAGCAAGACTTGCTCCCTGATAACCAAGAATTCATATTTGTCTCTATCAACTACTGAGAGCACCTACTTAATTTACTATAAACAAAGAAATAGAAAAAATATATACCTTGAAGCGTTGTCCATTGTGGAGACGAACAACAGAGCGAAACTCTCTGTCCAAGGTGCTTGCAGCAACTGTTAGTATCCAAGGTGCAATATTAGAGACAGTTTTAGGATATGGTCCGGAATTTCCACCAGAACATACGACAGGAATGTTCTTCATGGTAGCATGAAAGGCCCCGATTGCTAAACCATCTTCAAAGTAATCCATAGGACCCGTTCCGAGAGAGAGGGAAAGAACATCAACCCCATCATGTATGGCCATGTCTAAGCCTGCCATGATATCGGCATCGGCGCACTGACCGCCATCAAATTCCGGCCAGCAAACCTTGTAAGAAACAACCCGGGCCTTAGGAGAGCCACCTTGGGCAGTTCCATTTCCAAACCCAAACACGCTCGCCCCAGGAACAAAGGTTCCTCCCATTGTTGACAGTGTGTGAGATCCATGACCCTCATAGTCCCGTACTGTGTTCTGTGACTTGTTAAATTTTGTTTCTCCTGCTTCTTCTAAAAACGAGAGATAACCTTTGTTGAAGTACCTTGCCCCTATAAGCTTCCTGCATGTATTATCACAACAATTCAACTTCTTTTTTTTTTCTCATTGCGCTAATGTTCGTTTTTAAGAAACAACTGCACCGTAATTGATACACATTCAGGTGACAGGGTGAAAAAAACCAAAAATTTGATCACCTGTTGCAACGGAATCCAGTCATATCATGCTGGCAAATTCCTTTCCACCGTGATGGTATGGGTCCCATCCCCTCATCACTAAAGCTTGGAGATTCTGGCCATACACCTAAGAGAAAAAAACTCCTGACATGTAAAAAATCCCTGCTTTGTGTTTGTGTGATACCAATACCATAACACATTCTAGTCAAAATCCCTTTACATGATCTAATGATAATTACAATACCAGTGTCAAGATGCGCAATAATACTGTCTTCACCATATCTGGCTTTTCTGAACACTGAATCGGGGGGAACTACATTGCCCCTTTTCATGTCCATGAATTCCCATGAATGAGTAGTGTGCAGTTTTCTTAATTTGTTTAAGAAAACTGACACAACCTCGGGATGTTCTGCATCAAACACACACAAGTAACTTTGTTAATTAAGGATGGACTTTCATTTGTGAACAATGTTTTTGTTTTGGTGACATTCTCACCTGCAATGTCAGCCGCTTCTTCCTCTTCCAGCATGGCGGCAAAACCATTGATGTGCCTTGTGTAAGAGTATATCATTGCCTCTTTTGCTTTCTCAAAGCTGTATTACAACGTTAATTAGAGGAGTTTTGCACCGAGGATTGAAGAAACATTAATTTAGTGTGTGTACCTTCCAACGTAAGGTTGAAGGAACTCATGATGAGCTTGTGTAACTCTATCAAAATCAGCATCCGTGGCTCCTTCACCATGCCCATGTGATCCCAAGTACACTATGTAAGACTATTAATATTTTTTTTTAAGAAGAAGAAAGAAGTTAGTCACTTGAAAACTTGTGTAACAAAAAATTGTTAAGCAACCAACACACAGTGTTGCACAGAGAATAGTGACATAAAGCAAACCTTTTTTGTTGCAAAAGCAGGTGCACTGAAAACAGAAAAGAGAATGAAGGAGAGGAAGAGGAAGAGCAAAACTGAATGCTTTCCGGACATCATCTTATTATCTCTAATATAATGCAGGAACATTGAATTGAAAATTGAAGAAGAAAATTGAAGGGAGATAGATGAATTTAAAGTTCAAATGTACTCGTATTTATAAGTGGAATATACTGTTATGCAAAAGTGAAAGATACTGTTATGCAAAACAGAATTGCAGAGCCTATGGTTAAATTATAATAAATAAAAGTTAGAAAATTAAATATCTTTCCATAGTTAAAATTAAGATTGAATAAATAAAGATACAGTTGCTTTTATGTTGCTGGGCTGTTTTCTGTTTCATGTTGTTAATTATTTTTTTAAATTAAATACATAAAAATAATCTACAAAATGAATAAAAAATGTACAAATTATTTATATTAATTTTTATAATTATAATTTTTTTATTTTTTTATTTTATTAAAAAAGTCAAGTGTAACAACCCATTTTAAATAGATAATTCCAATTTAAATAAACGCCACATATATTAAATATTCAGAGAGTGCAGAAAGACGGAATATGACGTACATAGTATCCCAACATATCCATAATAAAAGGAAGCGGCTCCACAGGCCTAAACGAGGTACAAAAACTCGCCAAGAGCGAGAGAAACTACTACTACTAAACTCCAAACGCTGAGGCCACATAGTGAGCCTGATAGTCGTCCAAGATATCATCAAATCGCAGCATCTCAATTATCACCACTGTCAGAGGTTCTCACATCTGCTCACATCAACAAGGTTGATGATCATCGCAAAGGAAGAAACCACACACAATCATACAAACAAGCGAAAGGGTAAGCTAGTGTAACAGATCCTTATATTATAACACCCAGCAGGTAAATTCAAAACCAATCATAATTAACAGACATCCACACATGATATACCCAAACCACTTAAGGCTTTTAGACTTGACTAATCCGGATACATACGATGAGGCACCACCACCAAACTGTGGAATTACGTCCTAGCAGTGAGGCATCACCACGAGGTCTTCGCGGAATTACATCCTTACATGAGGCACCACCACGAGACCTCCGTGAAATTACGTCCTGGCCTTGAGGCACCACCACGATACCCCGTGGAATTACGTCCTTATGTTGAGGCACCACCATGAGCTATCACCCTGAGGTCCATGGAATTAAGTCCAATAGATGAGGCACCACCATTGACTCCCCCCAAGAGGGTCCATGGAATTACGCCCATACGATGAGGCACCACCATTGACTCCCCCTAAGAGGGTCCATGGAATTAGGTCCTATTGCTGAGGCACCACCGGCGACTCCTCCGAGAAGGGCATGCGGAATTACGTCCGTAAGATGAGGCACCACCACGAGCCCCGCTACAAGGGTCATGAAATTATGTCCTAAACCACCCTTACTCATACATTATCAATCAATCATGAAATTCCTATGCATACCCTTAACACGTCATTTAGTATGAGTGATCAACCATCAAATATATCTCATGCCAAGCTCATTTCCAATTCATTTGTTCTCACCCATAACATACATAGCACATGCATATCCACCCCCTTTGTACTTAATAAGTCAATGAACCAGCCAATCAAACAACCATCAACATTCAAGAGACAAAGCATAGCAAAAACCCAAAAGAGGTCTCGCTCAAGCTGGAGTCCTCGCTCAGGCGAGAAGAGTGCTCTCGCTCAAACAGCAGACTCTCGCTTAGGCGAGACTGCAACAGTGGCTCCTGAAAAATGTCGCGAGCTCTCGCTTAGGCGAGACGGTCTCGCCTGGGCGAGACTGTTTGTCGCTCAAAAATACAGCAGCTCGCCTAGGCGAGCGCTCGAGCAGAAACCTGAGCGAGTTCCTGCTATTCTCGCCTGGGCAAGTATATCAGTTTCCACAACTGTTCCACGCATGCTCAAACACAAACTCACTCATGACAGCACCCAAAGCATTTTTACATCATCATAAGCAACATACTAGCACCAGAACTCGAAACGGAACCAACACATACAAAAGTGAATCAAAACGCGAAGTCTAGCTTCCCTTACCTGGAGAGGGCTTATACGGGACCTCGACACCAACTGCGGAGTGCAATAGTTCGAGAAATGGAGCGAAAACAAAGCTGAGCTCGAGAAATCTTTGGCCAAGATTGGAGTCAAGCCCTAACAGAGCGTCCTGAGAGGAAGGGGGCAACGCTTAGGGTTCTGTTTTGCAAGAAATAAATTAGAATTGGAAACCCTAACAGCTTTAGGGCCTTAGCACCCTATGGGCCAGCCCTTAAGCCCAACAGATTAAGGCCAACCCTTAAACATTAGGGCAAACATAAAACTGGGCCTTACATCAAGTGGTTTTACTCATTTATATTTATTTATTTATTATATATATATATATATATATATATATATATATATATATATATATATATATATATATAAAACATTGTTCATAGGTACACATGAATCTTTTTGTATTTCTGTTCTAGTTAGATTACTTATAAGGAGTTTCTGACTAATAACTTAGGTCTTACTTTCTAGAGTGTTTGTTTCTCTCTTGCAGATGAGATCTTCTATTAAGTATCAATGAAATAATTACTTTATATTATGTTATGCTAAGTTCTTGGTAGAGTAAATCCAGACACAATCTTATCTGAAAATTCATTGGAACTACTCTTACTATCTATAACATGTAAGAGAAGTGTATATTTTATGACAGGTTGATATAGTGTGTTTGAGGACTCAATAGAATATGAATGATTAAAAAAATTCTCTCATGTATTCATTATACATGTGTGTTCATAGGATAGTATATACAATTTGTTGTGAAGATTTATAGAGAGATAAGCATGATTTTTGTAACTAAAATTATACGCTAAATTTCTTGGATTTTGAATGGAGTTTTTTTATTTGTGAAAGAGTTAAGACACTTCAAACATTTTATCATTAATATTAATATATCTATATTTATTTGTTGATAAAAAAAATAATTTTATTTTTTTAAATGTAATCAGTTTTTAACACTAAAATAACTTTTTATAATTAAAAAATTATCTGGTATGAAATAAATAAAATATCTATATTTTTTATAGTTATTTATAATGTTGTATAAAATAACTCTTTTGATTTACACATTTTTGTTTATAAATATCTCTCTTAAAGGGTTTGTTTTAAAATTTTAACAATTTTTTAAATGTAAAGAGTTTCTAAAACTAAAATAATTTTTATAATTACGTATGAAATAAATAAAATATCTATATCATTATATTTTTATGAATTAATGGTAGTTTATATTTTTATGAATTAATGGTAGTTCATGCGTATACTTGTATAATTTATTAATAAATATTTGTATTAATTATTTTGTTTGTATCCTGAATGGTTGATTTTTAAACTTTAACCAATTTTGTATTTATTTATTTTTTAAATCTAATTACTTTTAAAAACTAAATTAATAATTTTTTATCATAAAAAATATTTATAAAATAATATATATATATATATATATATTTTATAATTATAAAAATAATAATTTAATTATTTTTTTATAATAAAAATAATATCCATATATGTTTTTACCGGTAATATATAATAATTGATATGTGTTTTACTATTAATATATAATTAGTATATAATTATAAACAAATAGCTAATCAGATGAGATATGCCATCTAAAACATATCCACTCATTGAAATTTGAACTAATATCACTCATTATAATGAAAGAGAAACCAAGTGGAGTGAGAAAAATGTATTTATTCGGATTTATAACTGAAAGATACTGTCATGCAAAACAGAATTCCAATTCCGTTATTTTAAAATTATAACAAATAAAAATTAGAATGTTAAATATCTTACCATAGTTAAAATTAAAATTGAATAAATAAAAAATACTCTTGCTTTTATGTTTCTTCGTTGTATTTATTTTTGTTAATTATTTGTTAAAATTAAATAAATAAAAATAATTTATAAAATAAATAAAAATTATTTAGAGATTGTAAAAATTATTTATCTTAATTTTATAATTTTTTGATTTTATAAAAAAAAATCTTTTTACTAATTTTATTTATTATATAAAAAAATTCTTCATAGTGTACACATTAATATTTTGGGTTAAATATGTTTTTCGTCCCTTAAATTTCATTGAATTTTGAAATTAGTCTATTTCAAAACTTTGAACCAATTTAGTTATTCATTTTTTAAAATACGTAAATTTAATTATTTTAATCAAATTTTGTTAGGCTTATTTGATGTTTCATACGCATTTCAAAATTGTATTTATGTTGTTTATACTGTTTGACACATTTTTATTTTAAATATTAAGTCAAATACTATTATAAACGTGCTTAAAAAATATCAAATAAACTTAATAAAATTTGATTAAAATAATTAAATTCATGTATTTCAAAAAATGATGGATTAAATTAATTTAAAATTTCGTATTAAACTAATTTTAAAATTAATTAAAAATTAAAGGACAAAAATATATTCAACTTTTTTTTATTACTGTTCTAGGGGCTATAATATGTTACTTTACTTATAGAGACTTTCTACCCTATATCGGTTTTACGGTCCAGAGTATTTGATTTTTTTTTTGCAGATATGATTTGTTGAGTTCTTTGTAGGTATGCTTAGGGATAATCTTACCTGAAAATTCATTAGAATTATTTCTTCTATATATTATATATAATATGTAAGAGGAATGTATATTTTATGACAGACTGATATATTATACTGATGGTTAAATAGAACATGAATGATTAAAAAATACAGTCTCATATATTTATTGTAATTGTGTTCATAGATAATATATAGAACTATTTATGAAAATATATAAAAAAATGAACATGTCTCTGTAGGTAAAATTGTATGTTAAAATTGTTAGATTTGTATTGGATGAACTAAATTTTTTACGTGTAAAAGGTGCAAAAGGTTAAAGCATCCAACTGCTTCATCGTTAATATATCTATTTATTTGTCCAATAGAAATAATATTTTTATGTTTTTAAATGTCACCGATTTCTAAAACTAAAATAACTTTTTATAATTAAAAATTTACATGTGAAATAAATAAAAATATCTATATTTATTTGTATAATTATCTATATTATTATATAAAGGAACTCTTTCTAGTATAAGTTACATCGTTTTAAAACTTTAACAATTCTCACGTAACCAGTTTCTATCACTAAAATAACATTTATATATACTATTATATAAAGTATATAAATTTATGTTGTTAAGTATATATCGTTTTAAAACTTTAATATCTTTTGTATTTAATTATTTTTTAAAATCTAATTATTTTAAAAAATTAAAATAATAACTTTTTATAATAAAAAATTACTTATGAAATAAATAATATATATACATATATTTTAATTATAATAACAATAATTTTATTACTTTTTATAATCCATCATTTTTACCAGTAATATATAATTAATATATATAATTAATATGTGTTTTACTATTAATATATAATTCTAAATAAATATGAATAATTTAGCATCTAAAACATATTCTTCTAAACGTGGGAAACAAGACAAAGATATAAAATGTAACCGTTCAAATCCTGTCATCCTATCACTAACAATATGTTCATACCACAAAAACTCGCATTAATAAGTGAGGGGAGACTGATACTTTGAAAACAATCTCACAAATAATATGCTGAACAGAAATTTTAAAACAAAATACTACCATTAACTAAGATGTATAATAATGAATTATAATATAATTAAATATTATAATACAATTATATATATATATAAATAATTATATATATATATATATATATATATTAATTTTCTAAGTTTATCCTTATATATCTATTGCTTTAAAGGATTTGTTTTAAAAATTTAACATTTTTTTTATTTGGCCGTTTTTTAATTTTTTTAAGATTTACTATTTTTTTAATTAAAATAATTATTTATAATAAAATTTAATTTGTAATTTAAAATCTATTATAATTCAGAATTATAAAAAAAAAATACCGTGAGGGATATTATAATTAATTGTGGTTAAATTAAATTAAATATATTATAATACAATTAAATATATAATATAATATATAATATACAATTGTAATAAAAATATCCATAATTCAGTTAGGATAAACAATCTACACCGACTCCTGCAACTTAATATCACCAATCTCATTATGAACATTTCTACAATTCTTCCTATTACACATCCATGGTGTACTCGGGCACCTCTACTGTTTTTATTGAAAAATAGTTTTGATTTGTATAATTTAAAATGTATTTTTTATTTTGTATTCTATATTATTTAATTTATAACATAGTTTTATTTATATTTTAAAAATATAAATTTATATTTTAAAATAAAATCTACAATATAATTTTTTATTTTCGAATACAATTATTTTAATTATATATTTAAAATGACTCCAAATTAAATCGTGGGAGAATAAATTTATAATGTAAATTTATGTGGTGCAGATTGAAATATTCAAGTAGAGAAATAAATGGGCCAAGCCCAATAAATGTAAATAAAAACTTAATTATTGTAGAAATGAAGGCCCATCAATCTTAGTGGATTTTATTCTAGGGTTACATAAGACGCTGTGTGAGGGTGTTTTCCTGCTAGTGCCAGTGCCTTCACTTGTTTGTTGTCGTTGGAAACCAAAACCCTAGCATCCGGCAACAATGGTGTGGGTTCTTCTTCTCCGATGAGACGAGATACATTTGTGGTGGCTGTTATCCTTAATATTTTTTCTTTTTTTTTTATATGCAGGCAGACGTTGAGGTTGATGTGGCGGCAGGAGCACAGCCGAAGAAGAGAACATTCAAGAAGTTCAGTTTCAGAGGCGTGGATCTGGACGCGCTTCTTGACATGTCCACTGATGAACTTGTCAAGCTCTTCAGTGCCCGTGCTCGTAGAAGGTTTCAGAGAGGGCTTACCAGAAAGCCCATGGCCTTGATTAAGAAGCTTCGCAAAGCGGTACTCTTTTCTCTCATCATCATACGATTCATTTCACCTGCGTTCCTTTTAAATATATATAGATTTTGTTAGGTTTTGCTGATTTTATTTTCCTATCAATCTGAAATTGTTTGAATAAGCAAATTGATGACCTTCAAACGGATTTTGTTAGGCTTTTGTTGATTTTTTTCCTCTATCAATCTGAAATTGTTCGAATAAGCAAATAAATGACCTTGTTTGTTTCGAATTGTGTTTGCCTGATTTTACTGACAGAAAAGGGAGGCACCGGCAGGTGAGAAGCCAGAGCCCGTGCGTACTCATCTGCGTAACATGATTATTGTCCCTGAGATGATTGGTAGTATCATTGGAGTGTACAATGGCAAGACCTTCAATCAGGTTGAAATCAAACCCGAAATGATTGGCCATTATCTCGCCGAATTTTCAATTTCATACAAACCTGTCAAGCACGGTAGACCCGGTATTGGTGCCACTCACTCGTCTAGGTTCATTCCTCTCAAGTGAAAACAGTCATGCTTTAGTAATTTCGTGCGACCTATTGGATTTTGTTTGTTATTTAAGTGTTTTATTTTCAGTTCCTTATTGTATGGTTTATCCTGACTTGATTCCATATATCAACATTGTAGTTTGTTTTATTTTCACAACTTGTTCATTTAAAGCATGGATTTATCGATATAGTCTTTTAAATTTGATTTGCGGATGTGTTCATGGCTGAATTCTTTGCCCTGTGCTTGGTCTTACTTTGACTAACTGGTATGCGATAAAGTAATAACTCGTCCCATTCAGAATGTGAATCTTCCAACTGTGGTTGTGGTAGATAGAAAATCTTTTATTGTTCGTAGTGGTTTTGGTTCGGTTTGATATGTTTTATTTTTACATATAATAGGTTATGTTGTTTTTGTTCAATTTAATATAATGTCTGTTTAATGTATCAGACTGTGTTACATCACTTGCTTTGGTGTACAATGCAATCATATGATAGAAATTACGATGGTTTTGAGATTTCTGTTCTTAGTTTTAAACTAATACGATTTTCAAAGCATATTATGTTGTATTTTTTCTATCAAACTTATACACACATCACCTAATTCATCCCACAACCTCTTTTTATCTCTGTATTAACACCTTATGCTCACTGAAAACTGAATAAATATGGCTAAATTCCCTTCAGTGTTCTATTATTGTTGCTGCAACTGTATGAACTATTATCTGTCGGTTATTTGTTACCCATGATGGAGCAGTAATATTAGTGTTAGTTCATATTGCTCTTAATGGCTAAGAGAACTAAGTACGTTGAAGATGCAATTATAATTGGTCTTCCTAGGTTTGGTTTGTTTGGAGTTGTTACAGGCATTTAGTCTGATCTCGGAATAGAAGGGAATGAAATCGATTTACAGAGGATCTTTGGGGAAAATTTATACTGTTGATAGGGATTTCAACTGATTTAATAAAAAATGCAATTTTGTATTATACAAATATTTTAAGTAATAAACAATTTTACATTTTAACTTATTAGCACTCCTTTTAATAAAAAAATAAAAAGTATTATTTAAATAATATTTGAAAAATGATACTTTGACTTTTTTTTTATCTATTTTTAACCTAGTGTTACAATTATTCTTTTATTATTTATTTTCTTTTATCATTTATCCTTTTTTTTATTAAAAATGAATAAAAAAAGTAGGTCAAATATTATTTATTTTTATTTAATATATTCATGTATTAAAATATAAGTCTAAATTGTTTTATTGGTTATTTGTTACAAAGGTGTTGTTTTATGGTTTATTGAATGATTCAAGTTCTTTTTTCTCTTTGCACAATAATTAAGATTATGTTGCACAAGTTACGACTTTAAGGACCAATTTAATTTCATCAACCTAGTATAATAATTATGTTTACGCTATGTTATTTTTCATTATGTTTTGTAATGCTATGCTATTTTTCATGTAAAACGACCTTCTTTGTGAATGGAAATATTTAAAACATAACAGTATTGGATCAAATTTACCATTCTTTCCAACAAAAAAAGTTCATCCTTACATTCTTAATGTTTTATCTAGGGAACAAATGATATACTCTTTTGAACTTTCTTTTGTTAAATTAGTGTATTTTCTTTTAAATTTATCAAAATAATAAGTTTTAAAAATATTATGGATAAGTCTTGCCTTCATTTTGAAAAAAATGTTTTAGAGTAGCATCAACACATCTTAAATTCATGCAATATTGACACAAAATTGTTTTAGGGTAGCATCAATATATAATTTTAGTTTAATTTTGGTGAAAGTTGCATCGAAAAGATACAATTTCAAAGTGAAATACCTTAGTATGACTTATCCATATACATAATTGTTTTTTTTTAAATTATCTATTTTAGTAAATCTAAAAAAACGCAATTTTGATAAAAAAAAAAACCTTTTGAACATTTGTGATCATCCCGAACTCGTATTATCATTAACTTAAAGTTAGAAATGGAATATTTAGTCATCGTGTTAATGTGATATTAACTTATATGTATACATCACGTATTATTAAGATTATGAACAAAACGTTTCGTTAAATATATTTTTGGAAATATTGAATAAGAGGAGTAGTTTCTCCTAATGTTAGATTTAGAAAACCTATATCTAAATTTATTTTTCATATTAATTTATATAAGGTATAATTATTCGCAACGTACCCAGATTCGTTCCAATGTGTCTAAATGGTACCCGCTTTTAACTTTGCTTCTATTTAGTACCCAAATTAGTTAATTTGCATCAATTTGGTCCCTTTTAGTTGACTTCGTTAAATGACTTAACGTCTGACCATGTTGACTACTTAAGTGGGAAAAAAATATTACGTGGCATTACCAAGTGTGTGATGTGGAACAATGTTTCGAAAAATGAAATTGAAAAATAAAAGGGGATGCGATTTGGGAACGAATTAGAAGTTGAAGTTAGGGTTCAATTCGAATTGACAATTTCGAGCGTTGTGGAGGAAATTGAAGCTGTAATTGACATCAAAGTAGCAAGTATTTCGGATTTCATGTGCGCGAATCATTTTAATTTGTCTTTCATTGAATTAATTGTTTTTAGAATGGTGGGGTTTAGGGTTTGATTAATTTAATTGTTTTATGCGGTGCTATTTCAATTTTTTATGATTTGTTTGACGATGGTTGTCCTTTTTTATGATTTCATTGACGATGGTGGTTCATGAAGTGTGTTTGTGGGCACGAGCAGTGGTCCCCTATTATGCTTTTGTCTATTTTCATGTTTTTGTCGGTCTTATAGTGGTATGAAATTGTAATTTGTGTTGCTTTGTTTGGGTAAAATGGTATTTCGCAGGGTAGTATTTATATGTTATTGTTGGTATGGACGATCATTTCGAAGTTGTTTTTCATCATGGTGGGAGGTTTGAGAGCAATGGGTCACTGCAATATGTTGGACAATTAAGTATTTTGGCATGTGACCCAGATAGATGGAGCTATTTCGAGATTTTGGGTATTCTGAAGGAGATGGGTTATGCAAATGTGAAAGAGATGTGGTATGCAGTGGGTGGAGGATCTGTTTTGGAGGGTAGATTGGAGTTGTTGTCTGATGACCGAGGGGCATGTCATATGGTGAATATTGCCACTCTTAATGGTCAAGTACATTTGTATGTGGTTCACAAAGTAGATGAAGCTGAGGTAGTGAATCTGTTAGAATATCATCCTGTTGTGGAAGAGGGTGATGTGAGGGAGGGTCTCCAGGTTCAAAATGAGGATGATGGAGGAGAGGTTGATGAGGGTGTACAGGTTCAAAGTGAGGAGGATGGAGGTCAGGTTGATGTGCTTGTAGAAATTGTAATTGAGGAACATGGAGGTGAGGTTGATGTGCCTGTAGAAATTGTAATTGAGGAACATGGAGGTGAGGTTGTGGAAGCAATAAGAACTTATGGTGTGCACAATGGAAGGAAATTAAAAATCTTTAGAAATGACAAACGAAGGATCTGTGTGAAGTGTCTTGGAGCAAAAGGAACATGTAAGTGGTATGCTTATTGTGAATACAAAGCTGCTCAAAGTACTTAGCAGCTAAGACGAATTATAAATGAACATACCTGCAGTAGGGAGTTTAATATCAGGATGATAACATCTAAATGGTTAAGTCAGAGATTAGAAAAAAACATAAGAGATAGTCCTGATATTAAACTTACAAATATTAAAAACAGAGTTGGAAGAAAATGGAATATTGGAATCTCTAGGGCAACTGCCCATAGAGCAAAAAAAATGGCATACAAGAATGTGGAAGGGTCATTTAGGGAACAATATAAAATTGTTTATGACTATGCCCAAGAACTGTTAAGGTCTAATCCAGGATCTACTGTGAAGGTCAGTGTAGATGATAACGAAGGACAGAAAACTTTCAAAAGACTATATGTGTGTTCAAAGGCTTGTAAGGACAACTTTGTTAGTTGTAGGCCTATCATTGGGTTAGATGGATGTTTCCTAAAAGAAAAATATGGTGGGGAATTATTATCAGCCGTGGCAAGAGATGGTAATGACCAAATGGTTCCTTTGGCGTATTGTGTTGTTGAAGTCGAGAATAAAGAAACGTGGAGTTGATTTTTAGAGCTCTTGGTGGATGATCTTGGTGGGATTGAAGTCTACAGGGGAATTACCTTCATGTCTGATCAACAGAAAGTAAGCATCTCTATAACCATTTATATTACTGTCTGCATCTATAATTTGTGCAAGATTTCATAATTTATTTTTTGATTTTTACAGGGACTGCTTCCAGCATTACAAGAATTAATACCTAATGTTGAACAAAGATTTTGTGTAAGGCACATATATGCAAATTTCCCCAAGAAATTTCCTGGCAAAAACTTGAAAAAACTGTTATGGAAGGCAGCTGTAGCAACTCACCCTCAAGCATGGGAGGCCACAATGAGAGACATGAAAGAGTTGAATGAAGATGCCTTTAAACATCTTATTGCCATTCCTCCAAGGCAAGTCATTCATGCTTTTCTGATTGAACAATATTAAGTTTTATGTACTCATTTTGCTTTGGTGTGACAAATTTTGGTCTAGGTCCAAGTTCACAGGGCAGGCAATATGTGACACACTGGTGAACAATATGAGCGAGGCATTTAACAGTACAATCATCAATGCAAGAAGTAAGGCAATCATCACCATGATGGAAGACATTAGGATTTATCTTATGAAGAGATGGGCCAAAAATAGAGTCAGCATAAAAAAGGTTGAAGGTTCCATCTGCCCCAAAATCAAAAACAGACTGGATAACGAATTAGACTACAAGTCAGTCCACAGTTGAAGCACCAAATGAGACTCCAATTCAGCCCCCAACACAAGCTCCTCCTGGACCACAACAACCAATTCAGGCACCACCTCCACGTACAAATCAGAGACCAAAATTGGCTTTTAAAAGGGGCCCAGTATGGAAGTCATGATCCAGAAACTGAATGTTTTGTCTTGAAGAATTTGGACCTTCTTTTTGTTTTTTAAACTGTAATTTGTAATTGACTAGTTGGTTTATATTTGGGCTTATTTTGAAAGACAAATTATTTTGATATGCCCAGGTTATGTACTCAGCACATGATATTCAGTTCTAGTTTAATGAATGCATTTTCATCCATCTTTACTGTTATGGTTCAGCATGTATATTCATCCAATTATTTACAGGAGATTAACTTTAAAAAGGTATGATCACAATTTGAACACACTTTTCATCACCAACAATTTCACTTCCAATTCATTTAATAATCATTCATTACAACTTCATCGAACACAAAGTACATACCCAAATACAAACCATATTTAACCATTGAAACAGTTAAACCTTCACGGATTTAACAAAACAAGAACATCAAACCAAAAAGTTAAACCATCCTAACTTTTAACAATACAAATAGAAAGAACGATCACAATTAAACCCAACAACCCTATTATCCTAAACAAGTACATCAACCACTTCTCGGAATCAATCAAATCTTTCTCCCGTTGACGTATTCTTTGACTCTGTCTAGCAATGGTTGCATCTCTTTCATCCCCATTATCTTCCGTCCACCATTTGAAGTAGTTGCAGGCTTTGAAATCTTCACCAACACTCCGCTATTAACAAAAAACAAAGCAAACATGATTTTCCATAACAAAACTCAGCCCAAACGAAAATAAAAGTCACATATCAAACCTTGTAGTGAGGGCACCCCCAAAATTGTTTCCCACAATTCTTCGCTGTTCTTGCAACTCTTAACACTGCAATCTCCCCGCAATTGCAATGTGGTGTTCCACTCACTGACCCAGATACAATACCAGGAGAAGAAACACTGTGATTATGTGACCCACACGAACAAGATGACAATGGATGACTAAAACCACACGACATTTCCCTATTCGCCAGCGACTTCACTACTGCAGCAAGTAAGCTTCACGGTCACTGCACCAATCGAACAACGAAGAAGAAAATGAACATGGGAATGGAAAATTAGGATTTTTTCAGTAGGGAAAATCAATTGAAATAGGGTATGACACGTTACCCACCCATTGTCACTGTACAATTATTCTCATTGACACGTATCCGTTCTACAATGCCAGATCATTGTTCCGTTAACTACGTTTCTGAAAATTTAACGGGATGAACCATATTAATGCAAATTAACTAATTTGAGTACTAAATAGATGCAAAGTTAAAAACGGGTACCATTTAGACACATTAAAACGAAACTGGATACGTTGCAAATAATTATACCTTTATATAAAGCAAACAAGAACTAACTTAATTTTCCCATACGTTAAAATAATTCTTACAAAATTTTAGAAAATTTGTCAATGTATGAGAGAAAGAAGCTTATGTTAAAACTAAATTAAAATAAAAAAATGGAGATAAGGATGCACAAGTGTCTAAACATGGTGCACTAGGTGTAAATAATTCTGGTGTAGCGTGTCAAAAACCTGAACCATGAAGCGCCACGTACTCACCGCCATTTTTTCAAAATCACTCTACAAAGGAGACTCAGAAGAAGAACTGAGAAGATACACAGCCATGGCTGCATTTTCCAACTCAGAAGCAGAATCAGAATCAGACCTATCCAACTTGTTCAAACCCATATACCTGAAAGAGGTGCCTCATCTCAGCCACTATGTTCCGAACCTCCAAACACGCCCTAACCCGTTGGATCACAACCCCTACTTCAACACCCACCATCTGCATGATCATGGTTTCTACCTTACTCATTCCGACCTCGTACTCCGCCAGATCGAAAACAACCCCTCTCCCTTTCCCCGCTTCGCCTACCACCGCGCCGGTCCCCGCAAGCACATCCACTTCGACCCTTCCCATGTCCGCGCCGCCATTGTCACCTGCGGGGGTCTCTGCCCGGGCCTTAACACCGTCATCAGAGAGCTTGTAGTGGGTTTGTGGCACCTCTATGGCGTCCGTCATATTATGGGCATCACCGCTGGGTACAGAGGGTTTTACTCCTCCGAGCCACTCCCCCTCAACCCCAAACTTGTTCACCATTGGCACAACGTCGGTGGCACACTCCTCCAGACATCCAGAGGCGGTTTTCACCTCAATGACATCGTCGACGCCATCCAAAATCACGCCTTCAATCAGGTTTAGTTATTTCTAATCAATGTATTTGGTAGAAAAAAAAATGTAGATACAGAATGCAGGAAAGGTAGAAAGAAAGAAAAGTAACCGAAGTTGTTGATTATGCACGTGAACAGGTGTACATTATAGGAGGAGATGGGACTATGAGAGGTGCAGTCAAGATATTTGAAGAAATACAGCGTCGCAAACTGGGAGTTGCAGTTGTTGGAATTCCTAAAACTGTGGATAATGATGTGGGAATAATTGACAAATCTTTTGGATTCCAAACAGCTGTTGAAATGGCTCAGCAAGCAATCAGTGCTGCTCATGTGGAGGCCGAGAGTGCAGTGAACGGCATAGGCCTGGTCAAGTTGATGGGTCGAAGCACAGGCCACATTGCTCTACATGCAACTCTCAGCAGCCGCGATGTTGATTGCTGTTTAATTCCCGAAATAGATTTCTACCTGGAAGGGAAAGGAGGGCTCTTTGAGTTTCTTGACCAGAGACTGAAGGAAAATGGACATGCCGTGATTGTGGTTGCTGAGGGTGCTGGCCAGGACATAATCCCCAGAACCGATTCACAGAAGGAAGAACGAGATGAATCAGGGAACTTGGTGTTCTTAGATGTTGGTGTATGGTTGAAGTCAGAGCTAAATAACTGGTGGGCAAGGGAACACCCCCATGAGTTATTTACGGTGAAGTACATTGATCCTACGTACATGATCCGTGCAGTGCACGCAAATGCCTCTGATAACTTGTATTGTACACTCCTAGCACACTCTGCAATCCACGGTGTTATGGCAGGGTATACTGGATTTGTTACTGGTCCCATTAATGGAAACTATGCATACATTCCCTTGGAGGATGTGGCGCAGGCAAATAACCCGGTTGATACCAAAGATCATAAATGGTCGTGGGTGAGATCTGTCACCAACCAACCTGATTTTGTAAGGACTTAGACACAACAGACACAACAGACACAACATCAAAGTTTTCAGTGACCTGGTGATCCTGTTCGTAGACGATTGACATGTTCTGATGTCAACCATTACAGGTTTATGCCATAATCTTCCTACTGCCTGAAGAGTCTTGGTAAACGATGGATGTGGAGATCATGTGCAAATTAGAGTGATTTGTGCATACTCTGTAACATTAGTTTTTATGTTGGAATTTAATTATATATCAATATAGCGACTTCCTTTACACTAAAATTTCGACTTTTGTTGAGATCCATTATCAAATTACTATTAAATTATATTATGGGACTAAGCCTTGGTAGGATTAAACTATTTCTTAATTAATTTACTTTCTGAGATGACATTCTAAATTTATTGTTTTCCATTTAACTTGGAATTTACTTTATAAGTTGTTTATTAAGTAAATCTCACTATCAAAGAGAATGGTAGGAGTTAGAAACAGTTATACGTTTCTAGTATTCTCTTTTTGTTGTAGTGGGAGACAGCATAGTCAAAAATGAGTATAATGAGCTTCCAATATTCTATGCTAATGAGCCCAAATTCCCAATTGATGCTCGATTCCCTAAAAGCCTATTGAAAGGCGAAGGAGAGGAGAATAAGAACAAAGGTTGAATTGAAATTTTTGCCCATAATTCTGCTTTGTCAAGGTTTTATTAAAAAAAGAAGCAACTATTGCCTTTTTGTGTTGATTGGGATTGGGAATATTAAAATAGGGCTTGAAGGCCTCCTAAAGGACATGCCTCACAACACAACTACTCCTATCCTATGTATCCAAATGTAGAAATTCTTTTATACATTACTTTTTAATAATCTATCTCCTTTTATCTACGCTCTGATATATTTATCTGTCAACTAAATTTTCATAATTAAACTAATTTATAATACAATTCAAATTAATAATTGATAGTTTATAATATAACTTGTCTTCAAATTCATCTTAGTTCTAGTTCCTTCACTTCCCATATGAACCAATGAAGAGTGGCTACAAAGGACGACCTCCTTCTGCCACGTGATACTCACTACTTTTCTCTTCACTCAAATTACGATTATGTCCTTTTTTCTATTCTATTTCTATTTTTCAGAGATTTAATTAGTTAAATGATATTTATGGTTATTTAAATATATCAGTTTAAATATATCAGTTTAGTATTGAATTGATGTGTTAATCGAATCTCAATTTTAAATAAAAAATATCTTAAGTATTTTTCGATAAAGAATCATTGACTTTATTAGTGATTTTTACTAATATTTTTTAATATAAATACCAATATTTAACTGTATTAATATTGTATTAATATATTTTTTCTGAAATTAATCTAATTAAGATATTTTTTTTTCTAAAATTGACATTGACATTTTAAAAATGGATAATAAACTGATACACTCAAACAGAAAAATTGACATTGACATTTTAAAAATGATAATAAACTGACACATTTAAACAGAAGTAGATATCGTGAAGTAGATATCGTGGACTAATTAAATATTTTTCATGTTTTAGAACGTGAATGTGAGAGAGGAAAAAACTGCTAAAAATGTAATTAACTTAACTTTTCATTTTATCAAATGATATGAGCATAAGCTCACTGTAACTTGAACATCAGTGTTTTTTTCTACAGGCACCACTCTGATCATATGGAGAAGATTACCGATTCTTTTGCTGGTATTATCCAACCTTTAAATTAAGGGAGTTCCTGAAGTAATGAAACTAAGCATCCTATGTGACTTAATTTCCAATTACCAGCTACCAAGTTATATATAACTTATACATATAAAATCAGTGAAGTCGGAATTTCAGTCATAATTAAGTATATCTCCAAAGAATAATATAACAATAATGATGAGAATATTTCTCGTCCAAATCAATAACCTATTTGGGCAACCCAAGTACCAAACGAACAAAACTAAATAACTAATCACACAAATGGTGTGTGTGAACAAAGGAAAAAGTGGATTTCAGAAGCATAGCAATTTCCTTAAAGAAAAGATGGAGTTATTATAATAGCCATAAAACATAAAAATCTAAAAACAACAATATTCTGTTTGCAATATGAAACATTTACAAAGACATGGAGGGCATTCTGGTAAAGCTGCATAATCTTAATCTTTGTCGAGCTAAAAAGACAAGGAAGTTCCCATTAATCTTTGTTAGCAGTTAACACAGTTAGTGTGTGAGGACTGAGCTAGTTCTAGCTCTGCATTCTGTGTCTCTCCCCCCTGAAATTGCTGCAAAATCTTTGTTTAATGAGCGGTTAAAGCGTGTTTGTTTGTTCTTTTTAGTGTTAGAATGTTGGAGGGAAGGTTGTGGGGTGGTGCTATGATGGTGTGGGTGTTGGCATGGAGGTGGGTTGTTCCGATGGGAGAATCAGCAATAGGGGTGAACTGGGGCACCGTTTCTTTCCACAAGTTGAAGCCTTCCACGGTGGTTGATCTCTTGAAAGATAACAAGATTCCAAAAGTAAAGGTGTTTGAGGCAGAGCCTGAGGTGCTTAAGCCTCTCATGGGGAGTGGGATTCAAGTGATGCTTGGGATTCCCAATGACATGTTGGCCCTCCTCGGCACTTCCCCTACTGCTGCTGATTTGTGGCTTCGCCAGAATGTTTCTGCTTACATCGGAAAACATGGTGCTGATATCAGGTTTTTCTTTCAAAACCAATACTTTTACTTGGGGACAAGTTTCTTTTGAGTTATGTAGAGATTATCAAGAAGCGTGTTCTGTCTTTTCCAACCAAGTTTTTCAATACACATGAGCAACTTGTTTAAGAATCAAACCTTAAGTTTCAAAATCAATGGCTATTTTTGTTTCCTTAACGGTGTCTATCATTAATACTGACGCCATGATAATAGTGTGTGGAGTGGTTTATTTTGTTGTATCAACACGGAGGAAAGTTTGCTGTATGATAAAGCTATCTTTTACAGTCAAATAGTGTCAAGAATCAAGTCCTTACTTTATTATCTTCAACATTATATGATTTGAATTTCTTGAAGAAGAGTAGATAACACACATATTCAGTGTTTTTGCTCCCATCCTGAGATGTGTTTTGCATATTGCACTGGGATTTCTTATGGCATGAGTCGCTTAATGCAGTCGTTTAAAGTCTTCATCAGCATTTAGTTCATCTATTATAATATTCTTTCACGGTAGATATGAAAAGATTATTTGATTCTTTTTTTTTTTTACCATCAAGTATATCATGAACAATTCAAAAATATCTGTGAATGAGATTACCTCAAATAGAAATTATCAGAAGCTTTAATCTTCCATGGAATGTTATTATTATGTTGAAGTCTTGAATTTGCTCTCTGCCAAACGAACACTATAGTTTGAAGTATTTGTCCCAATAAGAAAGATCCTATTCATTTAGCATGAAGAACAATGTTTGTAAGTTTAACTAAAGTATCATGTATACTACAGTTAAAGAACTTTTTCTTTTGAACACTGGCTTCTGTTAACTTTCTTTACGACCTCGAACCTTTCCCCTTCTTCCCCAGCCATAAGTATCAGCTGTTACAGACTTATAGCTAGTTTTTTTCTTTAGAAATGTTTTGATGTTTAACAGCATCTAAACCATTGTTCTTTTTGTTATAGGTACATTGCTGTTGGTAATGAACCATTCCTCACTAGTTATAATGGTGAATTTCAGAACTTGGTGATGCCAGCCATACTCAATCTACAGCAGTCTTTAGTGAAAGCAAATCTTGCTAGTTACATCAAACTAGTTGTCCCTTGCAATGCAGATGCATACGAGTCTTCACTTCCTTCCCAAGGGGCATTCCGGCCAGAACTGACCCAAATCATGACTCAGCTGGTTCAGTTTCTCAACTCAAACGATGCCCCATTTGTTGTTAATATCTACCCATTCCTCAGCCTCTACGACAACAAAGATTTCCCACAAGACTATGCATTCTTTGAGGGAACTACTCATCCTGTCACAGATGGGAACAATGTGTACACCAATGCATTTGATGGAAACTATGACACTTTGGTTGCAGCCCTTACTAAACTGGGATATGGTGAAATGCCTATAATCATTGGGGAAATTGGTTGGCCCTCAGATGGAGCCATTGGTGCAAATATCAGTGCAGCAAAGGTTTTCAATCAAGGTCTCCTCAGTCATGTTCTAAACAACAAAGGGACCCCTTTAAGGCCAGGTGCTCCTCCTATGGACATCTATCTCTTCAGTCTGCTTGATGAAGGAGCAAAGAGCATTCTCCCAGGAGGGTTTGAAAGACACTGGGGGATATTCTCATTTGATGGCCAAGCCAAGTATCCTCTAGATCTTGGCCTTGGAAACAAGGAATTGAAGAATGCAAAGAATGTTCAGTATCTTCCACCCAGATGGTGTGTTGCAAGCCCCTCCATAGATGCTCAAAACGTAGCAAACCATGTGAGAATCGCATGCACTGTTGCGGATTGCACCACACTTGGTTATGGAGGTTCTTGTAATGGGATTGGGGAGAAGGGTAACATCTCATATGCTTTCAACAGTTACTATCAGTTGCAAATGCAAGACTCACGAAGCTGCAATTTTGATGGGCTTGGTATGATCACTTTCCGAGACCCTTCAGTTGGTGATTGTCGTTTTCTAGTTGGCGTCACTGACACTGACTCCTCCTCTGTTTCTCAGACCAGATATCAGTGGTGGGTTCTGTTACCATTTCTGATCATAATACAAATTACCTCTTCTTTTACATTGTGATTCAGAGGTTCCTTAAGTGGGATTTTCATGGTTCCCATTATAAATTAGAAGTAGCAGTGAAGTAGAATATCTGATATATATGGACTAATAACATAATACAAAATATTCAACTTCATTCTTGGTTCTGAAACCAGCATAGGATCTAATCATTGTTGTATCATAATACAAGTGATGATCTGAACACCAGAGCATTCAATATTACACATGATTTATCTTTTGTACTTCTTCTTGTCACTTCTGTTACATTATTAGCATCTCTAGTATCTAACTTGGGCATGTGCAGAAGATCCAAATCCTTGTTTATGTTGTATCAGCTACACAAGAGTTTCACCATCACCTATCACTTTCTCCAAGTATTACTTGGTTCTCAATATTTTAGAATGTAAACTCCTAAAACATTTACATTCTAAGAACTAAATGTTCGATTCAAGTATTTAAATCTAAAATTTATTAAAATTTGAGTAATTTTTTAAATGCCCAACAACTATAAGAAATCTGAAATCATTTCAATCCAAATTTTATTACTTACCAAATAGTTAATTTATAAATGAACACAAATTTCAAAGTATATGAATACAAACATTTTCAATACCTTTTTAATAAATAATGGAAAACAAGTTAACGAGAATAACTTCTGAGGTAGTACCTAACTATAATGAAGTCTAAATTCATTTTAATTGTTATAAATTTGAGCTATTTATATTAATATTAGTTTCTATGTTTTATTTAAATTTATCTTCCTACCTAGACATGTCAAAGTGAGCCAACCCGGCTCACACGGGTTGGCTCACCACGAGCCGGGTTGAAAATGAGTGAACCCAACCCGGCTCACTTTATGGTGAGCTAGAAATTTTGTAACCCGGCTCAACCCACCACGGGTTGGTGGGTTAAGTGGGTTGGCTCACCAATCCACCTAAAAAAATTATTTATTTATTTATTTTTTAGTATTCAAATATTTAAATAAATTTTTAGTAACCTATGAGATGACAATCATAGTAAAATCAAGAACCAATGTTTTGATCATGTTCACCACCAATATATGAAGAATTATTTTCAAGAAAGTACCATATAGTCTAAGAAAGTATGACTAATATTACAAATTTTCTGTCATGCTATTCAACAAAATATAAATAAAAAACTATACATTTTTTTCATGCTAATTTAGAAAAAATTGTTTATAAGACGGTCACTTGAGTAATTTATTATAAAGATTATAGTTAAAGATTAAAGTATCAACATATATAATTTGACAATCAAATTAATTAAATATTCAAACTATTCAAATCTAATTAAGCAATATTCTAGCATTTAAAAATATGAAATTGTGAACAAATATAATAGGAGTAGTAAATAATTTTAAAAAAAAATTAAAAAAAATTAAAAAAAAATTAAAAAAATTGTAAAAAAATATTGGTGGGTTAAGTGGGCCAACCCACCTTCAACTCGGCTCGAACCCGTTTAACCCATGGATTAAGAGAGTCGGGTTGAGTTCAACCCACTTTTGAAAAAGTTGAATTTTTCTCAACCCAACCCAACTCGAACCCGTAGTGAGTCGGGTAGGCTCACGGGTTAAAACCCATTTTGACATCTCTATTCCTACCAATAAAGTAAGGCATTTGTTTTTCTTTCACTCCTTTAAATGTTAATTCCTATAGCTTTTATTCGTTAAAGTATCACGATTTATAGTGTGTGCTGCTGATATTATTGTAATTGTTGAATTTATCCAAAAGGACTTTAATATATATAATAACTGTTTTTGACAATTAAATTAATTTATACATAAAATAAAATAATTAAATAAGAAAACTTGTATAAATTAAATTTAACTTATAATTTTTATCCTTGAACGTCTAATACAGAAACTACTTCAAATAAACAAAAATATAGCCTAGAAAACACACAATCACGTACAAACTACAAGCTACTCATAATTTTGTAACAGAAGATCCACGCTGAACTCCATGTTCTTGAAGTGAAGACATTCATAAAAATTTTCTACAGCTTTTCTTCTTTTTCTGAAAAGTATTTTTACTTCTAATATTTTCAGTCAAGTATGGTCCACGATTCTATACTTTAATAGCAATGAATTTTCTCTCAAAAGAATATCAAATAAGTTTAGTTTTGAAAGTTAAGAAAAATGTAAATGCAGTCCCTAATTAACTATTTATGAAATTAAAGATGCTCATATAGGAACTAAATCTATAACTTCTTTTCAAAATCTGAAAATAAAAAACATCAATATAGAAGAAAAAAAAACCTTATATACGTTTAACCAAAATTACAAAGATTAAAAAACACTACCTTTCCTGTTATCATTAGATTTACCTTTGCCCTTCCGCAAAAATTACATCTGAAGATTTCTGAGTGGCATATAATCAATCTAATGATTTTGTAGACATTAAAAAAAAACAAAAAATAGGTAATCCACCTTGTGATTTTAGACATTAATAAAAATAATGTTTCAAATAATATCTCAAATACATACCCTTGCAAAAAAATTTGTAATTACAAGAAAGCATACGCTGCTAACTGATTTTTAATCACCAATGACCTAAACAAAAATAATGGCAATAAGAGCAAAAGAAAGGGACATTATCCTTTTGTGAAGGAGGAAAGGCTCCGGTGTTTCTGGAGCAGCAATTCTTAACCCTGGACAAGTGTTCAAAGAACTCTTCACAGCTTGCTGAAGCAATTGCACAAGCCTTGTGGTAAAACATGTTTCTGACCAAAATTAATGCCAAGGTGCTAATGCTGAAACGCCTGAATAATCTATTTTGTTCCCCCTTTTATTCTCAAATGAAGTAAATAAATAAGCAAACCCATTCATTCAATCTATAAACCTCACCCATCCAAAACGGGAAGACAAAGTTCTACTCATAATGAAAATATAAACAAAGTCCATATCCACCCCTAGTGAACCCTTCACACCGAACCCCATCATTCACAAGCCAATAGAAAATCACTCCCAGTCAAGAACACTGAAACTGACATGCATGATGTAGTTGCCTCAAGTATCATCAACTTGTGAGTGAAAAACAAAACTGGGAAATGTAGTGGTGATATCTCTGCCAGGGAAACAAGTTAAATCAGATGCTAGATGCTTGAGATTGATAAAATAAAATAGTTCGAGAGAACTAAAATACATGTATATGTTAGAAATGCCATCAAGGATAAAATCAAACATAAAGGTAATCGAATTGATGCCAAAATCCAAACAGCTACAACTTAAGCAAATCCACATAGGTCATGAACATGTAGATATATTTTGCTTTTTCTAAATTATTCTTCCAATGATACGTTACATCAGCACAGAACTTCTAAACTTTTAGTTACAATTTTTATTTCGAAACCATTTGGTAAGTTTCTTCTTTTCTTCCTTTTTCATTACTAACTTGAAAGCGAAAACAATTCACATGCATTATGAAAGTGCTGAGAATAAGAGGGGACAAGGGAAGATGAAAGATGTATGGATTGTAATAATTTTAAAACAGTAAAATATCATTTCCGTTTTATTATGATTTTATGTATAATATCTGCATCAATCTTTAAAAAAAAAAAAATAGTCTGTAAAGATTTGAAAACTTTTACTATAAAATGAGGTCATCAAAAAGAAGAAAATAAAAACACCCCCTATTTCTTCTCTTTATTTGATATTATAGGGGTTTTGCTATCCAGTTTGAATTGGTAACAAAATCATTCGAGCCAACTAACGAATCAATAATAATAAATTCCTATTGCGAATTGTGTAAGGAATGCAATATAAATCATTGAAGGGATTCATTAATAACATTTTTTAAACAAAATTTGGGGTTTGCCATTTGCCTTAGAACACTGGCTAGTATTTCCGGTTTGCATTAATAATATGGGAAATTATCTTTTGACAAACAAGATTTTGACAAAGTTAACCAAGTTTCTAAAAGTAGAATTAAAGTTGATTAATTTTTTATTTTTTAATTAAAATAAAATAATAAAATAATAGTTTTTTACCTAAATAGGAAAGTTTGTTAAAACTTTGTTAAAAGTACTTTGTTAACATATCATAACTCTAATAATATTAGCTTATTTTAACAAACACATCCCAATATGCATGGTAACATTTCACCAACAGGAAGGAACTCACTTGAGATACTGAAGTGTCATATTTTTCAGAAGAGATGGATGCCGCAAGACAAGGTTTCGCCATTCTTCCTTGTCAATCTTCCCATCATGTTTGGTATCAGCTTCCTCAAATGTCTAAATAACTTAAGAACTATCAGTGAGATCACCAGATAAGACTATAGTAACACAAGAATGGTTTTATATACCAACCTCACTATTATCCACTCAACACACAAAACTCTAGTAATTTAAGATGTCCACAAGATTAAGGCTGAAAGAATAGTTTACTTTATTTAACAGATAAATTCCGTAGCAACTTCGGACAGACTATGAGGAAAACGTCGCATTATTTGCATAGAGTACACACAATTGTTGCATTAATGAATCACTAGTGTGAGATACAACAAAGGAAGGACATGAACTGCCAAAAGGACATACATACTTAAATTTGAGAAACAACAGAACTAGCAGCCTGTTGTAAACAATTACAAAAACAAAAATTAAATAGATTTTTACTTCATAGTTCCCATAGCATATATAATTTCCCATGCTTCATAATACTGCTATTACTTCTACAGATTTTCAAGAGTAAAATTATAAATATTAAATGTCATGCTTACTCTAACACAAAGAACTTACGAAAAACAGAAAGCAAGCAAAAACAGGTACTTATCCAATGCTTCAAAAATACACAGTCTAGTAATGAACATAAGATTTCACATGCAAGTTATCAGATAATTTAAGCACCTTGTCAATAATACTTTCGACCACATCATCTGAAAGATTCATGCCAGATTCAGCCAGAGTGGCCACTACCATTTGTTTTACCTATCACAAATAACATCAATCATCAATGTATACTATCAGAATATGAAGCAGATTCCAGGTAAAGAGACAATTTTTTGCCCTACAACTCTAATATATGATTTTAAATTCTAGGAAGATACTCAAGTTTTAAAGAGGCAAAGGGAAAAATAAAAGTAATGTGTAAACTTTTGGAATGCCTACATAATGTTGTTTAATTTCTGAACAGGTTATCAGCTATAATTCAACTCTTTTTCTCCCAGTGTTAATAGCCTTGGCCTTTAGATGAGGATGGTCAATCAAACTTTGAAAAATCTTGAGCTAGACTTGTTTTCAGTCCAGGATGATGGACCACAAAATAATTGAAAAGAAACATGCAGTGGGCTTACAAAAAAAAGTATGCAAGTCAAGGCTGATTCAAGTTCCCAACTGTATCCCACATTGGTTGTCAGATGAGCCAAACACAGTTAAAAACTAGTCCTACATGGTGGGTAGACAAAAAAACATTATTATTCAACATCATAAGAAAAAAAAGTTACCTCTTGCCTTTCAATGAAACCTTGCTGTTTGAGATCATACAATTGGAATGAAACTGCAAAAGGTAAAAGTTAGGATTCCTCAACAGGCATATACATTACTATCAATACCAAATGCATTAAAGAAATAAAAAGACAACTACAGAAACAACACATGACCTAGCTCCCTCTCCAATAAATGCCATTTCCATTCAAAACCTACATTAAAAAGTAGACCAGATAGCAGAAGAAGTCTTCTAAAGATTTATCATTCTTACACTCAATCTTATCATCAATTGGTGCATTGGGATGAAAGACAGAGAGAGCCCGTGCAAACTCTTCAAAATCAAGTATGCCATTGTGCTTTGTATCAAACAAATCAAACACCTACAAACAGTCCGAAATCATAAACAGGACAATTACATTTCTTAGGTTCATATGATATTTATATGCTATGCAACTAACTTCATAGTAACCAGATCATATATATTATGTAGGAAAGAGGCTCCCACCTAACAAATCAAAGATAGTACAATAATGACATAGAGTGTCACTTTTTTTAGGCCAAATTATGACATGGTAAAAGAAACCAACCAGATTATAAAGTATACAAAGGTAGTTGAAAAACAATTTACTACGGAAATTGAAAATATTATTTAAAGTTATGGCATTTTCAGAAAAATAGTGCACACAAATATTTGTTATATTGTTGTTTCTTTTTCATCAGGGTGGAAATGTAAACGGCAGATGGAAAATAAACAAGGTAATGCTTTATATACCCTATCTGCAAATAAGCTCTCTTTCTTGTTCGTCTTGAACAATGCCAACTGAAATTCTTCCTGCCATATAAAATAAGGAAAGCATAAAAACAAACAAAAAGACAACATTTAGATCTACAAACAAAATCCATAAACAATATAAATATTGTTATTAGTACATAAAACATAATGCACTTCTGAAAGTATGATTCAAAGGTTAGACTAGGAAGCATGCCATTGTCCAGAAATGTTGAAAATACAATTTCATGAAACAAAATGACAGAAGGACAGAGAAAAAGATTGTAAGAAACCTTATTGATCAGACCATCATCAATCACTGCACTGCTGATCTTCTTGAACAGTTCATACAGCGCTTCAATCTCACTTACACTAACTGCATTTACAATAAAACACAGGAATGTCGTATTTTGTTAGTATTTGTTTCCTATTTTTTTATGTTTTTGATAAAAGAGAAAAATTGAGAGGAAAACAGATGAATATTTATTAAGTGAATAAATTCTTAAGAAAGGCACAATAGCTGAACAATAAGGCTATATAGATTCATTTCCATCTAACTGTTACCTAAGTCTTCAACAGCTTTCAACAATTTCTGTAGCCAGTAAAAGGAATTAGAAGAAAATAAAATGATAATATTTGAAGTGAGCATCATCTCCCATTCAGATTGTACAAGTCATCTGTGTTAAGTTATGAATCTCAGAATCTAATTGTATCGTAGAATCTTTTATTTCCACCTTCATTATGTAATTTGGTCCTCAACAATGTATGACCGCCATCTCCAATTAATGGTAAAAGACATATAACTAAGTGTTCTCCACTGTAGTCTTCCAAATATTGTGATAACCAAAGAGGGAAGACAAGGACAAAAAGAGATCCAGGCACAATTAAACACAATAAAATAATGAAATAGGGGCTAATTTAATAATTGCCAATGACAACACTGAAATAACAATTAATAACTGGTTTACTACTCCCATGAAAAGCTCCTCACTCAACATAAGAAAGAAATTCAGGACAATGACATACACACTGTCTCTCTTGCAAGAACTTCCGGATTTTCTAAACCTCTAGGTTGCTTTGACGAATCGGCATCACAACAATTTACCAGAGCAGCACACAAATGCTTTAATCCGTCTAGGCACTGCACCATGATATCTTCCGGATGTCAAAACACCCCATACCTGAAATCCAGGAGGTAAAAAGATAAGCTAATCATATGTATATATTTTTATTGTTACTTTAGTCATTGATAAAGAAAACAAGCGACGTGTTAAATGTAAGACAATAATTTTGAGTCTACTTCTGCCATTTGATATAACAATTTTGAAAGATTTATCAAAATATAAGGGAAGACACCTACAAGTTAATTTATTTTACAGCATACATCTGCATGTACAAAAACACCTATAATGATGGTGCAAACAAGAAAAAGGAGCAGAGCAGCACACAAATGACTACTATTTATCTGGAGAAAATTGAAGACAACCAAGCCTAAACTTGCGCTAAGCAGATTCTAGCCAGTGGTAACAAACAGAATGAAACATTGTCAATCTATGTTTCGAAGCTCACACAATCTAATCAATGAAAACCTTTTATTTCTCATTTCCTTCGAAACATAACTTTGTTGCTACTCAGACTTAGGAGAAGAGGCATAGAAAAGGATTAGGATACAACTTTATTTGTATGACAACAAACTAAGCAAAATGTAATGCAACAGATGCTTCTACAATTTACATAACTAAAACCTTGCGTTTTTGGCAATGGCCGCATTAATAGCATTGTCAACTTAAATCTATCCCAGTGACATTCCGTTTCAGCAACAGTTGATGCAAGCAAGCTACCTTTGTCATCATATTGATTTAATATTCACAGATTTAATAGTCTTTCAATCAACAACAGCAAGTAAATGTGATATTCCATGGAAAAATAAATTCACATCAATGAGAACAGGGTACATGCATAGCATAGTATTGGAAAACAGTATGTATCAATAAAATGTTCGCACCCCATAGGAATCTATAACAAAAACACCAACCCTTTGTTTGTTACCTCTTTACTGGGGGATTTAACAATTCAATTTAAATTTAATAGCAGAGCAAACTTGACCGAGCCTTCTATCCTCCCCACCTAAAATTTCTATGCAGTGTGCGGAAGGGAAGTATTTCTATCCTCTAAAGATTTTTTTAACAGTAACAGGTGCCAGTAGTATAAAAACTAGCAATTAAAGAATGATTATATACACGACACAATAAAACAGAATCACCCCCATTCCAATTTCAGATACTCTACACCGTCAACCATTGAAAGCAGAAACATGACATCAGAGAGAAACCAACGAATTTAATCTCCCAATCAACTTGGTTACAAAATCAAACGATAATCCGATTCAATATAATAAAGCATATTAGCTAAGTGATAACTTTCAAAACCAGGTAATCGAAGATCACAGTTTCAACAGCAGAGCACAAAATTGAGAGACACTGAGACACGAGATTTTTAGCTTGATATGAAATAAATCAAGGCAAAATTAAAGCAACAATGTGACACAGGGCATGACCCTCCTGAATTGGAGAAACACATCCCATTGCAGATTTCGAATCCAGAACCTAAACGCATACTGACCGTGCAACGATAAACAGATACATCTCCGTTGATTATTGATTAATACACATCAAAATAAAATATATACAAAATTGGGGATTTCTAACGAGATCTACAGGGATTAATTAAATAATACAAAAAAATAAAAAACAGAACTTGAACAGAATTAAGGTGAGAAGAGTTGAAATAGAGAAGTGGGGTTTACCTTTCAGAGAAAGAAGAAAGAGAGAAGGGAAAGCGAAGGGGAGTTGGACTGAATATTCTCGGACATGTTTGTCTGCCTTTGAAAATTGTAATCGTAATTTAGGAACAGGCAAGCATCAAGGTTGGGTTTTTGGTTTTATATATATTTTTGGAGAAAGAAAAATAACGGGGTTTGATTAAATTTTTGATATGCAAGGGAAGTTTGAGGTATGCAAAATTGAACAATCTTGTTTGCCCTTTCACTCCAACCCAAAATAACAAAACCCACTCGATTAATTTTGAATTATGAATTGTATTTATGGAATGAATGGTAGAAATGAGAATATTATAACCAAAGAACCCTATTTCTTATTTCAAACATCACCCTCATTTGGAAATTGGAAGCCATATGTCATGGATGGTAACACGTGCGCACCTACCTTCCCACGTGCCTAACTGTGTCTTCATCTGTGTTCCAATGCATCTTGGTACAGGATTTAATAAAATTAATTACGCTCAAATTTGTTTGAAGTATATTTTTTTTATTCAATGCAAAATAATTATTCCAATTTCGAAAAACTTTTTAATATGAAACATTAATCTTCACTACAACAATTACAAGTTCCTCCTTAGTTGACCAAATTTATAAAGTAAATAAATAATAAATATAATAAATAATTTATACTGTGATATATTTTTGTTTTAATTATTGGTAATATTTTATACATGTTGAAAATCAAATTATGAATGACATATTAAAAAAGTTATGTCGAATAATTTATTTAAAAGGATAATAAATAGGTGACTCAGGTGCAAATTTATTTATATTTGAAATAAAAATTTATCTTATAAAATTTGTATTTGATACATAGAACTCACTTTTCAAATGTTCTTTCTCATCTTTTGTAGATTTTATCAAAATCTTAATTCTCAAATTTCAAAATGTTAGTCATCACTTTTAAACCATCTTATTTTTTTTAAGTACTACTCAACTTACTCGATCACATGATTTTGACATGTTGATAAGATGTGAACACTTTTGATCAATCCTATTCATAACTATTTCTATAATATCATAATTCTCTTAACTTGAAATCACTAGTTTAATTAATAACAAACAACTCTAAGATACATATCAAAATAACATCGTTTGATGTGTCTTATTTTAAGAAATTTTGAGAATTTCACCTGTTATAGGCAAGTGACTATACTAATGAAATCTCTTCTTAACTTTACTTTCCAACTCAAATTTTCATATTTCTCCACCAACTTTTACTTTTATAGTGTGAAACCAAGGACTTGAATTTTTTTTTCCATTTAAACATTTATTCTCACTTTCTCACTTTTAGGTTCACACTTCAATTTGAAAATATAATAGAGTTATTTTTGTCCACCGTTCCAAATACCTTAATTAAATGGAGTTAATTATGAAAATGTTACTAGTAAATTTTGATCTCTCATTTAGATTTTCTTTACAAATCAACATAAGTAACACATCTAAAAAAAAGAAAAAGAAAGAAGACAAAAGAAACATATTTGATAATCTTAAAATTTATTTTTAAAAATTATAAAAAGAAAACAAATAATAAAGTTAAAAATAATGAAATCTTGTTTATATACTAATTAAGATTATATTATATCATTTGGACAACATCACTCTCATAGAAAATTAAACAAATGATAATTTTAATTTAGATTCAATATATGTGATAAAAAATATGACAATAAATTATTATATTTTAGTAAATAAAATATTTGTATACAATATACTCTAGTAATATAATACTTATAAAAATGAGTTAGAGAAAAAAAATAACTACATAAAAAATCATTAAAATAATATTTTATGTCAGAGAAAAATATTAAAAAAATTATCAAATACATTTAGTAGAGACGATTTGATGTATTTGAGAAAACTGATCTTGGAGATATAAGAAAACTCAATCATATATGATTGAACCATTCAAATAGTTGAGAGACAATAAAATTTGTTTTAGTAGATTTTTTTAAATGAAACAAAAATTAAAGATTTATATTATCTAATTAACCAAGAATTTATGTGATTAAACAGTCAAAATTAATAGTGAAACATTTTTATATAAAAAATTAAACAATAAATAAAAATATAAAAAAAATAGAAATAATAAAAATGTGTGAATTAAAAATTATTTGATTAATAATTTTAGAATATATCATTTAAACATAACCGTATAAAAAATGTGTAGCCAAAATTGTCGAAATATAAAATAAACTAAACAATTGAGAGAGTAGGAAAGTGTGTAAGAAAGACAAAAAAAAAAAAAAAAAAACACTAGAAAACCAAAGAAAAAAAAAATATTCCTATTCAAATATCCAATTTAAAAAATTGCATCCGTATTCAATCGATGCATGAATCATTTATCAAAAGAAAGACATCGAACAATATTCACGAAAATAAACTTATTTATCATCCCTACATCTAAGTATCATATCTAAAATGTTTTATATACATATTATTGTACAGTTACTTTGATGTTTTTTAGTTTTCCAAGTCATTCGGTGTATAGTGTATTGATGAACTTTTCCACGAGTTCATTTTACGATAGAAATAGTTAACCTATACATAGACATAATTGTAAAACTCTAACATGTGGATTTAATTTTTTTTTTATCATATGTACATAATTTATTGAAATGTATAAGAAATTAATTTCATTTTTCTTGTCTTCTTTTTCTTTCCCATAGTATCCGATACTGTATGTATACTATATTTTTCATATTAATTAGATGAATTTGACCTTACGAATTCATGAAAAGGACTGGTTCACAGTTATTAAACTGCATTGGTTTAAAAAGGACATTTTAACAATAAAACATTTTTAATACACATTATCTGTGTGTGTCTCTCTCTCTATCAAACAAAAGGATGTAAAAAAATAATTTCCCTACGTAAAACTCTTTCGGGAAAGAGATAGTACAAAGGATTTATACATTGCTGGCATTTATGAGACGTTGAAAAAGAAATAATAAGAATTGAAGTTACAAAGATTATTATTACTGTTGCTGTGATATGGTGATCTGAATCTTACTTCTTCACACCATGTTCTGATTTACTTCTTGCCCTTCTTATCATTTTCTTAGGATCCACCATCTTCACCTTGCCGCTTGAACTACTTTCATCTCTCACAACCCTCGCTTTCTCAGATTGTGTCTCTTCAATGTCTCCTCTTATAACCATTTTCTTTTCCAACTCCAATGCCAACTTCCCATCTGATCTTTTTGTTTTCTGCTGATGATCCCTTTCCCTAATTTCTTCTCCGTTCAATGCTTCTTTCGTTGGACCCAAAGAATGTTTGCTTTGGGTGTCTCTTGTGGTAGCTGCTCTATCTTTTGCTCCCAGAAGAATCTCATGTGGCTTTGGTAGTTTGTGACTCGAGGTTGCCTTGGACCCTTTGTCTTGTTCAAAGTACAGAAGCTGCACCACTGTTCTTAATGGCAGAAGCTCGTTTTTCACTGCATGTCCACGCACTTCTGGGGACAACCTTTGACAGTCTAGAATCCCACACAACCGTTTCTTGTCTGCTTTGCTCAGTTCAGGATGCATCTGTGCATTCATATAACTTCAATCGCATCATAAATGCACCTTAAATGTGATTCTTTTATCATTTTAAACCTCTACAAACAACAACTTTTCATTCTAACCCTAGACTTGTTTTTTGTTAGAGAAAAATCATGTTAAGGAAGTAGTCCCAGCACTTAATACATTTTTCGTTAATCAATTTCATTGCTTTAGCTGTAAATGTCTTTCATTTTTCACGTGCAATTAAACTAGGGACTGAGAAAGTAAAGAGTGAGTGTAGGAGTGTTATGGGTACTTCACCTTAAGATAGATGTTAATTGCCTGGTACAGATCATCATGGTCTTCACGAGCAATACTGGGCACAGTTTCAGCAAGAGACACAAATTTTGAAACTTGCATGTTATCATCCCTTGCGACCACTTGAAGATAAGAATCAATGAGCTTGCCAACATTTCTAATTGATCTCAAAAAGTAGCTGCTATCCACAGCACCTGGGGACATTCTTTTCCAAAGCTTCAAGAAAGTCTCCAACACTGCCAGAACTAACTCTGTATCATAATAGTTCTGGTCAGAAGAGGATGTTGAAGGGTAAAGCAAGTCACTCACTGTTGCCTCCTCAAACTGCAGACTGGCTCTCCTTATGAGTTCTGTTTTGGTCACCGAGGAGACACCGAGGTGAATTGAAATGCTGAGAAGCCTAAACAAGAAGCCAACCGACACAGACCCTCTATCTGCAGGAATCATGCTGACAATTGTTTCGAGAATTTTTCTGTTTTTCTCTTTAGATTCTTCTGTTTGAGACACTGAACTGCCAGAACTTTTAAGCTTTGTGATTCCCGGTAGCCACCGGCAGGCATAGACATGCAAAGCTTCTCCAATAAGCTGTGGAGGGAGCACATATGTTGATCTAATAGCCATTATTATGCACCGGAAAAGATCTATGTCAAGATCAGAAACATCCTCCGTCCACCAATCCTTTGGCACAGAGTGGTGCTGTTTTTTTGTGTAACCTGGCCTGGTGTAGGTGTAGGACCATTTGACCTGCACAAAACAATCGTTTATAAGCTACAAAAAAATGCAGCGGTCGCAGAAAACTGAGAAGGTTTGGTGGATCTGAGTTCTTCACCTGTGGTGGTGGTGTGAGAATTTTCTCAATAATTGAATCAATGCACTTTCTGACAATACCAAGATTCTCAGACCACTCTGGCAACGTAGCAGTGGTTTGAAGCGTTGCAATGGAATCTTTCCAACCTTCAAGTATGCATGAATTGAAGAAAGACTCAAGCTTTCCCACAAAGTTTCCCTTCTCAATGGAATCGTTCATTCTAAGGAACTTGGCAGCACAGAGAGCGGATACAAAGTTATGGGCACTTATGTTGATTGCAATTCCGTAACAAAACTTGGCACACAGTTCGAAAGCCTCTTCTCCTCCAGGTATATCATGCAGCTCCAGAGAGACACTCTCCGAATCACTACTGTCATAGCAAAGCCTTTGTAGGAGGCCACATTTGGGAAGAAGCGGAAACTGCAGCTAAAAAGAGCAGAATTATAGATGAACCAATGATTAAATTTTTATTTATCTTTTCCACACACACCACATTTTCATTCTAATCCCAATACCTTGTGTAACAGATAAGTGATGTCATTGATTTGTATCACAAGGTCTGCAGCTATCTCTGATATCAGAGTCCTGCATTACGGACAGTACATGTTATTTTGAAAAAAAGTTGTATCGTGTCGATTTTTTTTACCAGAGTTGCTGCAAAGTGAAAAATACCTGGTAGCTTGTTCAGTGTAGAATGTATCTGCCTTTGTCCCAAGTTTCATGAACTTCATTTTTATTTGTTGAAATCGTGAAGAAAAAACCTCTACTTCAAAACCTGCAAGTTCAGGTACAATAGATCTCATAAAGTCATGGAGAGGGAGAGAAGAGAAGGCATTGATGTAACCCTCTCAGAACTAAATCAAAGGGTTATGTCATGATGCATGACCATGAAACAGCAGAATACGGAAGCACCAACTTAGATTTCTTCATTTCAAGCAAAGGGACGAAGAAGGAAAAGGAAATCAGAAATCACTATAGATGAAGGTAGAAGAATATGACATGATATCCTGTCCTGGTCACTCTGTCCCTTATGAATGAGAAAAAATTTCTTAATAAAAGAGAGAGAATTTTGCAAGAAGACCATACCTCAACCTCATTGATTTTTATATACAATCCTGAAAGCCCTTCAATTCATTGAAGATGGTGCCCTCCACATATTAAAGAAAAAAATAAAAAAGCAACCAAACTCCAGTTTAGGCCGTTATCCGCAGATTGCTTACAGAGTTTTGCAAATTGACATTCTTTTCTGTTTCTCTCTGTGGTATGTATACTTCTGAGAGTTTCTGCCCCAACCGTTAGAATAGAATAGATGAGTAGGTGAAGTTAACTAAAGTCTAAAAGTGTTGCAGATGCAGAATACTCTCACTGACTAACACCAGGCTTCAGATTTTTCTGCCTCATCTGCAGTTCCTGACACATGTAACACAAACCGAACAGCATGAAAATTTGGTAACCCTTGTTGGAAGATAATCTTGTAACTCATACGGATATACGATACTGTGCATACAGTTTTTGTACCAAGGTATAAAATAATAGAAGAGAAACAAGGGAGCTGAAATTGGGAAAGTGGTACTTATAATTAGTATTAATTTTGTTAAAACGTTGACTCGTGTCATGATAATCCTTGCATGACTTCATCCCTAGCTAATATCTTTAAATTTGTGGCATAGAAAGACTAAAAAAAACTGTAAAAAGTAGAATGGAGCCAATAGCATATGTTTTGGGTACTGAATACTGAAGCAACCCCACACAAGTTGATAATAATAGCAAATGAAGAAAGAAGCAGCAGCACGGCAGAAAATGCACTGAGCATGCATAAACATACATGATTACCTTGGCGGTTGGGTCTTGGCTAGAGAAAGGATAGTGGTAAAGCATGTTTATGCAATGTTTGGAAGTTGGGAATTAAGTGTTAGGTGAGCCAACATTAATGATTAGAGCTTTTATACAGTGCTCTCAAAAGTGTAGTAAATCCAAAACAGATATGCACTAATACACACCCCATTGCCAATCTCTTTAGAAGATACACTTTTGATTAATTCCATGTATATAAAGATACGTGGCTTTGTTCAGACAATGATATGAAAATCGGAGAGAAAGTGATGCACCGAGCTAAAAACTATTGTTACCAAAAGCTTCCTAACCGAAGGCAAATAATTTCTTGTGTGGCTACTTTCTTAAGTCACTTTCGTCGTGTCTCAAGAGAATTTTCATATATTAACTGATGTACTCTTTTTCTTTCTTTCTTTCTTTTTTTTTCAGTTTAAACTTAGCATAGGCCAGAGTGGTCCACTGCTATGGTCATCTCAATTATCTTATTCCCCACTAAGCATATAGGAATCAAGAAAGGTGGAAGCCAACCTTTTCTCCTTTCTTCAATTTGTTTCTCTTTTATTCTCAATTTTGGCCAGGAATCACTGAGATAGTACACTATAGCTTTATTAAAAAAAGCTCAGCAGCAGTTTTAGTCTTTTTAATCCTTTAAATTTCAATTGCACACAAATCAAGTTCTTCTAGTTTTCTTTCATTTAATAATGAACAAAATTACATAATGACAAACTAAGCATGACATAGTAGTGAGTAAATACAATGTAGCAGTTGAAAAGCACATCTTCAAACTTCAATGATTTAAAAAGAAAAGCCTTTCCCTTTTGAGCAAATTAAGAAGTCATTTATAATTAATGCGCTAGATGTAAGATGAAACCGGTTAGGATTGAGAGAATGACATAATTGTAAATGAAAGAAGAAAACTTGAGAGATTCAAACACCACAATTAGAAGATGAGATAAAAATTGAATAATCTTGAGGGATTAAAAATAAGGCAGTGGAAATCTAAAATTAATTTTGATAAAGGATGTGTTATTAGAGCTAGGCTCTCCCTCCCCACTGTAGCATGGTCTGTGCTTTGACAGACAAATGGTGGTAAAGCAAAAAGTAAAAACCAGTGTTTGTGGCATGGCACTTATTGCCTTCACCCACACAGAAAATGAAAAACCAACCATTCTTGTTTTTTCTTCCATTTAAGATGCATAGCACCTTTTCCATATAGGCAATTCCCACAGATCCCAATTCCATGAACACTACAATTCAGAAATGTGTGTGTGTGTGTGTGCATGGTTAAAACCAGCTATATGCTGAAGCAATGTGATCTATTTTTATGTTCTTTGATGGCATTCAATTAGGTGTTTAGCCAATTATGTGGACATTCTCTTCTTCTGGAATTGACAAACTCTCTGCCAGTTACCCACTGTCACCCCCACTAGAAGGTTTATATCATTTACTTTTGTCACTTTTCTTTTGGAATTTTTTAAGCACAAGTTCCTTTTTCATAAAATTCTATTATCCTCTGACAAAAGTATTCTTCATCTTTAAAACAAAAACGAAAAAGCAACTTTCAGCTTTTAATTGGTTAAGGAGTGAGAAGTCAAAACCTTAATGCTTTTATAACAAAATAATAACTTTCACTGTGTCACACATATTTATCTCTCTATAGTTCATATCAGAACAAAAAAAAAGACTATAGAATTTGGAAGAGAAAAGCAAGAAGAGAACATACCTGTTGCTATATTATTGGTGCAACTGATTTAATCTTAGGAAGCAGAAAAAGCTTTAGTACTGAAAAGGCTGCATGGTTTAGAAGTAGGTGTAGTGTAGAAATTGAAGAAATTATGTGAAACAGCATGAGTAACGAAACTGAAGGAAGCAGCAGCATAGATATGAAGATGAGAAGCTGTAAGATGAGTGCTTTAGTAGTAGTGTTATGCAAGTAATCCTCAGAGAGAGAAAGAGGGAGAGAGAGAGTGAGGAATAGGGTGTGTCTGTAACATATGCTTCGGTTAGAAACAGCCAGGGAGACACCAACTAAAGAAAAATGAGTACCACAATGTCTCCTAAGCAAGGAGAGAGAAGGAGTGGTTCGTTGGGATTAGTCAACATGGTAATGTATCAAAAGCATGCCATGATAAATCCATTGAATAGTAAATAGAATGGAATAGAAGAGAGGGAAAAGAAGACATGGGAAAAAAAATGAAAAGAAAAGGAGGAAGCAGTGTCTTTTCCTTCTTCACCCAACAGCTTCAAAATTGGTGCTCAGTGATTGAATTACAAAAAGCATGCATTGCAAGTGGGCTATGACTTTGGAGTGCTCCTATATACTTATTCAAAAGAAGCTTGTGTGGGGCCAATTCTCTGCATAGATAAAAGATCCTCTCTGCATTCCTCATCATGCTTCCCCCCACTAAACCTCACAAGGATATTCTTATGCTTTTTTTTAAAAGGGTATCTCAAACTTCTTCAAAAATACTGATATCAGTTTAAAAATCTGATTTTTTTCTTTTTAACTGCATGTATATATAAACTGAACTCCTGATTCAACACCTAAAGTTTAGTTATTTATCATACCATGTTATATATATATATATATATATATATATATATATATATATATATATATATATATATATAAATAAATATATTTGAATATGTTGTATGTATCTGAGTGGAATGGATTATCTGCATGTGAGCCACGTGTCCTGCCCTATGCCGTTGGTTATATCTTGGTGATGGGATTGGTCTGACTTGAGTGTTGGTTGTTTTGGAGGCCAAACACAGACAAACACTTCTCTTTATCCTGCGTGTCACCTTCCATTTTGCTTAATACTTCATGCGTGTGCCCTTCTTCTCTATGATCCTGTTCATTCACTCGTGCGTTAACCCTTTGGGGGACCCACATGATTCTCTGTCACCCATCCACTCTATCCTTTCGCTTCAACCCAACATCTCTTAACTATTGATTTAATACCCTCAAAGAATAAGCTGCTACCAAGATAAAAACAATGGATTTGGTATTGGTGTCGATCTTAGAGACCTACAACCAGATGAACATAACATCTATATCTGTGTAAATAAGCTCAAAGCAAAGCAAAGCAATTTCCTCAATGGTCCTACACAAATGATGCCTTGACAAGGAGATGACGATGGCCATCATGAGCATCATCATCTCAATAACATGATCATGATCATACACACCTTTATCATCATTTTCTTAATTAGATTTTGTATTTGTTTTGATCATTAAAGCTAATCTTTGAAAAAGGTGAAAAAAAGATGAAGCCGACCATGTGCCTTTACGTGAAGATAATCGTCTCCTCATCACAGTCTGATGCCAATACATTTTGTTCATTCTGTGTGCAGCAGTGAACTTTTGCTCCTTAACCTTGTATTTCCCCTAGCTAGCATCATCATAAAAAGGTTATATCAGATGAAACTTTATCAATATATTTTACTTTTATATATATATATATATATATGGATTAATGTTTGAGTCATGCTGTGGATATACTTTGCATTGCTTTTAATTAAATTTCAAAGGGATGAAAGAAACTGTGCAACTTTTTGATGTAAAACTCACTCACACTTTTTCAAGTTAATACTCTATCGACTAGCTGTCTCACATTATTCACTTTTTTCTTGGTTAGATTTCTTAATTCATGCCGGGAAGATCTTCCAACCCGCAGGTTTTCAATTCGTTGATTACCTTATCATGTCTTTCGGAAAGGGAAACTTCCAACTTTTTGTTACATCAACTCATGCCATGCTCTAGTTAAATATATCAAGATACAGATCAGGAATAATTAATTAACATTTCATTTCTAATGAAACTGGAAACCAAAACCAGCAATGAAACATATTTATGATAAATGTTAATATATATATTTCTCAAAAATAAAAAAGAATGTACAGAAAAGATTCCGATTAAGATTGTGCAGGTATATTTGGAAGTGACTTATAGAAAGAAGGTAGAAGTTATTGAAGTAGGGCAAAGGAAATGACTGGGCACCATTATTTCTTAACATGTTGCTAATATAAAAGGTAACAGGTCACTGCACCTAACTTACTTTTTTTGAAGATACCAGAGGCTCTCTAACCCACCAATACCGTTGTTTTCAAATTGGAGTAAAACTTGGAATCGTAAAGATGCAATGGTGAAGATGTTATTTAGACGTAAATTATTGGGTTTGATAAGAATGAAGAGAGAAGTGTGTTTTTATCGTAAGAAGGAAAAATATTGTTGTAAAAGCAGTTAATCGGTTATGATTATGTCTGGTTTAGTGAAGTGGGAGTTGAAAACTTGAGATTTAAGAAAGCAGGCCTTGACGTATGAATCATGGTGATGTGTCGCTTTTGAGGAATTTGAAGACATGGAACGGAACACAAATTGGTGTAGACATGATGAATAATTGTGTGAGTATTTGTGAACGAATCGAATGGTACTTGGTAATGAGTGTGGGTTGGAAATGGTTGCTGGAAAATGGGCGTAGTCAATTCACACTCTATCACATTGGACCTACTAATACTACCCAGTTAGGGTTCCCAAATAAATTTACTACATTTTCCTTCTATTGTTTGACTAATGGCCTTCATTCAATGCTTTGGTCCTCTCTGGTTCCCTTGTCCAAGAATCTTATTGCAAATCCTGCGTTTACAACTTTGTCAGATATTGTGTATTATTTTGCAAACAAGGACAAAATTATATTTCATATCATATACTTATTCCCTTGCCTTCCTATTTATATAAAGTTAAGCACGTTTTGTTCTTGGTTTCAAATCACTTTTCGTGACATCCATTCCCATGTATTTCAACACACTCTCAGCCATCTATGATCAATCATAAGTGCTTTCATAGACAAAAATAAATAGAAATATTGATGTAGTTCTTTGCAGAGTTGAGGTATTGTTTATTTTGGAAAGTGTTTTTTTTTATATTTTATTATACACATGTTATAGTTATTAAGAGACTGTGATTCTATATATATGACATTATAGTATTATATATATAAGACATTTGATATCGCTTTTAACCCAAAACCTTAAGATAATGAGTTATGTTATTGGTCTTTCATTTTATATAATGTTTAACTTTGTTTTTTTTACCTAATGTAAAACTTTAACTCACATTTGTATATTATTCTCGACAAGTTCTATCATGATTTTGTCATTCAAAGACACCTCAAAAAGGAAAAGAGAGGGTATTTAAACTCCTACTCTAAACTTTAACTTCTAAACGACGTAGAACTATTGGGTAGTAACATAAAGTTGGTTTTTTGTTATAGCTAGCTTATTATTTTAAATATTAATTAAATATTTTTTAACAAAAATAAAAATTACAATAAATAAAACAATATTATAATATCTAATTTTGAAAAATATACATTTCCTTTTTTATTGTAAAATATAAAAAAATATAATAATATAAATATCAAATAATATTTGAATAAATATAAAATAATTATATAAAAAGAATAAAAATATTAAATGTATCTTAAAAGTAAATTAGAAAACAATAACAAATGAAAAGTATTACAAGTTTATTATATTATATAATAAATTAAAAGTGTTTTAATTTAAAACAGACAAGACGAATATATAAATTTTATAATCTTAACAGATAAAATTAGTCTCACAAATCTCTACATTTTAATTATTTAATTTGTTAAAGCATAACTTATCATATCATATAATATTCCAAATTATTTAATTATTATCTAAAACTTCTTCATCAAAACACATAATATTAATATGTATTTATTTATTCAATTTTGTAATAAAGTATTATGATTGATTAATTATATATATATATATATATATATATATATATATATATATATATATATATATATATATATATATATATTATTTTAATTCTTTGTGCTTCTTGTTGGGAGCTCATGTGATAATAGTGAGACAGTGGAATATCCTGAATCGTACCATAGACATCCCTAAAGTTAAAAAATAAAATATTTGTTTAGTAATTTTCACACTATTTAAGATCAATTTGTGTAATTTTAGAAGAAAGAAGCTAAATTTACATAATGTGACAGGTAACACGTACCATTAATATTTTGCTAAAAGAAAATGTCTATATAATTATATAGAATTGGTCTAATTATTAAAATGAAAGATAATAGGATATGTTTACATGATATATAACCATCTTTTATTAAATAATTTAGTTTGTTTTAATGTTAATATTTTATTATTAAAAAGAGTAAGTTATTTTCTAATATGAAATGTTCTTTTAAAAAGGCTCCCTTTTAACATTTGTGGAATTATCTTTTATTTTTGATCCAGGTATTAAAAAAAGTGTCAATAACATGAAAACATAAGTTTCTCTACTTTTTTTTTTATTTCCAGTGCAGTGACTATTCTACAAATTACTTATACAATACATACAAAATTATCTCTAATGACAATTATTTTCTTACAGAAAATATTCTTAATGGGTATAATAAATAACAAATTATTATGGTAGATTTGAATGATTTTAATTTTAATTTAAAAAAGTAAATATGACTAATTATTTTTTGTCACTAAATTTGGTAATTATTTCACGTATTTCCTTATATTATATTATGACTTTATAAATCAAATACTTCATTGATAAGTATTGATAAAATATCTTAAAGTATCAGATACGATACGTGTCAGACACTAATACTTTATCCAAATTGAAGTATTAGTGCATCATAGCTTGTCAATAAAAGATAATAGATATTATAGTAATTTTGGTAATATCTTATTTTCTTATTATGTAATAGATTAGTCAATATACAATTTTTTTTTGTTTTTTTCCTTTTATAATTAGTCAGTACACAATTAATTTTCTAATAAAAAGGTTTACCAGATTATTTTTTTCAATAAACAAGTTTAATCGGTATTTAGAATGGAAAAATGTATGGCCTATTAGTTCAGTTGATTAGAGCGTCGTGCTAATAATGCGAAAGTCACAGGTTCGAAGATAATAAAGTAAAAAAATATAAATTATTGTCTAATGTTAGTTACCAATTTATAAATCAATTCATAATAGAAACTATTTTAATTATCAATTTAGAGACTAATTATAATTTTTTTGAATTATTTTAGTTGTCAATAATTTGTAGTTTTTAAATTGGTACCTAAATTGGACATTATACAGTGACTAATTATCTTTTGTCACTAAACTTGATCATTATTCAAAGATTTTCTTGTAGTATACTACGACTTTATAAATTAGATACTTTATTGATAAGTATCGTAAAATATCCTAAAGTATCAGATACGGATACGTGAGTTAAGTTAAATTATCAATGCATTATAGTTTAAGATCAATTTCAATAAATTAAAAAATAGTTTTATTTTATTTTATTTAATTCCAACCAATTGTATGATATTAAAAAAAATAACTTTAATATATTTTTGAAACCGTTTTAATTCAAACATAATGTGTTTAAATCAGTTTTATCATGGTGATCAAATAACAGATAAAATTACTTTATTTTTATTCAACTGTAAATATATATATATATATATATACATTTATATATATATATATATATTTATATTATAAAGATATTTCTCCCTGATATTTATTCAAATTAAAAACATGCATGTATTTTCTTTAACTCAACATGATTGTACTTTGTAGTTAAGAAAATGAATAACATGTAGCTTGAACCTATCATTATATATTCTCATTGACAATGCATGCAAATATTATAAAACCAAAATTACATAACACATTGCATCCTGTCTAAATAAATGCCAATGAAGATTACTGTATTCTAAGTTCTGAGATAAAAATATAATTAAATAAATAAAAATTGCATAAAAATGTTTTGATTTAGGAATGGATTCCTTATCTGATTATGAACAGTATGATTGTGCATTTGACTTTGCTTTTCTCAATAAGTTTTTCAATAAAAGAACAGAAAATAACACAACTGAAAACAACATAGTTCAGGATTCAGTAGTTGCAAGTAATGAATCTGGTAGCAATACATTAAATGTAGTGAAAGATTTTGAGCATGATCCTAAGGGTGAAACACCAAGATGGATTAGAAGAAGAAGGTTTAAAAAGGGTACTGAAGAGTATATTACATGGAGAAGAGAAATTAGGCTCAAAAATAGAATTTCAGCTAGAAAATCTATTGAAAAGAAACAGGTTTGTGCAAAAACTCACCCAATCCTAAAACAAAAGATCATTTTTATATTATTGTCAAACTTTTATTTATATATATATATATATATATATATATATATATATATTAAAGCACCAAAATTACATATATTTAGAATACTGAAAGATCATTTTATTAATTTAAAAATATAATAACTAAAATATAATTTAATTGAGAGGACAGAAATTAAACTTACATCTTTAACTAAACAAGACACATCCCACAAAATAAGAATTTGTGTATTTTCAAATGCATTAAAACATCAATTAATGACTTTTTCTAAGAAATTTTAACCTTTTATAGTTTTGAGAAATACTTTTGATAATGCAGGCTCATATCCGTGAGCTTGAAGAAAAAATGGTAAAGCTAAAGAGAGAAATAGAATTGAGGAAAAAAGTTATACAGGTGATCATTGTTTCTAGTCCTTTTTATATATAGTTTTTTTGTTACCAATTTTAAATATAAAGTTATTCATGAGGAAAAAAGATATTTTTAAGTGATACAAAATATTCACAAAAGTCTTACTGAACTAAAATTGAATTAATCAAATGTTCAGTTAGTGTTTGGATATCACTTTCTCTTTTCCAAAATGTGTCAACTTTTTTGTTGTCCACCTAAATATATGGTAAGTTTAGTTAAAAAATGGAAAGACCAGTGATGAAGATATGATTAATATGGGACTTTTGAAAAATAGGAAAGAATAAAAAGAGAGAAAGAAATTTTAAAAATGGTGAATTTATTGGACCTTTTTTCACCTATTTTTATTTATTTGTTTATCGTCTATTATCTATTTATATTAACCAAATATCTTTCAACTTCTATTTTATTTATTATTTATTTTTATACTATCAATTTATTTTCATCCTACCTACTTCTCTCTTATCCACCGAACAAAATGATAATGATTTATAGCTTTGGATTTATTAGCATCACTCATAGCTTCAATTTATTTTACTATTTGTATATTATGTGTGTTTATATGTTTTAGTTAAAGTTGTTAGAGTTTTAAAGTACTTTATTTTCAAAAATATTTTTTTTACTCATTAAATTTCGTTATATCGTGGTTTGAAATTTGTAGAAGTATTTCCAATTTTTAATCTAAACATAATTTTAATCGATTGAGATTCATGGTTGCAGATCAAATAAATTTAACTCAATTTTTAATCTAAACATTATTAAAAACATTTTCTTCATATATAATAATTTACACTATAATATACGTGTATATGTACATTATTTTTCTCTTTTGACATTATTTTGTCGAAAGATATTTTATGCCTTTATTTGATTTCAATTTTCACTCTTTTTTTTTTTTTTATAGATTTTTTCAAATTCTAAACCTGCCGGAAAGTTGAGCAGACTGAGAAGGGTTTTTTCTGCATCTGATTTCTATTCTCCAACTCAGGTGGAATACTAAGTAGTTTTAATACAAATTTGCTTCTAAGATAAAAAGTTTATGTGCACATAACCCTTAATTATTTCAAACTTACTTTTAATTACCAAAATCAATTCTATAAACATTCACCCACCAAACATACACAAATTGTCACCATGATTCTATTGGATCTTGCAGGTTGACACTGAACATGGAAACACAACTTGGGAGAACCACTTGAGGTGGATAGTTACTTATTCCAACCATGAAATACTTTTTTAGTATCTCCTCAATTTTCATATACATCATTCATATTTACACTTAAATAAGATTTTTATCATATATCACCTATTTTTAATTTGAGACGAGACAGTAAAAAATTAAAATTATCTTAGGCACATAAATCAAATAGAAAATTCATGAAGCATGCAGTAAATGATTTTGTTCATTAAAGGACTAATAGAAAGTTGCATGAATATGCAGTTACTGTTGCCAAGGTTGAGACTGATTGTGATGCTTATTGCTATGTCTTTGTTACATAGTCTTTTACTTGGTCCTGAGCAAGAAAATTTACGCCACACAGAAGTACATACTTATTCTCTGTGTTCTATAACAAAATTTGCAAGGCATGGTTAAGAAAAACACATTTTTTCTAAGCTGATGCGCGTGATTCATAATTGCGACTGTGTTTCTGAAAACAGTTTACTAGGGAAAGTGAAAAAAAATATATACTCGAGCACCAGAATATTATAGCAGTCAAACTATTTCTTACAATCACTGACTAATTATTTTGTCACCTATACTTTGGAAGCAAACAACAGTAACCATGACACATGATAGATGCCAAGTTATCATCTAAATAGTGACATTTCACAGCAAACCAAATTTTGAACTGTTGTCACCTATACTTTGGAAGCAAACAACAGTAACCATGACACATGATAGATGCCAAGTTATCATCTAAATAGTGACATTTCACAGCAAACCAAATTTTGAACTGGTAGCAACCGCTGATGCAATCTGAGTATGTTTCGCAGAGTCTAATTAGCCATTTCCGACAAACCAGTTAGTAATATCTCCCAACAGTAGTCTGGTATGAAGAACAAATTTTGGTAGCAAATCAGCATCATTTTCTAAAGCCATCATATATCCTAGTTCAAGCCGAAGAATGGAGAAATATTTTTTCTGAAAGGAGCGTGTAGTCTGATAGTTTGGTTTTATTAATTGGTGAAACACTGGGCAATCCGAAGTTTTGTTGAATGATATTCAAGGTTATTATTATTCCAAGAAAATCATAGAATGTGCGGAGGAACTGTTTTTTCTTGGAAGAAATGTTAAGGATTGCCCAGAATCATATATACAAGAATCTATATTGTAATGGTGCTGTGAGAATATCAGTTACCTTTCCTAATTGTAAGAGGTTAAATTCCATGTGAAGATTCATTCGTTATTTAGCCAAAAACTCCTTCTCAACTAGACTGAATGTCACCTTTATGCGTTCTTGCAGATTTTTTAGGATGTTCTTTGAAATCCTTTTCTGATGTTTTGTACTTTTCAGCCATTCAGTTCCAAACAATACCTGTACTTTACATGCCTTTGGAGTCAATTCCTCAATTTGATAGCGAATGTGCAACTGTAGAGCATTGTTAGAAGACAAAAACAGTGAGAAGACAAAAACATCATAGAAAGTTGAAGAAGCTAAATCTGGCTTGCTTACATTGAAATAATCACCAAGGGGAACTCCATGGAAGTTCATAACCTCTTGCAACAGCCAACCCTTTCCTCCTTCCAAAGTAGATTTCTGCTGAGTGCTCGTTACTTCAACTCTATAACGTGAAATACGCTTCTCAAACTTATAATACACTGCCCTCTCATATACATCATTGTTTTCAGATACCCAAGGGGTATAAGAATAATTAGCACAGCCAGATTTTTCCATGAACATTCGGTCCAACTCACCCCCACTAAATAGCTCCATCAGAAAACTGGCCTAAATTAATTAAAAAATAAGAAACTGTAATGAAACACAAGCATTGGTTAAGTTGTACAAAAAAGTGAATAATGAACCAATAATTTTTTGAGGGGAAGAGAGAGATTACAGGAACAGAAAGTGCACCAGAATGAGCCTCGGACATGCTGACATCACCAAGACCGATGAATGACCCATTCTCATCATTTCTAAGGCTTTTAGTTTCAGATTCTTCTTCTACTAACTGAACCTTCTGCTCAGGACTCAAGGATCTGGCCTTCCAGAGAGCCATGATAGTCCTATACCAGCACAGAACAGTTTTTAAAGTTCTAAAATAGGATATCTTTTATAATATAGTTTGTCACCATTAATTTCACAGCTAATTTCTTGAAATCATCTATTGACAAGTTGGATGACCACGCCTCCTAAAACATGGGCCTTTTTTCAGGTGGTCAAAAAAATGTAGTTGGAACAGTGGCTAGTTGGAAAACAACTACATTAGTCTACAAAAATATAATCAAACACAATTGGAAGATAATATTATCAGATATCTAATACAACAAATAACTACGGAACCATAGCTTGATCAACATCAAACAAAAAACACAAATTAGCATACTTTTCCTTCATCATCCATTAGCAACTTGATATTGTATGACTGGTTAATCAAAGAAATGCAGACACTTTAAGAAAATCACTTCCGCACTTTACTTTTCTAGTTCCACACTTTGTTAAGAAAATCAATCTAGTTACCAACTAAAGTAGGGCAATGCAATTTACAACAAATGAAAAACAATAGAAGTTAAGGGGGTTTTTCAGAGCATCAGGATAGGAATTGATCAAAAGAATTGCAACTGTGAATTGTTGATATTGATATTTTTAATGTCTAACATAAATTCACGATCAAAATTGTTGAATTTAAAGGGGGTGAGGAGACAAACGGAACCAAATGTTTTAAGAGGAAATTCAGAATAAAAATGCTTTCTTATTCTAGAGTTTATATACATATATTCATGTGGCATTCATACATACAGGCTCTTAACAGACTTAGTAGACACTATTTCCTATGATAACATTCATTCAGCCTAGCTTCCTAAATACTAATTGTCATGAGCACTAAATTCATTTTATCATATGATATACTATTTCTTATATGCCTTAAATCAAGGTCAAAACTCAAAGTGATACTGGTGTCGTTGTAGACCTAAAAGTAAGCAGGGTTGGTAAAACAAAATTATAGTAGTTGCAGTGGTGTTGCAGATAAGCATATAGAAGATGCAAGCTTGTACAATAAAATAAAATATCCCCAGTCTACCTGTTTGCAACATTGAAAGACACAAAGGATTGGAACCGGAACTTCAGTCTGCCATCTTCATCTTGTGTTTTTGCACCATGCTTTGCATCCACACCTCTTCCTGGCCAAAGAGTTACGACAATTATTGGACTTCCCATCGATGAAAATGTAGGAGGAATAACCTGAATGTCTTCAATGTCCTCCCAGAGCAAGAAGAATTTTGTCTTGTGTCCAAACAAATTTGCATGGAAACCAATTATTCTTGCTGAAACAAACAGTCGACCCTGAAGAAAACAAACAATTGACAACAACATAGTGAGATAATACGAAAGAAAACACGAGTCCATTAAAATAAAAATAGAATTTACAATGTCTTTCAACACCACATTACAAACCAACCACACCTGTAGGGGCATTTTTCTTTTCAAATGACAGGTGAAGTCATTGATGAGAAATTCCTCAGGTGGAAGCCCAAAGAGTTTCTGAAAGGCTGAATTTGTTTGAGGAGACCGCAAATTAATCTACAATTTTGTAAATAGGAAAAGAAAAAAAGGGTAGAAAAGGGTGATAAAACAGAAGTGCAAAATAATTAATAAGAAAAACAAACGCCTGACAACATAGAAGGATCCTTACCTTCTTCCCCACCTCTTTCTCCATTTTACTTATATAGTGTTTTACAACATCCCCGCGTCTAGTGTTGTTCAAGAAAATTCTTAAGTGCAATTTAGACTGACTTGCCTGAGCCAACTTTCCTTCAAGGGAAACCCATATATCAGCAAGATCTGAGATGTTTGTTTTAAGAAAATTGATTTCAACATGTCCTAGAGATGTAACTTCATCAAAAGGTCCATCAAAATCATAAACATCCACATCCAGCACGGAAGGAGGATCATCCATTGCATCAAATTCAAATATTTCTGCAAAGACAGACAATTATTTTAACAAAGAATACTTAATCATATAATAACCTAAACCACATGTAGACGAAAATTAGACTCTTATGTTAGATCACTGGAGGTGCACATTAATGATAAACTATCAGATGTCAATATATTCACCATTCCATAAAGGACTAGATTTCTTGAACTTGATTGAGCTGGTTCTTGTTTTTCCGTTGCAAGTAAACACCACATATGGATCACAAAATGCCTTGGATTCAGCAGTAGCTAAATTGCTTCCTTCTATTATGGCCACAGTTAGCATCCATCCTTCTCCATTTGCTTTAATGCCATGATCACTACCTAATATTGTAGTACCCCATAAAAACTATATCAGGAAAGGCATATAACCACCAAAGAAAGTAAACAAGGGCTAATAATCAAGAAAGAAGGGAGAATAAATCCCTGGCCACCCCGTGAAAAGAATAAGCATGTCAGGTGTCAGAAAAAGCAAAAAGTTCAACGAATGAAATTTCCAGGTCCATACTACATTAGCATTTGTCAAGCTCATACTGTTTCCTCCATACAAATAAAAAAGATACAAGTTCAACGATAAAAAAGAGAGGCTGAAATATGTGTTTAATTATTAATATCTATAAAATGAGTGTTTCAATTTTGATGCTTGTAAAAAGAAATATATGTTTTTCATCTCATAAAATTCAAAATCATTGCTTTGTTTAGCCTTGGTATTGATTCGAATTATTCATCATTAGATGCAATAACTAACATTGTCAGAGACGTTGAGTGCACAGAGATGTCTAGGATGTCTACCTTAGTCCTACTATTTTGATTAATAATACTTTATATAACTCGGAACTTTATAAAACAAACACTCTTAAGAAAATCCAGAGCAGTGTCTGAGCAAAACATGAAATACATTCTTCACCTTTAGGTTTGACTCTTTCTGGCAAGAAAGCTCATTTTCAATAATAAGTACAAGGCTTTCAATTCTGTACGTATCAATTATTTATTTGATTGTGGACAGAGTATTAATTTGGCTATTTTAACCAGTAATCTACTGTTTTGCATCTATTATTGGAGTAAAAGTTCCCTAACACATTTCAGTTTATGGTTTTCCCAAAATGCCGCGTAGGAGGTAGAAATTTCTTCTGAGCTAAGTATATATTACTCTTTGCTGCAATTCGGCTTGCCATTCTTTCCCTGTTTTTCTTAGGACCACATGTTGTTTCCCACCTTGGAATTTTGTTTTTCTATCTTAAGGCACTATTCTTTGACCAACATAAAAAAAAAAAAAAAATTCATTTGCGCATATATACACCCAATCTGATGGGTGTTTAAAATCAAGCAAATTCTCAAGTTAAAGGATCATTAAAAAAGTGAAGGAAATAAAGGGATTACCCTTTCGTGCTCTGGCTTGCACGAAGCGTGAGATTAGACCGATTACTTTTTCACCTTGAAGAACCAAGATAACACATACAACAAATTCCCCAATAGAATCTGGTAGGTCAAGCCAAACAAATTCAAGCCCATGAATTAGCCTAGGAGATGCCAGCCACATATGCGCAAACACGGACATGACCATTAAGAATACTAAGAAGACTTGGAAGTTAGCTAAATACTGCAGTGCCAGCCTCCAGTCTGACTGAGGTTCTGGTCGTAATGTTGCCAAAGCCTGTTCCTTACTAGAACCAAGGTCCTTTGAGACAACAGCCTTTACAGTCTGACATAACAAAATAGCATACTGATCAAAGCTTTCCCTCATACCTTGCCGAGCTCCGCTTTCTATCATTCCTTTCATCATGGTGCTCTGTACAAAGTTCATTCGCCAAGATATCACCAGACGTGAACACTGTTCCCCTGATGGCAACTCCGGTCCAGTTGTGATTACATAAAGTAATTCTACCTTAAAGGTGCTTCCGTACATAACATCTGGAGTGCTGACAATGCAGAAAACGGCAAAGTTCTTCCCATCAGCCTTTAAATATGTCTGGTCCTCGTAGCCTTTCACAGCCTTGATTAATTTAGTGGGTGCCTTTAGGTAAGAAAGCGATCTTTTTGGGGTCTCCCCACAATTCTCAATCTTCCAAGGACCAACTTGCAGTTCTGTAGTACCCTGTATCTCTGCCAGTGTCTTGGGAAAAGTAGAATCAGGTGAAAATAGTAATGTATTCAAGTCTCCTGGTGCAACTATGTATAATTGATCAATAAGAACTCCTCCTGATAAATTGGTAGGAATTTCACTTCCTTGATCTGCAGACTGTATTTTTTTCATAATTTCTTCGAAAGTCTCAACTGGGGGTTGATCCTCTTCAATCTTGATTTCACCACCAACTTCAACTTTGCCTATTTCGGATTGGTCTGAGTCAATACTTCTGCTGGGTGACATTGAAGCCACATCAGTGCCTTTGTTAAAAATTTGAGCAATTCGGCCAGCAAACGATTTTTGATGCAGACAAGTTTTGTCCTCCTTAGAACTGGAAGATGCGGTTTCTTCCCTTACAGGAGAAGACAAGTTTGAAAAGCTGGCAGAAGACAATGAAGGAGAATTGGTCATTGCATCAGGACATTTTCTTGGAGGTACCAACTGATCACCGATGTCATTAGACTCCCCAGATCCATTTTGGGAAATGAATATACTCAAATGAATCTCACCTGTCCAGAAAATGAAAGCAATTGTCACAATTTAAGTTCAATAGCATGATCCTCGTACGAGCACAATATTTTCCAAAAGGACTTTGATGCAGATGACCCTTGAAACTCGACAAAATGCCATTTACATTCCGAGATCAGTCGTCTACATTAGCATGAAAGCAATATAACAACAGCAGGAAATCATGAATTTCACATAATAAAACAAACAACCAAGCAAACTGAGAAGGGTGGGGGATGTAAAAAAAATGCCCTAAACAATTGGATAAGGTTGAGGGGAGTTCAGTTGAACAGTACAATATACCAAATGGCTTGTTCTTGCACTTCTTGTTTTTGGATTTCAATGAATACCAAGCAGTGCCAAGGGATTTAATTTCCTCTTCAAAAACAAGTGAGATAGGCACCTTAAGCCGTCCCACGTAGTCATAATTAAAGAACTTGTCCTCATCCATCACAGAGACAATAAGCGAATCTTTAAGGTCGTCGACCCAAAATGTAAATTGTTCATCCCACATTGGGTTCAAACTTTTCACCACTTTGGTCTTGAACTTCTGTTTCCCCAACTGTAACCGCACGTACAGATCATTCAACCCATTGGCATCCGTCAATGCCAAGTTTTTTGCCTCAATCACACGAACCACGAGTTTCATTTTGTTCTTATACCAACAATCTTTGGGCAAAAAAGTCAACTTTTTTCTTTCAGCAGACCGCGACCCAGAAAATCCTTTCAAAAGGGAAATGCAGTGCATGCAGAAGGAGAAGGTTATTCATAATCAAGCACCAAAAGCAACAAATTGGATTGGAAAACCCCAGAACCGAATTGATCAAACGCATGACCAGCGGGAAAATCAACCCAACAATCTGACAGAAACATGTATAAACAATATTGATTCTGCCAGGGAAAAAAGAAAAAGACAACTCAGAATTCACAATCCAATCCAATTCAATCTTTTCGTGACATGCTCATTGCTGACGGTTTGTAAAAATGAAAATAAGTGCAGAAAGTCTGGGCCATCACCCGTCAGCATGGCAAGAAAAAAAATGTAAATGGAAAAAAAGATGAGAATTTTAAGAGCGGGTGATCCGAGAGACAAACCCTAAAAAGACACAAACGAATTGAAGGGTCAGAAATGAATGGAAAATTTGAATATCAAAATTAGAAAAGGAGGGAGACGCGGAATGGTGGGTTGAGAAGTTAATAACAGACACTCTCTCCCTTTCCCCTTTTCCTGTGTTTTTCTTGCTTTCCCATTTTATACAGATGCTATTTCTTTGACCTTGCAATCATCAAAACTACTATGTTATCTCATTGCTATGCTATGTACCAACATCTCATTTTTTTTGTTTTTCTTCCACTTCATTCTCTTAATATATGCTAAACAAAGAAATCCTATGCAGCAAAATACTATCTCTTTTTTCTTTACCTTAGTTGCATACTGAAAGTGGTCGTCAAAGAACAGATAATTCAGAAAAAAGGCAAAAGAGAATTCAACAGAATCTCGTGGTTATGAGATTGAGGGTGGATACCTATGCCATCTCACCCTTTCCTTACCTTTCCTTAGAAACGACATTTTCAAAGTAACAACAACTTGTTTTCTCTACAGCCATATAAAATAGTAAAATAGCCGTTACTTTACATGGGCCAATAAAACAAAACAAGATTTTAATTAAAGTAATAATTTAGTATTTAGTAAGCTGATTAACTATTTTATTACATTACATTTTTTTTATTAGTTGTCTGTAACTTTTAAAAATTACTTTTAGATCATTTTGATTTAGATTAAAAATAATCTTAGTCTCCAAATTTGAATATAAAATTTAAATTTCTCTTTATCTCAAACTTTAATATTTCAAAGTTTATAAATAAAAAAATTTAACTATATTTATTTATTTTTAATTCAAGATAATGATATTTGTTGAATCATAAAATTGAAATAAATCTTTCAATACTTTTTTCTTAAAACCACTCTTTCAATACTTTTTCTTAAAAATGTTTTAGGTTAAAAATTATTATGATATACTAGTGTAAACACAGGCGCTATCGCGCCTGCGTGTACACATTTTTCGAATTATATTTATAATTGATGATATTGTAATGTTATTAAGTTAATGAACAAAATAAAAGTATATTTATAAAAATTAAAGTGAAATGTATGGAGAAAATATGAAAAAAATAATTGTTGATGAATAGTATGAGAAAAAAGAAAAAGGAGATAAATAAATAGTTTTATAAAAACTTGTAAAATTAACCGTTAATTTTTAAAAATTTAATAAATAATTAAATTGTAAAGGGTAAAATTGGAATTATGAAATGTGGACACAAAAGAGGGAATCCCCTTTATATATAGTTATAGATAAATTTAGTTTTTAGATTTAACTTTAATTTAGTTTTTGTTTAGTTTTTATGTAGTATTTTTTTTACTTCCTTTTCTCCAAATTTAAAATCACTTTTTTAATATTCATTCTATGATATATAAATAAGATTTATCTTAAAATTTTAATGTTTTAAAAACATGTTATTTCTGTACATTATACTGCAAATAATAAAAATGTATTTCACAAAACAAACTATAAATTAACCTATAATTGATATATCAATTAATGGTTGTTATGATCAAGTTTACAAGTTTTAAATTCACAAGTTAGGTTATTACATCAATAGGTATTCTGAACATAATTTTATAAAATTAATAAGATAAGTAATAGGCGAATTGAACCTATAACTTCTCTTACACTCTTTTTCAATTTTTGTTATTAATTTTATAATTTCTAAATATTAGTAGACACTAGATTATTTAACTAATTTATGATTATGAACTAATTTAATATTTAAAAGTATTTGGTAAAGTATCTCAAAAGAAAAATTACGTTAATGTATGTTTTAATAAACTAACTTACTAACAAATAATTATTAGTAGTTAATTAGGTCTCTCTCGTCAAATTAACAAATAAGTAATTAGTAGTTAATATTGTATTTTTTAGATAAAAATATATTATAATATAATAATTATAAATTTTTCAAAAATAATTAAATTCTTAAACTTTTTAGTATTTATACTTATTCTATAAAAGTGCATAATTTGTTTCTATCTTCGCAAGTCTTATGTGAATGAGTTGATCTAATGAGTATAAATCATTTTTTTTTTACTTTAAACAATTGTTTCATTTGATTTGTTATTTTATAATTTTCATTGTGTATAATTTTTATTAACATCATGAAATATTAGTTACTGTATAAATAATTATTTTTTCTTTAAACAATTGTTACATTAGATTTCTTTTCGTTTTTATAATTTTCACTGCATATAACTTTTGTATAGCATGTAATGAAATATTAGTTACTTCAGTTATAAAATAAGATCTTTCTAATTTGAACTGCATAAAACTTGAGCTTGAGAAGTAACTCAACATATACTAAAAATTGTGTAAGAATTAATTATCGTTTTTAGTTGTTCAAACGTAAAATAAATAAACGATTTCTATATTTTAAAGCTTTTATTTGAAATAATTTCAAAAGACTTTTTTGTTAAGGCGTGAAATGATTTCAATATTTCAAATAAAAAGTGAAATAGTTTAATTCAATAGGGACATTTTATTTATTTATATCCGGTGCTGTTATTATGCATTTTTTAATATATACGTGTTGTTATATTAATAAATTAATAAATGATGATAATATAATATTATTAAGTTAATATATAAAATAAAATTATATTTATAAAGTTAAAAAAAATTATATCAGAAAAAATAACATTTTGATAAATAAAACAACAAAAATAAATAATTTTATAAAAAATTTATAAAAATAACAATCAATTTTTAAAAATTTAATAAATAATTATATTTTAAAAAATAAAATTAATATTTTAAAATATAAATACAAAAAATCTCTTTATATATATATACATATATATATATATATATGAATAATTTAACTGAGTGAAGGTCAATAAATTATATTTTAATATAATATAAAAGTATTATTGATATAATTTTTAAAATATAAGCATCTTATGTTAAAACAAGTCAAAAAATTTTAAATAAAAAATTTATTTAAAAAAAATTAATAATTTAAAAATTTATTTATTAATTTTCAGTAATAATTATAAAACAATTAAAAGAATCACATGATACATACAGCACTCAGTTATCTCAAATGGGACCCCATAAAACCATACCAAAGGATGACATAAACTAAAGAATCTTCACCAACATCAGAAGCATTGAGGTGTGTGTTACTGGGCAAGGAACCCTATTTCTAAATTTAATCCCAACATAAACCCCTTCTCCCTCAAATCTCTGGTTTTACATTTTGTTTCAACCCTGTCATCATCTTGGAACCTTCCAAAACCCAACCCTCTTTACTACCAATGAGGCTTTAGGTGTCAATCTCCTGCTGGCTAAGTGGTTGACATAAATACTAGGATGGTACATGTTTAAATTTAAAATAAATCAAGATACAATGCTTTTAAAAATCAAAACATTAATTTTCATGAAAATACTGAACTAGTACTGTTTTTGAAAATTTCTATCTGCAAAAGAAATTACAATTCCATGGGCGGTAACAATTTTCCTTTAGACCATTGCTAAAGACGAATGACAAAGAAAAAAGGAAGAAAAAACAGTAAACTGCTTCAAATATGCAAACAAGGATAACTAGAATTAAGTATTAACCTGAGTTATGCAACTGCACATGACAAAGCTAAATAAGCACTTTATACCACTTCAATGATCTATATATATGAAAGCTAAGCTAATTATCATTATCATTTGATAACTGATAAAGTCTTGCACTAGTTCTGTATAATCATATACCATCGTCGAAAGGTATGCCTAAGGCGCTGAAAAAGGGACGAAAAAAATGTCAACTCATTCTTGACACCTTAGCACTATCGGGTTTCCAAACATAGAATTACTATCAAGGATTTTTATATATATGATTCTATGATAACATTTGTGATCATCCAATCCAGGTATTCCAATTCCTAATATCAATTTAATATGATAAAATATCCAATTTAGACATATTGCACGAAACTTCATACAACTTCTACCATTTACTCATCAGATTTATAATGAAGACAGACCGTGTGTACCTTAAGAAATGCCAGTGTAATGCCTATCAGACTGAGACAAAACGTGCTGATAGCTAAAATGGACTGACATTTGTATATCATTTTACATGTTAAATTTAATATGATAAAGTATCAAATATAGACATATTGCATTAAACTTCATACAACTTGCTTCCACCATTTTCTCACCAGCTTTATATTCAAGACAGACTATATAACCTAAGAAATGTCTGTGTACATGCCTAACTGACCGAGACAAAAAGTTGCTGATAGCTAAAGTATACTGGTATTGTAAAACATTTTACATGTTAATGAGTTAAAAAATTTCGGATGAGTTACTCTACGAGGTGCGCTGGAACAAGACTGCAGCAGTCATGCATAAGCTGAGATAATGGCACCAACAATAGAACTGAAACTAACCCAAACTGTAGCAACAGTTGACAAATGTTAGTATCCATTCAATCTTCACTTTGACATCAGCTGAACAAATGTGCAGAAACTGTTTTAAGTCTTAAGGAAAAACAAAAACATTATTCAAACAACTGACGGCCTGGATAAATCAAGAAACACAATCAGAAAATGCAACCACTGTAGCATAAGAAAGCAAATATCAAGTCAGATGACAAATTTAATTAAATATCCTTATCTAAAAACTATCAATCCTGTTAGAAATAATTTATAAGCAGAATAGTAGTAGCTCTAGCTAAACAGAATACAAGCAAGGACAGCGATACCAGAATAGAAGGACTGCTGTAAACAAATTTTATACAGGATCATATAACCATAATAAGCAGATAATGCTGCTAATATCTCACTGCAAAATGTTCATTACCCCAACCAGAAAATTTCACATTACCTGCAATGTTGATGTCTTCTAAAGAAATGGCTACCTCAAAAAAAAAATTCTCTAATGCGCAAAAACAGTGTCATTTCGTCTAGGTGGTCTGTCAGGAATCGATCCTGGCTTGAATTTCGAAGCTTCGTGCCTTGCCAATTCAGGTGGAACAGGACTGTTACTTTGAACGAGCATCTGCTTGAGGTCATAAAATACATCACTGTCCTGAAGAGTCAAGAATGTCGTAGCCACACCCGTCTTTCCTGCACGACCAGTACGCCCAATACGGTGAGTGTATGTTTCAATATTCCCAGGCATATCATAGTTGATAACATGAGCGACATCAGGTATGTCAATCCCACGTCCGGCAACATCAGTGGCAACAAGAACATTGTATCTCTTGGTCCTAAACCCTTCAAGACTAATCTCTCTCTGCTCCTGCGACTTCCCTCCATGCAAAGTGGTCACGCGATACCCTTCCTTATCCAAATTCTTGGCAACCATATCCGCATTCTTCTTGGTGTTGACAAACACGATCGCAGTCTTGTCGTTAAGCTCGTCAAGCAATCTCTGAAGCTTGTAAAATTTCTCAGACTCCTTCATCATGATCACATGCTGGCTGATCAAGTCGGTTGCCTTTCCAGCAGTGCCGATGGTGACCACAACAGGGTTCCTCAAATACTTCCTAGCAAGCCTCTCCACAGCAGGGGGCATGGTGGCGCTGAACATATAAGTGGTCCGGTAAATCTTCTTCTCATCAAGCTCCTCATCTTCATTCTCCGGTTTGAGATTGCTGGAAGGCATGGCATCAAGCACACCCATCACCTGGGGCTCAAACCCCATGTCAATCATGCGATCGGCCTCATCAAGAACAACATAATTGCACTGATTGAGAACAGCATAGCGCCGCTCCAAGCAATCAATCAAACGTCCAGGAGTGGCAATGACAATCTCACAGCCCTGTCTGATCTTAAACCCTTGCTCCTCAATGGACTGTCCACCAACAATGGACACCACCTTGATGCCCAAATACTGCGCAAACTTCACAGTCTCATCCTCAATCTGCTGCGCGAGCTCGCGAGTGGGGGCCATGACAACAGCATAGGGACCCTCAGCCTCGTTGTCCTCACTCATGGGAGGAAGCCTGGTGATGTAGCTCAACATGGGAAGCACAAACGCCGCGGTTTTTCCGGAACCAGTCTCAGCAATGCCAATGACATCACGCTGCTGCAAGCCAAGGGGAATGGCTGCCATCTGAATAGGAGAAGGGGTTTTATAGCCAGCCTTCTCCACAGCTTTCAAGAGCTCCTGGCTCAACTTGCTCTCGATCCAGCTCCTCATGGGGCGAGGAATCTTCGAACCCTTATAGGAGATGTTGTAGTCCTCTCTGAAGATGCGCCAATCCCTCTCAGTCATCTCTTCGAGCTTCTTCTCGCTCCAGTGGCGGTCCACGCGCATGTCGAAGGTGTCGTAGAGATCGGCGGCGGCCTCCTTGCGGCGCTGGGCGTCAGCCTCCTCGGGCTTCTCCTCGAGGCCGTCCTTCTTGCGGATTTGCTCGCGCATCTCCTTCTCGTTCTTGGCGGCGAGCTTCTTCTGCTCACGGCGATCCATTCCGGCGCGGAAGCCGCGCCCGAAGAGGAGCTGAGCCTCGTGGGGGTTCTGGTAAAGAGAGTTCATGTCGCGCGAGGTGTCCTCCGTGTTCTCCCAGTCGAAGGAGAACCGGAACTTCTCGCTGGGCTTGATCACGCGCTTCTTGGGCTTCTTTGAGCCCAGGTACTGCTCCTTGATGGACTCAAGTTCCTTCTCGCGCTCGCGCTCCGCGAGTTTCTCCAAGCGAGCTCGCTCGCGTGCCCGGGTCTCCTCTTCACGCTCCCTCTCTCTGTTGCGGCGTTCGGCCTCGCGGTCCCGGTCACGTGCCCTCTCGCGCTCCGCGAGTTTCTCCGACCGAGCTCGCTCACGGGCCCGGTTATCCTCTTCGCGCTCCCTATCTCTGTTGCGGCGTTCGGGTTCGCGGTCCCGGTCCCGGTCACGTGCCCTATCGCGGTCTCTGTCCCTGTCTCTGTCGCGGTCGCGCTCCCTGTTGTCGCGGTCTCTGTCCCTTTCTCTGTCTCTGTCTCTATCGCGGTCGGAGGAGGGTTTGGGATCGGAGGAGTGGTTGTGGGAAAGGAGCTGCTCCTGGCGGCGCTTCTGCTCCGCGACTTCTTCCTGGCGACGTTGGAGGGCCAATTGCTCGCGTTGGGCTTTGGTTAGGAACGTTGGCTTCACCGTTGAGGGGTTCGTGACGTCGTCGTTTAGGCGCTTCATGATGGCAATGGTTCTGAAATAGTGATGGAGATAGAGAAAGAGAGTGAAAGAGAGAGAGATCGCTTGGGTAATTGCAGGAGGGGAGGGGTGAGGAGTGAGGGCACAAACAGCAAAACCAAACCACCTCGGATCGGATTCCAGACACTTCTTCTGTGGATCCTCCCCTATTTTTCTCCTCCTCTTTTCTTTAGCTTCCACACCACAATACCTTTATTTTTATTTATTATTTCTCTTTTCAAAATTCAGGGAAGAAGACCAGGCCCAATTTTCTTCCATATTTGGGCTACCCAAGGCCCAACCTATTTATATTTCAAAATTCATTTCCGTACTTATATTTTTTTTCTTGTGATAAAGATCACTTTCTTTTCTTTTTCATTACTTTAGTTTTTTATTGACAGAAAAAATAAGTGAAAAAATCATTTCTTCTTTTAAAAAAATCTTTGTAGTTATTTTTCCTTTTTTTTAAAAGGTGTCATTGTTTTTTGGTTCAAATAAGAAAGATTTTTTTTTTCCTTAGTCAAATTTAAGCTATTGGCTATTATGTGTTCTCTTCTCTTTATTTCCCATGAAAGTATCTTATACATGACATTGGGGAGTTTCAGATATTGGTAAGGATCAAATTTTTGGACGAAATTCAGATATGACGTTAAACAACAAAAGCCTAATATTGGGGAGTTTCAGATGTTTTTTTACCTATTTTAATATTTACAATTAACGTGGACTATAGTGGAACCAAAATTATAGAATTCACAATGGCTAGAAAGTGAATTAACCAAAAAGACTATATATTAATAAAAAAAAAACTTAAAACGTATATAGAAGATAAAAGATATATAAGTCCTCATTATAATTTATTCATTTTTGTTATCATATTAAGACTCATACTTCTAATTCTTAAATTCTTAGCTGTACTCGTAAATCATGATATGCTTTGTTAAATACGTTGTGGAGATTATACCAATAGCTCTTCCGCTATATTCTTAGTTTATGTTAATTGGGGCTTTGCCCTTTGTTCTCAAAAAAGAAAACATTAAAACATAAAAATCCAACGGAAGTACTTCATACATCAACTTCAAGTAAATAAAACAATCCAACATCCATGAACTACTCTGAGTATATATGTATAGCAAAATTTTTGCATGCACATCTATCATTCCTCATGCGTGTATATGATTATATATTGTTAACTACACAAATTTTATATTCATATATTGATATATCGACGGAAGCAAGATCATTCCTAACTACTTAAATAACCATATCCAACTCAACATAAAAAGCTTAAGTGGGAAAAATTCACGGAATTCATTTATTGAAGTTCCATTGTCGGTGGAGGAGCGTGGTGAGGTGCACTCACTCATCTGGTCTATCACTTCTATTCCTTCGCATATGATTTTTACATCACAACTTTCCTGTGCGTAATTTAGTACCTTGCCCGCTATGCCACTATTCCTTCCAGATACACATTTTCTACCAATCCAAATAATCAAACAATCACAAAATGCTGTTAATTCATATGAATTTAGTTAATTAGACACGGTACCTTAAATTAGATCCAGAAATTCCGACAACCAGTCTTCTTATGTTAAGATTTCGAACATGGTCCATGATAGCTTTAGCAACATCGTCTCCCTCAATCAGCATCATCTCCACCTTAACCTGTGTAGTACATAACAGCATCATCAAAGTGTAAGAAACCATGTTTTGTGTTACGTTTTTCCAAGCAAAGGATTCATTTATTTACCTTAGAATGAACGCAGAGGTCAATGAACTTTTGAAGGAGCAATTTCCTCTTGGCTCTCTCTTGTGCCAAGTGCATGTTAGTATACTCTTCATTAACTTGACTCCTTGGAATTTTTCCTACTGTTGTTAAACAAGATATCTGGTTATAAAGTTACAAAGCAACAAATCATAACAACTCTTGGAATTCACGCGTAAACCCTTGTTATACGGGGAAAGGGACTTATTTGACTATATGAACACGTAGCATGGAAAAAAGAGGAGGTAGAGACTTAATTACATGGACTTGGAATGAGCTTGACTTGAGGGAAAACGTGTAGAAGACGAACGACGGTGGCAGAGGGTGTCACGGCGTGCTTCAAGGCCCATGAAAGAGCTTCCATGCTTGGACTCGAATGTTCATCGTTGTTGCTTACTGCTACATAAACAACATCATCGTCGTCTTCATCATCGTCGTATTCATCATCGTTATCATTGCAGTTGTGGATATCAAGAGAAAACACAGTGCTCTCGCAGTCTTCTCTTATGGTATCCAAAACCAAAGGCTCCTTCAGATTGATCTCAAACAGCTCCTCCGAAAAATCTGAATCTTCGATCTCGCTGCGGCTGAGACTGCAATCTATGACTTGGTTTCTCTTGAGCCCTAAAAAACGACGTCTGAAGCAACCGGAGCTTTCTTCTTCCTGCTCCCTTTCCCATGACCTTCCTGAACCCATCATCCTCACCTCTCTCCAATTTCTCAACTAATTGCTTTGGTTTGTGATGATGGATTAATTAATATATAGTTGACTATATATATAATTAATTTGGACAAATATAATGAAAGAGATATAGGCCAAATTTTTATTTCACAAAATAAAGTACACGTGGCTATGATGTAACATGTAGGACACATTTCTTTGTTCAATTAAGACTTAGGAGAAAAATATATTTTGATAAAGTTTTTATTGATAAATAATTATTTTTGATAAAAAAAATTAAAACTTTATTATTTTATTTTTTTAACTTTCATAAAAAAAGGAAAAAATTATTCTACTTAATAATTTTTTCAACCAAATATTTGTCAAAATATTATTTTTATTACTTGAATGTTATAGGAGGTTTCAACGATATCAGAAGAGCTCATAGTTTGAGATTCTTACTTTCTCCTCACATCTTCGTAGACTAATTTTTTTATTTAATAGTTCACTTTAAATTTATTATATTAATTTAATATTTTATTATTAAGCATAGATGTCGAAGTACTTATTATGAACAAGATAAAATGAAATTTACAACAAATATTAATAATTAAGTTTGTTATTTTTAAATCTCTAATAAATTTAGAATTTTTTTTTTAATAAATTTCTAGTAAATTTTTGTGTAAGTACTCAATATAAATTTATAATTTTATAATTATACAATTTTCTATTTTTATTATTTTAATTAAAAATTGTATAAATACAAAATTATGGTTTTATTATTTGAAGAAAAATTAAAAATATATCATAATTTTATAAAAATTTTCATGCATAAAAATATCATATAATTAATAAAATTTTCAATAAAATTAATAAATTATCTTTTATATCCATAAAAATTATAACTTTCAATAGTACTTTTATTTAACAAAATAATTTTTTAGTTGTAATGGATTAAAACTTTTATTTTAACTATAAATTTTAATTGTATGATTCGGTTCTAATACGAATTTCTTATAACCAATAAAATATAGACAAATCTAAATATATATTTTAAAAATCATTAAAAGCCGTATCACTCGAATAACACTCGATTAACAAAAGAAGTTAACAATAACGAAGCAAAAATTCATTCGAAAGAATTAAATTTTTTAATCATTCAATAAACCATAAAAATTTAATAAGAACTCAATTAAAAAATCTCAAATCTATTACAAACTTCAAACATAATTAAGTCACTAAAAATTATATGAAAACATTATATATACTATCTTTAAATGTCAATTCATCTTTTTGAAATAAATAAATACCAAATTTACAAGTCTTAATTCAAAGTTCTTTAACTTCAAAGTTTAAACACTAATTAACCATAAGTTTGAATAAGAAATTTAATAAGTTATACCCCATTTCATTTTGTTAAACAATTTACATTTATTCAAATTTATTTTTTTTAAATAAAATATTCCAATTATTATAAAAGATAAAAAATATTTAATTATCAAACAAATTATTAATAATTAAAATATATTAATATTGATGATTTTTTAATTGATTTCAAAGGATATTAATCTTTGGTCAAAATATATCAAATTTTTGTCAGTTATCTCGATTACTTGATGTTAATTAATATTGATTGAAAATTTTCAATTTAGAACAAAATATTCAGTTCATATATACCAAAAAATAATCTCTTTTGTATTTACCAGTAAAAACGTAATGTGTTATTTTTTTATGATAAAAAAAATTATTAATATTATAATTATAAAAAAAATGTAAATAATTTTTACAATTTTAATATAAAAATGTCAAACAAAAAATATCAATCGTAAGAAACAAATATTTAAAGAATAAAATTGAAAAAAAATAATTATTTTAATTTAAAAAATATATATTTAAAGAATAAAAATAACAAACAAATGTGTACTCCAAAATAGAAAACCCTCTTATATAATAATATAGATAGTGTAAATATTGTAGAATATAATAATTAGTTATTATATTATTTATTTAATTCGTTACGTCTTTATTATATTACTTTATTTATTTTATTAGACAATATTACTAAATAGATTCTTTATATTAGTCTAAAATACATCTTTTACATTGATTTATTTGTTGGATTAAATTAAATAACATATAATGTAATTACTATTTTATTTACAGTTTAAATATTTAAGGAAAAAATGTAATCATTTTAAAAAAATCACATTAATCATATAATTGAGAAAAATATTGGTATAATCACATTAATCATATAATTGAGATAAATCACATTTTAGTCATTAATCACGTAAAAATGACTAAAATGATACTTTTATATGCATAGTACCAATTATATCGATGTAAAAGTTAATATATAAAAAATGTTGCATTTACTTTTATTTTCTTTTTTGTTATTAAGAGATAAACACATTAACATTCTTCCATTCATAACTTATTAAATTAGGGATGGTTGGCAATGGTGTGGGACAGATATAGGTATCATGATGTTATCTTTATCCTCGTAATTAAAATTTATTCTCATTCCATCTTTAAAAATATAATATATATATATATATATATATATATATATATATAATATACATATAATATATATACATAATAATATAACATATATACGTATAATATAATATACATATAATATATATAATATTTATTATATGCCTGTATATATTTCGTTAGGCAATATACAAAATAGACATTATATTATTAAAAAACATATTATATAAATATTATTTTTTTAATTGGTTGATTAATAATAATTTACGAGAAAATAAAATATAATGAATGAACTAATTTGGGTTATTTTGTTAAGAAATTAATATTAGAATAAGTTAAAGAGTTGATTGGAATTTATCAAATTAAATTTGTTTGAGTAATTTACATGATACACAATCTTAAAGAACTCAATTCTAATATATTTTATATATTATTTTATATCGTTATCCTTTTGATTTTATCTTTATATTTTTTTCTAATATTTCTCATATTTTTTATTTTTTATATTTTATTTTTTCTTATTTAAAGGAAATGTATTCGATCCAAGTAAACCATCACTCCCCTTCAAGAGTTTCATTGTAAACTCAACTATCTCCTTCCAAGAGTTCCATTGAACACACAATCATTTACCTATAGAAATTTATTCATTTCTATAAACAATGGAGGTAGAAACTACAATTTTTCAAAGATCATCACCAACTACTTGTAAGTATTGGATGAGTGGTGATTGTTCAAAAGGTGGAGAATGTCCAAATTTGCATTGGTGGGTTGACACCAACAACTTTAAAGTGAGTTCTCTTAATTTTTTTAGCCTTTTTTTCCATTAATATGGCAATGCATATCAATTATATAAACTTTTTCTATACTTTTTTTTTATGCTTAATTATTTTTTGAGCTCATGTGAGAACATTCAATTGAGTCCTTAATTAAATTTTATGATTGATTAAATCTTCGATATTTTAAGATTTTTCAATCGAGTCCCTGCAGTTAAATATTTTTATTAATGTTATTATGTGACAGTTATTTTGTAATATCATCCTCTTTAAATATTGTCTCATGTGGCCACATGATATTTTTTAGATAGATCATGGCGATATCTTTTCCAAATATTTACTATATTTAACAAAAATTGTTTTTACTTTAATTAACATTATAAATTTCAAAATAAAAAAAATTAAATTATAAAAACATGAAATATATAACTATAAATTATAAAAAACTCAAAATTAAAAAAATTACAATTTGATAATTTTGTATTTTCATAATTTCACAATTTTATAATTTCATAGTTTTATAATTATATATTTTATAATTTCTTAATTTTGAAATTATATATTTTTATAACTTTGTAATTTGTTCATTTTGTAATTTCATATATTATAGTTTTTTAATTTTAAAATCTTGTATTTCATAATTTTATAATTACATATTTTATATTTTTATAATTTCAATTTTTTAAATTTTTAAATTTTAATTAAATTTAAAAAAAAATTCGTTAAATACAGTAAATATTTGAGAAAGATCTTGTCATGATCTTTTGTAATAAAATATTATGGGACGACATTCAAGAAGTGACAATGCAAGATAATTGTCACATCACAAAGTTAACAAACAGTTTACTGTTGAGACTCAATTGAAATGTTCTCAAATTTTAAGGACTCAAGAAATCACACAAATTTATTATGGACTCAATTCAAAGTTTTTAAATTTATCATGTCTCAAAACATAATTAATATTTTTTTTATAAAAAAAAACATATTACATCAAGAAAACGATTAGATTTAAGATTAATTACTTGTGTGTTCACAAATTTTGACGATGATGTTTATATGATAATATTAACAAATAAATGAGAGTTTTTATTTTTTACATTTTCTTCAAATTGTAAATTAAATGATGTATTCATTAATAATAATTAAGCACTTTGAAGTTTAAATTGTGGTAATTTTTAATTGTGTCCTCCATGTGTTGCCCCATTTTTTTCGTGAAGAAAACATTGGTTTGAAACATGCTTCTCTTATCATTTTTCATTAATATAAAATTATTTTCTATTATTATAATAATAATTATTACTACTATTTTATTTTTATTTTTAGTGATATGATAAAAATTTGTATGTTTATTTATTTTTTACACTATTATATTTTATAATTTACTCATCAACTTTTATAAATAATTTTTGTTTTCAGAGAGGTAATTCAAGTGTTGCAAGATTAGTTTGTTGGATTCCACCTCCAAAGGGTTTTATAAAGGTTAATTGTGATGGAGCTTACACGTATGATGGAAAAAAAGCGGCTGCAGGAGGTGTTATTAGAGATTCAGAGGGTGAATTTCTTTTTGCCTTCTCTAGTGTTTTAAGGGTCGACTCAGCAGCAGAGGCCGAACTATTTGCCATTAAGTTAGGAATGGAAATAGCTATATCAATGGGATACAATAATATTGTTGTTGAGAGTGATTCTCTAACGGCTGTACAACTTATTAACCGGGGAGTCCTTCAACAAAGACATCCACTTTATGCTTTAGTCTCTTCAATAATTCAGATGGGTGCAAAGGTGGATTACATTAGTTGGAATCAAGTGTTTAGAGAAACCAACTCTGTAGCAGATAGTCTTGCCAAGTATGGACTATCATTATCTTCGAACTCACCTGTAATTCTTTTTAAGTTTCCTCCCACTTTTCTTCTCTTTTCCTTATGTATGGATAAAATTGGAAAAATGTACTCTTGTTGAATGCATTTTTTTCATGAATAAAAGAAATTATTTTAATTTCTCTTACATAAAAAAATGTGTAGACCATGAAAGAGAATATTCTTTACATAATAGTATCAATTGTATGGAAGTATAAATTATAAATAATTATTTTAATTTTAAAAAACAATTAAATTTAAATAAATATTGATTTAAAATGATAAAATAATAAAATAGTTATTTTAATTTTAAAAATAATTAAATTTAAATTAATAGTCATTTAATGGATAAAAATAGAAATGTAATTATTTTTATTTAAAATAACGTTTATTTACAACCTAAAAGAAAATGTGTACACAATATAAATCCCTCTATATATAAGTACAAATATTAATTACAACAACAATTTTAATTAATAAAATAAAATAAATAAATCATATTAACACCAATAAAAAAACACTAGTCATCATAAATATCCCAATGATAATACATTGATTTTAGTAAAGTTGATGATATTCTAAACAAAATTAAGTTAAAGGTATAATACAAAGATAAGACATGTCAATTAAAAATACGAAGAATTTTAAATCCTTATTTTTATAAATCTAGTATGTTATGGTGCAAACCACCTAACTACTCCAATGTTGTTTTCTTGTCTCCATAAAGATTGGATGCACCGTGTTATATTATCCATTCTCTTACATACCTTTGATATAAATTTAAAGTACCAATCGAGTGTGTGATAAAATTATTGACACAAATAATAATTTTATAGTTATTAACTTTCTATATCTCTAGAGTAGTATATAATCATTGACTTTGGTGTCAATTGGTTTTGCTTTAACATTGTAATGACCTATCCCTATTAATATATCAATGACCAATTTAGATACTAATTCTTTGATAGCAAAAACCTTGGTAGTTAATGTTAGTGGCCAGTTTAGAGTCTAATTAGTTACTAATTATAATTTTTATTCATAATAATAACCATTTTAGAGACTAATAATTTTTAGTTTATAAATTAGCCTCTAAAATTGATTGCTATTTAAGGATTTTCTTGTAGTGATACTTGCATCGATTGTTGATTAGTTACGAGATATTGCATCTTCATTGGCAATTCTTTGGTTTCTTAAAAAACTAAGAAACAACACGAGGTATCTAGATCTTCTTTCAAAGTCGAGTATAGAACACGAACCTTCACTACATGTGAGTTACAATAACTCATCCCTTTACTATTTGATCTAAGAAGTCCATGTTCAAACTAACATTTATGCTTTGTTCACATTCGAGGATGAATTTGGGAGAGAGTAAATGTAAGGATGTGAGGGGATAAAGAGGGAATGTAGTGTTGTTTACTCTGAGGAAATTAGAGGTGAAGGTGAGAAAATTTGTGAAAGTTTGTGAAAAAATTGATGGATGTGATGAATAAAAGAAGTTATAATAGATCGATAAAATTAAAAGATTACGCATTTGGTCTTGTGGTTAAAAGTAATATAAAATAAAGAATTGTTAGACTAAAGTTAATTTAAAAGAAGATGTTATCCTAAAATCTCCTCGTCATAGTACAAATACTTATTTCAAAAATCATGGCTACTATTCAATAATAAATATGTGAAAGTAAACAAAAGGGTCACTCACAAACCACTCTCCTTAAATAGTAAAATCCTCTATGTGAACAAATTGTGGAAGTATTCCTTTGAGATGATATATTTGAATTAGAGTGAGAGGATGAATTTGAACAGATTTGGAGATAAAATTTGTATTTTTTCTTTTGAAAAAATTGAAAATGAAAGTGAGAGAATTTGAGAGTCAATTTGTAAATCATTTAATTGATTATAATAAAAATTATTTTTTTAATTATTATTATGATTAATATTATATATATATATATATATATATATATATATATATATATATATATATATATATATATATATATATATATATATATATATATATATATATATATATATATATATATATATATATAAAAGAATCAGTTACCTAATTGGTTTCCTCCCATTTTAATAAATACATATCAATGCCATGGACAAAAATATAAATACCCACAAATATTCTCAAGATATTACAAGGTATATCATAAATCTCTTCTTTCAAATCAACTCAACTCAATGCATAAGAACAAAATCCACACCTGCAAATCAATCTCACCAAATCCATGCATACAATATATCAACTCAATCGAACACAGACTTTAGTATTCAATGAGCAAAGCATTAGGAAATTAATTCCCATCTCCTCCTTAAGAAAGCTCAATGATTGGTATCCCTTTCTTCTTCAGCTTAATCAGTTTAATGTCTTCTAGATAGTCTTACCAGTATATTTTTAGCAATATTTCTCTATTTCTTTATTTGTTTTTTGTTATTTCTCTTGTCCTTGCTAGTACTTATCTTGTATATATTATTCACGTATTGGATAATCAATACTATTATATTATCGTTTAATTTTATCTTTACATCTTTGTCTTTTTCTCTTTTAACGTTTATGCACCAAAAAGAGAAGTTGGGTTTGCAGTTGCACACCTATTACAAGGGTCTTATTAATTTCTTGAACACATTTTGTGAAGAGAGCTTTCTACTTCATCTTCCAGCAATTTCATATTATTGGCTTCCACTAGTGTTTATATTAACTTAGCATATTATAAACCTTCTTCAATGTGACGTGATTAGCTTAGCAAAACTTATAAGCAATGAAATCAACCAAAAGTTGATCTCAAACATCACATTATGGACCCATTTTCAGGATTCCAAAACGTGAGAACCTAATAAACACATCTGTGCGGAAATTTCTGAAGTTGTTTGAGATGAATTCGTCAATGTTGACTTGGTCGTTTCTAAATTATTAGAGTTGACTATTAAAGTCGTGTATATTCATGCGTATGTTGTGTTAAATACACAGGTGAGAAGCATGAAGGAATATGCCTTTTGTGGTGAGGTAACCAAGAACCTCAAATAAAGTCAAATCAAATGCTTGTTTCATATTATGTGGATTCATTCGCTATCATATACGTGACACTAAACAATATTTTAACAATAATAGAAATTTCCGTTCATCTTCTCACAAACTGGGATCACAGAATGAACTACAAAGTAATTGAATGATTCAAAGTAATGAAACAGGGTAATCATTTGAACTTGGGTATGAAACAAATGCATGAAACTGAATCATGATTATCTTCTTTGTTTTGGGTAGTCATGGAAGTATGGTTAGGGGGTGAAATCATCATCTGCTCATTTACTTCCTTCCCTTCACATATAATTCTCACCTTGCAACTTTCTGGTGAATTCCGCAGTATCTCATCAGCAACACTGTTATTCCCTTTCCTTGATTTTGATTTTCTGTTGGTCCAAATCAAATAATGCTGAAATATTAACCAATAATTAGCATGCATATGGTTTAATAATTAGTGGTGTACCTTAGATGGAATTTGTTGGCTCCAATGACTAGAGTTTTTATCTGAAGAATCGGAATGAGGTCGAGGATAGGCTTTGCAACTGTGTCACTTTCAATCAGGATGGTGTCTACCTTAACCTGTTCTGGAGAATTTGTTCATTTGTCTCTTGTTTTCATTGGAATTTTGAATCAGGATTTGGTTCCATTGGATTTAATTATAGAATTATAGTACCTTGGAAGAAGAGCATGATTGTAGGAACTTCTGAAGGAGCTCTCTCCTTTTGCTTCTTTCTTGCTCAACATAACTCTCCACCTGCTCAACACTCACTTCATTCCTTGGAACCATTCCTATTCCCACTGTCATCACAATCACATTCACACAAACAAAAACATTGAGAGGGCTATAAAATAGACGGAGAAAGCAATAAAGAGAGAGATGGGACTTACGTGGATTTGGAATGTGTTTGATCTGAGGAAACACATGAATGAGATAAATGGTGGTAGATTGAGTAACCATGTTGTTAAGTGTCCATGAGAGAGCGTGCATGCTTGTGTTGCTCTTACCCACTGCAACGTAAACACAGTCTTGTTCTTCTTTGTCTTCTTCTTCTTTCTTCTGAAGAGTGGGTTTGTGGTCCTCTTCCTCCTCTATCTCACACACGCTGCTGCTGCTTCTGTAGCAGTAGTTTTCTGGGTACTCCATCTCCATCAACCACACACCTTTACTGGGATCGTGTAATTTAACATCCCCATGTGTTAATAATATATAATAATTGAAGGACAAGTCAGTGGTTGGGTTTGGAACAAGAGTAATAATTATCACATGGTTCAATTGTTAAGGTAATAAACAGCGTACAAAAATAATATATGACAGTTTTATTCCAGTATGAAAGAGATTGCTTATGTTTTGTTTTTGTTTAAATAAATCTATCTTAAACCTAAACAAATCCCATGGAAACATATGTTATATATGCAAGACAAACTATTTCCATGCATTTAACAATTTAACAATAACATTGTAGGTTTGAAGGGATGTTAGTATATGTTTATGTTTTAGACTGTGCACCAGAATCTTTATAGAAACGAAGAGATAGATTAGGTAGGTGATTTGTACCCAACATACTAAATTTATAAAAGTAAGGATTGTTGTTGTTATAATTAATATTTGTACAAGGAATTTATTTTATGCACACATTTTCTTTTAGGTTGTAAATAAATGTTATTTTAAATTAAAACAATTACATTTTTACTTTTACCGTTTAAATGATTGTTAATTTAAATTTCATTAATTTTTAAAATAAAATTACTGTGTTATTATTTTATCCTTTTAAATCAATATTTATTTAAGGCTTAAACACATTTTTGGTCCTCATTTTCGTTTTTCGTTATTTGTTGCGGATGATCCTCATTTTGGCAGAATGTTTAAAATGGTCTTCATTTTTACTGAATGTTTAAAATGGTCTTCATTCTCGCAATTCGTGTTTTATTTGGTCCTTTTTCTGTAACGTCGTTTAAATCATTAACGGAACATTTTACAAGTGACACAGTTTGTATTAAGGTGTGTTACGTGTACTTTATATAAATGTTGATGAGTAGATTATAAAATATAATAGTGTAAAAAACAAAATAAACATATAAATTTTTAACATAACACTAAAATAAAAATAAAATAATAATACTAATAACATGGTAGTAATAATAATAATTATAATAATAGAAAATAATTTTATATTAATGAAAAATTATAAGAGAATCATGCTGAAAGCATTGCCTTCTTCATTATAAAAATGGGGCATCATACTAAGGATACAATTAAAAATTACTACAATTCAAACTTCAAAGTGCTTATTTGTTATTAATGAATACATCATTTGATTTGTAATTTGAAGAAAATGAAAAAAAAAAATTGTGTCTCACTCGAGTTCTTAAAATTTAAAAACTTTTCAATAGAGTCCCAAAAATAAAATGTTGATGTTAATTTTGTAATGTGACAATTGTTTTGTATTATCACTCCCTTGAATGTCATCACATAATATAATATATTTTTTGAAAGAGATCGCAATGACGAACTCTTTTTCAAATATTTACTATATTTAACAAAAAAATATTTTTAAATTTAATTAAAATTAAAAAATTAAAAAAAATACAAAAATACAAAATTATAAAATATATGAAATATGTAATTATTAAATTATAAAATACAAATTAATAAAATAAAAAGACTAAAAAATAAAAATTACAAAATATATAATTTCATAATTAAGAAATTATAAAATATATAATTATATAAGGTGTAATTACTGATTTAGTCTCCTAATTTTTTGGTTTAGTTCAATTTGGTACCCATATTCAAATCACCACACCTAAATATTCAAATTATTTTATTTTTTTACAAGTGTAAAAAATTATAAAGGTAAAAATGTAAAAAATAAAATAATTTGAGTATTTAGGTGAAGTGATTTGATGTATATATTAAAAAAAATTATTGTAACATGTATATATAAGTTGTAATTAAGTTTATTTACTAATTTGGTCTCAAGTTGAAAAAGACAAAATTAAATCATTTTAAATAATAAGGTTACTAAATTGAACCAAAAATTAAAAATAGAGGACTAAATTGAAAACAAGTTTTATCACTGCCACATGTCATGATTGTAAATTATCACGTGACACGACAATAATCTGACACGTGACATATTATAATTTTTAGAGAAAAAAAATACAAATTAAAAGCATGAAGTATGATGCCAACATTTTATGCAATGTGTTTGTATTTAAAAGGATTCAATTTGATCATCTTCGTTACAAATAAATCATGGGACCAACCAAGTAATTAAGGTAATTCTACTGTCAATCTAGCTCAAGTTAGAGAGCTCTCGCTCAGGCGACAGGAGCCTCTCGTTCAAACTAAAAGTTCTCGCTTCGAGATTGCAAACAGGGAGCATTGTAGGTTTTTGCGAATTCTCGCTTAAGCGAGATTACTCATTGCTCAAAGCAAAAGCTCGTCGAGGGTGACTCGCTTGGACGAAAACAACAGGATCTCTCCTACTCACGCATGCAAACCAGAAAATCAACACAAATCACAACCAACCTCATTCTTATACAATCACAGTCATCAGACATGCATCTTAAACATAAAACAGAGCCAAAACATACAAGATACTTCAAGAAAACGTGAAAACTCTAGCTTCTCTTACTTGGATAGATGCTAGCCAATCAACACATACACTCCAAGAAGAGCACCACAACTCACAAGACGAACTAAAGAGTTGTAAAGTACGAACATAAGGGCGAGAATAAGTCTCTAGAAACAAACCCAAGACAGAACCAAGGCAGCTGAGCTGGAAAAGGAAAAAAACGAAAGGTCGAACTTAACTTACATGGAAGAAGCACGTTCTGCTAGTTTGGGGAGGAAGAAGCTTATGTCCTAGCTAGAGATGGCAAATAAACCCGTGTCCGTGGGTATCACTCGAACCCGTCCCCGTTTTGACGGAGAATCCCCGCTTTGACTGAGTATGGGTATGGGTATGGGTAATACCCGAAATTTTCAACTGGGGATGGGGATGGGGATGGGGATATATATATACCCGCCCAAATACCCGTCCCCGCTTAAATTACTAAACTATTTATAATTTATTAAATAATCTAAAAAATATATATAAATAAATAATATATTTACACATAAAATATAATATAATATAATATAATATAGTATATATACATATAAATAAAATATACTTTTATATATATATATATATATATATATATATATATATATATATATATATATATATATATATATATATATATATATATATATATATATTTACACATATACATGTAATATAATATAATATAATATAATATACATATAATATATATACATAATAATATAATATAATATATATAATATATACGTATAAAACAAATTAATCATTTAACTAGTGAGATCTTTTATAAACAAATTTATAACATTACAAATTTATAAAAATTTAAAAGAAATATATATATATATATATATATATATATATATATATATATATATATATATATATATATAAAAGCATAAAATATCTACGCATATACATATAATATATATACATAATAATATAATATATATTATTATATTTATATTATTATATAATATAATATAATATATACTTAAAATAAATATATATCTATAAATATATATATATATATATATATATTATATATATATATATATATATATAAACATAAGATATCCACACATATAATATATATACATAGTAATAATAATATAATATATAATATAATATAATATATATAAATAATTATATATATATATATAAACATAAGATATCCACACATATAATATATATACATAGTAATATAATATATAATATAATATAATATAATATAATATAATATATATATATATATATAACATATTTCTCATTCTCTTTGTTTTTTGTTATACACTTTGTTTACTCTCTCAATTGTCTGGTTTGTTTTTCAAGATTTAATTTTGAAGGTAATTTTTCTTCTTCTTATTACATAATTTTTACTCTCTGTACATGGTTATGTTCAAATAGGTGTTCCTCAATTTCATTCTATGAAATAATTTTTAGGTTACACATTTGATTATCTTTATTTATTTATTTATTTTCATGAAAATGTTTGACTCTTATTTTGTAGCTCTTCTTTTTGTTACTTTGGTTATACACTTTTTTACTCTCTTTTAATTGTTTGGCTTGTTCTTTAAGGTTTAAGCAGATTTTCAAGGTACTTTTCCTTTTATCATAATCTTAATTATACATTTTTTTTCCTTTATGTTATGTTCAAATGGATATTCTCAAATTTGGGTCACACATTTAATTATCTTTACACCTTTATGATAATGAATCTGATGAAGAAGGTACATTATATTCTAGTAATTAAAATTTTCAATTTCAATTATTATATCATATCTAATTTTTCATTTTTTTTCTATGTGTAGGTGGATCGAATGCAAATGAAACCACTGATCATTTGTAAAATTAATAAATATTTTGGTTATTATAAAATTTTAGTAATGTGTAATTTTTTAGCTTTTATATAATTATTTGAATTTTATTTAGTTATTTGATACTTTAATTTGAGATTTATACTATTATAATATTTTTCTTAATATTTGACATCATGAAAATCAAAAAGAGTATGTTATTTTAATATTGAATATTTTGATAGTATCATGATTCCGTTGGTGTGATTTTTAAATTTTTTTATAAAAAATATTTAATTGATATATGGAACAATAAAAAAATGGGTATGGGTATGGGTATAAGAAAATACCCGTTACCCGGTGGGGATGGGGATGGGTCAAAAGTTGTATACCCGTTGGGTTTGGGGATGGGGATGAGGATGAATTTTTATTATGGGGATGGGGATGGGATCATGATATCCGTACCCGCCCCGCCCCGTTGCCATCCCTAGTCCTAGCAAAGCTTTTGCTTCAGAACTATAAGTGAGAGGGAAAACTGTTTTTGAAAAAATGAGACTGAATGAGAGTGAGTGACTAGGAAGGATTCTGGAGTACTAAGGTGGACTAACTATAGCAGTGGCGGATCTTGGCCAAAATTTCTGGGGGAGCCAAAATAATATACTCAACTTATATATTTAAGATTTTTGTCACTAATTCAGGAAAAATTAATACATAATTTAATATAGCTATAATTATAACAGAAAATACATATATCTAAATAATATTGTCATCATTTGTTTTTTCATATTCTTGAACTTATCAAATAATTGAATCATAACTACATTTTTTAGCTTTTTTTTTTCAATGTAAATAACCATATTATCTGCAAAATATTGATTTTCCATTTTACTAATATGCATATATCGATTCAAAAGTCATCACAAGATTTTGTTCTCATCTTCACTTCTTTTTTATCAATTTTAAAAAAATAAATTTATTCTTTAATTCTTTTTATCAATATACCTGTCCATAAAACAAATTTAAGACTAAAAAAATAATTTATTATAATTTAATCAAAAATTGAGAGATATAATTACTAAAAGTAATTATGATAATCAAGTTACACTTAAAAATCCTCTATAAAAAATCACATAATACATTATTTGCTATTCTCTTTTCATAAAAAATGAATATACAAAAGGGTAATGAGACAAAAAAAAATAGGGCTAAATATTAAACAAATATTGCACGAGTGAGACAAGAGAAATTTTTTTTCCTTTAAGAATAAGAGAAGATATGAAAAAGATGAGGACAAAAATAATGAGTTTCTGTTTAATTTTTCTTTTCAATAACAAAAGAAATAAGGTAAAAGTAAGAAAGGAATACAACATATAAAAAAACATAAAAAATAATGTGAAAAAAAAATAAAAAATGATCTTAACAATTTTTTTCTTTATTATATTTAATTTTATATTGTACTATTTATTAAAATTAAATGATTTACTTTATAAAAAAAATACCTAATTTATTTTTTATTAATTTTTAGTATATTACTATCTAATTTAAAATATACACATAATTTAAAAAAAATTAAAAATATATAATTTAAATTTTTTTAAATACATAAAACTTGAACAAAAAATTTAAAAAGTTGGGAGACCGTGGCCCTGCACGCTCTTATGTGGCTCCGCCAGTGGACTATGGGACCTTAATTATTAAAGTTGAGTTCATTTATTTAAAATAAAAATTGGTCTTACTGTACGTATTTTAATTTCTTATTTAAACTTTTCTATTTTTTTTATTTTAAAAATATAAATACATATATATAATTAAAACATGAGAATGCATAATTATCTTCGTTTCACAACTAAAAAAAAAGATTAGCTTGCAAAAAATGGATGAGTTAATAGTCTAACATATATACAGTGGGGTTGGTGGATCAACTACTACTTTTATAACCTCTTTTTTGCTGTTATAAATGAGTGCAGAAAACCAATAATATATATCACACCTATAAATTTTCAAGCTAATTTTAATTCTCAAACATCTCATCATAAATCTCCTCATAGATAAAATAAACTATCTTCATTCATTTTGTTTCAATAAAATATTAATAATAACTAATACATCATATATCATAATTACTTAAAGATAAATAAATTACCAATGGGTTGACGACCCATCCATCGTTCTATCTTCAGTTTGCATTTATAATACTACGAACACAAAGACGTGACAGTAATTGTATATTTATATTTTTTAATTTTCAAGAAAGTTAAGATCAACAATAAATATATAATTTTTAAAATAATTATTAAAATAATGTGGACACAAAGAAATTCTTTTATTGTTATAGATTATGATTTGTTGGTTTTATCGTTTATGTTATTTATTTTTTTCCGCTTTTATTGAAAACCCTAAAACATTGCCTTTACACTTAAATTTATGCATTCTTTTTCTTTACAACATAGATCGTATTTAAATAATTAAACTAAACAAATAAGAAGACGGTAGAAGAATATTAAATTACTAAAATTTTAATATATAAGACAATAAAATGTAATATACGGTTTAGGAATGGATTGACCATCGAAAATATAGATAAAAAAATCAAAGATGAAAGTAATTATATAAATTAAAAAATATTAGAAAATTATATATCTCCTAAACACTGCGCCAATATCCCTTCAGCATTTCACATTGCTTTTATCTTTTATTCTAATGTCATTAGTTACTGTACCTTAAATATTTCACTTTGGACAACGATGAAACTCTTGCAGTGATCTATTTACATAAATTTTCAAAGTTGTTGTGCGATCATTAATTAATTTTTAGTTTTAACTGATCAAGTTCATAAGTAACATCTATTTAAAACATACTAAATATGAATATAATTTAATTACTATAGTGTTAATTGTACACTAAAAAAGAAAAATTTTAATCAAATTAATGTGCAGTTGCAATTGAGGTTGCTGAACAAAAAGTAAGTTAAAATCTTCGTTGATTCATATTTTGGTTCAAAAATTTTAAATAGGTCATAAGATATTTTTTAGTCTCAATTAGGTTCATATTTTTTTAAATGTGTAACAATTATGTTCATTCCGTTAATATGGTGTTAAATGTGTTAATGTTGTACCATGTGTCAGTTCCTTTTTTTTTTAATTTTCTTAATTTTTTATAGAAAATTATTCATGCTATATGTCACATCAATATTGTGCCACATGCCAAGTCAATAAGGTGACAGGTGTCAAGTCATGGTCTGAATCTTAATTTGGTCCATATATTTGTTAGTTTGATTATTTTTCAGTCCATTTTTTTTAAAATTTTTAATTTCATCATCTCCAAATTGATACCAAATTTAACTTTTATATAAATTTTATAATGACATTTTTATTAAACATTTTAATAATATTAAGTTTATTTAAATTTATATTTTACATTAAACTTTACTTATATTTTGTTTTAAAATTTTAAAATATTTATTTTAACTTGTTACAAAATTGTTTTAAATAATTTATATACAAATGTTAGAGTTGATTTAAAAATAACAATTTTATAAATTTAAATATACAATTTTTTTAAAAATTTGTAAAATGTTAAAATAAATATATTTAATTTTTTTAAATGGACTGAAATGTAATTAAAATAACAAATATATGGACCAATTTGAGATTTAGACAATGACTTGACACGTGTCACCTTACTGACTTGACACGTAGCACAATATTGACGTGACATGTGGCATGAATGATTTTCAAAAAAAAGTTAAGAAATTTAATTTTTTTTTTAAATTAAAAAAGTTTAAAAAAAATTCAAAAAAATGAACATGACACATCCTTAACACTGTTAATACCATATTAACAGAATGAACCTAATTGTTAAAATATGGACCTAATTGAAATTAAAAAAATCTTAGAACCTATTTGAGATTTTTGAAAAAAACGTGGATTAAAGGAATATTTTAACCTAAAAAGTATATTCTATATAAAACTATAAATGAAAGTAATAGTTGGTATAAAATAAAATATTTTGCATCTTCTCATGTGTAATTTTCTATAGAGGCATGTTACATGACATGGGTTTTGCTGTATAGTTTTTCTTGCATCAGTTTGTTGAATGATGAATCAAGTTGTGCATAACTAATTGGAAAAAGCTATGAAAAGTCAAAACGTAATGCATTCAAATTCCTCCATCGTTCATTCTAAATTCTCATCCACACCTATTTCCTTCTATCATTCCTTTCCATTACAAAATAATAACACTCTCAACTAATTCCACACTAAAAAAGTCTATGGTCGTACTCCTTGTATTGTACCTTACACCAACAAAATTAAAATAACAAGAAAATAAAAAAACAACATGAAAATAAAATGTTGTTCGGTTAAAAATTACCTATATTAATTTACACCGAATATAATTTACATGTGTCCAAATCCTCTGTTATTTGACTTCCTTTTTCTCTGACTCAGTCGTCATGGCACTGCTGTTTCAACACATCGTATATAACACGACCTCATTCAACATATTAATAATATCAAGTAATTCTATAAAACGTGGAGCTATATTATTAAATTTGTAATTGGTAATAAATGGCAAGCATTTCTTTGAACATCATTAAAATAGTACAAAAGCTGACCACGTTATCGTGTGGTAGAGCCATAGGTAGCCACAACTTGAAAAAGACCCGGCGATGATAACGATATAGAAAGATCGTATCTTGAGTACTAAATTTTTATAATTTGTAATGATATTTTTTAATTGATTTTGAAATATTGAAAATGAGAAATTAAAAAATAAAAATTTATTTAAAAAATGATACATAAAATTATGAAAGAAAATTGTTAAAATTTAATAATTAAAAAATCATTTTCCTAAAGATTAGAATATTGTGCGTGTTCTTTAGTTTGAGATTCTGAAGTTTCACATAAAATGAAATTTCACATAGAATATAAATGAGAAAAATAATATTATTTAAAGTAAAGATTCATAAATTTATTATTTTTAAATTTTAGATCAAGAATGATATCAATACTTTATATGATTAAATTAAAATTTTTATTGATATTGTGTTCTTTGATAAATCTTTTCCACCTGTAAGAAAGAGATAGAGAAAAACCAATGTGTTTGATTTTTATTTATCTTTACATGAAAGATGATTTATAAAGAAAGCATTATCTTTGGCGACCAAAAAAGAGAGTTTTCCGTAAAAATAAAGGCAGTGTTATGGTGTAGAGCTATCTAATAACTTTTTTTCTTTTTTAGGGGCATGCTTTCTATAACCCTTTTTCTTTTGTTTTCTTTTTCGCACCTTGTGTGTGTTGTTAACTTCACAATCGTGCACTGAAGCAGTTGTTGGGGCCTCGTCATGCAATCGCTTCTTCTTTACTACCCATTGTTGGAGCCATGTCCACCAACCATCCAATTTTTCTGCTATTTTTTATCTCCTGAAAATGACGTCTTAAATCTTTAAATTCAATATAAAAATAATACTTTAAAAGACTTCAACATCAGAAAAAAAGTAAATGACAATAAGTTCATAACTAACAATCAAATATATATATATTTTAAAGATTTGTTTTTAAATACTGTTTAAATTTTAAAAAATAAAGTATAAAAATACTTGTGAATATCATGTTGTTCTTAAATATAAAAGAATCTTGTGTAGATAGATGGTTAATAAATAAATGAGATGAATTATTTCAAATAAAGCAGGTAGTTATCTTACCCAACCTAATCTGTTGCTATTATTAAATAAAGGAGGTTAAGATTTAAAAGGTTAAATAATAATCAGTTTCATGTTGGATCAAAAAGTTAAATGTTAATCATAATATTGAAATACTGAGATTAAAATCTGACGGTTGGAAACAGATCGCGTTGCATTGACTCGTCAATAATCACAGAAGAGTTATTATTATAACTAACTAACTAATATAAAAACGTTTTACCAAAAACAGACAAATGGCATAAAAAAATAATAAATAGTTTTACTGTTTGAAAAGTGTAAGTTTGGTATCTCCTCTTTCAAATTCTCATCAAATCCTGAACTGTGAAGCTTCCATTTTTACCTTTTTCATTTTAATTTATAATAAAGCACTCCTTTTCTTTTACCAAATAATATTGTTTTGCTATCTGATATGCTAATAAAAAATAAAAACCGATGGAATTTAATTTAATATAAATAATAAATAAGAGAAAGAAAATTTAGAAGGAGGGAGTGGAATTTTTTGTAGTTGGGAAGAACTTCTTGATGATAGGCCCGTCTTTGTTGAATACTCTTAGTTCTTCGTCTTCTTTGTTGAATATTTATATGGTTGAACCTTCTCTTTCTTCATCTTCCTTTTGCTTGAAGGTGTGTGTGTATTCTGTTGTATTGTAGTAAAACTAGAAAGAAAGAAAGAAAAGTGAAGTTCAGAGTTGCAGAACAACAACACCAAGAAATGGGGGTTGGTTCCCAGGATGCCATTAAGCAGTTCCAGGCATTCATTGAACAAGGTCTCTCTCTCTTTCTTTCTCTCTCTGTACTCTTAATCTTTTCTCTTTTTACTGTTTTTTCTCACTTTTTTTTTGTTTCTTGTTTTGAATTTCCAACAATGGTAGTTGAGGAGCCTTTGCGAGGAACGTTTCAGGTTAGCATTTTCGTTGATCTCATTACATCTCGTCTCAAACACGTTTCAATCTCTCTCCTGCATTTCACCGCTTTGATCTGCGTCAATTCCCTTCTATTCTTCTATTATTTGGTTCGTGTATGTGAGGGTAGGTAGGGTTATGGCTTGGGATGCCTTGTCGGGAACCTCCAATGTGTTCCTCTCACGTTTCAATGGCCTTTTTTGGTACTGTGGCCGTTGAAATAACCTTCAACTTTCTCCTGACTTCTGTTTCTGAACCTTTGACTCATTTTATGGACTCCGCACTTCTAATGTTTCGGGATTTTTACACGTAGTGTCTCCCATGGAGATCTGATTTTATTTCTTTTTATCAAATTGCTTGAACTGTATAATCTTTCTTGAGTTTCACGCTTTCACCTATTTTGTAAACTAGCATCTCAGCACAATCGTGGTGATAAGTTCTTTCTGTTTCTGGGAATGCTACTAAATTTAATCACTAAAGATAATTGTTCGACCGTTTATATGAGGCTTGATGAAAACTATGGAGTTTTTGGTAATCAGTTAAGAGTAGTTAACTACAAAAGTTAATAAATGTTCTTCCCTAAACTCTAAATACTTAATTTATGTCGCATTCTGTTTCCCTAAAACTGATATCTTTTTTCTCCTTCGGCTTCAATTGGCAGAATGTTCATCAAGGATATGTCACCGAAACTTTAATGCGGTTTCTTAAAGCAAGGGACTGGGATCCTTCTAAGGCCTATAAAATGGTAAAGTGGCCTTTTTTGTTGGATTTTGCTCGCGAATATTTCACTGTTGCAACGTAATGTAACTGACGTCTGTATTATGTTTCAGTTGGTTGACTGTTTAAATTGGAGAGTGCAAAATGAGATTGACCATATATTATCTGTGAGTTTTTATTATACCCATCCTTTGCAAGATTTCTTTGTCAATACATTTTTTTATGTTTGGTTCTTGTCTATAATCTAAGAGAGTTGCACCTTTTGAGATTTGTTATTTTAAAAATAATGGCAACATATTGTATCTTATCAAATATGTCTGTTTGGTGATCTGTTTTTCAGAAACCAATTGTTCCTGCTGATTTATATAGAGCAGTGCGTGATTCACAGCTCATAGGTTTGTCTGGTTACTCCAAAGAGGTGCTCATTCTCAGACATAGTATTCTCCTCATTCCATTTCATTGTAGTTGTGCATGATAAGAATTTGTTTATCAGGAAATGCAACTGCATTTTTAATTATATTGCTTAGAATGATAGCGCTTAGATGCTTTTTTTCCTTTTTATCTTTTTATATTTTTAAGTCTATTCTTCTTGTTCTGTCATCCTTCCAGGGTCTGCCTGTCTTTGCAATCGGTGCTGGGCTTAGCACATTTGACAAAGCATCTGTAAGTTTAATTATTGGAAAAAAAGGAAAAAGGAATGTTGTCTCTTTGGATCACCATCTGTCTCTTTTTCTTAAAGCTATGTACTCTGACATCCTTCTTACATTTTTGTTTGTTTTTATGATTGCAGGTCCATTATTACGTGCAGTCTCACATTCAAATTAATGAATATCGTGACCGTATAATATTGGTGAGTATTAGCCTTTAGAGTCTTCTTCATCGATTGAACGTTTTTGTTCATTTATTTTGACACCTATATATCTGTAGCCTTCTGCATCAAAGAAGCATAAGCGGACTATTACCACTTGTATAAAGGTTTTGGACATGACCGGTCTGAAGTTATCAGCCTTGAATCAGATTAAGGTACTTTTTAATTCATTGTGCTATTTGATCCAGAAGCATTGTCATTCCTATGATTAATTCATGAAACCAAACTTAAAAGCGGAAGATGTTCAGTTCTTTCCCATCTGCTTCATATATATTCTATATCATTAACTTGCTCCTACTGATGCAGTTGTTAACTATTATATCCTCCATTGATGACCTGAATTACCCTGAGAAGACAAATACTTATTACATTACAAATGCTCCATACATATTTTCAGCTTGTTGGAAGGTGAGATTTTCTGCCATAAAATAAAGATATTGTATGACATATTTATTTAATATAGCAGTTTCTGTTGAGTTCGTATTGAGACCTCAGCATGATGTTTAAACACTCAGCATTAGCAGGTTGTGAAACCACTTTTACAAGAGAGGACAAGAAGAAAAGTACAGGTTTTACCTGGTTGTGGTCGAGATGAGCTGTTGAATGTAAGTTCTTTTGTTTGGTTCAGTCCTCATTTCTTTGAACAAGATTGCTGGAGTGCATATGCCCATCAACTTAAATTATGCCATGATGAAGAAAAAAAAAGGCCAATTATCATTATAGCAATCGTGGTAGCTAGCATATATTCTAGAACAACTAATTTAATAAGAGGGAGAGTTGCAAAAGTAGACAATGGCTTTTCTTTTTAAAGGTAACACTAATCAAATGTAATACACAATTACGGACAGAAAAAATGCATTAGGAAAAAAACCCAGGTGGTTGTTTATCAGACAAGAGACCCATCTACAAAGAACATTAGCAGAACAGCGCAGATATGCCATGTAGGCATATTTTTGCTGTGCCATAAACTTATTTTTGAAATTCTGGCATTTCTTTCTACCACATGCATGCACTTTTCATTGCAGAAAACCCCTACCCTCCTTACATATTTCAAACTTCCTTCCAATCTCTTGAAACACCAACAGCAATTAAAAAATATAGAAATAAATTCATTGCACATGCAGAATTGGAAGTCATAGCAGAAAATTAGGGAAGAATTCTGTATTAGTCTCAATTTGTCTGTCTTTATATAAATCAATCTCTCTAAGAAATAATATTTTATAGTAAGATTTTTTAACACGATCTACGCTTTGATTTAAATTTACAAGCATTATTTGCATAATATCTGTTATACTTCAATTGATGGATTTAATAAAAATCATTTTCTTTATGAGTAACCACTTTTATTATGTTCGTGATTTTGAAATTTGAAGGCTTACTCTTTTTACTTTGTATTAATGAATTTAAAACTAATTAAATTTGGTGTGCAGGTCATGGATTACTCGTCGCTACCTCATTTTTGCAGAAGAGAAGGCTCCGGATCATCCAGACATTCAGAAACTGGAAGTGAAAATTGCTATTCTTTGGATCATCCCTTCCATCAAGAGCTCTACAACCACATCAAGCAGCAAGCCAGACTCCGTGAAGCTGTTGAACCCATCAAACACGGCTCGTTTCATGTGGATTTTCCAGAACCTCCTGATGATGAAGTAGAGATTGCCAAGAATATAGAGTCAGAGTTACACATGTTTGAGAACGGCAATGGTGTCTAATACGTCAATACTTTCTTTTAGATTACTGTTGAGACCTCTAAATCAGAGATCTTTTGCCTGTACAACAAATGTAGAAGTACTCCACATCAGAATTACTTCTATCAGGAATCGGCCTACTTAGCATTGTTTACGTATGTTTAGAGAAATTAAGTGGTAGTTGATTAAATGCTAATCCCAGCTTTACATCGTGTCATAGTACAAGAGATCAATATCAGATGTAATATTTTATCCTCATGTTTCTTTTAAATTTATGGCCTTCATATTTTTTATTTTATTTTTCTTTCCCAGCTCAAATATACAATACTAATTCATAATCAAAGCATTATTGAGCGGCATAAGTGAAACACCGTATGATTTATGTCCCGCACTTCAAAACGTTGTCCAGCTTTGCATTATTATGCATAAAGAAAAGCTTCTTAGTTTTTCCTTGGAATGTATAGGAGCCACAAAGCTGTTTATTAAGGGCCCTAAGGACCAGAAAAATAAAACAGTAAGAAATTGCATTTGCACATCCAATTTCTCTTCGGAAGATGGAGACATCTACGCAGTTTCCGGCGTACTGAATAGTTGATAATACATAAGTGATGGCCCATCTTCCGAGATATAACTAGAAAGGCAACACAATAACGAAGTTACTTCCTTTCCCATCTACTTGTCCAAGATTTTGACTTCTATTCTGTGGTCAAAGAGACTGGTGTTAAAGAATGCTCCAATTTCTGAGAAGCATCATCGGATACAACTTTTTGTTGTTGTTGTTGTTGTTGACGCGATCTCTTCAGTTCAGTCTCAATTGCCACCTTAGATGATTCTGCCAACTCTGCACTCCACAGGGCCGCCTCTGTAGCAGCCTTTGTGTCTTCAATGGCTTTTACATTAGTTTCCACCTTTCTGTCCACTTCATTCTTTCTTGCATAGATTTGGTGAAGCTCTTCCATCGCATTTTCCTCTTTCTTTTCAACCAAAGCCTCACACTCCTTGGCCTTTGTTCTCATTGCCTCAAACTCTTCATTTGGAATCTTGATCTTACCACTGAATTTTGAGCTCGGAACTTTACTAACTTCAGATAAAATCTTGATCTCCTTAACGGCTCTTTGTTGTGCAGCTTTTGCCTCTCTAGCCTCCACCAGAACTAGCTCAAGTCTTTGCTCTGCTTCTTCAGCCACTGCCCGGGACTTTTCAGCTTCTACCTTCAGCTCTTGAGCTTTTCTCCTCATCTCTTCAGCTTCTCTTCTTGCACCTTCCGTCTCCGATTGTAGCTTCTGAATTTTCTTACTCTGTACATAGAAGATATCAGCTTCTAACTCCTCTACAGTGCTTGGTGCAGGTTTTGCCTCTCCCATTCTCCCTTGCAGTTCATCAGTGAGGTTTGCAGCGAGAACTCCCGCTGCATGTTCCTTCTCCTTCACTCCATCTTGTTCACTCCTCACTTGCTTCAATTCCATTCTGAGGAAAAACACCAGTTTGTTAAGGGAGTTCTTTTCTTCGGCAATGTCCTGGAGTGTCTTTGTGGCTTCTTTGAGCTCTGAAGTCAGAAGCCTCACAGAGTCCATCTTAGCAGCATGCAGCTTCTTAATATGTTCTTGAAGAGCCTCAATCTCAGCACTCGTTTCAGCAAGTTTGGCATCTAGATTTTCCACAAGTTCTGGATCATATTCTTTCTTCAAGGACTCCAAATTCTTTTGTACTTCTTCCTTCGCATTTGTGTAGTAACTCATAAGTTGGGCTTCCCTTTCTTCATGGGATTGTTCAGCCGCCAATTTCAATTGTTCAATCGACGCTTTCATGGTCGCAATTTCATTCGAGAGTTCACTGATTCTTTCTGAGTTTAATTTTGCCGAACGTTGAGCCTCTCCTGCTGCTTGCAACGCTGCCAGCTTTGCCCCCATAACCGCATCAAAATCCTGCTTTATCTTTGTGAGTTCTTGCTTGGAAGAATCCAATTCATTTATAGTGGTGATGTACTCCTTTCTTGCATGATCTAGTTCTCTTTTCCAGGCTTCATATCCCACGGCTTTTAGAGATAGCGTCTTCTCAAATCGCTTGGTCTGGCTTTTCACGGCTTCAGCAGCTTCCATTGCAGATTGCTTGGATTCTCTTACGTAGGCAAGCCTGGTTGTCAAAATCTGAAGTATCTCCTTGGCGCTCTCAAGATCAGAAAGTGCTTTGGCTTTCACGGCTTCAGCATTATCCACATGTTTCTTCACCTTGTCTAGTTCCTTCTGGGCCAAGATAAGCTGCGTCTCCTTTTCAAACACATTCTGCAAATTTTCAACAAAAAACATGAAAACCATTTTCTCCGACAAACATGCAAACATGTCTCATGCAATGCAATGCAATTCCATTGACATCTTATTTTCCTACGATCGAAGATATAAAAAATTAACGTTGGATTGGATGCATACCTCCGATGATCTTCTCTTGATAGAAAATCTGTCCCTTGGAATGGCTACCTCACCGAATAAACTAACAGCAGCTTTCACAGATTGGAATGGTGCCCGTGTGTCGATTTCTCCAACCTCTCCCCTTGGAGAATTCACCTTCTTGACGCCAGTCATTTTCTTTAGATCGTTTCTGCAACACAGATTGCAATGAGATCGAATTTGTATGCTAAACCGAATAAAAATTATATCTTTTTTCTGATACAAAAACGGGGAGGAATTTTTGTTACGTGACAGAAAGAAAGATGAAGCAAGAGGAGCCCCTGTGTGTTTATGAGTGGATCAGGTAGAAGTCATATAACAATAATGTTTGAAAGGAAAGGTGTTGGAACTCAGAAGAACCCTAATGAAACCAAAGGTTCCCTGAGTCCAACTTTTTCCATTTCAAAAAGTGTGGCCCTTTGAAAACAACATCCGGGATAATGGTCGGTTAAATCTGCTGGATTTAGAATCAGTTTCGCTATTTTAGGTAGAGACAGAGAAGTTTCTGGTGGGGCTCACAGCATACACCATTCGAATTACCAACCAAACATACAAAAAGGACTTTTTCCTCTGTAACATTATTCGATCATGTTTTCTTAGATGTTCGTTAGTTAGTTATTGCTGCCTCTGTATGTATCTCACATTCTAGGATTTTCTTCAACAGTAGTAAATGTTATCAACCACTTATATAGTATTTTTGCACCAGTTTTTCTCTTTAAGAAAAAATTAAAATCAAATTAACTTGTATAAATTGATTTGTGAAAATTATTTCGTATAATTTCTTTAAATCATTTTAATATTTTTGGAAATTTTGCTCAAATAGATCCTTCTGTTAAAGGAAGGTTTGGTCGTGGTTGAAGACGTCAAAGTTTTGTTAGTAGTTTATCTTATTTTCATCTCATCTTATTTCATTTGGTAAAAGTATTTATTCATTTACTCTTATAAATGTTAATTAAATAACTTTATAAAAAATAAAACCACAACAAGAGAAACATATAATTCAATTCAATTTTTTTTCAATGTCAAAAATTTATAATTATATAGTGTCTCAAATAACAATTGTACACAAGGTCAAATAATTACATCAAAAAATAAAAATGATCAATTACACTCTAAAAATAATTTACAGGATCAAATAAAAGTTAATACAAGTTTTTTTTATCTAATAAACTAAAGATATTTAGGAATTTAAAAGGGAAACACATAAAAAACTGTATTCGATCAATACAAGAATTGTTAACAAAGATTAATACAGTTTGTCATCCCTACTTCTACTTTGATTTAGAAAATTATAACTTTTAATATAATTTTATTTTATCCATACTTTAATTATTGGTATTATTTTATTAATATTAATTAATTCATGATTTCACCAATAAACTTTTAAACTAATTTTCAAACCGTAAAGATATAGTAAATGGTAATAAAAATGCTAACAATTATTGTATGTTACAAAAAAGATAAAAATATTGAATAATTTATTTCTATAATTAAAACTAAAACTATCTTTCTTTAAAGATAAAAATAAATAAAATGAAATTAAAAAAAAATCAACAGAATGTTGGCCAAACATATTTTATTTTGAAATTTACATTTAAAAAACAAAAAAACTGAAAACTTACGTAACTCTATAAAAGCCCTTAAAACTATTAATGAAGATTTTACAAACATTTAAATGACGAAGCCATCATATCAATAAAGCTGAGAGTTGTATTGTTTTTATTTAAATTATTGTGTACTTAAATATATATATATATATATATATATATATATATATATATATATATATATTCTGTTATATTAATAAATATCGATATTATAATATCATTAAATTAATATATAAAATAAATTTATATTTATTAAAAATAAAGTGAAATAAAAATATATTAATAAATGAATAAAAACATGATAGAATAGTTTTGTAGTAAATATATAAAGATAACTGTTAATTTTAAAAAATAATAATTAGATTTTAAAAAATAAATTAAAAATAAATAAATAATTATGAATAGAAAATAGAAAATACTCTTTTTGTATACTTACTTTTATATATATATATATATATATATATATATATATAATTACATATATATATATATATATATATATATATATATATATATAGTTATAGATCGGAAAGATATCTGTAGTCATAATCATGAGGATGCATTAACTGAACACCACCTTAAAATTATTTTTTTATTAAAATTAACATGATAACTGCAAACAGTTACACTGAAACCGTTTCTTCCATTGACCAAACTTATTACATATTTTGTAATTTTCAAGAGAAAATAGTTGTATTGGTGTTGCAAAGTAATAAGATGCAAGGAGATCGTTGTCATAATAAAGAACGTCCCACAGCAACTGGCCTGCAAAATTGGAGAAACCTCAAAAAAATATTTGGTTAGAACATTTTAAGCTTCAATGAGATAAGGTAGACATCCCCAGAAAAGAATCTGATAACTACACTGTAAAGTATCAGAGAACTGAACTATGGCTAACCAAATTGAAAATGCTTACATGAGCTCAAGGACAAGAGCAGATGCTCCTCCTCCCCCATTGCAGATGGCGGCAACACCATACTTCCCTCTCTTCTGCCTCAATACCTGAAATACAAATGAGTGATATAAAATTAAGTTTAAGTTCTTAGTTCTTCTACTCTTATCTTTGTTTGATAACAGGTGACAAGGGTGAAAGAAAATTATAAGTAACCAAGGTCACAATTTACCCCTAATAATGTGACTAAGATTCGAGCTCCACTGCAACCCAAGGGATGACCCAATGATACAGCTCCACCATGTGCATTAACTTTTTCCTGCATTTGATAGGAAGTACATGAATTATCTATTATTAAGCCATTGTTCTATGACAGGATGGAGGAATAAAAATGAAGAAGCAGCAAGATGGTCACAAAATGATTTTATTAAATAAAAAGAGCCAAGGAACTGAGGCACTTGAACACTCACAGGATTAAGACCAAGAAGCTTCTGATTTACAAGAGCCACCACCTGCATATCAGAAGTTAAGGTATCATTGGCATGTTCATTTCAATGAGTAAAATATGTGCCATATTCCTTACAGAAAAAGCTTCATTTATTTCATAATAATCTATTTGAGAAGCCTCAAGACCAGCATTTGATATGGCTTTTGGTATTGCGAGGGCAGGAGCAGTTGTAAATAGTTCGGGTTCCTGCAAAAACACTCATTCTTTAACCCTAAATATGCTCAGATTAATCAAGACCAAAGCAGGTTAACACTAACTTGTTACAGCACCTTAGCTGCATCCCCATATCCTTTTATCTTTGCAATTACGTGCAATCCAAGCTCACGTGCCTTCTCTCCACTCACTAGCACTAATGCAGCAGCACCATCACTGGAAAAATCAACAAACCAATCTATTATCAACAGACTATGCAGTTTTAGAACCTTATGATTACGGTACCAATTTTTTAGGAAAAAATGATTTTTTGACTACTAAATTTTAACAACTTTTTCTTACAATCTTAGGTGTCATTTTTTAAGTGGTTTTTCATTCTTTCTTTCTCTCATTCTCGATATTCAAAAACCACTTAGAAGATGACACCTCATGTTATAAGAGAAAGTTATCCAAATTTAATAATCAAAATATCATTGTTCATTTTTTAGTATGACACAGATATCAATTTTGTAGCAATCTTCTTGCAATGAAAGAAGGGGCATGAACAACCCTCTTAGAATTCAGGTATCAAGGAGCACATGGGAAGGGAGGAACCTTATGATAGAAGCATTGCCAGCAGTCACAGAACCCCCAACCTGTTTAAAGCTCGGTCGAAGCTTCCTTAATTTTGCAGCATCAAACTGACAAAACAAACACAAATATTGAGAAAATGTAGGAATTTCCTCTATAATACAAATGAAGAATGAAAATTTCATGTAAGATTTCGGTTACAAACTTTCAAAATGACAAAAGTTATTTGTATGTATTAACGTTTTGTATTCAACATGACAAGAACTATGGCAGTAATGGAATGCTAAATCAGTGGTTGACACTAAGACCAATAAACAAACACTCCCTGTCTTCAACTAGAGAACAAAAGAAATACAAAAGCTTGTGTATACAGATTCAATCTATCTCCTAACCAATTTCTGTATCTCTATTCGAGCACAGCAGTAGCCAAAAAATGTGATAGGAGAACCTTATAAAAATTGTAATTAGTAATTCAGGTCCATTTACTATTGGCATACGCATACCCAGTCCCACTCACACAGAATAACAACTTAAACCCAAAAATCTCCCAATATGCACCACTGACCACATGATCCATTTCGATTACTTAACATATTCGTAAATTAGTCTATTTACCTTTCCCAAACCTTCATCTGTATCAACAAGCGTGGAAGGCTTGCCTCTTCCACTGGAAACCTCAACCTGAATGTACAAAAATAATTAATTGAAAAATCAAACCAACATCACTACATAAGTTATCAACTGATTTAGATATAGGCAGGAATTCTTATGACACCGGAACTATCTCCCAGGCAAAATGACCAGCCTTCTGTGCAGATATTCCTCTCTCAAAGCTTTGAATAGCATAAGAGTCCTGGAAAATAAAACATTTTCAGGCTTCAGCTCCACAAAAATGTTCAATGAGGAGCAATAATGTTATGGGAAAAGAAGGTACAATTTTCAAATCAAAATTAGAAAAGATCAGAACTACAGGATTCTTGTTTTCCTAGAACAATCAAAAGGAGGACAGAGGTGCGAAGGAACATGGGCCCCTCCCACCTTCATGGAACAGATGTCACGATTAAGTACGGTAATTGAAGAATTTAAAGGACATTGAAGCCATCAACAAGAATGAAATGCATTACAAAATTTTGATAGGTTGTTTAACTAGAAACATTACCTGCTCATCTCTTGTTATGACATGTTGATCTGCACATAGTTCGGCACAGGCTCCCATGCCAAAGTCATTATAGACATCCCAAAGGCCATCTTTGACCATACCATCAATGACAGTATCGTGTCCATACCGAGATCCTTTCCTGTTTAGACAAACATATGCAGAATATGGAGACACAGCGTCAATAACTATCCAAAAAACTGTAATGGTGGTCCGACTTCATCCAATGTTTAAGCACTTAAGAAACTAAAGTTAGGTGGCATAGACTATTTAATGAAGCACCACAACACAAGAATATTGATTTCAAGGAAGCTAAAGTAAAACTATTCTTCCATCATACGAGCTGATTTCATCAGATTTCAAAATTATCATCTTTTATATGATAATAACCTCAACTTTATCAACATTTGATTAAAGAAAGGAAACCTGGCTGCTGCAAGGTACTTAGGTGAATTTGACATGCTTTCCATACCACCAGACACAACAATATCGTTGAGACCCTGTTGTATGGTCAGTGCTGCAAGCATGGTAGCTGCAATGAAAAAGACGAGACCATGATTTCACCGTAATCCACATGAAAAAAAAAAAATCCTATATTTAAGGTGGAATACCCTTCCAAATGAACCAACAAGAAACCATACCTTTCATCCCCGATGCGCACACCTTGTTAATAGTGGTGCAGACTACAGATGTAGGTATTCCTGCACCTAATGCAGCCTGTCTTGCAGGAGCCTGCCCTAAATTTGCACTAAGAACATTCCCAAAGAACACCTCTTGCACAAGCGATGGATCAACATTTGCTCTCTTGAGAGCATCTGCATATTCGTATATCAACTTAAAACATAACACAGGAGTAGGAGCAAGAACTTGCATATATATTTGCTGACTTCTCCTCCTATTAATTGAAAGTGGCAAGGGTAGTGACCAAGAATTGAAAAAGGGGTAAAGTAAAGGAAAATGGCATGGTGATTTACTCTTAATAACAATTGAGCCTAACTCTGTAGCAGAAAGAGACGATAGGGAGCCAAGCAAACCGCCCATTGGCGTCCGAGCAACGCCAACAATACAAACATCTGTACCAACAAATTCACACAGATGACCAAAGTTAAATGCATTCTTATCAATTCTGTTTCCATCAAAGGTTGTCCATCGTCACACTACATGATGAATACATAAAATCAGTATGCCGAGGACATAAAAAGAAGCACGCAAGTTGTGATTTTAAGAGAAGCCGTGAATTGATAAATGATGATTGAAAACAAGCTTCAAAGTTGCAGCTAAAAAAACCTCGGGATTTTACAGAAGACATGGGCAGCGTCGAAATTGTGGAAGAAACAGGAAAGATAGCCTTTTGATCTGAACAAAAAAAAAAAAATTAATTATATGATAAGAAAAATGATGACGCAGTTAGTTTTATATAACAAAATACAAAGAGAAAGAGGTGAAAGTACGGATCACAATGGAATACGCAACTCACATAACAGTGACAACAGAGTATTGTGAAGTAAGTAAATTAACAGCCATAATCATACACATTTACCACTATTTCATTTATACCTATTAAACACTTTCTTTTCTTTTCTTTCTGATCTCCTCTTATCACATCCTATATCTCATAAATCCAAAAATTTCTATATGAAGTGTTGATGAACAGAATGCGCATCAATCATTTTCCAACTAAGAAACAAGAAACGAAAAAACAAGTTCTGGTTTTGCTGGAAAATTTAGGTCCTAACAGAGGGCCCACTTCCCATGCATCCTCATCCTCGCCACCTATCTCTATCTATCTACATTTTAGGATTAGGATTAGGGTATGGTGCGCTTGGATTATTTAAATGATATTAACTTAATATGAATATGCTTACTTAATTATATGTTTCAATAAATCAATATTATCTTAAAGTTCTACTATTTTTGTATGGTTATCTTTATGAATTTGTAAAATAAATATAATATATTATTAAAGAAAAAATAATTTTATTGCATGCATTTTATCATCAATAAAAGAAATAAAAGATATAATTAAATTTCAAATACTCATAAATTTGATATTTTTAAATAAATTCTTATTGATTTAGTTTTAATTTTTTAGTGCCTATATTCTCACACCTTTTAATTAAATAATTATTGTTTAATTTTTTCATTAATTATTAGGTTATGTGATTATTATTTTACTATGTATGTCATTTTGGTTACTTTTTCTTACATGTTATGTGGAATGTAAGATTATGGTAAATAATAAATTACATTTAATGTAAAATAATTGGTAATATTTTATTAAAAATATATTTAACAATTAAATCAGTGATAATTCAGGACCCATTATATCTTTACTATAATAAGATTATCATGTTATTCAATACCTTCACATTATCACTTACAATGATCAAAAGGTGATCCTCGTCACAAATAATAAAATCGTCATTATTATGTAACATATTTTTAATAAAAACAATATAAATTAATCATCTATATAGATAATAAAAACAATAAAAATTACATCTACATTAACCATTGTATCACTTTATATTTTTAATACGTTTTAATAGCAACAAACACGTTATCTCAAAAGATAAACTTAAATAAAAACATTTGTATGAAAAATTATTTGTTGACAAATTTTTCTTACAAACTTAATAAAGTTTTATAAGTAGAATTAAATAAATAAATTTTTATCTTTTAATCAAAACAAAGTAATAAAATAGTATTCTTTTTACTTAAAAAATTACTTTATCAAAATATTATTATCTTATTTGTATTTTTTTAGTTAAAATAAAAAAAAAATGAATAATCGTGTTTCTAGAAAGTGTGTGAAGATTGAGAGAGGTTGAATAAAAAGCTTGACTGAGTTCAGAGATTCAATAAATTTTACCTTAAATTTTAATTTTCATCATATGTTGAATTAATGTTTTAAAAGAAAACATTTTAAATGAAACAATTAGAAGTCGTTAAATTTTAGTATTAAAATCTAATTTTAATATTCGTAGATATTATTAACATGGCTATTTTTTCATAAGTTAGTTATCTGTTAACATTTAAAAGTAATTTTCATAAGGTAACACTTATAGTTTTTATTTTATGATAAAATAGCATAACTAATTAAATAGATAAGTGAAATGAATTGTGAAATATAAAATTAAAAACCCGTGAGTGTTGCATTTGTTCAAATAAATTAGGCTCAATCGGATAGTCCGTTATTCACTAAAAACCATGGATTAATTTGTCTACTTATTTTATTGGTCTTATTTATTTGGGTTTGAAAAAAGTCAAAATATGATAAATAAAAAGTTGAAATTGGACCGAAAAGAATCAAAATATGAACAAATTTATTAAATAAAGTTAATCTGAAAAGTCAAGTCTTAAAACATGCAAAAATGTTAATTATAATTTTAACTTCAATATATATAACTATTGAAAAAAAATCTATTAAAATATGATCATATAACGTGATAAAAATTTTAATTTTAAGACTTAATATTAATATTAATAAAATAATATTTTATTATATTGTTGTAAATTTATTTTATTTTTAGTTGATGTAAATTTTTAACATTTAAATTTATATTACATTTACAAATTTAGAATAAATAATATTTTATTATAACAATTAATCTTTTAAATTATAAAAAATATGAATAAAATTTACAAAAATAATTTTATCATTTAAATAAAAATTACAACAAAAAATATCTTAATGCTATCAAATAAAAGATGGACAAAAGAGTATTTCCTATTTGACCCGCAACCATAGTATTCACGAATAGACCCTTAACCCACTCTGCTCCCAAATAATGTTTAGACCTACATTCATTAAGTTGGATATATCAACACTAAAATTGACAATTTATTTATAATATTAATTTTAAAAATGGATTTGAATTCAATGTTAAGTCACACGTGGTCAAAACTTATGTTACATTATTATGAAACTTTAAATGAGTTTTGTATAAGATTTCTACTAACTAAAGTAAACTTTGATCAACTGAATAATCACTTTCAAATAATTTCATAATTTCTAAATTAATTTAATTTTGTAAACATATTTATGTATGGGATAAATTTCCACAATTGAAATGAAAAAAGAAAATCACAGTTAAACTTGTGTTATAAATAGTTTTTTTGTTGAAAAGAAATATTTATAATTTTAATAAGTCAAAGGATAATGTTGTTTTCATTCTAGAATTATTATTTTTTACATCATTTCACATTGTTCTTCATTATTTTTATTTTTTTTAGAAATACAATAATTAATTTTTGTTCAGACTACTTTTCTCTTATAAAGGTTGTTAAATCACAGTGTGAAAGAATTTTTTTCTAGGTCAAAGAAACAAATGTATAATATATAAATTTGTAAAAGATAAACACATTCACATTGGTCCAACCATCATATCTCATAATAACAATAGAATTTTTCCAAGATTTTACTTCTGTACGTAAATTATTTGACTTATAAACTTGTTAAATTTACATTTCTGTTCCATTAAGTACAAATCACCAAAATCAGAAATGTGAAAGAGGTGTTGTTCATGGCTAATATAAGAAGGGTGAAGTAACTAGCTTTTCATCCACTAATCTGTGATCCAATACAAGGGAATGCAAACAATTTCATTTGAATATGCAGCTTCAAAACTAAACTATGCTGCAATGGAATGCAAGCAATTTAATTTGAATATGAAGAGTTGATCAAAAGAGTAAAAAAAGTTGCAATATACATTAATTTGAGGAAGTGATCAACTTGATGGTCAATTGTAGCTCCCCAGACTCAACCCCACGAAGCCTTAACCAAACATTTTGTACCACTTCACCATTAACACAACTGATACTGCTTTCACGAGCAAGACAATTTTCAGTGTCAGGTGTCACCTTCCTCAATGTTGTCTCACCAGAGGCAGAGGACACCTTTAAAATATCTCTTAGTCTTGATGCAGACATCAATGGTTGAAGATTCAGATAACTATTCCCCATCTTGTCATCAGCCTTCAGAAAATCTTTGTCAAACACTTCCTGTGCAAAAACCAGCACTCACACAACATCAGTAACTAAGACATAATCAGTAACCTCACACAAGAAGTTTGAACAATAGATCCAGTGCAAACTATCCAGGTCTCTTACCACTGCCCACCACATTACAAGCTGCAAATCAATAAACCCTTAATTCTATACTCTTTTACTTCTCTTTTTAGGTCATCTCAAGATTTTTCTTCCTTTCAATCAACTGAAGAGAACTGAATTTTAAATCTCACATTTTTTTTTGGATTTTCAAATCTCAAAGTGAATGAGGAAACTCACCAAATTCAGAAGTCCAAAAGGTTCGGTCAGAGTGAAACTCAGCTCTTCATTCCAAACAGGATTCAAGGAACAATGGATGACCCTGGTCTTTGCTGTCTGATTCATGATAATGAATCATTTACAGTGTTCTAACGTGTAAGGCTTTTGATATGAAAAGTAGACATAAGGTAAAATTGAAATGTATATCCAAGTTACCTGATTCCCCAGCTTGACAACAACATAAGGGTCACTGCTCTTGAAATCCCGGATCACTAATCTTTTCCCTTGCACAACAATGACTTTTAGCAACCTCAATTGTTCATCCATTTACTCCTAAAAAAGTGACAAATATCTATTAATCAACTCCGCCACAACAACAAAAAGCATGCAGTGAACTGAGATAGAGAATACAGAGAAGCAACAAATTGAACTAAATTAGCATGCCCACATACCCAACAATAGCGTAAACTAAAACTATACGAAAGAAAGTTCGAGATTGTTGGTGTTCGTCTCACTCAAATTTAATGCCAGAGGAATGTCCTCGTCCACCCACTGCTGCAGGTAAATACAAAGCCACAACAATACGAAACGCCAGGTGCCGGTCAATTGTTGTCGTAGGATTGACCGTTGACCAGACTTGATGGTGGTTTGAACAAATGAATGCTCGCTGTATCTGACAAATTTCCTTTCTTGTTGCTTTTTACCATTCGTATTCAGAAATCTTTCTTTAATAATGAACAAAGTTTACAAATGTTTGAAATTTTGGTCTTCTATTTATAATTTCACCCACTCAAACTAATTTATTACTAAAACTTTACTTCAAAAAAGAAAAAGAAACTTGTGAATGAACAGGAAAGACCCTCACTGTGACCATTCTTGTTTGAAAGAGTTTAATTTTCAGACCAGCTATTATGAGGTTGGTAAAACCAAAACATTATGTCTACAAACCGATTTAAGCATCTTACTCTTCCTACCCATGTACTTGACCACATCAATCCAATAATGGAATCCTCTTTATATTTTTTATATATTTCCTTCCATTAATTTTAGCCATCGAATAACATTTTAATTAAGAAGAAAAGTTAAAGTAAGATATGTTAAATTGATCGTACACGTTTGCACCTCATTTGTAAGGTTAAAACTCGGCGAGAGCAGAATGCTCAATATTACGTGAAGAATGTTCCATGATTTTCATTGGTCTCTCCACTTTAAATCTCACAACTTACTCACCAAAAACATGCCAAAATTAATCATTATAAAATAAAAAATTGTACTAAATTAAAAATGGTTTGATTGCATCTATTACAGGCCTGGGATAATTTACTCAATTCTCCTCATTAAAGATGGTATCTAATCTGATACACTGGTTGATTTGCTTTAACTCCATGTACTCGTCGTTCAGTTTGGTGCAACTGGTTTAATATATAAATTAAGGAGAGAATGATAAGGTCACCTTTTTCAATTGTATGTGGCGAAGTACAAATATGCTGAAGTCCTAAAGATACAGATGCAATTATCCCCAAGTATAGCTGTACACATTGTTGATTGACCGAATCAATTATATCAATTGTGTTGGAAGGATGAACGGCACCTAGATAAATCATATTCATAATCCTATCCCCTAAACTAATAATTGAAGGTAATTTAGCAGAAACATAGCCCTAAAGAAACCAAAAGTGTCACCATTTTTTCTTTATAAACATGGGGATGACTGCTGTTATTTTATGCTCTACAGGGTGGCTACAAGACTTGCTAAGCATATTTATTAATGTTAATAACTAAAAGATCTCCAATTTGGCAGTGCAGTCATCATTCAAGCTAAAAACCTGTACTTGTACAACAGCATCAACTCCGCTGCAATCTTCACAGACAAAAATCGCAACAGCTAAACTGCTCATTGTTCTTTCCTCGAGCTTTTCTTACCCATCCTACGCTTCCATTTACTCTGCATCAATCAACATCAAATTATGAGCTTAGAAAACACTAAAATAACATGAGTGCTGCAATAGCAGAGTTATTTACCAGAGGCACGTCATCAGAAATCTCTGCTTTTGTGTCATGCTCATCATCATAACGACTCTTTGAAGGCTCTATATGTGATCTAGCCATTTCTCTAGGACTACTTCCAGCATCGCTATCATCTTCACGCCTTTCAGAATCTAATTCTTCTCCATTAATATTTTCCCTCAAGGCTCCATTTGATTTATCCAATTCTCTCTCTTCGGAACTATCTTGTGGGACACTCTCTCTATCTTCAGAAACCATCTCATTATAATCCTGCCTCTCTTCATTCGATTCTTCGGTATAGCGAAAATTCTTCTCTTTCCGTAGCCTTTTTCCTCTGGAACCTGATTTTGTACCTTTGATAGACTTCTCCTTTCTCGTGATTTCCTCAAACCCTCCAGTCAATTCCTCTTCTGAATCACCTTGAAAAAAAATTTCTCTTAAGAAAATGATGAAAAAAAAAATGAAGCACAAGTCGTAACCAAGCTAGTTGAATCGCGATAGGAAGTATGCATCCTAAAGGCTATTTTTGAAACGTGAAAAATAAGATTCGTGATCAATAACTAAAAACATATCTTTAGAATCATTTTAACACAAGGTAACACGAAATATGAAAACAAATATATATTGACATAATTTTACGTCTAGGCTATCCTTCCAAAAAAAACAGACTCTAAACTGTTTGTTGGCCCTTTAAGTTAAAGTTGCAGCCCAATTAACTATTTATAATACACAAAATAAATAAACACATGAGTTTATAAAAATTACCCCATAATTTATTCCGGATGACCTAATCCAGAATTAAAGAAACATGTTTCTTGTAGAATAACAAAATATGTTTATTCTGGATTATTTAATTTGGAATAAGAAAAACATGTTCCAGAATGTGGCAGGGGAGCACTTTTTCCAGAAAGTTCAATCCGTAGCTGTTAATCCCATAACCACAGGTAGCATTATAACTAGAGATTGTTCTATCCGAAACACAATTTGTTGCTTTATGGAAAGTCTAATCCGGAAAATAATAGAAAAAAAGGACACTATTGTCTTTTTCTTTAAATCCAGTTTGAAGGCAGCAAAGACCCATACCCAAAACGCGGCTTTCTTTCCTTATCTTTTCTTTGTTCCTAAACCCTTAGTGATGTCTTCTATCCCTCACCCACTGACTGGATTCAATGTTTGCAAACTCATCGGAACATCCTTGACAAGGATGCAAGCCTACGACACAGTTCAAACCTACAATGCATTAGTAGAAATGGCAAATAAACCCATCCCGTGGATATTGTTCGAAATCGTCCCCGTTTTGACAGAAATCCCATATTAACGGGTAATATCCAACTTTTTCGATTAGGTATGAAAATAGGGATGTACATATCCGTCCCATCACCCTCATGTCGAATCCTCATTTCCATTTAAATTATTAAACTTAAAGTAAATAGACATTTAAAATAATTTATAATTTGAATATTTATTTTCCTTTTATGTATTTTTTTAAATACTTTTAAATTTTACCAACTAGGTTTAATTAATGTTTACAAATTTAATAAATGTTTTGGTTATCATGAAATCTTATTTGGTATTCTAATTTGAAATGTATATAATTATAATATAATTTATTTCTAAATATTTGATATTAAAGAACAACATTCCTTTTAAAATTTGAATATTTAATAATATTATCTTTCCTTTACTGTTTTTTTTATTATTTTATAAAAAATAATTAATTGATATTAAAACAGTAAAAGAATGGGTATGGATATACCCGTTACCATGTAGTGATGAGAATGGAACAAAAACTTATACTCGTTAGATTTGGGTATGGAGATGGATGAATTTTTTCTCTAGGGATGGGTATTGTGATTGCTTCCATCGCAGACCTAATCTGGAATTTAAAGAAAAAGGATGTTTCAGAAATTATGGAGGGTGCACTTTTTCCGGACAGATTGCATTATCCAGAATACAATTGTGCTTTCTTGAAGCCTATTCCGGAAAATAATACAAAAAAATATAAACAAGGACACTGGTCATTTTTTAAATTATGGGAGTGTCACGAGAAAGTATGGGGGTGGAGGAAGACAACCATGTTTGAAGGCAAGACCCATACCTAAGGTCCACGCCTGACCTGGTTTTCTTTCCTTATCTTGTTTTTGTTCCTAAAACCTTAATCACTGACTTCTATCTCTTACCCACTAGCTGGATTCAACATTTGCAAACTCATGGAAATACCCTTGACGAGGATGCAAGCCTAGGATGCAGTTCAAACCTACAACGATATGGCAGCTACGATTGCCTGCATCACCTACTTCACAACGTCATTGGAGACTCAACAACATTGTCGTGGCATATCGCTTGTGTTTCCAATGAAATCCACACGGCATGTTAGCACCACTCTGCTAGAATTGTGGGATTCACTTGGAGATCATGATTCATGTGATACATACTTGAGACCACCATGGTCTTAACACAGTGAGGAACCAAAGTCACCGCAGTTGATATATTTTACGTATAATATTCATTTCCAAAGTAAATTTAACGTTCAGCTATATAATGTCTTTTAAGATATATTTACCTGAGTACATTTCATTGGCTTTAGGGGCTGCCGTTTCTTTAGGATTTGACATCTCCGAAGTCTCTTTGGCATCCTCATGATGCAAATTATTTTTTGATGCACGGTTTACAGGTTTGCTAGAAGGCTGATTACCGTTGATTCTACAAGGAAAAAGTATACAAGCCGATAAAAAGAATGAAACAAGCATACAAATTGTAATAAATAGAACATATAACAAAATCACATATGTGCAATAGTGATGCCTAACACAAGTTTAAAAAAAAAAATGTGCAATAAGGATCTCTGGTTCCACTTACATTTTTTTCGCTTTTTTACGTGATGAGCCACTTGAACCTTTGTGCTTTTGCCCAGAACTACAAAGTATGAAAGTATCACAAAAATGAGTGCATAAAATGGAGACCACAGGGTACAGGTCTATAAGACCATGTAATAAGCTAGGTAGTATATACAAATTTTAACAATTCCCTTAAAGTAGACAACATGTATTCAATTAACTTTATTATCTTAATTTTAAAATTTAATAACCATTTTATGACTATGTATTTTGGAAAACCAACTAAATAAAAATCAATATGCCAAGCGGATACTTACGCTTCAAGTGAGGAGAGCTTTATCTTCTGGCCAGAAATTTAAAAAAGAAATACATCAGTTATTTAGACTTATTTAATGGTGACTAATATATTTTACTGGAAATAGAAAATAAATAAATACTTCAAAGAAAGGAAGAGCGAAGTAAAGAAAAACCAGATACCTTAGTAGATTTGCGGCCCTTGTCAACAAGCTCCCAGCGCTCCTTTTCCAATCGGAGTATTTCTACATCTCCATCTTCATATAATATCTTCCACATGACATGACAGAGTAACATTGTTTCATGATTGTAAGTAATAGTTAACATACAGCCGGGAGAAAAACAGTGTACCAAATCCTAAGGGCAAGTTCAGCATCAGCTTACCACATGCTTCCTTTTCAAAGGATCATAGGACTTAATGGTGCCTCCATAAAATCTACAGAACATCAAAGGCGCCAACATGAGAACAAATAGAGATTATGTGAAGAAAATGAGTAAAATAATTTTAGAGGACGTGAAGAGCCAGAAAAATGTCACATAAGTTAATGCAAACAGATTCAGAATGAAGACTAAGAAATATAAGAAAGCAGTATCCAGTAGAAGCACCTGAATTTGCAAGCAATTTATATTAAAAAATGTGCTAAAACAACTCAAAACCAAGGCCCTATTTAGCTAAAATTGCCCACAAATACATTATAGAAGAAAATAAGAATTAAAAACTGAAATAAGTTTCTCCCGTAAGTGAAAATTAACTTAAAATTCAACTTCTAGAGAAGCTAAATAAAATAAATTCTACAAACTAATTTATGCATACTCTAATTGTAACTTATGGAAGAAGATTATTTCATTTTTCATTCCTATTCTCCTTTGATGTAAGTGCTTGTAGAGAAGTTTATTCAAATAAAGCTTTGAATATTCTTCATGTGCTTCCTAATGGCCAAAAGTAATTTATTTTTTATTCGGTAACTGGTCCCTATAAAATTTATCATTAGCACTTACTTCTTATCCATAGGCCACCAAACTTTAATTTTGCAACCGATTAGATCTTCGATATCAATTTCACCTCCCTTTGTTGTGCACTGCATATGGTAAATAAACTCAAATTATCAAACTGTGTATTCCAAGATATTTGCATGACCACAAATTATAAAATAGATAAGGTGGGTAGGGAAAGGGGGTTTGGGGGAAAGCGTAAAAGATCCACACATATGATTAAGAAGAAGGCTAGTAATAGAGCTTACCTTAGCCATTCCTGCAATACTTTTTCTTTTCCCCTTTTTAGTGGACCCCGTGGAAGACTTGTTAATGTTACTAACAGTCTTATCACTTAGTTGTACACGATCAAGACTCTGTAACAGAGGTCAAAGAATAATAAGCAGAAGTGTACAGCATTAATCTATTAGATCTCACACCAGCATAAATATACTTGACAGTAAGATTGTACCATCATGTCATGCTCATCAGGTTTGTTCAACTCATCATTATGATAGCCATCAGAAACGTTAACCTTTTGTTTTAATGAGGATAATAACAAATCTTTTTCACTGCCTTTGACCATTTTTTTCTGGATAGCTTTGCCATCTGCATCAGGGTTAACTTCTTCATCCAGTAAAAGTTTGGGTTGAGGGGATTCTTCTCCTGAAACTCTTCGGGATGTCTTTGATATACTAGTTGATAATGTCAATTTTCCATGAGTAGATGAAGACCGCCTACGTTTTGGCACTGGAACAGGTGTTGTTTCTTTAGCTTGTCTTTTTTTACCTGCTGCAGAATCTAGATCCTTCAGGGCCTTCTTACTCAAAGAATGTCCGTGGCCATTACTTGCTTCCACATTAGAAGAGGTCCCTAAGTTATCCCCATTAATTTGTCTGGCCATATTTACAGTGTCAAAATCACTTTCTGCCTTTTTTGTTTCAGCTGGCACAGACTTATTCCTTTTCCCCTTTTTGCCACTGGTTCCCTTGGATTTTATGTGCTTTAACATCTTTCGCAGAGGCATCTCATTTCCGTCCTTTTCATCATCCTTTGAAGCTTCATTCTCCGCTGATTGGGAATGAACCTGACACAAAAGAAATCATGTTTCAAGATTTATAAACAATGATAATTGTCACGTCACTTTCACACTGAATTTCACATACCATATCTAGTTCAAGAGATTCAAAGTGAGCCAAGGCATTTTCATCAGCCAACCAGCTTTTAACTTCAGTTACCTGACAATATTTCAAAGGCATTAATTAGCACTATATTTTTATTAAAAGTATTCCAAGATCTATTATAAATGTTAAAAATAATAATACTTTTATTCAATGAAAAGACAACTTGGCTAATTGATATTTGCTTTTAGGTTACTCAGTATAGATTTTACTCGAAGAAGAGGTAGTGTCATTAAAGTGTAAATAAATATTCATGAATGAACCCAACTTCATTGCCTGTTAAGGAAAGAACCTACACAAAACAACCCTAATCACACCCATCAATAACATGATGTTTGATTGGTAGGCAATGTTTCCCTGTCACAAAATCACCCAATGTATGCAGCAGAACTCAAGCATCATGCAAACTTTATTAATTAAAAACCAAATGTTGAGTTAAAGTATCAAGTCTACAACTTCAGTACATACATTTTAAAACGATTTAATAAAATTAAAAATCAGTATATGACGTTAATATGATGCGAGCAACTCCGCTGCTACAAAACTGTCTTAGTTGGATGGCCCTTTGCACATTATGAACAAGAATAAATAGCATATTGGAAGGAACTACAAAATTTGACCAAAAATAAGGAGCATACCCCAGTGTCATCTCCTTCCTTCTCGGATGCTTTGTATAGCATTGGAGGTAGAGAAACCAAATGTGACAATCCTAGCAAATCAACATCCTTCTGCACTAAGCGTCTGGTTATTGTTAAACCGAGGTCACATAATGCATGAGAATTCTGGACATCCATTGATAAAAGATGTAAGAGTTCAGTCTCTAGTCACTTTGACTTTAGCAATTTTGAACATATAATGGAAAAGATAATTTAATTTCAACCTTTGACTTTGATGTGTCAACTACATCTTCAGAATGCTTGATACTCAGAAAGATACAAGTGATAGTAGATATAATTTCCTTCTCTTTGTCAGTAGTTACTTCTGACTTGACATCTTCATCTCTTTGCAGTAGCATCGAAAGTATTAAGTGAAACTGCCTGAAAATTCATAACATATAAATTCAGAAACAATGAGCATTTCAACCTATCACATTTTGATGTCTGATAAATTTGTAGGCAATAAGCCCAGTTGCATTTGTCGTTCATATTTCACATCAGAATCATAAGCACATACGAAAAATATAAAAATCTGTCAAAGAGACACAAGTAGGCATCAACCTATAAGCTTACCACAGTATGTGAAATAATGCAATGCAATTTGGTATAGGCATAAAGGCAAACTTTTTAGAAGGCCGCAACATAATGACCATGCGGTATTCTTCATATCTTTCAAATTTAAGTCAAATACTAACATTTCATACATTAATATGTCATAAAATAATTAGAAATAGCACTAACATTTATGAATTACCAAAAGTAAACCAAATTTCCTCTATCCCTTCTTTTCTAGATCTCTCTTTTAAATCTTTTCACAACCATTTTTAGTAAACAACGAAGTTATTAAGAGGAATACACAAATGTAAGAGGACAACAAAAGCGCAAGAATGAAAGAAATCACACAGAAGAAAAAAAAAAACAAAGAAATAAATATGCACATCACATAAATCTCTCCACAGATATGCAAAAGACAAACTCCTAAAAGGACCATTAACCAAACACCAAAAGGAAGCTAGAAGAACTGCTGCCTAGAGAAGATTCTATTATCTCCTTTCATAAACTATTAAAAGAGTACTCAAATACTGCATCCAGAAAACCATGTCTAGTGTGGGTAAGAACTGATACCGGTATATATCATCATATGCTCCAAACTCCTTGCAATCATCAACATCAGGACATGAATTGTGAGCAAGTGTATGAACTAGGTACGGAAGAATGTACTCAGGGTAAGTGGCCAAGGAATTTGCATCTGATTGTGAAGAAAGTTGTCGTGCCTTCAACTGGTGGTGCATTTGAATAATGTCGGCCAGGTTCTGTTTATCCTGAATTAACACAAAGAGGTAATAACAAAAACTCAAAATTGAAGTTAAAGCAAAGAAAATTTTCAATTTTGAAAAAGACAATGAATCAGCAACTTACCTCTGCAAACTTGTTTGGTTTGGATCCAAATATGTTCAATAAGAAAGCACATGCATATTTGGCATCCAAAAGGCGGTCTTTGATATAATGGTGAATTTTACCCAATAGTATCTTCCTAACTTGAGGGAAACTATCCTACAAAACTCGAAAAGATGACCATGATAAGCAGTTATTCCCCCCATTTAATTGAAAATTTTAACAAATTAATAACCCCCTTTAAATATGCACAGAAGTAGCCTTTTATCTTGATAATAATGCAATGAAAACAAATTAATAGTCTAGAAGAAATTTGGCAAACAGAAGACTCAGCCCACCTCGGACACCCTTAAAGTTAAGTGGAAAAGATCAACAGGTATCTTGTGATCCCAAAGTCTTGACAACCGAAGAACTGCTTTTGCAGAAGCTAGCTTCAAATGGGCCTTATCAACTGAACTGCAAGTAAGCATAAATGAGTACATAGTATTTAAACCCATTGTCTAATTTAAAAATTTATTTAATCTATAAAAAGTATAATCTGAAGCTGATATATATACCTTGATTTTAGATCCTTTGATACTTCACCATATAGTAAAATATTCCTGAGTATATCAAGAATCCTGTCAATATCTGGACGAACATGAGCATCTTTGACTGGCAAGTAGCTCTTTACAAATGTTTTAATGCCATATATCTGCAGTGAAGAAAGAAAAACAAGAAAGATCAGTGAGAAATAGAGAGAACAAGATTCCAAAAATGAAGCCAGCTTATAAGCATATTCTTATGTATCAAATCACAGAACAAAAACAATAACCTAAAGTATTTTAAACAGAGTTGACAGTTCATCATACTAACCTTCAGCTTACAAAGATCGCTTTCACCATCCCAAGATGTTTTCGGGTTATCTTCTTGCTGAAACAGAAAAACACATTTAGATGAAAATCAACAATCATGCTTATTCCATAAACAAGCACACCATTATAAAGAGATTTGAAACATTACACTATCACTTTTCAGAATCTTCTTTAGTATAAATTCTTCAATTTCCTTCTCTCTGGTTACATAGACAGACATTGCTGTCTGTGCAATACACCCCAGAGACTGAAGTACTGCAGGCAGATGTGTTTTATCTTCCAGCATATCTACAAGTTTCTGCACATAAGGCAACCAGAAGAATCAGAATGAAGGCAACAAATTGAACAAGGCTTCCATCTTGTGGGCTTGGATAGGGTAGATGTATCCAGTCTTATCACTGAAAGCAGAGAGGATGTCTCCAGTATTTGAACTTGAGACCACCAGTCCACACAAGGCACCAACATTACCGTCATGCCAAGGCTCACCTCTAACGAAAATCAGAGTAATAAAATGAATAAACTAAATGAAACCTTGTATAGAACAGAGAGAGACTTCAGGCCATCATCCTTTGTAATTGCAGCCAGTGCATGGACAGCATACTTTGCCTGCCTCCGACTGCCTTCTAAACATAGTTTCTCCAATATAAGATCTACAGAACTGCATGGAACAAGGAGATGGTAAGAAAACTATCAAGGAAATGCATTTAAATGCTAACAGTGACAACAGTAGTACCTTGATGTGACTGCAAGTTGTTCACGAATAGTAGCACCAGCCTTAGCCACAGCATTTAGAACACCTTCCTTGATTGTATCATCATTATCTTTCAGTAAATTCACCAGCTCCTCCTCACTTCCACGAAGGAGCAATGGACTGAAGCGAGCAATTATCTGCAATTTGAAGTATACCAAGAAGATAAAAATATTGCTCTAGTAATTCTTAATTATCATGTCCAAAGTGACTTGGGCCATACAGCTGCTTCACAGCAGAGTTAAATACCATTAAATTATTGCATATGATATTGAAAAATGAAAACCATCCTAACTCATGTGACACTTATGAAAACCATTCTCGGGCTCTCTTTTATCAGCTCAAACAATTAGGATGAACTGATTGATTGAATCATACCAATGCCTCTCCAAGGCCAAGAGTTCAATTCATAACACCTCCATTCTAAAATTCAGTTAAATTTCACCTCCACTGAAGATGCAGATTTGAGTTTTTTCCACTTGAAAATTGTTCACAATTCCTCGGCCTTCCCAAACAACTTAAGCTCGTAGAATAAGTTGGCACTTGACAGACACAATACTTTTAGCTCACTAATTAGAATCAACCAGCATCCAGCAAAGACAAATTCTTACTTTGCTTTGCAGTCATTACAAGCAAAAGCTGTGAAGTATTTGCTTATAATTCATAGACAAATGTTAAATGTTAAATAACAGTGCAAAAAGAACAAAGCCAAATGGCATATTCTTACCACCAATATATTCATGCAAGATTGTGTATGCTGAGCATTTTCTGCAGATTTTTGAGCTGTTGTTTCTAGGAGAATTGTTTTTACATGCTCCTTGTTAAAAAGCAAATAAGAGCATTTCACAGAGAAGGTATTCAAAAACTCATAGAGTCGATGTTTTTCTCCAAGTATTTTAAGCAAATCATCCTGCAAACAAAAAAAAAAGCTAAAATCAGTAAAGAACAAACTACAAGGTACAGCTTCTTTCTTTCTTTCAGGAAAATAAAAATAAGACAATTTTGTCAGAGTTATAAGAATGAGATTATATTTTAAATGTTGAAACTTGTAATATTGCTCCACATCATAGACCTCCTCCTAAAAGTAAATACTGTTTGGAATTATGGCACTGAACGTATGCAGTTTGCTGTTATTGGCACATATAACACATGTTCATAATGGCTTAAGGAGAAAAGACACATAGACAAACAAATGACATATCAACATCAACTTCTGAACCTCGTTAAACTGTTTTGTGTTGAAGTGTAGTTTAGTAGATGCTAAAAGAGCAATTATATTGGTTGTGCAGAAGATTAGACTAAATAGAGAATGCATTACATAATAAGGTTAACACTAGATTACTATGTTGACAAGGGCTAGTAAAAGTCGAATCCACAGGCAGGTTAAATGAACAATTAATCAGATTCACAGCCAAAAAAGGTAAAAACACATAAAGGGCATAGTCTATTGGCAGTACAATCTATGGTAGCAACTATTGACAGGGCCAGAAAAAAATCAGACATATACATGGAGAAAATTGTGACCTGAATTCAGGGGGAGTAGGTAAGTGATATATATCAAAGGATTAGTTCTCGTATTTTTGAAGACTAATGCACACAATTTGAAACCATGGTTTCCCAAATAAATACCGCCAACATATCTATCGGCTATTGGTTATTTTACCCGGTGGGCACGAGCTTGATGGAGGCTAGTATTTGGATCAACAAGATTTGTCAAAATCTTCCAGATATTAGCATCTTTTAATTGATCCAGAATTAGGAAACTCTCTTCAGCTTTTACAGGGTCAGCAAACGAACGAGACATTACTCTGAAACAGAAAAGAATCTTCTTTTGCACCTCGGGAATATCTTTATCCTGCATTTAAATGAGAATCAATTCCTTTTCCTTGAAAGATTTCGTTTGATAATATCATTCCAATCTCCAATATCAAATACCTGACTCAACTGCCTCAAAGACAGATACTTCTGCATCTCTTGCTGTAACCTGTACCAAACAGGTATAGTTAAAAGGGAAAACTTGTATTGCTCACTGATGTTGAGACACTGAAGTTTTATAAGCCATCTGCTCATCACAGAAATAAATCAAGCTTACCGTTGTTTCTGCTCCAGTATTTTCTCAAGAGCTTTTACCTCCACTCTATCAAATCCAGAGAAAACTCCAATCCAATGTTTAGCAATAACACTGACTGAAAATTCTACAGGAAACAGTGATCCACACAGAACAGACTCAATTATATCAGATCTGCAAAAGAATATGAAAAAGAGAAACATCCGTGATTAGAACTCTAACACTACAAAAAACACAAAGAAACCGATTTTGCACTTTAAAAAGTTATGCAGTAGAGTATTGACAAAAAAAACCAACACAACAAACTACAGCGAGGAAATCACTGGCCTTATGTAACACAAATAGATAGCCAAAGACACTTGTGCCCTCCTAGTAGTACAGCACAGATTTTAAGAATCACGAGATCTTTTTTTCTTGAAAGGCATAAACTTTTTACTGAAAATAAAAAAAACTAAATAAAACAAAATCCATATTATAATCAATATGAAAATACAGAATATATACTAAAGATTCATTTTAATCCACTGTTCTATCCGTTTTTCTACACTATCCAATCATGCATAGCCAAACCATTATAGAAGTTTGATTTTCATAAATCACTACTACTAAAATGGGGGTCATACTCTTCTAAGGATTGACCAATTCTTACACTCATAGTACTAAAATACATTTCAAACATATATCTGACCTTAAAATATAGATATTTGTGGTTGATGATTATTCAAAATGTTACCTATTCTCTCAGCTTATTCAAAATAAAAATTTACTTACGTAGAAAAAAATGGATCCATAAATAATACTAAAATAGACATATCGTATTGTGTAATAATTGATGGGCACTCATCTCAAGTGACTACTCAATATTCTACTAGAGTCTGAGGTAATCAAACCTTGTTACATAGCATTAGTTGGATTAAACAAATATTTTACTTTATTTAATATAAATAATTCATTTTAATAGAAAAAAAAAATAGTTCAAATCAATTTGCTAAACAAAGTGTTTCCATTAGGCTTCTAAAATAAAGTTTCAAGGAAAGGGGCCAGTCATTACTTTATTGTTAACACAAAAAACTGTACTAAAGAATAAGATGATGATGATGATGATGATGATAATGATGGAATGCAGTCCAAATAAGTGCTAAGGCGGTAAAGAATATAGCACTAGTATTTCACCGGAAATCTTTGTCATAGAAACATCTAAGAATCCTCCCAGGAATCCAGTTGTATTCATTAGGATTGACAGTATCACTGCTCTTTTCACAAACAACTCTATACACTTCAGCTAATCTTTCCATTGTATACTTTTTAACAAGTAGCTGCAAATGCAAAGGTAAATGATGAATTGGATACTGTAGTTAAAATAATCAAACAGTTAATTGTGATGTAGAAACAAAAAAAAAAAACATTTAAGAGTATACATACAGATTTATCACGGAGCCGTTCTGAAACAAGTTTCACAGTTTCAAGTGGAACCGCATTTAGGGCATGACATGTCACATCACAGATAACAGCCACAACTTGTTTTCGAACATTTTCATCAAAGTCCAGCAGCCGTTCACAAAGGGCAGCTAAGATTGATTCAATTAAAATCAGCAGATATAGGACAACAATAAAAGGAAACAAATAAAAGACTGAATGTATGAACATGTATTTGATGCACTCACATATTATTAGAGGAGCTTCAGCTCTGAAAGGATTCAACAGCAGACATTTCTTTACATGCTCAAGGACAGACATGCGGACATCAACAACTCTATCAGTCAACCTCTTCAAAAATTCTGAAAATATGGGCTGAAATGCTTCAGAAATGGAAGATCCAGGAAGAGAAATTATGTCGCCAACCAAGTTCATAGCTTTCAAACGGGTTTCCAGCTGGTCAGACTACAAATTCCAAATTACAAGTGAGAATCCCAACAATTTTGCTAAAGCCATTGACAAAATATACGAGAAATAAAAATAACTATGACTTTAACAGTACAACTTCATACTTTACAAAACTCAGAACCTTCACAACATATAACGCATAAATTAATCCCAAAAATTTTTGTTTATTAACATAGCAACAAGGCTACTATATCAGAAATAAATGGCACTGTTCAAAAAGACATGGGCAGTCCATGTTAGCATCCAGTCCCCAACTAGGAAGGAGTACGGCAGGACTAATAAGGATGGGCACAGTTAGCTGGGCATTGTCAGTATATTTGTTAATATAACACAGCTGCTGTGACGGCATCATGTCATAATGTGGCTGGAAGCAGCAATAAGCCAGTGTTTAATTTTCACAAAGTGGCTGTCAAACCAGCTTTCACATGACCCAGCCCAATTTTATGAATCCTTCATTCACGTCCTACCCTTGTGGCCTCTCACTCACCGCATTCTCAAATCCTCCCACCCCCTCCTCTCCTTGTTCCTTCTTACTACTCAAAGCCTCCTTTTTGCAAATACTGACATTGGGGATCTCCCTACTCTCTGGCTTCTCTTTGCACATTCTGAATTCTGACTTTGGCCATGCACCTCTGCCTTGTGAGCTGAGTTCAGCAATCTGTGACTGCATTCTGGTCCCTGGTCATCTGCATCTATGCCTTGTTTGCTGATTTTGGCCTTCTGTAACTGAATTCTGATCTCTTCCTTGGTTCTGATTTCAGCCGATTGCATCTATTCCTCAAGTTTTGATTTCAACTATAGAGGTTATCACATCTCTATCACTCTGTTCTCTGTTTTATGTCCTTATGATTTATCGGTGATATGTGTATGAAACTTCAATTTAAGTGTAGCTAAATTTTGTGATTCATAAGTTATTAATGTTGTGTGTTTGTTTAGTATATATGTAATGTATCTTCAAGTATAATTCTGTATTTTCAATGATAACACAATCCATGTTAGAAATACCAACCCTACTTCCTCCAATTTTCCAACTCCCTCTTGATCTTAGGTAGGACCTCAATTTTGACAGCATTGACTCTACATCTGTCACACCATTAGTCGTGACATGGGATAATGTCAAAATTGAAGGCTGTCTATCAAACTTTTAGGGATAATGTCAAAATTGATCTCCCTTTTTATCATTAGACAGTGTGAAACCCTTCTAAAGAAGCTAAATCACACACTTCTCTCACAGATCTCTCCTCTGTTTACAGTGGGTGCATTTCCAACTAACTCACAACTAAAGCACTCCTGCTCACTGTTCTGTGATTACTATTCTGTTTATGTCCTTTGCTCCGTTCTGCTCACATGAGAAAGGAGTTTCTTGCTATGTTATTTTCATTCTTTTATATTAACTGACTCTGGTTACTTATTTCTATTTCTATGATAGGTTTAACATTATGAGTTTCAGGTATCAATGATGAATGGCTTTACCTTTAGATAATTTTTTATTTGAACATTATAAATATGTATTATCAATGATCTAATTTACATCTATAAATTTCATAATGATGGTCATCCTGTTATAGTAATAAGTTAATTAATTAGGCTGTTATAGAGAGACAGAAAAGAAGGCAGCTAGTTGGTTTTCGTGTTGTGGAGAGAAACTAGGCTCTAAAATCGCCATAATTTTCAGCCAAAAAGTTTACTTTGTACTATGGGTTTCCGTCATCCAGAGGAGTCTGTTGAATAAAAATCTTATTTTCTTTTGTTAATCCCAATTCTTTGAACCAGTTTCTATCACTTTAACATCAGCCAGGAAAGAAAACTAAATTACTATTTACCAGTAGCTCTCCAGTCACATAGGGGAGAACTCCAGACAAGATCTGAGGAGCACAGCAATATAGATCATAGATAACTCCATGGTATTCCACTTGATTGTTCACCGGCTTGCTATCTCCAGACATTAGTGATAGCAAAAATTGTTTAATGCTGGGTTCAAGTTTTCCTACACATTGCTGTATGACATTCATAGCAAGCCTCCTTGCAGCCATATTAACAGCCTGGAATTAAATATTGACATCACCAAGTTTTTTAATAATATTAGAGCAATACGAGAATCAGCTATCTTCCTTTAACAGGAAATTGATTTATGAAAGAAATACTTACTTTTTTTTCACGGCCTAATTTAGACAGCAGAATAGATAAAAGATCTTCACGCACATCCTCACTCTCTTCTAAGAGAACCACCATTATAGTTTGCATAGAAGACAGAACACTTTCTGGATGATCATCTCTAAGCATAAAAAAAAAATATACATATAGGCATCGTTAACAATACTAAGACGGATAAACAAAGAAAAACTGACATACAATAAAATGGCTAAGTCATTTAAAGTTTCAACAACAACAACAATCAAGCCTTGTCCAACTAGGTAGACAGTTTATATAGCAGGACATCACTTCCCTAACCAAAGATTCAAATTCCAAGGACACAAAAAGATGTATGATTTGTCAAATTATCTTTACTCCATTTCTCATTATTTTATGATTGGCAAAGAGAAAAAATGATCCAGAAAAAAATAAAATACTACAAATTATCTATTCTGTAATCTTGGAAGTGAATTGCAGAAACTTGCAGGAGTAAACCTGCATTTGTTGCCCTTAAATTGGCCCACATCTCATAATTCAATAAAGACTATGATAAACAAACCTGGCAACTGCAAAGAAAATACTGAACATTTCATTCACCAGATCATTGCATTCAAGATCCAACATCACAACACATGATCTATATTTGGCGAGAGTCTCCAATATAACAACTCTCCGGCCAAAGGACGCACCGTTGGTATCACTTAGACCTCTAAAAGTACCCACAAACAAGTGGAAGATATCCTGCAAGGAGGTTCAACAAAGATCAGGAAAAAGGATAATCGCTAATTGTGTTCCCAACTTTTTTTGTGGCTGAAACAGAAAGTGAAATCATTTTAGCAGTAAAATAGAAGACAAACAATAATTAGACAATCTAAGTACATGAAAGGAACCTTTAGAATGTCATCACTGTAGGGAGCTTCAGGTGCAGTGATCCGAGTTATCTCACAAACACATGTTGCAACTAGAAGCTTGACATCCCTATCTTGGTGCTTCAGCAGTTCTGGCTTAACAATTGCATTAAAAAAAGGCTTCATTGACTCCAATGTTGACGTTGAAGGTGACTGGTCCAATTCAGCAAGACATGGGGTTGCTTGCTGCATGTGGAACAAATATTGAGGGCCAAGGGGGATTAGCAATTACCAAAACCAAAGGCCCGGTAGCTTTATAACAACCTACTTTCTCAAGACTACATCCATATGAGCAACTTAACAATCCAGTCCATCATTAAAAATCACAGTCTGATATACGTCCTCTCTTCATATTTTTATTCTATTAAAAGACTTTATAGTTGATCTAGTAATCGAACTCGAGTGAGCAACTCCTTCAATCTCAAATGCAAATAAACATGAATGTTGCAAAATAGGAAGAAAGAATTGTAAATGACAATTTAGTTCTTATCAGTATCATCACTATCCAAAACATAGGCAACTTGTTAAGAATAAATTACAGCACAAGAAAAGTAAACGCCCTGGTTAACAACTTCTCATATGTTAGCGCACGGATTCAAAATTACCCTAACTCGAAAGATTCTCATCCAAATCATCATAAATATCTCCACCGAGCATATTAAATCTGCAAATTGTTCTTCTCAATCAAATAAGACATTAAAGCAGTAAATTCGGCGGAACAAAGGCCCGCCAAATTGAATGCGTCGAAGCTAAAACCAATCCTATTTCCTAAAAAGAAATCGCCAAATAAGAAAAATCGTGAGTGTAGTTTCCTATTATTTTGAAACAGAAAGCAACGGATATAAGGAAGAGATAAGAGAGAAGAAAGTCCTGAATTGGAAAAGGTAAAATTAATGGAGGTTTTGAGAGGTGGCGAAGAGAGAGAATTGGGGAATTGAAAGGAAAAATGCAAACCTTCAAGAGCTTGACGATAGCGTCTTTGGAGGAAGGAAGAGTCTCGAGCTTGGATCCCAGCTCCTTGAGTTGCAGGTGAGGCTTCTGAGCCATAATTCCTCTATTGACTAAACGCTGTCGTTTCAGTGCTCTTTCATGGACTTGGAGGGAAGAGGAGAGAAAGAGAAAAGAAAGAGGGTTTTGGTTTTGGTTTTGGCTCCGATGTTTATGTTTTGTTCTGTCCACACCCCATTCACTCGCCTTCTGATTTTCGAACACCCAACTCAACTTTTTTATTTCACATGCAGTAATTGTAATTAATTAACTTAATTAATTAATTAATTAACTTAACACCGTCGCTTTTTTTTTTCTCTAAATAATAAATATATCTTTTGTGTTGGCGTCAATCTTTTTAGGATATTTTCGGATCTTTCCTTTATTGTTTTACTCTTTTAACCTTTTCTTGCACTCGCAGCCAGAGAGCAATTACTAAACATAAATTATAATTTTTTAGGTTATAAATACTTATAAATATCACATTTGTTTTTTGTGTCAGCCTTTCAAAGAAATAGATACAAAATAGACTTTTGGTTAGTTTAAAAGGAAAATAATTAATGAAATTGTTTATTTCCATAAATCAAGAATTAATATTTATATAGAATAAATTAAACATGTCTTAATATAACACGGTATCACATGTGGACACTTGTTAAATTGCCTTTTAAAATTATAAATGGATACTAAATTTAAATAAAATTACTATATATGATAAATAATAATTTAATTCCAAAGTTTTGAACTAATTTTAATAGTTATTTATTTATTTATTTCCATTTATATGAACTTGAATCATTACGCTATCAATTAAAAAAAACTTATATGAATTTAGTGTGTGAAATCTATTCCATCCCATCAATAAAAAATATACTATAATTACTGTTGAAATAACCATGCTATTGTTGTTCCAATATTCTCACTTTTGGTTTATGTTTTTGTGGTTTGCTTTGGCTGTTTTGACATGCATGAAAGGCAACCAATTGCTAGTCATATGCTTACCGAACAAAAAAAAAACAATAAATTAAAAAAAAATTTGAAAGTGCTAAAATAAAAAACTTAATTTTTCGTACAGATTTATAAATTGTGTCCTTTGTTCTCATTTATAAACTGTCATATGTAAAAATCAGGGATTGAACTTGAAATTTAGGATCAAAGAAATTTTATTACAAATTTTGTATGGTTAATTGCATGGTTGTTAAGGCATGACGGCTCAACAGTTTGAAAGGTTTACAGTGTAAAAAATAGGTCTTTTATTTAAAATTTATTTTTTGAGTTATTTTTTGTTTGTAAAATTATTATAATTAATTTCATTTAACATTTCTTTTTTGATAGATAGTAGGACTAATCTGTTTAATCTTTATTGAGACATTGTTAATTTTAAATAAATTTTTATTATCTTTAGCTTTGAAAAACTATTTTCAACTAAAATTGGCACTAAAATTGTTAACATTATTCTATGAGTTATATGTGCATTTGAAAAATAATTTATTCTTTTTATATAATTAAGAATGTCAAATAATTTATCATTTTCCAAACTTATAATTTTTCTTAAAATATTTAATTATGAAATTAAATCAAATCCATCAATATTTAACGAATTATCATGTTTTAAAGATTTTTCAAGATTTTAGCATTTTTATTTCAAAAATGAAATATCTACACACTGTAATACACAAAACATTTTCTCTTTTTTGTTCATAGTTTATTTTTGTTATGCAATTAAAGTCTCAATTCTTCCTTTCTTTTGAATTTTTGAATACACTGATTCAAATGTTCTAGTTGGCATATTTATATATTTTTATATGAAATAAAAAATGATAACATATAAAACACTACTAAAGATAAATATATAAAACGAATGAATTAAAACAATAAAATATGTTTTGGTTGTCAAGAAAATAAACTCGGTATTAGTAATAGTAGTAGTAGATTTGCAGTATCTTGAAGTCTAAAGTCTTTTGTTCGTTTTTAAGTTTCAACTCTTTTTTACAAACTTGCAAAGTTATTTATTTTAAGATTAATCATTAAAAAAATAATTTAAAAAATACTACTCTTCTAAACTCGATAATAAATTTATTTTTTATAAACTTGAATTATTTTTTTACATAAAACTCAACTTTTTTAAAATATAATTTTATAATTAATTTAATAAAAAAATATTGGAACCTTCTTATCTTTGAAGCTTAAAACGAGTGCTTTAATGGCATTACCCTTGACCATGAGTTAAAGTTTTTATAATTAGTACAACAAGCAAGTCTATTTTAGTATTTGATATGGGTTTAAATAAATTTTCTTGGAAAATCCAATCAATCACCCGATGATTAAAGTAGAATGTTAATGAGTTAGTGGTGTAAGAATTTAATTTTATTTATTTGCACCGTGTTCTTGCATATATTTACTATTTATGTGGAATACCAACTGTGGATTTGTGATGTTTTATACATTTCTTATTTTTTAAAATTTTATATACATAACATAATTTTATTTATTAATTTCAAAACAACAATAGAATCAATTCGTTTAATTATTAATATAGTGATTCAACTACTTTAAATACCTCAACATTTATAATTTTAAGTTTATTAAAATGTATAAATTACATTACATAAATTTTTTATTTAATATATATATATATATATATACTATTAAAACCATTGGTCCATTACTATTTTAAAAATAAATTTTACACATAACATAATTTTATTTATCCATATTCCATACTATAATTTTCATATAAAATATGTAATATTTAAATATAAATAAATGTAAGGATAGTAAAGATAATATATTTTGTATACAACTAGCAAAAATACATGTGCAACCGCAGCACCTGTGTATTCGCATTTTTTTATTTTTATAAGAATTTGAGTTAATATCAATGATATTTACTTTTGAAATACACATAATAAATTTTAAAATAGTTATTAAATAGAATAATTGTTAAAAATAAGTTTTTTCGAATAACGGTCAAAATAAAAGAGATTTAAAAAATGGTTAAAGATAAACTAATTATAAAATAATTAAATTTTCAAATAATAATTAAGGATAAAATTAGAAAACAAAGAGTGGACACAAAAAAGACAATCTTCTTCATATATTGAATGGGACACAAAAGTCGGTCAAAACTAATTATATTTCTCCATGTATACACAATGTTCCCTTAAAATAATGTAATATTTAGATTTTTTTTCAGTGTATATAAATTATTTTCTTGACAGATTTAAATATATAAGGCACAAATCATACTTTAATTTACAAAAATTATAATTTAATAGAAAAAAAATTGATGCATGTGTTTGAATTTTTTTTTCATACTTTTAAATCAATATCAATTTGAATTGTGGAAATATGTGAAATAAAAAAATATAAGTTATAAAAAAATAAATATTAAAGTAAAAAAAGTAAACTATTTATAATAAAAATTAAATATCAAAGTAAAAAAATAATAAAATTAAACAGTATTGTTTTATCATTTATTTTTAAAAAACTGAACTTCTATTGGTTAACTGTTAACTAATTGAATTATGTATTTTATTTTCTCATTTTTATTCAATGGTCTCTTATCATAAACACCGCGCACACTCCATTCTTTAATTCAATCACCACCATTGAGACAATGACCGTGAGTTTCTCATCTCTGTCACTACTATATAAGGTCATGTTGCATTGTTCTCGTCATCCCACCTTACCACCTTCCCTGCAATTCTAACACCTCACACCCCACCCAAGTGACATGTTTTTGTTTGAACCTTAACTCTAACTAACATTTTATCATTCTCTTACATGTCTTTTACATTTTTATCATTTTCTTATACTCGTTGTTTCACTACTTCCATTTCACTTTTTTTTCATCGTCTTATAATATTTTTCTTAAATATTTAGGCTTTTACCAATTTCGGAACTCTATGTTCTCCACTTTGACAAAATAGTTATTTGTGTGAAAGGTGAATACAAACCAATTTAAGCTTGTCATTTGAATGTTTTTTTATTGAAAGTATACAATTTGTTTATGTTATTGTTTATACACTTGTTATATCTAATTTGAGGAAAAACATTATGTTTCAATTGTTTAAGAGGAAACTCACGATTGTGGTGTTGGTGTTTAAAAAACTTTTGGGTGAGACATTTTTACGCACATTACAAAAGCGACTCTTCTTTTGCTCTATATTAATTAATTATGAAAGTGTAAAAATTTCCCTTAAATTTCCTCCTCCTTTTCTGAAGGTGTTATAAAATTCAGCAAAACTAAAGAGTATTTCAGTTCAGTTCTGTTCAATTCGGTTCGATTAGGTTTAGTTCAGCTCGGTTCAATTCGGTTCGGTTCGGTTCAATTCGGTTTAGTCCAGTTCGGTTTGGATCAAAGTTGTTCGGTTCGGTTCAGTTCAATAAAGAATATATAATGAATTCTTAAAATAGTTGTTAAATATAAAATTAGAAAAATAAAATATGTACATAAGAGAAGTTCTTAAAACAACTATTGAAGACAGAAGAGGTTTTTAGGCTAACAGTTAAAAGTAAACTATTTATAAAATAATTAGTTTTAAAAATAATAATTAAAGGTAAAATTAGAATAACGAAATATGGACACAAAAGAAAATATCCTCTTTATATATTGTTATAGATGAAAAAAATTAGTCTAACTAAACTTAACTATGATTATCTGTATTATATTAAAGTAAAAAAAAAAACTAAATTATTTATAATAAAAATTAAATATTAAAGTAAAAAAATTATTATTTTTTCATTATCTTATAATATTTTTCTTAAATATTTAGGCTTTTACCAATTTCGGAACTCTATGTTCTCCACTGTGACAAAATAGTTATTTCCGTGAGAGGTGAATACAAACATTTTTAAGTTTGTCTTGTTTTTATTGAAAGTATACAGTTTGTTTATGTTATTGTTTATACACTTGCTATATTTAATTTGGGGAAAAATATTATGTTTCAATTATTTAAGAGGGACATTTTTTACGCACATTACAAAACGAATTTCCTTTGTTCTATGTTAATTAATTATGAAAGTGTAAAATTTTTCCTTAGATTTTCTCCTATTTTTTTGAAGGTGTTTTGAAATTCAGCAAAAGTAAAGTATTTATGTTCAGTTTGGTTCAATTCGGTTCAATTTGGTTCGATTCGGTTCGATTCAATTTTGTTTGATTCAATCTGGTTCGGTTCAGTTCAGTGTGGTTAGGTTCGGTTTAGTGTGGTTCGGTTTGGTTTAGTGGGTTTGGTTCAATTTAATGCGGTTTAGTTTGATCTGGTCTAGTTCAGTTTGGTTTGGTTCGGTTAGGTTTAGTTCAATGCGGTTCTGTCGGTTCAGTCTAGTGTAGTTTGGTTCTGTTCAATTCGTTTCGGTTCAGTTCAGTGCGGTTCAGTTTGCTCCAGTCTGGTTCTGTTCGGTTTAGTGCAGTTCGGTTCGGTTCGGTCCAATCCGGTTTGGTCTGATTCAGTTTGATCCAGTTCGGTTCAGTTCAATTCGATTTGGTTCGGTTTACTTTGGTTCGGTTTAGTGTGGGTTAGTTCGTTTCATTATGGTTCGGTTTGGTTCAGTGCAGTTCGGCTCGACCCGGTCTGGTTCGATTCGGTTCAGCCTGGTTCGATTTGGTTCAATTCGGTTCCATTCGGTTCGATGCGGTTTAATTCGGTCTGGATCGATTCGGTTCGGTTCAATTTGATTCGGTTTGGTTCAATTTAGTTCAACAAAGAATATATAATGAATTTTTAAAATAGTTGTTAGATGTAAAATTAAAAAAATAAAATATGTATAAAAGAGAAGTTTTTGAAATAACTGTTGAAGATAAAAGAAGTTTTTAGACTAACAGTACAAAGTAAACTATGGTCCCTTATCCAAACTTTTGACCAATATATTGTTTTTAAGCGAAATTTGGAATTAGTCCCTTATCCAAACTTTTGACCAATTTAGTCCTTCATTTTTAAAACGGTATGAATTTAGTCATTTTAACAAAATTTTGTTAAGTTTATCTGACATTTGAAGCGCATTTCATGATAGTATTTGAGTTATTTACACAGTTTGATACATTTTTGCTTCAATGTTAACTCAAATATTATCATAAAATGTGTTTAAAGTGTCAAATAAACTTAATAAAATTTGGTAAGAATGACTAAATCCATGCATTTCTAAAGATGAAGGACTAAATTGATACAAAGTTTCGAAGAGGGACTAATTTCAAAATTCACTGAAACTTGAGGAACCAAAAACATATTTAACCCTTAAATTAATTATAAAATTATGTTTAAACAACATTTTTGATTATTTTTTTACTAATATATTTTTTATTAAATTGATTATAAAATTATGCTTAAAAGAAAATCTCAAAAAAATATTTTATTATTAATATAACTATTATTAATATTTCGGTATTTTTATTTACAAGTTTCTAAAGTTTTTTTTTATATATCTGGATGAAGAACCGTAAAATTTTTATAAAATTATTAATTGAATTAGGGTTTAGTCTTCTTGTGGATAATAGATCAATCGGAGTATAATTCAAAGTTTGATATTTTTGTAAAAAGATAATTTAAGTTTAAGAAAAAAAAAATATTATCAAGTTGAGAAGAACAGTAATATTTTTTTAAAATTATTTTTATTAATGATTAATCTTAAAATAAACTCTACATGGTTGTGAAAAAGTTGAGACTTTAAAAAAGTAAAACACTTTAAATTTTAAGATTCAACAAATCTACTATTGATTTTACTTCTCTCACAACCAGAACCAGACTTTATTATTTTAACACATTTATTTTATATACTTATCTTTACTAGTTTTTTATATTATAATATTTTATTTCATATAAAAATATATAAACATATCAATTAGAAAATTTTAATCCCGCTATTCAAAAATTCAAAAAAAGAGAAAAATTGAGGTTTTAATTGCATCACAAAAATGACCTATGAATAAATTCATAGAAATTTATACGAAAAATGAATTAGAAAATACAGGTGGGTCAGTCATGTCTAGGGATGGCAAAAATATTCATGCTCGTGGGTGCCCGTCGATAAAATTCGTGACAAATAGTTGGTACCCGCAGGTATTTGTTGTCTGCGGGTAGTAGATATTTTAATACCCGCTTATAAACGGGTCGGGTGCGGATATCATACTATCCATACCCGCAGATACCTGTTACCCGTAAAAAATTAAAATTATATTTTATTAGGTTAAATTGAATTATAATTAAAATTTAATTTATATTTTATTAGATTAAATTAAATTTAATTAAAATTTAATTTAATTTATATTTTGTTTTACATTTTTTTTGTAATTTTATTTAAATTTAATGTTAAATATTTATAAAATATATTTTTTAAATATTTATGGGTATCCACGAGTATCCGCGGATTTTAAAATATTCGCGGATATTTTTTAAACAGTACCCGCACGGGTGCCGGGATAGGTAGCGGACAAATTTTTTGTTGTGGGTAAGCACTATCCGTGTCTAATCCGACCTGTTGTCATCCTTAACCATGTCATAAGAAAGATTAAATAAATTAGGGTTAAATATGTTTCTGGTCCCTCAAGTTTAAGCGAAATTTTGAATTAGTTCCTCATCAAAACTTTCGACTAATTTAGTCCTTCATCTTTAAAAATATATGAATTTAGTCCTTTTAACAAAATTTTGTTTAGTTTATCTGACGTTTGAAGCGAATTTCATGATAGTATTTGAGTTATTTACATCGTTTGATACATTTTTGCTTCAATGTTAACTCAAATATTATCATAAAATGTGTTTAAAATGTCAAAAAAATTTAATAAAATTTGATAAAAATGATTAAATCTACGCATTTCTAAAGATGAAGTACTAAATGGTACAAAGTTTTGAAGAAAGACTAATTTCAAAATTCACTGAAACTTGAGAGACCAAAAACATATTTAACCCAATAAATTAACCTTATTATCTATTTTATCTATTGAAAAATAAATATTAAATAAAATTAATTATAATAATTTAATAAATAATTTTGTATAAAAAAACTTAAAAAATAAATTTAAAATAAAAGATTTCATTTTTTAAATTTGTTTTAAGTCTTCCAAACTCTTGAATATGAATGCAATCGATCCATTTTAACATGATAAAGATTCCAACCTTGGTGATTCATGTTTTGAAACAATTTTTTTCATGAGTTTGTGTATTTTTGAGCATGCATATCTTCTCCATGTCCCCAAAGCTTAAATGTTATGAAGCATGTTAGCGAATGAAATTGGATGCAGGAGAAGTGTGGTTGAAAGTTATATGCATGCAGATGCAGTAAATGGAAGATGCAATTCCCCTGCTGCACGTTAAGAGAATGGGAAGAGAAATGTTGTGTACTGTTTGACTGCAAGATCAGTGACATTAAACTGCTGCTTCGGTTCCACGCATTAATTAATTAATTAATTAGCTACAAAAGAAGAGACTCCAACGAATTTCAAGAATTTATTTCATTTCCTAAGTCAACTCACTGCTCAATCTCATCAACCACCTGACACAATAGTAATGTCACACCACACGCTACTCAACCATCTCACACATTACTCACATTAATTATTTCAACCCAAAATCAATGCCCCCACTCATATTTTATGTTTTCTAACTTAACAATCTTTTATAGAAAATAGTTATCGAATTTCTAAAAGCTTTTCCAAAACCACCTCGTTCAATGCTTCCATAGCATAGTGGTAGTGCGTTCGCTTCGTAAGCGAAAGGTCGCGAGTTCGATCCTCGCTGGGAGCTTTTTCTTTTTCAAAAATCGTTTTATTTATTTATTTATTTATTCATGTTATACGTTAATGACAGTACTATCTAACAAGTATCTCATTTTTAGTGGCTGAAACAGTGGCAACTTTAAGGGAACAACAGACAAACCACATTAAAAAACATCAGAATATCCAACACACAAGAGAAGTTATTGCATAGATTAACATAGACATAATTAGGATTAGGAATATCACAACTCCTTAATCCCATCCATTATAAAAGTTTACTACCAACGGTACTTTAATTACCGAGAGTTAAGCTAGTTAATTAAAGTCGTTGTCTTCATCTTCTTCTTCTTCTCTTGACTCATACTCAGAACTACTCAACACTCGTCACCATCATTAATTCACATGGAGCGAGAATTCGGTTCAGTACTTGGCATTCCATGGTGATGAGAGGACGCAGCGTTGGGTGGCGCAACGTAAGTCCCCATTGCAGCACCATAGTATCCATTGGGGTGAAACTGTGGAGGCACAAAAGCAGTGGGAACCCCAACACCCATAGGGGCGTATTCAATGGTCCTCTTCCCCAGCGATTCACCTCTCATGGAGGTTCGGTCACCCTCAAGCTCACGATACCTGTGAAGGTACATGGTCAGTGGTTCCATGTAGTCATCAAATCCAAGCTTGCTCATGGCCCAAAGCACATCCTCAGCAGTTATGGTCTTGCGCTGTTCCCTCTGGCAACGCTCGTTTGCCTCTCCGGTGATGAAGCTGATGTACTCAGACACACACTCTTGAATTGTCTCTTTGGCATCATCAGAGATCTTGGCATGTGGGGGGAGAATCTTCCGCATGATCCTAATCACATTTGCGATTGGCATGAAACGGTCTTGCTCCCTCACGGTGCATTCGTTGGTCTCATCAGCAGAGTGGTTGTTGTTGTTGCTGCTGTTCTCTCCTGATGCCTGCTGCCTCACGTTCATGTCTGGCACTGACGGCTTCAACCCTGTGAATACGTGAAGGTTAAGGTTATGCATATATAATAGTTTTTGGTTCATTTTATGTTACCGAAAAAACTACCTGAAAATGAATCGGTGGTGGATAGAAAAAGTTAGGGGATACACGTCAGGTTTTAACGAAGGTGATATGACCGAAAACCGAAAAGGAGTAAAAGGAGTGAGAGACTCACTTGAGAGCTTCAAACTGTGCTTTCTTGAGAAGAGGAATATGGGGAAAAGGACAAAAAACAGCTCTCAAGTCATAAGATTAATATTAAAGGGGACAGAGGATTCAAATAAACGGTCCTCTTTTTCACGGCTTTATTTTTGTTTTCATGCATTCGTCAGTGTGAAACGCATTTCAAAGACAAGGGGCTGGCTGCATCTGCATGCAACGCACCAGGATGGTCCACACTCGTTTTTTCTTTCAAACTTTTCTTTCAAGGAGAAAAATCAAAACAGTTCATTCACACCATTAGAGAGAAAACTATAGTGTTCAAAATAATGTATTTATAAAAAAAAAACAAAAAACAGAAGGGTTAGGGCTTGTTCAAAAATATTTATGGTTGGATTGGAATCTGCATAATGTATGTAGATATATTTGTCCGGCGAACACAGCATTGTCTTGGCCGGGAAGGAGGGTAAAAAAGAAGAGTTGTGGTGAGAGACAGATCCTTGTATTCTGATATATGATACTGCAGAATGCATGAATGCCACTTGTAACAAGCAAGTCAGAAACTGCATGCATGCATGCGTGCCACTTGTTCTATTCTAAAATGTAAAGCCATAACCCACTATTGTCATCATCTTCATTTCACCTTGTTGCTTTACAGAAACCAAACCACTCGCAGGCGCGCACTCAGATTAGGGAAACCGATGAAGAAAAAAATAAAAATAAAAATCAACCGCGCAGCTTCTAAGTTCAAAGTGACACACACACACACATATATCTATATATAGGATACGCAGATTTTGCGAAAAAGAAAGAGATCAGGAAATTAAATGCTGGAAATTAATGAAAGAACTGAATCCACTAAATGGCATCACGGGTCAGTGGATTTGGCAAGAAAATTAGGTGAAGACTGAAAAGAGAAATAGGTTACATGCATGGAAGAATCACCAAGACAGCTACTGCAGATTAAATATACATAGATATATTTCAGAAGTATATTAATATATACTACTGCTGGAGTCACATATACATATATGAAGTTAAAAAATTGATTAGAAATGAAAAGAAAGATGAAAATGACTGCAATAGAGAGAGAGAGAGAATAAAAATATTGGTAGTGTTATTCCACATAAATATTTGAATGGTTTACCAGCAGAGTTGGTGGTGTTGGGGAGCTTGCGGTAGCCATGAAAGCCTCCATTTTCCATGGTGACAGTGAAGTGATTGAAAAATGAAAATGAGAATGAAAGGGTTGGGTTGAGAGATAGCGTTGGAGTACTTGGCAAGTGTCGAGATTTATAGTGCTGAGTTTGGAACAACGTGTCGTTGAAGGCGATGCAAACGAGGAACGCGGCAATAGGCAATAGCCGGTCACAGACAATAAGACATCCCGTTATAAGGAACGGTCCTTTCGGATTGGAGACAGTGACGAGACCGACACCCGTAGGTTTTGTTTCCCTCCACATCGCATTAATGTAATGTTTGTTCTAAGTAAAAAGTGAACTGGTTTTGTTGATGGTTTCGAAAAATTAACATTAAAATATATTTATTATTAAAATTAATGAGTACTTAACTTTTTCATTTTCAAAAATAATTTCATATAATTATTATCATTACTTTGTCATTAAAATATATTTCCTCCTCTGTTTTTTTATTTGTTATGATGACAAATGTTTCACACTGTGTTCGTTTTCTGGAAAGTCATTAAAGGTCAATGGTTTAATAATAGCTTTCTTAGGAAACATGCACAGGTAGAGAAGAGTTAATAGATTTATGAAGGCAATACTTTCTCAGTTACCTGTGTGTTACGCTTTGTAGGTGGATTTGAAAGAGTAAATTTGATAGAAGAGAAAGTGAATGTAGAATTATTTGAATTAATGATTTATATGGAGTGAAATACACTCAATGTACACTTTGAAGAGTAAATAAAATGAGAAAATAAATGTGGAAATGAAAAAAATTATTTTATTTTAACTTTTTCTTTTTGATATAGAAGACATTTGTAAAGTGTAATAATTTTATCTTTAAATAAATTTAATTTTAAAAATAAATAATAATATGGTTAAATATGTTTTTTATTCTTTAATTTTTATTTAAAATTGGAATTGGTCCCTCTTAAAAATCTTGAATCAATTTAATTTTTTATATTTATAAATACGTGGATTTAGTCTTTTAAACCAAATTTTGTTAAGTTTATTTGAGGATTTGACATTTCAAACACATTTCATAGTATTTTAATTTGTTTACCTCGTTTGACACATGTTCACTTTAATATTAGTTGAAAAATTTAATAAAATTTGGTTAAAATGACTAAATACACATATTTACAGAGTTAAGAAATCAAATTGGTTCAAAATTCTCAGAAATTCTAATTTTAATTAAAAGTTGAAAGAGAAAAAACATATTTAACCCATAATAATAATAATGAATATATAATAATAATTTTGTATTTTTATTAATTAAAATGATTTTTTAATTTACTAATTTTAACACATAATTTTCTAACTTTTATAAACTCACGTCAAATCTCTTTGTTTCTCATCATATCTCCATTAATTCAAACAACCACAATTTCACCTCATTTTTTCTCTTAATTTTACTTCCCTAAATTTATATTCAAATAAGGAAAAGACTTAGAACCAAAGGAATTTGAGATAAAGTTTATAAAGTCGGTTAGTAATGTCATAGGTTTGATAAATTAAAAAATATTTTAATTGATAAAAATAAAAGAGTATCATATTGTCTTTGATCATACAAAATTAAATTAAATATAATTAATGTTAATTAATTAAAATGAAATGTGAGTTGTTATTTAAAGTAAAAAAAATAAAAATGATTAATTATTTAAAATAAAAAGGGATTTGTAGAAATAAAGATAATTAAATTTTGTTAAGTAATAATTAGATGTCAATAAATATTTAAAAGTATTATTATGAATATTAATACTATCATTATAATAATTAATAATAATATTAGTATAATTTTTAATATTATTATTTTTAACATTATTATAAGCGGATAGTTTTTTCTTCTAATTATTACTAATCTTCTCACAATAATAAGAAAATTATTTAGAATTTTGTGTGGATTGCGCATTTTGGCTCATTTGCAATGGAAGAAATCCATGTGTTAACATGCAAGGTACAGTCAACACAAGATTATACTTGAGCTATGGCAACAAACCTCAACTCGATGATTTTTTTTTTTCATATTCCATATTTTTTTTTAGTTTTATAAGCCTCATACATGACGATTAGACATTTGATTTTGTTTTCGTAAACAACTAAACTTGGTATGGAAAGTTATTTATTAACAAAGAGAATTAACGTGTGCAAACCACTATCAAGAAGAACAACCCACCTGAAAATCGACTCTCATTTATAACATGAGTGAGGAGAATTGATTCAGCTTATATATGAGAAGAGTATTGATTATTGGGTATAGAGGACGAGAAGAAAATCGATTCTTGGTGTTTTAGATGAGACAAAATTGATCCTCATATATGTTATAATATAAGAGAATCGATTTTCGTGTGACAGAGGTTCAATTTTTTTTCACAACTCGTCTTTTCTCCCAAAGTCGATTATGCTTCAGTTAGGAAAGAGAATAATTAATTATCCTATTGTATTTTTGAACAATTAAACGTGAGAGAATCAATTATCTCGTTCTCATAATTGATTCTCAACCTTCATGTTTGTTTGTTTTCTCCTTACCAATTCCTCCATCACTTCGCTCGTGAATAGTCCATTAAAATCACAGGGGCATATCTAGTATTTCGTTCAGGCCTCCGTGGTTTTCTTTTAAAATATTCTCATTTGTATGAAGGAATTTTGGTGAGTGTTACTCGCAAATCAACACTCGCATTTCCCTTCAAATTGGTCGAGCCAAACAAGCTTCCTACTCACTCCTCCTCGCTCGTGAACAGGAAACCCATCAAAGTAAACACATTGTTAATAAAATATCTTTCCAACTTTTATGTTTGGTTTAAGAGAATAATATTTAGATTTGAGATCTTTGATATAATATGAAGGGGAAACAAAGAAATAAAGTATTTAAAATAACAACTTCTTGAAAAGGATTGTTACATAAATGATGAATGGAATATGAACACACTTTAAACACTTAGAAATTTACACTACACACTTAAGAATTTCCTTAATTACCGATGGATTATTATCGACGATAATCAATATGCTGGTAAACTTAAATGTATTGACAACTTTTTTCAATAAATTTCACAAATTAATTTACCAACTAATATTTTTGTTGGTAACTTATCATTATAGTTACTAACGGTTAAAGCCATTGACATTATCCGTCGATAAATTATATTTTTGTCAATAATTTATCACTACAATTACTAACAATTAAAGATGTTTGCATAGTTTGTTGATAAATTTCAATTCTTATTACCGATGTATATATTTGTTGGTAAATTATCATTACAACTACAAAGAGTCTTATTTTGTTGGTAAATTTGTCACAAGTTTGGGTGACAATTTTTTTGCTCAATCAAATAATTTTTTTTTTTTTTGTATATAAAGGGAATATCGGTGAGAAGAAAAAGAGAACAAGAGAAGAAGAAAGGAGAACAATGGAACAAGAGAAGAGAATGAAAAGAGAACAAAAAGAGGAAGATGAGACAGAGGAGGTGGAAGTGACTCGACGATGACCCAGTGGTGACACTGCAAAGGGTGGGCGTTGACATAGAGTCGTGCCGGTGACGAGGAGGCATGCCAGTGACGAGGAGGTGTGACAATGATGTGGATGAATGTTAGTGATCCAATAATGACATAGAGGTAGAGGACGATAGTGATGGTGGTTGCCAAAGTTAAAGAAAGAGGTGGAGGAGGAGGAAGTGGAAGAAGAAAAAGATAAAAAAGGAAGACAAATAAGAGGATGAGTTGGAGTTGGTGGTGGTGACGGTGGTGGCACAACGATGGCGAGGAGGATAGGAGGAAGAGGATGACAAAATAAAGGAAAGAGAAAAGGAAGAAAAAGACTTAGTTGTATATTTCACCAACAACTTAAATTTGTCGGTAATTACCAACAAATATTTAGCGACGAGTACTTATAGACAAATTCATGGTCGTATGTAATTACATACAAATTTCTTTATCTATTAGCAAAGTTTATCGATAATCACTTTACTGACAAATTTTTAATTGTAAGGAATTCGTTGATAAACATGATTTACCAACAAATTTTTGCTATTATTGACTGATTACGTTTGTCAATAATATGTAAATTTCTTAGTGGGCTAACATTTATTTTACATTTATTTGAGAATTAAAGATTGATAATATCTTTTGAACATGAATAGTACTTACAAACGCTATACAATAACAATTAACTTCAATCTTGGCGACAAATATTCCATCTTCTATATTTATAATTTTTTTCTATTATTTTTTTTCATCATTAGAATTTCAACATTCTTTCAATAGTAAGTACATGAGTCAAGACTTGGGAGGTATGTAAGTGTGTATTCGTTTTGCCATTCGAGAGCTGAAACATGAGTTACAATCTCTTGAAAACTAAACCCATTTATTTGGTAAATAACATTTATGTTTCATGGAATGTAAAAATATCTTAAACGGCTGTTACAATCAAAGGAAAAACATACATGCTTTTATGTTTGCGTTGCATTCAAAAAGACCAACCTTGTGCAATAAAATTCCAAACATACACCAAATTTTTTAAAAAAAGATTGTTTAAAGTTTGTGCCTACACATGAATAAAGATATGCGAGGTATATAAATCTTAAAGAAAGATATCAAGAATTGTCATAATTTAATTTTACAATGGTATCTATTTTATGATATAACTTGTTTTAAATATGTGATTACACATGAGTTGATTTTTATTTGTATGCTTATTAAAAGAAATTTAGAAGTTGAGAAAATAAATTATAATTATTTTAAATTTTATAGTTTAATTTTTAAATAAAAAAAATCTGAAAAATGATTTATAAATTTAAAAAATCAATATATTTTGGAATTAAGTTTTAAAAGAATTTTAATTTAAATACTAATATTCAATTATCACTTCCGTCACTCGAAAATAATGTAACCTACTATGGTAAAATCACAAATATATTAAAAAATGTGTTTCGATGAGAGAAGGAAGTAAAGTAAACCAGGAATATATTTGCAGCACGTGTGTTGTGTTTTCAATTCAAAAATTGCGTGGTGGGTGTGGGCTTTCTCTTAATCATATCTCATACTTTCACATTTTTGGTTAGTCTAATTGAGACTCATTCAGGTTATTGACATGGATTGTTAGCATAGCAGGGCAAGCCAAAACAATCTCCTCTGACCGAACATTCAACGGTATTAACAAAACAACCTCAAACTATTTGCATTTCTGAATTTCTTTTGTCTGTTGGGTTTCTCGTATAAGTGTACTTGTTGAATCATTTCTTCATTGTTGATGTTCCTTCTATACCCTGTCACGTCGAGCACGAAATCAAATGCAAATTCTTTTGCTTTTCCGATCAATTTTTTATTGTTTTCAGCCTTTCTCAGCTTTATATCAACACTTCTGTTCTGCCCTTTGTGCAAGTCTTCACTTTTGTTTCGCAATTTTACCTACTTTAGTTAACAGTCATTTTAACCCCTTTTTCGGGTCTGTGTCTTTCCACAACAAGAACCCACATGTCAATCAGTTTATTTGTCACATCCCTTGTCAAGTAAAAAAGAAAACCCTCTTTTTTAATTATTGATAGAAGCATCTTTATAGTCTTCCCAAAGTTTTAAATTGCAGTCTGGGAACTCGAGAACAATACCAGTTAATGTAGCCAAAATTGATGTTGCAGATATTGAAAAACCCTTGACATTTTTTCTAATGTGTAGCATTTGGGTGGTAAACCGTTTTCTAAAACCTTGGTCTTTTTGAAATTGAGTTGAAAGTTGAAACAAATAATTCATGCTTCTATATAAGTGTGACAGACTACTGAAAATTGGTTTCAATGTTTTCCGTTCAATCAGGAAAATGGGCTGCGGAGACTGACCCTTTGTTTTCACTCTGGGTGGTGTTCCCTTTTTATAGGGAATTCAAGCTTAATAGTTTTATTCCCTTGGCAGTTAACATCAGAGAGCGGCAACCCTTGTTCCTGTTCCATCCATGTCAACCTCGATAGATTCATCCCTTACAGAAGCACAGATGACTGCAGAAGATCAAGTTCCAAAGATTGAACTGCTAACATGGACCAATGATGAGTATGATGGTGTTATTGTGGAAATGGACAAGCCTATGGATTCTGCAACCTTTTTGTCTATCCTCAGAGCTTCAATTTCACACTGGAAACAGCTGGTAGTCTCTCATACGGGTTCTTCATAGTTAACGATATCTTCCTGCTGATTTTATTCATTGGTCGGATACATACTGGGACATCTGCAAACCAGGCACAAGGCTTTTTCCATTTTAAAAATTGCATGTATATATACGTATTATATGTACTCCAGTTGTATGCAAAGAGGGAAACAAAACAAGCACTAAAATTGAGTTCTAGGTGATTGCATCACTGGCCTTCTTATCTTTCATTGCTCATATAGACTAGTTTCTTCTTTTTCATTAACTGTCGTTGATTATGCATGTGTATATTCTCTTTCATTCTGGTAATACTTGAATTCACCCAAAAATATCATTACTTCTGCTGACCCTCTCTATACAACAATGAAGTTATCTGCATAAACAACCTTCATTTCAATCTGCGTCGGCCTTAATTGACTTTATCCATAAGCAATGAAGTTTTCATAAAGTCCATTGTGTTTGAAATTAGCTTCAATTTTCATAAAACTAAATGTATTTGTCATAATGTGCAACTTGATTGACTCAAACTCACAATAGGGACGATTCAGAATATGAAAAATATTGGTTAGTATCGGGTATACAGTTTATCTTGACTACTTCTACTGGGAATCTAGAATCTTTCACCATCTTTATTTATTTGAGTCATTGACTTGACACTTTCTTGTAGGGCAAGAAGGGTGTTTGGATAAAATTGCCTATTTATCTGGCCAGTCTAGTTGAAGCTCTAGTTCAGGTATCTCTTTTTCTTATCTCGTTAATGATTGTTACACTTCTGAGGTTTGGTTAATAGTTGATGAAAAAATGAATTCAATATTATTCACCAACTTTTTTGTATTAATGTGGCACACTTTCTGTGCAGGAAGGATTTTGGTATCACCATGCAGAACGAAAATATTTAATGCTTGTATATTGGATTCCTGATTCTCCAGATACTATTCCAGCAAATGCCACACATCGCGTGGGTGTCGGATCATTTGTTGTAAATGAAAAACAAGAGGTATTTCCGTGATCACAAAGTAGTGCAACCACATGATCAGGATGTTGGATGTGCTAAATCCTATCTCCATACCCTAATGCTTGAGTTGAAATCAAATCTATTGGCATTTAGTTAAATGTTTCATTTCCGAACTATTCATGATCTTAGGTCCTAGTGGTTCAAGAAAAGACTGGACATTTTCAAGGAACTGGAGTCTGGAAATTCCCTACTGGCGTTGTTGATGAGGTAAATGTGTTGAATCTCTTGGAATTCTAGTGTAGGAAGTAAGTTACTTTTTTGTATATATTCTACTTATTCTACTTATACAGGGAGAAGATATTTGTGCAGCAGCAGTGAGAGAGGTCAAAGAAGAAACAGGAGTTAGTAATCTCTGTTATCTCAGTCATGAAATTGGATACATTTTAAAATTACCATTCTGATCTAAACCTTATGATTTTGTATTCTTGCAATTTTCAGGTTGATGCTGAATTTCTGGAAGTATTGGCATTCAGGTAGCATGTTTATATACAGATATTTCATTTTGTACATTTGAAAAGGAAGTTCCAATGGTTGAATATGGAGATTTGAGGAAATAGGGATTATTGAAAGGAAAATAAACGTCAATACATATTGTCCACCAAATACTAAACAATAGAAGAAATGTTCACAAACTACGAGCTTCTTCTTGGCCTAAACGTGGTCAGGTTAAAGTTTAAAGTTGTCAGTGTTGCTATATGCAGTAATAGAGTTACCATGGTTTATAGGCGAGAATGTGTTGACAATTCTATATATATTGCACATTCAATGTTGCTGGAAAAACTTATTATTGTTGACTCTACAATTAGATAACTGGAGTTCCTTTGTTCTTTCATCTGAATATCTGATCAACAGACAAAGTCACATGTCATTTTTTGAGAAGTCAGATCTGTTCTTTGTGTGCTTGCTGCGCCCTCTTTCTCCTGACATTCAAATACAGGAGCTAGAGATAGAGGCTGCAAAGGTACGAATGTTCTCTGTTTTCTGGGTAAAATGTTACATGTTTATGGATCATAATACCATAATTTCTGTCATTCCTTTCATTACTGCACATCTGGAGTATCTTTTTCAGAGATCATTTTACTTTAATCCATGCAAGTTTGGCAATAATTTGAATTTCTTCCATAAAGAACTTGAGTAAATGTAAATTCATCATAGCCAAAGACACATTGAATATTGGCTTTTATTCTTTGATGCAGTGGATGCCATTTGATGAATACGCAGCCCAGCCAATTATGGAAAAGTATGAGCTTATGAAGTACATCAATAATATATACTTAGCAAAGATTGATGGGCAATATTCTGGATTTACTCCTGTATCTACTGCGCCAAACTTCTCTAAGAAAAATATCTATCTTTATTTGAATGCTGGTGGCCTGAAGAAGAGCAATTCTTGACAAAGATTTATGCAATTACAAAGGATTAAATCTCAACAACTCATTATTGTTTGATTTATTGTGTGAACAACAATGTAGATCTACATTAGGAAATTATGTTTACATTAGTTGAATAAGACTGTAAGAGTAAAAGAATGAGCCAGAAACAAGTTTATTTAAGCCTGATTCAGCAAGCCTTTAATTCAAGAAACAATTGATGTGATAATGAAATTGAAGATGGTTTAAGAAAAATACTGATTTATGCTGAGTTTCATAAAATCTACTTAAGTTACTTTAGATTGTTGACAGTGATACAAGATGCATAATGTTAATGCACCTTTCCATTTGGTAAAGCAGAAAGAAAACAGTACCCGAAACATATTGAACTACACATGAACCGTATACTGAAGAATTTGAAAATAACTTCTCTCCTTCACTGCATTCTGGACAAAAGGCCTGTAAATACTAAACTACAGACAACACGAAACTACCAGAATATAGATATCATTCTATTGAAGAGCTTTTAAATGCTTCAAGTACGTAAGATATGTGACTGAAATATTTATATTTATACTACCATATAAAATCTAATTTGCTTTTGTCCATACTTTTGATGACAAGAAACTGTATTCTAATATAATTCTCTTACCACTGATTTTTTGCTTTTATTTTTCTCAATTATATTACTCCTTTTATTTCATGATTATTTATTCACGCTCGATTTATTTCTTAATTGTAAAAGATGTTGCATAACATTCACGAAAAAAATATTGTAAAAAGGTGTCATGGGAATAAAATTATCCATTCGTTACCTCGTATAATAAGGGTTTAAGTTTTGATCCTCTGAACTTGTAGTTCAGTTTACCATTACATTCATTCCTATCAGTTAAAGATTGACATATTTAAAACATTCATGTCTCTTCAAAGTATTTCAAAGTCCTTCCAGTTTTTTACTTATAAGCTCAGCCATAACCTAATCTGCAATACTCCATATCTGTAAATCATTTTACACTGCGGTACCATGTTTTTGACCAATCTTCACACAATATATAGCTGAAATTTTTAATTTACAATAAAGAGTTAATAGCACTCAAATTATATATGTCATATAAGATTAATATGATAGTATTGGATTGTTCTTTTTCTGAAGTAAAGGTAAAGCAGTAACTACAAACAGTACTTGTCAAAGCAACGCAGAGGATGTCTATCAAGTCACCTACTGGAAATGGAAAAACTAGAAAACTTTTGGAAATATTTGCAGCTTAAATATTTCACCCTCTTTCATTATTTAAACCTCAAATGCAAACCACTTAGAAATTGGAATGTATACATAGTATATTGCAATTGAAACAAGCCTAACAATTCCTACTCTTAGTTCCTGTCCCTGCAGCAAACTAAGATGAAAAGGAATATGATAAAGATCCTAAATCCCTATAAGCATCCATAAGTATTACCTATATTCACAATAACAGCAGAAATAGAAACAACAAACTTTTTTATATGATGATCATGAATATATGATCACAGTGGATTTGCATAAAGGCCATGGTGCTTCCCAATCATAGCAGTTTTTTCCCCTTCCATCTCCCTGTACTTGTGCAGATAAGCTTTGAGGGGCTCTGCATAATCTTCAAAGCCAAGTGAGGCCATGGCCCACAGAAGATCATCACCGTTGATGGTTTTTCTTTTCTCTTTCTGACACTTATCAGAAGCCTCTCCTGTTACAAAACTGATGAACTCTGACACACACTCTTGCATGGTTTCTTTTGATTCTTTGGAAATCTTAGCGTTGCCCGGTAACACCTTCTTCATGATCCTTCCCACGTTGGCTATGGGAAGGAGCCTGTCTTGCTCTCTGCAAATTGAAGATTCATTCTTTCCTCCTCCTGACTCGTTATCAGATTCAGCCATCATACTATCACTATGCAAACACTCACTCACCCACCAAACACAACCTTATTACTTACATACACATACATATATACGTCTTATTTCTCTTTATATCCGTGTTTAACATAATTATATATACTATTTAAGATGGTTTCAACTAGAACAATCTTGTAATATGTGCATTTATATCCATTTTCGTTATCATAAAGAAAAATATATTTTAACAACTAAATTTTAACGACGTTTTTCTTATTATTTCAGATAACATCTTTAAGTGATTTTTTATTTTCTTATATTAAAAATCATTTAAAAATATATCACTTCAAATTGTAAATTAAAAAATATCATGGTAGGGTATGTGTACTATTATGAAATGTGGTGTATAGGTGAATAGTGAGGTAAATTAATTGATTAGTTTAAAGAAGAAGTTAGGTGTTTAGAGGGAGAAAAGTTAATAAGGTTGGTTGGGTTATTTGAATAGAGACATATAAAATGTCATTTTTTTAGGTTGGATAAGAGGATTGAGTTAACAAGGAAGCTTACTTAAACTATCATAATGTTTATATTATTTGAGGTTTTATTTTGTTTCATTCTGTTGACCATTATTGTTGTGCCATGTGAATGGTTTTAGGCCGTTGATGGAGGAGATAGCTCCTTCACGTGTAAGTTTAACAAACCTTTTGCAGCTCTGGGTCCTGTTAATAATAATAAAATAAAAAAAAAAAAAAAACTTGTGGGTTTTCTTGAATTAAAACATATTTTATTTTATTTACATTGAAAGACAGAAATCAGAAAAGGCGCACATTTTTTGGTGACTCAGCATCTAATGGCAACATCTATCCTGTTATGTTTGAAAATGTAAATACCATGAATTACTGATTTTAATAATAAAATATTATATTTCACTAATAAAAATAAATATAAACAGAATAACTATAATGGGTAAGAAAAATGAAATAAAAAACATCTCAATCAATTACACAATAATTATAGTTTATATTAAATTTGAACAAAACTAAACAATACCCTATTTCAATTTTATGTTTAGTTTGTGTGACTATTTAGTAAAAAAGATTAACTAAATCAATTTAACACTCCTTATTATCAAGAGCTATAAAAATAATGGTTAACTTTTCATGATATATTAAAGAAAAAATGAATCTTTTTTATTAAAAATGTAATTCTATGTTTCACATTTCTTTAATAGAAGCTTAGAGTGTGTTCATTTGATGTTGAGTGGTAAAGCGAAGACGGATTAGGTAATATTTTATGTGTTCGTTTGGCAAGTTTTTAGAGGAAAGCAATGTGGTGATTAGCCAGATATAGTAGGAATATAATCTCGTCTAATATGCAATGATTTGAGTAGATTCACTTAGTTAATGTCAATTTTATCCTCTTTTTTCACATGCATGTTGGTAAGGTAGCATGGTCTGTAATGAAAGATTTGTGGGGGTTTGTTTGTGAGAGATCTGATCCCCATTGTAATGGAACAGATATGTGGGGACTTAGTTGGGATCCGATCTCCATGTCATGGAATGAGTTAAAAAAATTTTCTTTCATAATTTTTTGTTTCAATTTTAGTGGTTAAAAAATTATGAAAATAGATTTATTCATACAAATATCAATTTATACTACTTATTAAGTGAAAGACAAAATGGTAATCTCACTTATACTTCTATTAAAACATATTTTTTAATTTATAACATCAATCAAATCTCTCACAAACTTTCACAAAAATTACTTCTAAATTTACTTACAATCATCTCTAAATCCCTTAAATAACACATAATTCACTCTTAAATCCACTCAAACCCATTCACTCACGCCCTCTCAGATACTTTCCCTCAAGTGAACACACTACCGTATCTTTACACGCTAAAAGCTCACAAATAATTAAGTAAAAAGAAAAATGATTATTAATTAAATAATATATGGAGAAACACATAAGAATATATCATATTACATCACATACCATATAAAAATTCCGTACTATTTTACTACATACTATATAATTATGTTATTTTAATAAATGTATTTTTACGTATTCTTTAAATAGACACTAGATCATAAAAAATATGGTGAATTTTCACAGTACAAATTATATGGATTCACATTCCTATTTTTAAAATATTTGTCTAAATTTAAAATAGAGAGAATTATACTTTAAGTTGTGTTAAAAATTCTTCCTACATTTGCTTTATTATAGTAGATCTATATATCAAATTTCTTTTATCAAACAAAAGCTGTATATGAGTATCAGATTTAGCAGCTCCATATCTTTTTTCTGCACTTTTATATGCGTAACAAGTGTTCAAATTAATTATTCATATATATATATATATATATATATATATATATATATATATTTAAAATATTATATGTTGTATAATTAATAATTCTATTTTAAATTATAATTTGAAATTATATATATAAATATATATATATATATATATATATATATATATATATATATATATATATTGTTGAATCTTTTGATGGAAGATCACAGAAAAATACAACACAACATGACTCTAACCCGCTAATAAAAAATTGTCATCACTCTTAATAAAAAATTTCAAGACAATAAATTTATGGGTCTTTATTCTTTATATGTTGCTCAACTTTGTCATACTTATTCAATGTGAGACTTAAACTCACACTTGAATTCTCAACCTATATATTTTAATTATAAATTTAAAAAATATTACAAATTATATAATTTAAAATATATTCAAAAACATATTTTAAATTACAAAATTTATAATCTAGATTATAAAATTTATATTACGTTTTTAAATTCTGTAATTCAAAAATACATTTTGAATTTTAAAATCCAACAAATATGTTAGAAATACATAATAGATTATAAATCAGGATTACACTTTTGAATTTTATAAAATTTACAGGCGCATTCCAAAATTTAAAAGAGAATGTGATTTTGTTAGTTGATCAAAATTTTTACTTCAAAATATCTACAAAAATAAATCTTTTTGAGTTATATCTTTTTAGTGGTGTTTGGTATGAATGTGTTTTGTCTCTAAATAACACAAGTAAACATCATTTCAACGTTAATAATAGAGACAATAAAAAGAAGTGCACCATGCATATGTCTGTGATAAAATCTACCACGAATATTAAATAAGTACTTTTAATGGATAAGTATGAATAATGTGTGAAAATATTTTTGTTATCGGCTTATTATTAGTTAATGAAAACGAATACTTGATTCATAGAAATCTAATTTATGGATATCACCTATTAAGGATAATAAATAAAATTATATTTATAAGAATTATATGAATACTTTGTATTGACAGAGATATTCATGAATAAATAAAAAATATTCATTATATTTATAAATACACACGAATATAAAAAAATTATAAACATTTTTCTAACAATACTAAACAAGTAACAAAATAAATAAAGGAACAAATACTAAGTAAAACGATGGATAGCTTATAACTACTACTCGTCGCCTCTCAACCATTAACTTATTATATTAAATGCACGTGTATATTTAATAAATACAACACATAATATTATTGTGGTTGTTAAATACATATATTGAATTCGTTATTAAGTGTAATATTAATTAATTATTTAATAAATAAAATGAATAACATTTTTAATGATTACATGCATATACTGTATTTTGTAATAATTAATTTATATTTAATAACAGATTTTGAATAAATATATAATAAAGGATGTATTATTTTTTAAATATTAATATTCTTAAAAAGTTTTATATATATATATATATATAATGTGAATTTGTTTTATGAATTTAAAAAGTTTTATATATATATATATAATGTGAATTTGTTTTATGAATTTAACTTCCTTAGCACCAATAATGACAATCAATACTAAATTTAGACTATATTATTAATATGATATAAAAAATTTCACAAATATATCGATTAATTTTATATAATGAAATTCAAATTTTTAAAAAATATTTAAGAATTTGACCCACTAACGCACCTCTAACCTAATGGGATCTTTCAACCTGAAGGATATAATACCAATAAGGTATGAGTCTGACCCGTACACAAAGAATTGACACTCTATAATCGGTTTGTGTTTTTTCTTTTTTTATCTTATATGTTATTAAATTTTATCATTTTGAGTCGTAATTTACTAATGCAGTTTTGACTTTTAACTCGGGTGATATGATTTGGTTTTAGAGCAAATGACACATAAAAACGCAGTGACAATTTTGTAAATTTTATAGACTCGATCGTTGACGTAACTGAAGCATATTCTACTATAACCTTTAGTTGTTAAGGAACAGAAGCCTATAAATTTACAAAAATTTCAAAATTGCCACTCTTTTTTTAATTAGTTTATTTTATTTTATGATTTAAAAAATGACACAAATATATTGATTTGTATTAATTTTATATAATAAAAAATTGAACTTTTTAAAAATATTTAACAATCTAACAATCTAACCCACTAACATTTGAGAATCTAAGTGTGAGTCTAAATTTCATATTGAATAAAAATGAGTATCAAATAAAAGTTGAGCACCATATAAGAATGAAGATCTATAAATCCATCGTCTTAAGGTTTTGGATTAAGAGTGGTGTCAATCCCTTATGTGTGGGTTGAGCTCATATCTCATTGATGTTGTATCTATTTGGTTATCCTCTCTCGAAAGATCAACACTAACACACCTCTAACCTAATGAGTCTTTCAACTAGAAAGATACAAACCAATGAAACATGAGTTCGACCCGTACATAAGGAATTGACCCTCTACAATGGGTTTATGGGTCTTTTATTTTATATATTGTTTAACTTTCTCAGATTGACATCACCTTCGATCTTTTACATTATATTATTATTCAACTTTCTTATTTTTAATCAAGTATTAAATTTCCAACTTAATCCATTTTCAGTTTTGTTTTTGAAATACATGTTTCAAACATTAAATATTTAATAGCAAAATCCAAGTATTATTTTAAGGAAAATTATCTCTTGACAAACAAAATTTTGACAAAGTTAACAAAGTTTCTAAAAATAGAATTAAATTTGATTAAATTTTTATTTTTTAATTAAAATAAAATAATAAAATAATATTTTTTTACCTAAATAAGAAAGTTTATCAAAACCTTGTTAAAATATTTTGTTAACATATCATAACTCTTTTATTTTAATACCTTATGCTTCATCATTTCTATCGTGTCATATTTTTTTATCAATAGATTATGTTCCTGAGAGTTAATACTAGTTATTGCTTTTAAATTAGCTATAGCCGTACACCATAATTGTTGACCTGCAATGTGTAGTTGAAACAGGCTTGAAAAAAAATATATGGTCAAAGTTATGCCACCAACATTATCTATATGCCTGTCATTCGTGGATGTTATTCAAATCCATTGGTAGGATGACTAATAATATTTGATTTTTTAAATTAAATGACGTTGAGAATGAGTATAAATATATTTTTATTCCATTTTTATACACGTTTTAATTTTTATTTTTATTTTTATATTTATCTTTATTTTAAATTATAAATATATTTATTTTGTTAGGAAATTTTTTGATAAATTTTTATTTGCTTTTTAGTTTTGTAATTTATTCCTAAGATACATATTTTATATTTTATTTAATTATCATTTTATACTTTTTTATTTTATATTTATATAATTATAATTTTTTTAATATTTAACATTGAAAAAAGTATATGTATATCTTTTTTATTTTTTTCAAAAAATTATTTAATTAATATTTGGAATGAGTAAATATATAACCGTTATTTAATTGAAATAAAGATAAAAATGAGAGAAAAAAAATTACATTTATGCGTATTGGCATCCGTAGTTCACTCTTAAACTAATTTTATTAACAGAAGAAATAATTAAATTCAGAATATATACGTAGCAGTAGACGATAATATATAGTAGGCCACCAACCTCATACCTCATACCTTATAACTTCCTTTTCTAACTTCCAACTTCTTTCTTCTCTTATTCGCATTCCTTTTCTCCAACCTAATTTTTCTATCTTTATACCAATGTTAATCCCTTTAACATCAAGCATTAAAGAAACTCATTACACATTACTATAATTTATTATGCTCCATGAAATTAACCAGTGATGTTTCAAAGGGAAATATTAGTAAAGTATTTATTACACCGAAAATGATATTTTGACTACTAAATTTTGACAACTTTCTCTTAGAACATAAGATGATAATTTTTAAGTGATTTTGAAATATCGAGAATGAAAAAATAAAAAAAATGGAAAACCATTTAAAAAATGACACATAATGTAATAAGAGAAAGTTGTCAAAATTTAATAGTAAAAAAAATATTTTCCTTATTACACCACCGTTATCTCTCTTTTTATTTTCAACCAATAAATTTGGTTTTGACACATTAAGACGTAATATTTGATTAATTAATAAATGGGATAGGTTAACTAAACATCAAAGTCAAACCTACAGGGGCAGTTTGGGAAATTTGAGAAGGCAATGGAATCACACAGAGGCTTATATATAAATGCAAAGGAAGTAGCACCTCATAATTTGTATTGTGTTGTCTCTGGAGAGGATTCAAAATATATATATGTTTCTTAAAGTAGCCAAAGTTGATAAACAAATGAACACAAAGATGATGAGCTACTCATGCGGCTGCCACACCCTTGTCATGCTACTTTTCATCTTCGTGCTTGCATCTCTGGCCGCTGGAGAGGACAACCCTTTGTTAGAGTTATTATCAAACAGAGATGAAGTGGTGCACATTGCAGGCTATGGAGAGGAGAAGCTATCCACAGTCCTCATCACAGGTTCAGTTACTTGTCAGGCACCACACCAACCTCATGCATGGCCACTGCAAGGTACCTGGATTTCCAAACCTACATATCTTCAACTTTAGTTAGTACATGTTATGTCAGATTTTATATCGATTATATCAATTACAGATAAAACAATTTTATATTATAAGTCGATTTCATATTATTGAGTTACATTTAAGATTTACTCAGAATTATATATATAAGTTTGTAGCATGCAAATATGAGTTACATTAAATGGCATGTTAATAGGTAATTAGGAACTTGCATGTTCCAAGTTTATATGTCAAACTAAGAAGATATATATTCAGACGCATGTCAGATGAGAAGAAATGCGTGTTTGGGGGAGTGGTGTGTTTTGTGTGGAGCAGGTTGAAAGTAAAGGAAGAAGCAGATGTTTCTAATAATATTACACAATGAGTTAATGGATTTGGTATCTCCATTATCAATGTTTTCCTATGACTAAATGGTTTTGGTAGAGAGAAGAATCGATTATAATGTTTTTCCAAAATACTATAAAAGTATTGTCTGAAAACAAATTGTAATGCTGCACAACTGAAGATCTGCAGTTGGTGTTGCATTGTTTTGGTGGCAAGCGAAGGCTTGTTTGGTAGAATTTCTGCTTCGGAAAACAACACAAGTTTTGATTATAATTCACTAAATCTCTTTGGTCATTATTGATCAGCTGTCTGTGTTTGATTGTAACATAAATGAAAAAGCAAATTAATGGATGGCAGGCATAAAATACAATGACAACGAGTCCCAACCTTTCATGTCAAATAGTAGATGAAGGAAAATTCTTTTCCACCCCACCAATGGAAAAATATAAACAAACACTATTCTTGATTATACATACGATGATAAATGAATAATTTTTTTCTCATTGGGGTGGTTAAATTATGATTTGATGCAGGAGCTTGGGTTGGTTTGAAGTGTGACAGCCATGGGAGAAAGTGGAAGGGGAAAGGGTCAGTGGTAGCAAGAGGTGTAACTGATGAATTTGGAGAGTTCATAGTTGATCTCCCTTCTCACCTTCATGCTATTCCTAACTTGGAAAAGGTATGTTCAGTAAAAATCCATCGGATTCCAAAGCGATCATTTTGTCGAGCAGTTGGTGTGAAGAAACAGAAGGAACTCAGCCTCTCTTCCTTTGGCAATGGCATTCGCACTTACAATGCTGGAAACATAAGGATCCAGCATGCCACTTAATTAACTTCCAATCCACTGCACTCACACCACGCAAACATGAATCTTCAACCATGCCTCATTAGGATGGCGCTTAAAGTCACCGTATTGGGTTGCATGCGTTGCTTTTAAAACTGTCTTTGTGCATAATTACATTCTCTTTCACTTTTGTAAAAGACCAGTGTTTGGTGATGTAGTTGAGAAGTTCATAGGAATTGTTCCTTCATACTATTTTTCAAACCAGTTGTGCCCACTTGCAATATCCACCACGGGGACCTTGAAATTTTGTGTCTACTCTCTCAACCTTAATTTAGCTCAACTAACATTCATTTTGCAAGATATTGTTCAAGAGATGTGGAGTCTCAAGTCTTTCTGAAAACCTGCTGTTGCAGGTAACATATACATTAACACATCTCATGATTAGATTAGTCAAATACATAATTTCCAAATATAAAAAAGGTTTATTTACGCCAAATATCTTCTAAATGAGTCAAATCATTACAAACTATTTTTTTATTTTACTTTTAATATTTTAATGTTATAATATGATTTCACAACCAAAAACATTAACGTAAAAAATAAAATTGGAAATATAGAAAAGCAATATATATATATATATATATATATATATATATATATATATAAAATAAAAAAAGTGACTCAATTAAAACAATAATGACCTACACTACAATTAATCTATGAATGTTTAGACTATTAAGTTTATAGTCAGATCAAGATAGCAAATAGATCAAAGAGACAAATAGAGAATCATGCTATCTTTCTTCTTTTCCCTCTTTCAAACACTCAATATATACTTTCAAAATAATCCAAACTATAAGGAAATATTTTATGGCAATATGTTTTGCATAGAAAAAAGCCTTAAGTGCCATTAATAAGGGCATATTTTACTGTATATTCATTTTAGGAAATTATTTTTTTTCAAACATTATATATATATATATATATATATATATATAATTTTACTTGAGATTATTTAATCCAAAGTTGCACTAAAAGAAAATAAATACATTTTATAAACAAAACTTAACTATTCGACAAAGATTCTAGCTCAACACAAGACCAGACATAGATAGTTGAGGTTCCAAATGTCTTTTACACTTTATCTCTTGTCCATCAAGATATCAATGTTGAATTCTTGTCTTCTAGTAATTTAGTCAAATGACCTAAGATATATAAGCTTGTAAAATATTAAAAATGAAAAGGGAAATTTTTGGTGACACGTCACGAACTAAAACTTGAGTTGAATTAAACAGTATAATGAGAGAAGTAAAATGTAGCCTAAGATTCCCCTTAAAAAAGAAGTTCGGTATTTGAGTATATTTTTTAATTTTAAACACTTTTGTCTTTTGCAAATTTATTAATTTGTAATTTAATTAACATTGTCTCTTTGATTTTATTTAATTTTAGATTTTATTGACTTGGAAAAAAACTCATGTCAAGTGTCAAGAGAAGTGTTATTGAGAACTTTGTAAACCCACAGGCAAGAGTACTGAAGATTCTAAATTATGAACAGGTCTCAACCTTAAAAAGACCTTGTTTAATATAATCAAGAATATGATTACTAGGGGCATAAAAAAGTTTGTCCCTTACACATGCTTTCTGCGGGCAATAAGGTTTTAGTTGATAAATCAAGGGAAACAATTAACTCTCAACATGAACTTTCGAAACGAAGAATTTCTTCTTAAGAAGGAACAAGACAGAGAATGTACACTATAATTTTCGTAAGATATAAGATGAATGCGACTTGAAATTAAAAGTATGAGAAAAATGTCATACATATGTCTAAGTTCAATACTATAAAATGATAATGATAGGGGATGTCACAATTGAGATTGCTAAAATGGAGAGAGACGTTTAGGGTTATTTGTGAGAGCAAAATACCTACCAAACTCAAACAAATTTTAATATATTGCTATATTTTCTTTATGGTAGAGGATGTTGAGATTAGAAAGACAGGAAAAATGGTTGGAGTGACAAAAATGAGAATATTAAGATGGATGCGTGACATAAAAGAATATATGAAATGATTTTGAATAGGAGAAGATAATGGTGTAGTCATCGTTTTGGAGACCCCAACAAGGAAGAGGAGTGTTTAGAAGGTTTATATCCTGTGAAAAGAAGGACTTTGGAAGAAGTAATCAAGAGGGGTCTCATGATAAATAACATGCTTCAAACTTTGTTCTTTAATTGAATAAATGGCCAACAAAACTTGGGTGCTGCCTGATATCAAGAATTCTATTACATTTGTTCAAGAAAAACAAGAATAGATGTTTTTGATTTCTTTGAAGGATTTATCTCCCAAAGTTCAGCACAGAACTCCTGTGGGATATAAAACCAATGGTACAGATGAATCTAGAATGTCATGTGACATAGCATTAAGCTATGTTGGCATAGTCACCAGAAATTACTATGAACAAGAACAAAACCAGGAACCCAAAACTAAGGTCTGAGAAGTCAGAACCAATTGGCAGGTAAAACGGTATTGGCAAAAGTTCAAAGAATGTAATGCAACAGTAGAAAACTAAAAGGAGGAGGCAAAACAATGAAATGGGCACTCACGAAGTGACTGGGTTCTGTCTATATGTCGACAAGTGGGAATGGTCGGCTACGTGTTCGATGTTTTGCCTCAAAGACTCGAATCGAAGGCCTCTCGCACGTTGAAAGTTGAAAAACCCTTTCTCGCTGTCCTCATCTGTGACTCATTTCTTAAACTACCACAGTGATGAATGAATCGGTGGAGCGATGAAAAAAAGGACGGTTATGGTTTTGCACATAGCCGAATATAGCATGAACCATCATGGCGGGGACCCAGTGGAGTGGGCCCGTGGGTAGTGGATCCAGCATGGGCCCTGTATCAGTATGTGTAGCCATCAATCTTGTCTGGGCTAAGAAAGTCAAAAGGAAATGGTGGTGTCACTGAAACACTAGATTGATGAATCAGTTCTGCATACCTTTCTGCTTCCAAGCTTTTGTTTCTTTCTCTTTTCAAGCTCACGCCAATTCCTCCAATAACTATCGTTTGTCTATTTCCAAAACCAGTTCTCCGTAGCAACTCATTTCTCTCTCGGGAAAAATCTCAAATATAACGTTTCCAACAATTATTCATTTATTTCTATTTATTCTTGTAAGCTTTTGATTTAGTATTCAAGGGGTGGCAAACGGACAGAACGGGCGTTTTGGCTGGTCCGACCTGTTTTTGATCGTTTTATTTTTAGTTTGTCAAAAATAGATTAAATTAGTCTGATCCGTCATTAGTATATATAAATATATATATATATATATATATATATATATATATATATATTTGTTTATATAATATTGAAATTTTTATTTTTTATTTTTAAACATAAAAAAATTAAAAAAAAAACGAGTTGATACATTTCTTATATTTTAGCAATAACTATTTTTTTTTATATAAACATAGGAAACAAGAAATAGAAACTCAAAAAATCCTAAATATTTATAAATTTGTTTAAAGGTAATAGTAGCTTTAAAGATAAATTTTAATTTATTGGTTTAATTACTCAGAAATTACCTACTTTAGTAGAGGTGTGTCAATTAACAGTTTTTTAAAAAGTGTCAATTACATCTCAACTTTTGTAAAAAATGTTTCAATAACGTCCCTTTCAAACAGAAATCATTAACGTCATACCACATGTCAATCTATGGTTTTTTTTTTTTTGCAAAAAAAAAATACCATGTATCAAGTCTCTAGTGTGACATGTGACATGTGACACGTGATAATGCAATGTCACATGTTAGTGTGAGTATCAAATTTCATTGTGTTGATCTTAAAATAGTCATCATGTATGTCTTTCTGATTTAGTATAGTCTCCATGTATCTGAATCAATTTTATCTCAAATTTTTTAATAATTAATATATTTTTGTAACCCAATTTTTAATAAAATAAAAACTAATTAAGTATAACTATTTTTAAAAAAATAAGTATTGATATTTATATCGTTTCTATCTCATTTCAGACCAAATTTATTATTTGTATAAATATTATACTAATATTTTTTATTAAAAATGACTTTTTAACATATTACTTTATTAATTATTTTTTATTAAGTACTCACGTTTTATTGATTATTACTTTTTTTTTTCAAAATAGAAAATTATTGTATTTCACTAATTTTAAACCAATATTTTTATTTGTATGAATTTATACTAATATTTTTTATTAAAAATGACTTAATAAAATGAATTTTACCAAAAAATTTTAATATAAATATCAATACTTAATTTTTGAAAAAATATTTATACTTATTAGTTTTAATCTCATAAAAATAGATTTTAATTATTAAAAAAAAATTAGGTCAAAATTGAATTTGTGAGATATAAGTAGGGACTAAATTGAGTAATTGAAACTTATATGGGAGTTAATTTGATATCAAGATAATGACATTAACACGTGACATTTTTTTTTTGTTGCAAAAATTAAAAAAATTAAAAAAAAATTAAAAAATCACATATTAACATGTGGCATGCCATTAACTGTGTTAGACATTTCCATATGAAAGAGACCTAATTGAAGATTTTTTAAAAAATTGGAATACAATTGACACTTTTTAAAAAACGGATACAAGATTGACACACCCCTATTAAAATAGTTACCATCTAAGTAATTAAACCTACTTTATTTTATTAATAAAATGTTAAAATATGATTTTCTATGCACATTATGTGTATGTGTGGTGTAAGCCCTCTTTAAAATATTTTAAATTTCCTTTTTATATTCCGTCGAAATTTATTCAATAGTACACTATATATGTTAATTTATTTTATTAATAAAATGTTAAAATTATAAGTAGAACTTTTATTAATAAAGTTTCATTTTTTTAAATAACTAATAATAAAATTTAATTTCTATATCAGTTATGAGAATAATTATAATAAAAAATCACACATTTTATATCAATTTAGGGCATAATCGACAATAAAAATATAATTTTTTATGCGTATTGTGTGTATGTGTGGTGTAAGTTCTCTTTAAAATATTTTAAATTTTCTTTTGTACCGCCGAAATTTATTCAATAGTACGGTATATATGTTAATTTATTTTATTAATAAAATGTTAAAATTATAAATAGAACTTTTATTAATCAAGTTTTATTTTTTAAAATAGTTAATAATAAAATTTAATTTTTATATCAGTTATGATAATAATTGTAATAGAAAATTACATCCAGAGCATAATCGACAATAAAAATATAATTTTTTATGCGCATTGTATGTATGTGTGGTGTAAGTCCTCTTTAAAATATTTTAAAATTCCTTTTTATATTTTGCCATTTCCTTTTTATGTTTCGCCGAAATTTATTCAATAGTACACTGTATATGTTGTGTAAATATACATGTTTATCCGTTTGCTTTAGGTTAATAATCAAATGAAATGGCAGAATTAATAGTCTTAATACTATTTTTTTAGGTAATTACACATACAAACTTTCGATGTTAGGAAAAGTTACACACAGGGGACAAATCAATAATTCCTATCAATAAAATTTATAATCACAAATTTTATTTTATAACCATATCGATAAAAGTTAATGTTCAATTTATAATATATATATATATATATTATAAATTAATTTTATATATTAATTTATATGTTGAGATAGACTTAAAATTTATTTTTAAAATTTGTTTATTTAGTATGGTATGAAAAATTATTACTAGAGTTTATCATGAAAAAAGTTTGGTGAATATATTATTGTACCTCCTAGACGACCCATTAAACTTTATAATTATTATAATATATAATATCACTATTGTTTAATTTATTAAATTGCGGTGAATATGATTAAATATTTAATTGTCACGTACGAGGATTGACAACATAAGCGTGAGACTGGGCATTTGATTATTTTTAGTATACAAGCATTAATATATTAATACCGAGTCTTGACATTTTTGTCATATTGTTTTAATTTTTAAATATAGTTTTTTTTATTTATAGTTCATTAGTAAGTGAAAATTGATCAAACAATCAATAAATTACATTTATCCTTAAAGTAACTCTTATAGAATCGGAGTGGTTTGATTTTTTCTATAGTCCCATTAATCAGAGTCATAGATTAATTATAGAATTTAAAAACTTATTTTACAGTATAAAAAGGTTTTAAATTTCTTAGCCGGTCCATTTGACGGCACTTTTAATATTTTTTAAGGATGTTCTGGAAATTTTAGTTTTTAAGAATGACACACTTAGTTTTTGTTTATAAAGGTGGTTAAGTAACGAAGGATCTTAAAGAAAAGAAAGAAATGAGGAGGTGGTGATGCTGTTGCAGGGTGTTGCTCCGCCCTCCAAACACATCGGCGAATTTTCTTTTCTTCTTCTTCTTTCTTTTATTCTTTAAGTTGCAGTTTTTTCGCTTTCACTGGTTATTCTTCCTTTGAGTTGAGAATGGGTAATGTGAACGTGCGTGGTTCTGAAGAAGAAGCAGAAGAAGCTTCTGCTGATGGGAACGCGATGCCTCACTCTCCTCCCACCATCTCTCCCTTCGTATTCACTCCTCAGGTACTTCCACTCTCTAAGTAATATCCGAAATTAGCAGAAGTCATTTTCATTCAATTTCTTGTTGCTTCTCTTCTGCTTCTAATTTACATGTGTTTTGGTACTTCCTCTTTACTAAGATCAATTCTCAATTTCGTTCTCTTGTTAATGGATTCGATGTGGCCCTTTTCCTACCTGTTTTGTATACTGCTCTTCCGTGGACTCTCTGTTTTCATCAATTCTCCAGAATTCCCTTTCCCTTGTGTAGCTTCCTGAGGTTCCGCTACAAACATCTGAGGAGATGCATGTCCCCAGTTATTCCTCGGTGGAGACAACTTCAGGGTATGAAGATATGTTCAGTGAACCGGGAATTCCAACTATGATTACTTGGAGTTATGGTGGAAAGGAAGTAGCTGTGGAGGGATCGTGGGATAATTGGAAAGCAAGGTTTAAAAACTTTAACATCTTCTTTACTTGTCTTCAATGGCTTCTTTGCCTGTTTCTTGGATTCTCATATTCCTTGTTTTTCAGAATGCCCCTGCAGAGATCAGGGAAAGACTTTGCAATAATGAAGGTATTGCCATCTGGGGTTTACCAGTTCAGATTTATTGTGGATGGACTGAAGAGGTATACTCCAGACTCGCCTTGGGCCCGTGATGATGCCGGGAATGCTTACAACATCTTGGACTTACAGGTATTATTTCATATATATTGACATGTTTTGCACTCGAACAAACTTGAAATTTTAAGGTCAATATATTATATATGTAGTTTTGAGATAATAAGTATGTTTATGTTCAGAATCATTAATTTAACAGGATGAACTCGTGCAAAATTATAAATCCACTGAAATTAAATTGTAAAGGCAAGTTTCAGTAATTTGAATGCATTTTTCTCTTCTTTGTTATTGTGAAACCTTTGTTCATTTTCACTTTTCCTTGGAGCTAGTGCCGCGGTTTTGGTCTACATATAACCCTACGATTAAGTTTTTCCTGAAGGTTTTTATTTTCTTCCTTTTTACAGTCTTCGATTGCACCACGTTTCTTAACTTGCAAGAATTTTGTTTCGGATAAATATGATCCATAACTCATATCAGGAATATGTTTTGTCAATGTCTTATGGTCCCGGGTGAATATTTTCCGTTCATTGAGTTGTGAAGGGAAGTGAGCAGGGCTTCTGAGATGATAACTTGGTGTTTTTCTATTCCTTTTCGATGGTAACAGTTCTTGATGATGGCACAAAGTTTTGAATCCCATTTCTAGCAAAAACATACTACTGGAGTCATCAGTGTTTAATTACTTTTTGGATAAGTACTAAGCCAAATTTTGTAAAGCTTTAAATTCAGTATGCTTGTTTATTTTTATATTAACACATAATGATCACTTTATTGACACGGAATCCACTTGAAATGGGCTTCTGATCAATCTTGGTTCAAGTGAAGTGCAGTAGAGAGTGAATGGGTCATAGTCTTCGGGGTAGTAACATAAAAAAGCTTTGAGAAAAGAAAGGGGATAGGGTAATAAAAGAAAACTAAATACTGATTTTTGCGTCATTCTCCTGCTAGAATAAAAGTCGAATTGGTTAATTATCTACTAATAACGAATATGTTTGCTAATCAAAGTAGTTAATAAGGCTGGAAAGCACACTTCTTAGTATAGAAAGGCTTTAAAGTTGGAAGAAGAAATTGTGAAATATTTAACCATTTTCCCTTTATTAACAATGTAAACCACTCAAACATAACGTTCATTGTAAATATTCAAGATTTTGATGGTCAATTTACAATGCCTGCGTTACTTGCTGGTAAGAGTCCGTAGTCTGCCAAGGGCTATTTTGACTATTTTGAATCAACCTTTTTTGACTATTTTAGCACCCCAACCACCACCTCAAAAACACAAAAAATATTTGTGTTGGTTGTTAGGACACAAAAAATAGTTGTTCATTTCAATTCAATCAACGAAATTTTGTTTTTTTCTATCTCTATTTTTGTCTTCTAACAATTTAAGTTAGATTAGGTGGGTGGTATTTCAAAGTCTTTTCTTTATTATTATTATACAAAAAAGCTGCACCTGAGGGGTCAAGACGCATCGACCCCTTCTACTTCTAGCCTATTGGTACTTTTGTTTCACTTGGTAACTAGGTAACTGTGGCAATCTTCTTTGATTATAGTATAGCGGACTTTGATGTGCATGAATTGATTTTTGTGATGGCTGTTGTAGAGTAGTTTTCCATATCAAGTGTTTTGATATGTCATTTTTGCGATGGCTGTTGTAGAGTAGTTTTCCATATCAAGTGTTTTGATATGTCATTTTTGCATAGCTAGTTATTTTTCAAATTCTCTCATGGGACTGAATTAACACATGAACAGTAGCCAGTAATTAATCTTGTAGAGTATCCTGTATGAGTAAAATTGAGTGTTAGCATCCTTTTACTGCTAGAAGGTGGCTAAATTGAGAATAACAAAGTTATGTAATATATATGTGTAGGATTATGTTCCTGAAGATATTGGAAGCATTTCTAGTTTTGAGCCTCCTCAATCACCAGAGTCGAGCTATGATAACTTACAGCTTAGTTCTGAAGATTATGCTAAGGAGCCACCGTTGGTTCCTCCACTCTTGCAAATGACACTGCTAAATGTGGCTGAAACAAATATGGAAATCCAACCTCCTTTGTCAAGACCTCAACATGGAGTGCTGAATCATCTTTACACGCAGAAAGGAAAGAGCAGTCCTACAGTTGTTGGTCTTGGTACAACTCATCGGTTTCTAGCCAAATATGTCACTGTGGTGCTGTACAAGTCCTTGTAAGGTAAACCATATACATAAATCATATGGAACACACTTTTAGCGCTTTCTATTATTTTATAGAGAATTTTGTTTAGGCATAGTTACAAGAGAGAAATGAAAAGCAACATAAGGATCACCACAGTCAAGATTGTATTATATATAATGCAACTGCTTGATGCTCAATCATCAAACAATTAAGTTTCAACTCTTAATTATTTGCTGCTGCTGTTCTCTAGGAATTTTGGTTGAGTGATTAAGAAGATAAAAATTTTATAAGAGGTTCTCATCACACGTTCATTTTCCGTTCCCAATTTTTATTTTCTAATTTTGCGTACTCTGATGGTTGAAATTGGTGCTCTATTATTCCGAGTGTGAAAATTTTTTAAGGGTATTTGCGATTCGTGTCCTTCTTTTTTGTCAGATGATCGCTTACTTTGAACTTGCTTCTGGTGGTATAACTGAGCTTCTTTTTTCTCCTTATCATGCTCGAGATAGAGTTCTTTAATATGTTGGGCACGTAGTTTTACACGTGCATTCATGTTTGCCTATAATGTCATGTTTTTATGGGATAGCGTTTATTGAAAGCTTAAATACGAATAAAACAGGATGCTCGCTACTTACTTTTCAATCTAAGAATTACTGGAAAGCTGTTTTGGAATTTGCTTGTTTGTGCTTGATATTTCATATTTTTGGAAAATAGTTTGCCACTGGAAATTGTAAAAAATGAATGAAGCCCATGGAAACTTCAAATGTGATTTCCAGATATGGATCCTCTCCTCTTCTAGATAGATGCAAGTTATTCTAATATTCAGACCTTTTTGTTTCAATTTTTTTTATTTGGGAGTTGAGATATTACTAAGGACAGGCAAAGTTGAATGATAATGGTCAAATCAAATCGAGTGGATTGAGTTACTAAGGGAAGGAAACAAAGCTAGCAAGCTAGCTAGTATTTAAAAGAGGGAATGAAATCTCTCCAACAATGGAATGAGTTACAACACCGCCACGACATCTTAATTGATGAGATTACAAGCATCTTGTTTTCTCTTTGGAATTGGATTCCAAGCCACTACTAAGCACGTCTCTCTTTCTTCTAAGCCCACAAAATTGCAACTCCATACATAAGGGTTTCTGAAGTGTGGAAAGATAGGTGCAGGTGAATTTTTTCAAGCCTTCAAAAGGCATTTGAACTCATACTTCGTTCCATTATCAAAAAAACCTCATCTATTATGAGACATATATAACAACACTGGTTAAGAACCTTAAACCCTCCACAATGATAACCATGTACAGAATTTTGCTAAGCAATTGGTTATTCCTTTCGCTTTCACCCTATATAGGTTATAGCTGAACTAAAAGCCTAGCTTTGTCCCCACCCCAAACAAACATAAAAGAAAAAAACTAAACTCATTGTTGTTGTTCTCTATTAGAATACTGGACACCCATCAACCACAATTCCTGGTGCAGTTGGGCAAGTGGCCAAGGGGCAATGGTCCATTTCACTTCCCCACCATTTGAGATTATGGCCAGCATTTTGCAGGGCAAAGAATATTAAAACACCCATGAAAGCTGTGCCTGCATCTAGTGCTGCAGATAGTACATAGTTGTACTTCTGCCACCAACGTTTGTTGTAGCGGAACACGAAGTAATTGAAGATCATTCCGGTCAATAGCCAACTTGCAATATTGGCAGGAGTTGCAGGTGGCATTCCAGCAAAACCATAGGATATGACAGGTATGTTTATGAGTGGTATCCATTTCTTGTCAGGGTAGATTTTGCTCAACACCCAAATAGGAACTGGCAACACTGCTCCAATCAGGAATAACCACACAAGGTTCCTGTATAGTCCACCAGGTCCAAAGAGTCGTTTTGGTCCAATTAGACCCCATATAACAGATGCATCAAAGGTCACTCTGTATTTGGGGCATGTCCAAGGACTGTCATGGTGAAGTTTATCATCGAGGCATATGTCCTTAATGCTATCCAACATCCACCAAGCCACTGCAAGATTCACTACTCCAGCAACCAGAGTTCCCACCAGCTGTTTGGAAGTTATAAGCCAAAAATGAATTAAGTAACTAGAAAATAAGAAAAAAAAATCTAGTATGATAGGAGTTGTTGGGTTAGGAGATTTGAAGGTGCACATACCTGAGCGGTATACATGCATCTTGGAGGAATTTTCATGTAGTGGCCTAGTTTGAGATCTGACAAGAAAGAGAGAGCATGCACGGTGCTGATTCTCCCGTAAATCTTGAAGAGCAAGTTTGCAATCGGTTTTCCTGGAAGGATATACCCAATAAAGAACTGTGCTATAATGTCATATCCAGGTTGCTGCCACATGATTCAGAAAACAAAGTAATGTTAAATCTCTATTGCTTCCAACTTTGCAATAGTGGAGGGGACAGAAATATTGGAGATAGTACCTGGTTGGTAGTTGCTTGAATGACACCAATTGGGAGGGTTACAACAAAAGCCAAACCAAAAGCAAGGAGCATACCCCACCATGGCAGTTGCACATCAGTTTTCCACACAAAGGCCATTAGCAGGGATAGTGCCATGCTCCCAAACAATATACTGAGGAACCACCATTCAGGTACTCGCTTATAAGCTTGCATAAGTCTACCATGGACATCCAATTTCGCACCACTCATCGCAGATTTACTCTGTCTCCAAATATCTCTGGCAAAAGGATACTATTTCAGTCTCAAACTATTCTACATGTTACCTTAAATAGAGAATATATGGATGAAAATTAAGAAGGATTAATAGTACTCAGAGCCTTCTGATTCATTTCCATATCTAACATGTACAAATATTAGAACATCATTCATTCATATATACAACTACCACTCAGAAGTGATTTAAAAGTGATCTGATATGGAAGTCACTTCATGCAATCAAGTTAGAAACAAATTCATGTTAAAAGCTTTGAAAGTAACCTACCTGCCATAAAACAGTGCCACGTGAGTGAGGGTAGCCGTAAATCTTGCAAAACCCGATCCAATTGATAATGCAAACAGAGGACTGAGGTATAACTTGCCGTATTTGTTGTATGCATCAATGTTAAGATCATACTCCTTGGTTAAGATCTTGGTAGTGTCATATTTATGTCCAGTGGTCGTGAACAACTGGTTAGAAAATATAGGAAACTTGCGGGCATCAAAAGTGTTGAACTTCCAGTAACACACAGGTACAATGATGTATATGAACATGATAAATCCGACTCCCACGTTAACAATGGAAGACCATGGTGAAACAAGAGGGCTCCCATGATAAGCTGAAATCCCTGCCCAATCAACTGTGAAGGCACCAATCCCAAGTCCATGATAACCTGATCCAACTTGCTGTGCAGTGATGCTATTCGGCCATGCCCAACAAACCCACGAGAAAAAGGTTAAGACCGTGAACAGATAGCCAGGGAGTGCATAATACAAGAAGCTTGCACCCATGGCAATGAGGAAAAACTGCATCCTCGTAAAACCTTTTGATTTCTCCTCCTTTTCGTGGAGTGCCCTGTAGCATAAGGTTATTGATGTAATCAAAGTAACATTAGGATATAATAAACGACTAATAGAAGAATCTTTGATAAAAAAAATGGTTCTGCTGTTGCGTAAGCTCTTTTGGAGAAGATACTCAATAATTGGCAATAGGTCAATTCTACAGTAGCCAATGCAACATTGACAACAACCTAGTGTTAATATATATTCTACTTTACCTTTTCAATTTCAATGTCATGCTCACTTGCAAAGGGAATATTACAACAATTTTGGTATTTTGGTTGTGCGCACTCCTTCATTCCAATTACAGGCTAGGAATTACTACTCGTTTATTCAATCAAATTACGAGTCAGTCAATTTAGTCAACGACAGACTTGATTCGATTTATCTTTACTGAGGTATAAATTCTTATGCAGCAAGACCACCACCCTTGTGTTTTACAGAATAAGAATATAAGTAAAATTCTGCATCTATTTTCCCTTCATTTGGTTGGACTGAACTTTTTAGTCACAAAATTTGTGTAAACGAACGGTTAAATAGTTCAATGGAAGGTTCCAATTGTGTAGTTAGCCTAGCATGGCACTTAGCACCAGGAAAAATGAAACATCACACATAATTAAACGGTTTAGTAAAACATAACATTGAAGAAAAGAAGAAAAAGAAGAAGAATGAACCTAAAGAGCGACACTTGAGCAAGGTTTGCAGGCCACCACATTTCAACGGGATCAACCAGATACCTCCTCAGAATCCCAGCCCATCCATACCCCAACATCTGCAACTCAATCATTCACAATAATAGTAAGTTTTAAAAGCAAATTTCAACAAACAGATTGAACAGAATATATGCTTCAAAGAAAAGAAAAACATATCAGAAGAAACAGATTTTAATATTAAAAATAAAGCATACCATGAGAGAAACCTTCAATCTTACAGATCTCAAAGACAGACTTCATTTTAATCTTTTAATAAATATACATTCAGAATGAATTATTTGTGTCCCATCCACCCATCACCCACAACCCACAACCCACAAATCTCTTTTTCAAAGAGAAGAGAAAAATAATAGTTGTCTTTAAAAGTTCTCTTAAGAAATAAATAAAAAAATTACCAAACCAAACACTTTCTAAAAGTTCCATCCTTCACTCAAAAGTAATGAATAAAAAGCAAAGATACAAAATTTGAAAGAGGTAAGCGAACCTGAGTGGTTAAGACGATGAAAAGGGCGCACAGAAAGCTCAAACTCTGTTTATAATAAGCTTTCATGACAGTAATGGCGCCAATGGAGTAAGCGTCACCCCCTCCAAAGGACACGCCACAGTTTGCAAAGATGGTGATGATGACGTGCTCCTTCATGTTGAAGGGCCCAGGGTTCAAGGTGAAGCGCCACCCCAGAAAGTTGTACTCTTTGGTGGGAAGCGTGGACGCCATGAACCTTCCTACGGGAAGAACGGCGATTTGCATGAGAATGGCAGAGATGGTGAGTGGCTGAGTCCTGAAAGTAAAGAACGTGTTCAGGAAGATTAAGAGCACGCATGATGCCAATCCCAGAAACCATGCCCGGAAAGTCATCACCGGAATCGATGGGTCGTCGGTTTCGGGCACCACCAGAGCCACCTCCTCCACCGGACAACGGTCCGGTGGAGAATCTCCGTTTTCGGCCTTCTCAGAGTCCATCGTTGTGGTCTTGGACGCCGCCATTGAGTGAAGGTTGGAAGGGAATGGGAGATGGATAGAGTGTAAGAAAAAACAGAGTGCTCTGTTTATCTGAGAGTGAGAGCTGCTCTGTTTGACAAAATGTCACTCTAGGCACCTCTTATAAAGGGATGTGAGATTTTATGTGATATTCCCAAAGTGTCCCCATTGTAATGCAGTAATTTTATGTTTTTTTTTTCAGAACAACCTATTTTAATAATTAAGGAAATGTATCTTTTCTAAACCCTTGATAATTAATGTTTTCTTAAACCATCATAATTGATTTTTATCATACACAGAAAATAATCCTTTAACGCCTAAAAATAACTACTTCATAATCTCTCGTCTTAAAAGTATAAGTTTATTGGATATAAACATATAATTGTTAACTATATACCTAAGGAAAAAAAAAATTCTTACTCAAGTATTGTTCATGCATAGATAGTTATGCTAATATTTGACGGCTAAAATAACAATAATAATTTTGGGAAGACACGATTACAAAATTTTTGGGCAGGTAGTTACTTTACATTTTTTATCTATTGATATTTTAATTTCAAAATTTATTGACATATCATAATATTTTAATAAATAATCTTATAATTCATTTATGACTTCAGCAGCTCCTGAATTCCCACCGTTTCTATATTTATGCATTTCCCGAGAAGACTGTTTGACCTATGCAGACTTGTTTGCCATGCAAAACTGACATCTATTCTTATTTATTTTAGTCAAACCTAAAAAAAACTTTCGTAAATTTCGCATTCTAAGTTGAACAGTGGCTTGGAAAAAAAATTACGTTATCAATTAATTAAAAATTAATTCTGAAATAATGCTAAGATATTATTAATTATATGGTTAGAAATGAAACTAATGATAAATACAAACGTATTTCAAGCTCTCTCTCTTCCTTGCCTGCTCCAGCGTGTGAAAGACACGTTCCTAGAAGAGCGTCACACGCTTACTTTCCAATCTCCAGCCTAACGAAAACTACCACGTGAAGCGAGTAGGGCCCACGTGGCAGAGTAGGCGCCAACTCAGACGACAGGTGAAACGCCACGTCAGAAAAACGGTGGAAACCTCGTGCTGGTCTCATACTCTACACATGAAAGACGACGTTAAGGTTAGTGGAATCCACCTACCTGTTACGCATACATAAATAAATAAAATCAAAGTACTCTCTGTTTATTAATTTTTAATTTAATTAAGTTAACACTTTTTTAATTCTTGAAAAGGCAAAAATAATATTTATTAAAGAACCCAGGTGTTGGAAAGAACCCTTACATGAAAGCTATTAATGTGATTTGGGTTGACTCAAATATATTATGATATGAGGACTACGTACGGCTTATAAATACAAATACTATAAAGTTGTATTTATTTATTATTCTCTTGCATTTACATTTGGTCACTCTTTTGCATTTTATTTTAATTTATTGTTATAATAGGCTCATGATAAGGATTTGGGTTAGTGATAACTTTTTCTTAATTCCTGATTTTTATTATTTAAAATTATTTGGGGATGGCGAGGAAGTTTTCAAAATGGTTGCTTGTTTTTCGTGAACTTGTTTGTAAGAGTTACAAGTGTATGGTCATAAAACATAAAGTTTATAATGTTCCAATGATATGCTTTATATGTGCGGTGCCCTTCGACCTCTTCGTTTCGTCAAAAAGGTTATTGATATGATCATCTATTAAATTTATAAAAAATATTATTACACACGACATCACAAAAATAAAAATTTTAATGGTATGGTAGAAAATTTATTATGTGAAACCATTTTTATTATAATTCTTCAATTTAAGCACTATTAACTATCATATATCACAATAACTTTTATTTATAATAAGATATTGTTGGGATATTTTACTAAAAAATTTATATCAATAAATTACTTAAGAATTATACATATATTAAAACAATAATTTTATAATTTTTTTTATTTTTATTTTTACTCAATATTATATTTAAAATTTCATTGATCTGGATTTGGATTTATTAGAAGTTCAACATTGATTGAAGATATATATAAGTGAGTGCAAACCAATATGATTACGTAATATATAAGTGGATGTAAATATCACATTATAAGCCAATTTCGTGAAATTAAGTTAGGCTTAAAATTCACTTCTCAGTATAGTATGAGAGTCACGAGTTAAAGTTTTTTCTAGTGATATTTGTTATTTGTTAGACATATTGTTTCATCCGTTATTAGGCTTTCTTAACATGATATAAGAGTCATTAGTTAGAGTCTATTTTAGCGATATTTGTTATTTGTTGAACATATTGTTCCACACACTATTAGGTCATTATCGAACCATCTGTTAATGTTTAGTCTCACGGAACAAGTTTCACTATCTCATACTCATCTCCAGAGAAAAAATTCACCCCGACACATACAATTGGACCATATATTAATAATATTTAGTCTCACGGGACGAGAATGAATTTCGTTATCCCATACACATTTCTAGAAAAAAATTCAACCCCATATATAAAATCAACTGGATATCAAATTTGTGTCTCATCCTCGTACCCACCTTCTTATTGTTACGGTATTAATTAAATAATTTTTATAAAATAATAGAAAAATTACGATGAAAATAATAATATTATCAAATATTGAATATTAAAATAAGAGTTTTTTTCTCAACATCAAATATTTAAAAATAAATTATAATTATATTCATTTCAAATTAAAAAACCAAATAAATTTTCATTAGAATAAAAAACATTTATTAAATTTTCAAACATTAAAGAAACATAATTGATAAAATTTAAAAATACTTAAAAAAATAGAAAAAAACAAATATTTTAAATAGAAAATATTTTAAATATTTTTTTATTTCAATTTTTTAAATTTTAATGAAATCTCCTTTTTTTTCTATACACAAATAAAAGTTATAATAAATTTATTTATACACCTTAACCTTGTGTTTGCATAAAAAATTTCAACAGTTTATTTATTATATAATCAAATTACTTTCAATTGAATTTTTTAAAATTTTTAAATAATTCATTTAAATGAAATAATTAAAATATTTTAAATAAAAAATTGTTTGATAAAATGATTTAATTTTTATTTTATCACGACCCTACCTTCGAGTCTAGCTTATTATAACTTCACCTTCAATTATGTATCGCTTCATAATTAGGACTGGGCATAATTTACTAAACTATACTAAACTATAGTTAATTGTACTATATTAAACTAAAATATACTAAATTATTCATAATAATAATTGAATTGTATTATAAAATAGTTCAGTTTTAAAAAACTAAACTTATGTTAAGATAACTAAGTTAACTATTGAACTATAGTAGGTTGAAAGAGCAAAATACCTCAAATAAAATATTGGTATTAGGATAAGAATTGGACTTATGTGTTTTATGTCTTACGTTTTATTCTTTCTCTTTCATATTAAAATATTTATTTTATTTTGTCTTAATTTTTTTCTTTATTCTTTCTTTGAGAAAAATATAAAATATTTATAATTAATTTATTAAAAAATTATAAATTAATTCAATATCTTATTTTATTTTGAATGAATTTTACTATATAATGTTATTTTTATGTTATGATTTTACAGAAGTTATTTTTAAAAAATAAATTTTGTGACAACTAACATTTTTATAATTTTTTATTTATATTAATTTTTTTTATAACTTAAATATTGAAATTTGTATAATAAATATAAATATTGGTACTAACATATTTTTTATTTCAAAATCTTATGTAATATTATTTTTTAGTTTTAAAATATTTATTACGTGGCATCAACTTTTTTAAAGAGAATTTATTTTAAAAAATTCTTAAAATATTAATTTTAAAACTTCATAAAATTTCTAGAAAATTTTTCACACAAATATTAATGAATACAAATATTAAAAAAATATTAATTTTGAGAATTTTCTAAAATAAATCCTTTTAAAAAATTTTACGCAACATAATAAACATAGTAAAACTAAAAAGTAATGTTAAAACAGATCTGTCCAATACTCTTAACCACAAAGGGATCTGTGTTGATAAAAGAGTTTCTCACTTGTTTAATGTGAATCTTGAAGGAGTCTTTAAGGTTTAAAGCTTAGTTAATCAATCACACAGTTCTGGATTAATGGACTGTTTTAAGACAATCAAGAAGAATTAAAAGAGATAAGAGAATCAAAACACACAATTTATACTGGTTCGATTCAAAAAGAATCTACATCCAGTCTTCTCCTAAGTAACACACTTAGGAGGATTCCACTAAACAGAAATGTTCCAAGAATTACAAGCACACCTATGTAATTCTAACCCCAAAACCCAAGAACTTGATTCAACAATCAAGAACTTCCCCTAGGAGCAATGCATCCACACAATTGCACCTAGGTCCACACTTCAAACACTGAAGCTACTGTAATCAGAAATACAGAAAACAAAACAAGAAACGAAAACACCTAAGTTGTGCAGATGTGACTTGTTGCTCCTTGAATCAAGCAAGATCCAACATGGTAGAGTCAACCATCAATCAATCTTGGATCTGTGCTTGGGTTATCTCAGAATCTTCTGAAGCTCTTCTGTCTCTCAAATTGCTCTTTTCCAGATGAAGACTGCGTGATCTATCTCAAAAATCCAGACCCAAAACAGATTACAAAACAGCTTTTATACAAAGGTTTTTGCTGTCACTAATTCAATTAGCCATTTATCTAATCGATTATCGTGAGTACATTTTCACTCACTTTATGCCAGACTTCACAGCTAATCAATTAGTTCAGAAACTAATCATGTGCAGGATTACACAGCAGGTCTGAAATACAATTGATAAAGAGAAGCTAATTGCCTAATGCATATCCTAACTGGACCAAGCTATATTTTATCCTAGATCAGTAGACATCATCAAAACTGTTCTTCATTTATGGATGAAAGGCTCCCCTTCCAACAAGTAATATTACATAATATTTTAAAATATAAAAAATAAGTTAATACAAATATTTATATTTATTATATTAATTTTAATATTTTAATTACATTTTAAGTTACGGAAAACTTTAATATAAATAAAAAAAATTATAAAAATGTTAATTGGTGTATTGAAGTATGATGCATATTTCAAGTATTATTTTCTAAGCACTTTCAAATTATAAACTTTAGATTATTATTGCGTAGTACAATCATATGTAATTAGTGTAATTCGATTCAAAATAGTGTAATTCAGTTCAAAAATAGTGCAATTCAATTCAAAATCAATGCAATCCGGTTCAAAAATAGTACAATCAGTTCAAAAAGAGTGAAGTTTATTCAAAATTAGTGCAATTCGGTTTAAAAACAATGTAGTTAAGTTAAAAATTAGTGCAATTCAGTCTAAAAATAGTGCAGTTCAATTCTGACATAATGTAGTTTATAAAATAGTTCAATTTATAACAGTTCAATTCAGTTTATTTTTAAGAATAACAGTTCAGTTCAGTTCATCTGAATTGTTTTTCAGTTCAGTGCAGTTCATGTGAACAATTTTTTAATTCAATGCAGTTTTTGGTAATGTAGTGCAGTTTGATTTATTTGGCCAGTCCTATTTGAAGATGAAACAATTTAGTAAATTTATTAAATACAAATAAAAATCATCCAATAAAGAACAATAGGATCATGGATAAAAATTAAATGACTAAAATTATAATTTAAAGGAAAATATTTTTTTAACGATAGCCCTTATAGAAGTAATTATTATATAAGTAAATAATATTATCATAACTTTCGGTTGAATGATGCATTCCACTACTATAATGTTTTTCATTCCTGCAAGTGGCCATTTTCATCTTTTGCCTCATTTATCCACTTATGACGTCATACACGGAAGTAAAAATAAATAAATATATATATATGAAAACTCAACAAAATTGTTTATACAGGATATTACTCATAAGAAAAAAAATATTGACAAAGAAAATATATAATAAAATTACACAATATATTTATTTTCACAATTATATTCTTATAAAATTTATTTTATAGTTTATTAATATTTTTTATTTTAATAATTAAAAAAAATTATATCTTAATAAAGCTTTAATTATAGATGTACTTTCACTAATCCATATTATGTGAATATTATTTAAATTTAGACATAACTTTAAAATATAGATTAGTATGAATAATTATGAAAAATCCATGTTTTAAATGGACATAACGTGGATTTTAATTTTATCATATAAAAATAGATAGAATAAATGAATGTTCAAAAAATAAATTAAAATTCCTAAATTTTTTAAATTATTAATCCCATATGAAAGCCAAAATATTTAAAGCATGCAAATTTATATTTATCAATAATATATTAATTATTATTTAATACATAATAATTTTATAATTATTTAATTAATAGCTATTAATTATTTAATTAAAAAAATTAATTTTGTAAATAATAATATTAATCAGATAAAGATTTAATTAATAAATATTTATTATTTATTATTTAAATATTAACATCATTTTTATTTATTTAATAAATATTAATTTCTGTTTAATTAATTAATTATTAAGCAATAACCTAATAAGTATTACAAATATTTATGTACTTGTAATTAAATAAAAAGTTTAGATTTTATAGTATTTCATTTTTATCACATCAATAAGTAATATTATCTTTTAGAAGTAATTATTATTTTAAAATTTTGATATAATATTTTTTTCATTAATGAAACTTTGTTTCATAATTTTTTCATTTTATTCTTTTAAAGAAAAAGTTAAGCTTTATAGTAATAAATTTAATTTTTGTGCACTTATATATATAATTCAATTATTTAATTTTAATTTAGGATTTAGCAAAATATATATATATATATATATATATATATATATATTCTCATTATTTGACCTAAATATTAATATTTTTGTTCTGATATATTTAATAAATCTCATATTATTTAGAAGTTGAGACAAAACACAATTTAAATATTTCTTCTACTATTTAATACATTTTTTAAGATTAAAACAGTGACAAAATTTCATATTTCAAAAGAGATAATATGAAAATACAATAATTGTTCCTAACGATACTATCAAATGAATTTGAATAGAATCAAAACAATTTCATCATATACTTTTTGAACTCAACAATTACATACTCATAAAAGTAAGATCACCTTCTTAAAATCCTCTCTCACAGGCAAATCACTCAAATGATCCTAACATCTCATAAATATATAACAAGAAATAAAAATCCAAATCCACACCTCATAACAAAAAATAAAGAAAAATTGTATTCGCAAAACATTTACATGCATTTGGAGTTAAATAATTAGGATATGTATTGTAATACAGGAAAATATCATCTAATTAGTAAGACTATCTCAAGAGATATTTTTCGCTCACTCTCTCAATTATCATCCCACTCAAGCGACAGTTAAAATAAATAAACAAAATAAAGCACTTACTAGAAAAATAGCAATAAATAAAAGAGAAAATTTAAAAGATAAATATTAGTTGAATATTGTAAAAAAATCTGTTAGAGATTTTGTATTAACTGAAGTCATAACTAAATTGCATTATATTATATTGGAATAAATTTGACATCATAAATTATTTTTATAATATTAAGTTAGATTTGAGGATCACCAAGACAATATCAAAATGTATCATAATAAGCATTTATTCTTACCTTAGATATGTTAAATTTCCAGGAAACGAAAAGTATTATAATTAATCTTATATCAATTAATCATATAATAAATATATAGTATATCAATAAATTCAAAACTCATCTTATAAACTAATTTTATGAGTTGAGTTAAATTTAAAATCAACTTGCTTTTTAATATAATTTAAAATCAACTAATATAAGAACTATTTAAACAGTGTTTTAAATAATTATAAGTTGTATCACTTTCTTGCATAACTTTCAAAGAATGTTATTATGTTGTGGCAGAAGAGGTGGGTGAGTAATAAGTTGATTGTAACTATGGCAACAGTGATTCCAATGAGAATAATGGTGAAGAATTTTTTTATAAAATTAATCTTAACATTTTTTGCTTGAAAAGAAAAAAAAAATTCAAGAGCCAAGAAATAAAAATAAATGTATATCGAGAATGTCACATTAAAACTTGATATTATTGAATAAGTACAAGACTCGCACTCATTCAAATAATATATAAATAGAAGTTAATTTTATCTCACAAGTTTATTTATAAAATTGATTTTATCCGAATTTAAATCATAAAATAATATTATCAACAAATGAATCACTAGAAAGCGTGTGTTTCACACCCTTGAATGCTCGTGACACGTTACGGGGGAAATATGAGACAGTGTAATGCTACACGTGGGATCTGAAAATTCTAACAAGCTAACGGCGTTTCGCCACCCCGTGGCTCCACTTGAGCTTTAAACGGCAACGTGGCATTATACTAAACACGTCATTGCAACGTGGGTTAAAAGGCACGTGTGATGCGCGCAAGCAAGCAAATCTAACTAAAAGTGATTACTTATTAATTATTAATGATTGCACTTTGACACTAGATTATGGTTGATGATTGCATCATCTTTATTTTCTAAGGTTCAATTTTAACTTCACTTAGTATACAAATTACAATTAAATAGAGATAGTGGGTTAGCAACATCATTTTTACCGGTGAGTGTCACGGTTAATCACATGAAAAAAAAAACAAAAAACAAATATTATAATTGTAATCACATCAAATGATACTAATTCTTTTATTGCTAGTTTAGTATAGTTGTATATATGTTTATGTCCCCATAAATTAAAATAATTATTTTAAGAAAATATATATATTTTAAAATTCAAAAAACATGATGGTTAATTATGATATAACATCATGTACACTTACATAAGTCGTTCTCCCAATTTTCATATATGTATTCTATATGATATAGAGTAACAATGCGGGTCGATTTAATTCGTTTAGGTCTTGTCCATACTTAATTCGTAAAATATGGGTCAGCCTGGTTTGTCTCGCATTTTTAATTCGGGCTGAAAAGTTTGATCCGTCTTGTATAAGTGTGGGCTCATGGGCCAGTCTTTTTTTTTTTTAAATTCGTATGATAAAGCTTTCAATGTTCAACAAATTGGGAAGTTTTAACAAGTTCACAAAACTAAATTGATAATCCCAACATTTTCATCATATTCAGTGGCGGATCTTGACAATAAATATTGGAGGGGCCAAAATAATATAATTTTGAGATTATTAAATTTGATCATTAGTAAGAAATGAATTCTTTAACTGAATTGATAATTAGTCTAATGCTTCAAAATATGTGAAGAAATAGAGTTTATCTTCTTTTCATCAATAGTTTCTTTTATATCACTTTTAAAAAATGAATTTATTTTTTTATTATCAATATACTTTTCTTTTGTAAATAACATTAAAAAATAATTTATCATAGTATTTTTTTTATAATGGAGACACATAATTATTAAAATAAAAATATATTATAATCAAGTCATAATTAAAATTCGGTTATAAAAAAACACATAATACATTATTTATTTTTCTTCTATATTCATAAAAAAATGAATATACAAAAAAGTTCATGAGATAAAAAATAATATTTTTCGTTATTGAGACAAGAGACAATAAAGGATGCGATAAATGAGAAATGAGAGCAAAAATAATGAGTTTATTTTTAATTTTTTTTTCTTCAAGAACAGAAAGAAAACATATGAAAGAAATGATTACAATGTTAGAGTGAGAAATTATTACAATTTGTTAAGAACTAAAAAGACAATGAGCAACAAAATAAAAATTATCTTAAAAAATATTTGGTTTAATTACTCTTTTAATTCATGTTTTGGTTTAAAAATGTTAAATTGGTCTTACAGTTTTTTTAGTTTCAATTTGGTCCCAATTATTGAAAAATTGATACAATTTGATCTTTTATGATAAATTTCGTTAAATTTTTTAAAACAGATCAATGAATTTTTCATTAAAATTGAAACTCTTAATATGAATGGTTTGCTTTGTTTGTGTAATTAACATTATTGTAGAATCAATTTTTGACAAAAAGAAGGACCAAACAAAATTAAGCTTAAATATTTTTATTCTTTATTATATTTAATTTTATGTTTTATTACCTATTAACACTAACTATTGTGCTTTATAAAATAAATGAAAAAATACATAATTTAATTTTCATCTATTTCTAAAATATACTATCAACAATTTAATAAATTTTGAATATATATATATATATATATATATATATATATATATATATATATTATAAATTAAAAAAAAATTGGGGGGGCCGGGGCCCCTCCCTGCACTCATTAAAATCCGCCTCTGATCATATTCATATTCATACTTTAACATACCTGATGTATTCCTCAAATTTTATCACATTCAAAAATATATAATACTTGTCTTTTTTAGTCATACAAAAATTTGGAACATTCATGCAAAAGTCCAGAAAAAAAAAAATAGTTGAAATACACATGTGCAATTTTTTTAATGTGGACCAATGGGTCGACCCAATAAACTGCGAACTTCTACGAACCAAACTTCTACGGACCAACGGATTCAATATCTTGACCTGTCCCGATTTTTTTTAGGACCTGCAGACCGACCTGCCGGACCAAACTCATGTTGCGTCCCTAGTATAACATAATAGTTGTAGTAATATTATTCTAATAATAATCCACATTCAAATTCTCACACCATATCAATACACACTATAATTCACAATATTTGTAAGTATATTATAGTATATATATATATATATATCATATCTTTCATCGAAAACAGTTTTAAATTTATTCATACACTACTTATTTTATACATACCTGATAAAACTTGTATTGAATATTATAGTTATTGCTCCTAACCGAATACTTAAAAAAGGAGAAAAGGAAAATGGTTGTAGTAAAGAAAAAATATATATAATTTAGAGGATTTAGAGTTGTTCTTCATGGATCTAAATTTCGTAGGTGTATCCAAATTTAGGGTTTTCTTAGTAGTCATTGAATATCTTAATCCTTTATTAGTCATCTTGATTAGTGTTATTGGTGACAATATTATTACCTGCGTGGAAGTCCAAAATTCTATTGTGATTTTTCAGTTGAGGTCATCGTGTGGACCTCCTGCAGAGAATATAAAAATTCCAATCTTTACCCGGAAATAGAAACAAACAACTAGTGTGGTGGTATTTTGGTGAGCGAAGAACTTCATTCCATGGATAGTTAAGTAAAGGGTTAAATGGACAAAATACGACATCGGAGAGATTAAGAAAGTGACTAGGTTTACGATTTAATTTCATATCTAAATTTTCAATTTTATATGAATATATTATAACAGAATTTTAAAGTAGTAATATTTGTTTTGTTAATAAACAGAGAGGGTCCCACTGAAACTGGAGGGAGACTAAGAAATGGTTTAGAACCGAAGGTTGATATGGGTTGAATGAGAAGTGGAGGGTCCCACTTAACTGGGATAGGGATTGCGATGAATTGTCCTGAAAATAAAGGTGGTGCTCCATGCATGGATCCCACAGAACGGAAAAACTGAGTTTGAAGTTTGAAGAACATAACACAAAAGAAATAGGGTCCCAACAATGAAGAGATTGTAATGGCTACGCCATCCAAAGTGGGAAACTAGGGTAAGGTAAGGGTACTTCCACACACTGCAACGTTTTCTTCCTTCGTTCCTTCACTCTACCAAATTCCACAACACAATCTCAATTATCACCTCTCTAAATAAAATAATTGTATTTTATTAAGACATGTTTATTTATCATGTTAAGGAATAACCTTGTGATGGAATATGTATATATGGTTATGTATTCTAAATTATATGTATGTTTGACTCATAAATCACCTCCTCAACAAAGAGATGAAACAAAGAGTATTTTGTGTCAAAATAATTTTCGATAATCAAATACAACCAAGTCAATTTATGCTAGACTAGAAGTAAATAAAATTATGAGTTGAAGTTTAAATATTTATTTTTGTTTTATGTTATACAAATTATTATTTTTATAAATTTATAAGTTAATTGTTTATTATTTTTAAAATTCGGACCTAAAGTGAAACTAACATCTATAAAAGATATTTATCTTATTAAATAGGATTAAATTGAACAAAACTAAGGAATACATAAACTAAATTGAATGTAAACATTGATTCTAACACACGGCACGATGCTGGTTTGACAAGTGAGCATTTAAAAAAATTAAAAAAAATCACGAAGTGACACGTGATCGTCACTGTTTATGGTCGTTAATGATTTAAACGGTGTTAACAAAAAATAATCAAATTGGACAAAATTGACGAAAATTATGACTTATTTAAGCACAAAAACAAAATTATGACTGATTTGACAAAATTTGACGAAAATTGAAATTAAAAAAATATTTTAACCAAAATAATGAAAAGAGAGTGAAAGAATAAAAGAAGTAGGAGAAAAATTAATAGCTAAAGATGTTTTTGGTGGAAGAATAACATACCTATTTATTTATAGGTAGGAAGAGATTAAGATTTGTAATAGCCATCAACAATTAAAATGTTATTGTAAATACTAAATGGAAACTATGATGCAACTCTCATAAGTTTGTAAAACATTGTTTAATTAAAAACAATTTAAAACATTGTTTTTGAAACAAGAATTTTTGTTTAAGTAATTAGATTTTTATTTTAAAAAATTATTATTTTTATTAACTTTTCTAAATGAGCTAGAGGTTAATGTTTAAGTTGGTGAATGATTATTGAAAATTTATCCTTTAATTAATATTGAATTGGAATGCAGGTGGGACATTAGAATTTGGAAGAAATTTTGATGAGATACTTTTAATTGACTTATTTTTTTATCTTTTTGTATTGTTTGAACAATTATGATTATGCTTGTGTATTAGAAATTATTATTTTTAAAGATGAGTGTTGTAATTTGATGATAATATTAGATCGAGATAAATGTCAAATTACATTATAGTAATATTTGAGTGTAATACCGTCTATATTAAAAATTTAGTTTTGTTTACGTTACTCTAATTTTCCATATTTTATAGTTTTTTTTTTAATTTATTACAAAATTTTATAAGACAAAACTTTATTTGTTATTTTTTTAAAAGTTTTAATTGATAAATAATTATTTCGGAAATAATTATTTTTTATAGAATCATTAAATTTGTAAATATTTCTTACATAAAAAAAATATTTTGTGAAAAATATTTTACAATAAAATTGATATCTTTGTAAATTATTATTCAAAACAAAATCTATAAGTAAGAAAAAAATTTACAAAAATTTACAAAAAATGTGTTTTTTAAATAAAATTATAATTATATATTTTAGATTTAGTACGGTTAATTTTGGTTACGTTAATATAAAGGTCTATTAAAATAAATTATTAAAACTTAAATTTTGTAAATGAAAATATAGTAAAAAAATTCTTTTAACAATTGTCTGTAAATAAATTATATTATTATAAAAATACATCTTATAGCAGTGCAATTCTGTCGTTATTGAAATGATTAGACACCATGACCTGAATATATAAAAAAGATAATAGTGGATAGTTTTCGTTTATGTATTAGAGTATCATAATAATTGAGGTTAATCCGTAATATCATGAATACCACTAAAATTCTAAATCCGTTTAGTGAAATATTTTTAATTAAACAAACTTATGTGTTACTAAGTAATTAATTATGCCTTTATATATATTCACTTAATGAAAAAATATTCAATATATTATTGTTAATAAAATGAAAATACTTTTTGAATAAAAGTTTAATTACTATTTAACTAAACAATCTGTTAGTATCGTCATGAAAATAAAACAAAATAAAATATTAAGTATATAAATATTACTATTTATTACCACCATGAACCAAATCGTAGAATGAAATATATATTATTTTATTGATGTAAAATTTTAAAATATTTATATTTACTTTTTTTATTTTTTCTTAAATATTGTCCTATGCTTACATATTTATTTATTCATGCTATTAAAAAACCCATTGTAAGATAATAGAAAATAAAATAATAAGACAATACCACCAAATCATATGCATTAAATTTTCTCGTACCAAAGAGCAAACATCGATCTTTTTGTTATCAAATACTTATCACTTCAAAACCCATCTCACCAAAGTTCACAAATTTCAATTTACCATATACTATGCATTCCACCAAAACAAACAAATTCGACAACCTCGAAAAAAGAAATTACTTCAAACTAACACCAATCCATGATTAGAATATTCCACGTATAAAAACTATCATTTATATTGAAAACTAAAATAATTAACTTCATTAATTAAATTAATATATATATATATATATATATAAAGATTTTATAAAAATAAAAATATTATTTTAAATTTTTAAGTAACAATTCTATGATACAAAATATATCTTTAACATACTTTTAGTTTTATATATTTATAATTCATAATTTAGATATTAAAATATTGTCTATTTTTTTAATAAAAAAATTGTTAAACTAAGATGAATGTTACAAAATGTTATAAAAAGTCAGAAAAAAGGAAACTAAATGAAATATCAAATTGATACTTTAATTTTTTTTCTTTTTTATTTAAATTTTTTAGATGTTTAACAATATATTTTTATTGGTTTTTTTGTTAATTTAAACTTTTTTATGTTTAATGATATTTTAATTTTTAGCAACACTTAAATATAGTTATTTTATTATTTTTTAACTTTAATAGATGAGCATTAAATAAAATATTAAGCACAATTGTACAACACTTATGAACATTGTTGTTATTTAAAGAAAATAAAACTGCTTTAGTAATTATTTAGACCATATTTCATTTAATATCACAATTATTTATGAACTTATGTAAATTCAATGTATATTAATTATCTTAAATAGTGCCCAACAAAATCCTTTATATAATTATTTGCTTATAAATTTCTATCCAAAAATAAACACTCAGCCACAGAAAAAGATAAATCATAATTTAACTTCTTACTTATTCTATATTGTGTGAACGGTTAATATGTTGCTGGAAAGATGTATACAAATATCAACAATAAGAGAATAGTTTCAAAATATTCACAATTCAAGTTTTTCAATTTCAAATACTCACATAGAAAATGTGTTCCAAATCAACCTTTCTTTAGAGTAATACAAATAAGTTTTCAACTATTATATTTATAAATAATATGAAAATTAAATTTAAAACTATTTTTTATAATTTCACTCTAATTTTTTTTTAAATAATAATCAATTTTAATGACTAAAAATATATTTAAATACCGTTTTGGAGATCAATTTTTTAATTAAAGATCAATTTCTTTAGTAGTTAAAACTTTGACAGCTAATTTTAATGACTAATTTATATATCAATTCACAATATTTAGTTATTAATTTAAAAAATAATTATATTTTTTTATTTACAATAAAAATTATTTTAATTACTAATAAATTTTGATTTATAAATTAATATATAAATTGATTATAATAATAATTAATTATTTTTAATATTAAAATTGATCATTATTTAAATTTTTTATTACAAAATCATAATTCCATAAATAATTAAACTTTACATATTCATTATCAATGTAAGCATTTAGTTCGCATCATAACATCTCAATTCTATAAGTCGAACACAAAATTTTCAATCTACCGATACAAGTACATTTCAAGTAATTCAACAATTCATATCATATTTCATTCAAACCTAAAATTTAACCAGATAATGAACTACACAATCATCATCAATGTACAATCAAGCAACATTCTCTCAATTATTATCAGTAAAACAATTTATAGTTAATATAGTTTTTTCTTCCGATCACATTCTTTCATTCAATAATGGCATTTACCATAGATATTAATTTTTTGTACCCATGCTTGATTTTACTTACGGTTTTAATATTATAATTAATGTGCAAAAAATGGATAAGATAAAGGGGAATAATCTGAGTAAGAAAAAACCTTCACCTCCATTATTTTTTTTAACTATTATCTTTTCCATTTATTTTTTATCTTTCCACCATTCCATCTTTAGATAAAATTAAATCAAACACATGATTCTCGATGAGAAATACACATGTATTTTTTATTGAAATATATGTTAAGAGAAAATTCACTGATTTAAAGATATATGTGACATTAATTCATATAACATCAATAAGTTGTTCAAAATTTTGTTAATAATAGTTTTATAAACTCTAAAACACTTCAATTCAAAAATTTAAAATTTAAAATTTGTTAATTCATTACAAAAAAATTTACATCGAGTTGATTATTCATTTATTAATACTTTGGATTGAATTGAAAAAAAAAATCTTCGAGAAACACTCACTTTGAGAAATATATTATCAAATGTTTTACAAAAATTTGTTGGATTTAATATTTTTTGATCTAGGTATTTTATCAATTTAAAATAATATCGATATTTATTAAAAATAATTGTCCAGATGAATATTAACCTTTTAAAAGAATGTCTTAGAAGAATGATATGAATATATATTTTTTTCTTTTATAAAAATATAAATGTATCACTTTTCAAAATTATCGTTTTCTAAATGTTGATATAATGAAAGGATCACATTTACTGATTTTTAATAATTAATGAAACTATATTCAATAAAAAACTTAAAAAATAAAAATAAACAATTGTTATAACAAATTAAAACAAAAGGATATTAATCCAATTTTATTTTTCAATGAGAGAAATAAGAGTTCATATTCGATTATTCTATACTCTTTTGTCACGATCAGAGTAATGCAAAAAACTTTATTTTTTCTTTATATGTCAAACATAAACACGCATGGAGAACCAATTGACGTTGAACATCAATATATCTTCCCAAACTTCCACTTTCACTAATTTGATTTGGGTATTTGGTTAGTGGGAATTTTTTCTTAGAATCCAATCTTTCAATTACTGCCATTAAATAATAACGTTAATTTTGCTAACATAAAAATTCTATGGTGATGATAACGATACTAACAAAGTGATGAATATAAGTGTGAGCATAAAAATATAATTTATGAAAAGACTTGATGTTACAGCATGACCAAAATCAAATTTAAGTAAATAAATTAAGAAATATATTGACGTGTTATGAAATTCTAAAATTGTGAATTGTTTACAAAATTAATAAAAAATTCCACTAGCCAATTAATTTTGCATATGGTGGATCGATACTTCTTTTAAAAAAATTAAATATATCAAATTATAAATATACCAAATTATGAGCGAGTAATAGGAAAAAAATATGAGAACGAAAAAAAATGACATATATTATAAAATATTATAAAATAATCTAGACATTTATTATTCTGATCATAAGAATATTATAAAATATTTATCATGTTGCAAGTACATTTTTAATTAAAATAAAAAATTATTAGACTCATAATTAACATGCATATAGATTAAAATATCTCACTAACTAACTATAATGTAAAATTTATTACTTTGTATGTGATTCAGGACATAAATAAATAAAATCATAGTACAAAAAAATTATTTCATTATATCCTTAAAATCCACAATGAAATTATACTCAAACCAATCCAAAAAGTTTTGCACTCCATATGAAATCAAAATGAAATAAAAAAAATAGAAGAAGAAGAGATAATAGAGAATTGTATTAATTTATGATTTATGATTGTAGACTAAACAATTTTATCGTAAAAGATATATTAAAATATTGAAGGAATAAAATGTATTTAAATTACCTTTTGTCTCAACTTTTAAATGGTATAAGACCATTGAGGTACAGAGGCGATTTAAAAGATTGAGATAATTAAAACAAACTTAAGAAAATGAGGCCTTTATTTAAAATTTATTTTTTGAGTTTTTTTTATACAAAAAGTCAGGCATTTGAATATAATTTGATGAAGAAAAGTGTCAACAATGTACATAAGAAAATCTATATCATTGACTGTAATAGAGTATTTTTACACATAAATATCTCAAATTTGCATCAATATTATTTCATTGGCTTGGATCATATATATTTTTTTATCAAGAATATAATCATCATCTAATCTCTCAATCTCGTTCTCTTTATCATGGGTTTGAGAATCAATTACTAACTACTTTTTTTCTGTTATTGGTTTCACCTATATCTATATTGTTAATTCTCTATTGTTGGTTTCACATATATTTATATTGTTATTATCTCTCACTCAAAGAGCACCCACCTGTATTTTCTAATTCATTTTTCTCATCCATTTTTATAAATTTATTCATAGCTACTTTTTGTCATGCAATTAAAACTCAATTCTTCTCTTCTTTTAGATTTTTAAATAGTCTGATTCAAAATTTTTAGTTGACATATCTACATAGTTTTATATAAAAAAAATTGTAATAAATAAAATACTACTAAAGATAAGTATATGAAACAAATAAGTTAAAAGAATAAAACTTAGTTCAGGTTGTCACGAAAGTAAACTCGATAATAGATTTATAGTGTCTTGAAGCCTTAAGTCTCTTTCTCCTTCTCAAATCTCAACTTTTTCACAAACAGAATCTCTTTTAACATTAACCATTAATAAAATAATTAAAAAAATATTGTTCTTCATCTTTTTATCCCTAAACTTAAATTATTTGTGTATAGAAAAATCAACTTTGAATTATGCTTAAATTAATTTATTATCCATAAAAAAAAAAAACTAAACTTTCATCTAAATAATAGTTTTATACAAAAATTTCAATTACCCATCAAAGTATACGCAAAAAAGAAAAGTCTCGAGAAACAAATAAATCTAAAAATACCAAAAAACACAATTGGGTAAAAGAAACGTATTTTTAATTCTAATACACATCCAACAAACAAAATAGAAACAACAACAAAAATGCAAATAGAAAGAAAGAAAATAATAACCATAAATAAAGATGAAAAGATTGACACACAAACAACATGAGATTCAAGAGATGTAATCTGCCAACACTCCAATCCTAAAAAAGACTGGACTCTATAGTACAAGAAAGTAAGGAGAGGCAACAAAAGTCACTTAGAGATAAAAAAAAAAATATATAATCAAGATATTGATTATAAGAAAATAAAGATAACTAATCATTGTCTTTTTTTCGTAAATAAATTATAATTTACTACAAAATGATTTAACTCATTAAATGTCAATAAAAATTAACAAAGACATATAATAATTTAATTAAATTTTATTTTCACATACACACTTATAATTAATTTAATAGAACTATACTAGTAATATAATATTATTTTTGAGACTTTTTTGTTTCTTAAAAATATATAATTAATTTAATAGAGGTATATTAGTGTTAAAAAATTTTTTGAGGCTTTTTTAAAATAAAATATTATAATTAATTTAATAAAAAAATATATTAATAGTATTTTTTGTTGAAATATTTCTTTTTTAAAAGCCTAAAGCGTATGTTTTACTTATTTTATTGAGGTATTTTCTGATCTAGAGTTAAGAAAATTTTCATCTCATATATGATTACAATATTAAGTTCAAATTATATATGAGGTACGTCAATTTTAAAGTCTAAAACTCCTCTAATAATTTAGTTTTTAAGATTAACTTTACCTTCCTCACTTAGGGGAATACTACAATAAAGACATGATAAATTTGAAAATTGGTTATCCAAATTAGGGTCACCAATTTGACTTCTATAATAGTGATAAGATTATTGAATGTTGTTAAGAGAAGAAATTGATGCAAATGGCATTTATTATTAGGACTGGACATAATTTACTAAACTATAGTTAATTGTACTATATTAAACTAAAATATACTAAATTATTCATAATAATAATTGAATTGTATTATAAAATAGTTCAGTTTTAAGAAACTAAAATAATATAACTAAGTTAACTATTGAACTATAGTAGATTGAAAGAGCAAAATACCTTAAATAAAATATTGGTATTAGGATAAGAATTGGACTTATGTGTTTTATGTCTTACGTTCTATTCTTTCTCTTTCATATTGAAATATTTATTTTATTCTGTCTTAATTTTTTTCTTTACTCTTTCTTTGAGAAAAATATAAAATATTTATAATTAATTTATTAAAAAATTATAAATTAATTCAATATCTTATTTTATTTTGAATGAATTTTACTATGTAATGTTATTTTTATGTTATGATTTTACAAAAGTTATTTTTAAAAATTAAATTGTGTGACAACTAACATTTTTATAATTTTTTATTTATATTAATTTTTTTTAACTTAAATATTGAAATTAGTATAATAAATATAAATATTGATACTAACGTATTTTTTATTTTAAAATCTTATATAATATTATTTTTTAGTTTTAAAATATTTATTACGTGGCATCAACTTTTTTAAAGAGAATTTATTTTAAAAAATTCTTAAAATATTAATTTTAAAACTTCATAAAATTTCTAGAATTTTTTTCACACAAATATTAAAAAAATATTAATTTTGAGAATTTTCTAAAATAAATCCTTTTAAAAAATTTTACACAACATAATAAATATTGTAAAACTAAAAAGTAATATTACATAAGATTTTAAAATATATAAAAAAATTTAATACAAATATTTATATTTATTATATTAATTTTAATATTTTAATTACATTTACGGAAAGCTTTAATATAAATAAAAAAATTATAAAAATGTTAATTGGTGTATTGAAGTATGATGCATATTTCAAGTATTATTTTTTAAGCACTTTCAAATTATAAACTTTAGATTATTATTGCATAGTACAATCATATGTAATTAGTGCAATTCGATTCAAAATAGTGTAATTCAGTTCAAAAATAGTGCAATTCAATTCAAAATCAATGCAATCCGGTTCAAAAATAGTACAATCAGTTCAAAAAGAGTGAAGTTTATTCAAAATCAGTGCAATTCGGTTCAAAAACAGTGTAGATAAGTTAAAAATTAGTGCAGTTCAGTCCAAAAATAGTGCAGTTCAATTCATAAAATAGTTCAGTTTATAACAGTTCAGTTCAGTTTATATTATAGTGCAATACAGTGCAGTTCAGTCCAGTTTATTTTTAAGAATAACAGTTCAGTTCAGTTCATCTGAATTGTTTTTCAGTTCAGTGCACGCGAACAATTGTTTAGTTCAGTGCAATTTTTGGTAGTGCACTGCAATTTGGTTTATTTTGCCCAAACCTATTTATTATCCGAAGTTATAAAATTCTATTAGTGTGATGTGGTGTTTAATTGACTAAAACACCCCTGGATCATTGATTGTGTCTGATATTTGGATATGATGTGAATTAAGATTCCTAGGCTCCATGATTGAGAGAGAAAAATTCCATAGTTTCACACCTAAGGCCAAAAACTGTCCTAATCCCTAAGCCGTATGACCTTGCACCAACCACATTCACGGGTCCCTTTCTCAACCCTTCTAAATTAATTTTTTATTTTTTTATTTTCCTAGATCTCAACTCATTATTATAAATTATTATAAATACATGTTATGAGTTCACGAACACCATGTCCTTAAATACATCATATTAAATGTTCAAAGTTATTATACAGAAACAAATATCCAATGATTTTTGGTGAAGAATGGGATTAGAAACAAAATTCCACATGATGAATTATTGGTGAAGAGACAAAAATAGCAGATTGGTTATTAGTAGATGAATTGCCATTAGAATATATAATTCAATTTTTGAAGGCCTATTTGGGCATCGTGGCTTGGCCCATTTCTATGTGTGGCCCACGCTCATAATTATTTTATAATTTTGGTTACATCTGATGGGAAGGGACATTTTTTAGAGTTCCCACCTAAGAACCAATTAGGTCACAAAAAGCTTAGTAGTTAAGATGCGCCAGGATAATTCTTTCTCCTTTTTCTGTAAATTATTGTTTTTAATATCTCTTTCTTATAATTTTTTTTAATAGTTGGATTTCATTGATATCTTAAAAATTTCTCGTTGACTAGATATAAGATAATTTCATACTATATAAATAAGGTGTAAATCTCACTTTATAAGTCGATTTTGTAAGGTTGAGTTAGACTTTAACTTCACTTCTAAGATAGTATTAGAGTCATGTTAAAGTCTATCATAGCGAGATTTTTTGGATATTTTGTTTCACCCGTTATCAGGCTGCTAACGAACCACCTATACTATATAAGTGAGTGCAAAACTCAATTGACAAACCAATTTTATAGGGTTAAATTAGACTTTAACTCCACTTCTAACAAATCCAGAAAAAAATGATAAGATATTTTTCCTCTTCACATTTTATATTACACATTTTTTATACATTCTTTTTTTAACTTGATGTATTACATTTTATAAAATGCAAACTTTGCTATAAATTGTTTTTAATACACACTTAATTATTGATATCATTTTTAATATTTTATTTTTTATCACTTGAAAATGTATTAGTTTTAATCTTGAATCATGCAAATCCTTAATCTTGATTAGGGAAAATTTTCTAAAATTTAAAATCTTCGATCTAAATCATCATGTATAGTACTATTAGTGAGTTGAATAAATTGGTGAATAAGATAACAATTTATCGACTTTTTGGTGATGAAGGTGATATTCCTCCTTTCGTGAGTTGTGGAATTGAAGCTAAATAACCTTTTTAAATGCATGGATTCCATACCTTCTGCAAATACTTTTTAGCCACACCACTCAAACTTCATGCACCTATTACTTTTATATCTACCAAGTTTAAAAACTTCTTTGATTCTCTACATATCATATCCAAAAAGAGAGGTCAGATATTTGTAATTTCATTTCAAAATTTTCTGCAATTTTTAATCCTCTTTCAATTCGAGTAATAGTTTTCAGAATATTTCTTATCATGGAAATGTAGATCTTATTTAAAAAATATTGGCATTCTTTTCATACATAGTTAGCTCATTATTTTACTAGGCTAAATTTTACTTTTTAGTAATTTTTTAAAGAATTAATAAAAATGATTATGATAGATTTTTTTTTTCACAAAATTTTGACTTGAATCCAATTTACATAACAGATTACATAATCTTGATCGAATCTAGAACTTTAAAACAGACATATGAATTTTTTATTTAAATTATTTAACCTTTTTAGTTTTACTCTATGGAAAACTTAGAATCACACTGACCTATAATTTAATGTTAACCATGTTTATAGAAGAAAAAAATGTAAGAGCATCCCTCTACGAAAAGTCATCATTTGGAATTTTTCCTTCTTTTTTGAAGAAGACATTTGCAACAAACAAACTAAACACGAACAGAAACATCTACCAAATAAATACATCAAAGACAACATCTCCACAAACTACCGAACCTCAATACGTATCAAGACTCAACTATTAACATAAATCCACTAACCATTAGTGAATGTTAAAAAATATTTAAGTTAATATTAAATTTAGGGTGTGTTCACTTGTGAATGTGAAGATTGATTTAGGGAAACAAATGATGGAGTAGAGGATGAAGTGTATGGTAATTATTTGAAGGGAGTAGTGAAATTAAATGAATTTAGATGTAAAGTTTGTGATTGAATTGACTGATATGATAATTAAAAAAAATTAATTGAAAACAAAAAATAAGATTACCAAATTGTTGTTGATGTTGAAAATAATATAAAATTATATTTAGATGAGTCATACTTATTTTATAAAAAATATTTAAATGATTAAATTGAAAAAAAATAATTATTATAATAAAAAATATAATATATTTACATATTGAATAATTTTTTTGGTAAATAAGTTAGAAATATGAGAATCCCGCAAATCATCACTTCTTGCTCTCAAATCAACCTAAACGAATGCAAATCTCCCCCCTAATTCATCGTAGTCATTCCCTCTCAAGAGTTACTCTCTCACAATGAATGAACATAACATTAATGTCAATCATTTAAACTCTACAATCCAATTCAGTTATTTCATATTATTCTTGAAAATAATTTAGTTTTACACTAATTCAGTTAAATCCATACACTTATCTATCAGTCTTCTACTTAAGGATGACAATAGGTTGGATCGGATACGGATAATGTCTACATGCAACAAAAAAACTTATTTGTCACCCGTCAAATACCCGTTAAAAAAATATCCACTGGTTTTAAAAAAATCCAAGGATATCCCCAGATATTTAAAAAAATATATTTAATAATTAAATATAAATAAAATTACAAAAAATATAATATAATATAATATAAATTTTAATTTTAATTAAAGTTAAACTAATAATATATAAATTAAATCTTAATCTTAATTAAATTTAACCTAATAAAATATAAATTAAATTTTAATTTTAATATTTTGTCACGGATATCCACAAGTATAAATAGTATTATATTTGTACCCGACCTGTTTATAAACGGGTATTTTAATACCCGTTATCCATATTCGCAACAGATATCAACTATCCACTATAAATTTTATCTATGGATATCCATATGTACGGATATTCTTACATCCGTACTTCTACCTGCAATAAAAAAAATTATAAGTAAAAGAAAAAAAACTTAATTTTTTTTGGGAAAAGTTTCAATACTAAAATATCTTATCATAGAACTCTGAAACCTTTTTTTCATAGGTGAACCGTTGTTCCACCAAATAAAAACTCAATTACATGCATCACTTATGAATATTGTTTATGAATTTTTCTTACACATTCAAATTCATATCCACGAAAAAGATGGAGTTAGTGCATGTTTGTTTTTCTGACAAGCTTTTTCCCGTTTAAGTGCTTTGAAATAAAGAAACTCTTAAACTAAACAAAGCTTTAGTCATTAACATAGTCGTAATTTTTTGTAAGAAGATTGATTAATTGAGGACATAAAAGAACAAAAAAATAGTTGTAGTGCTAACAAGAAAACGTTGGAGAAATAACAAGAAGAAGATAACAATGTTACATTAAGAATGAATTGGTAAATCATCTTTACAAATTTCAATTTTTCTTTCCCTTATGTCGATGAAAGCGGAAAAGAAAAACAAATTCCAGGTAGTTAATGTGCTAGCAACAACGTGAAAGACAGTGTCTTCAACGATAACACTTTTGCACAAAGTTGTGTGTGAAAGACAGTGTTTTCAATGATAATACTTTTGCACAAAGTTGTGTGTGTAGAGAGGGAGAGAGATTGGGCCTTTTGAACAGACGAAATTGCTTCTTGAAAATGTGTGGTTAATGGTTACCCAAATCTATGTCTTCCCCAGATCACTATGAATTGGAAAAAGACTATTTAGTGGGTTTCCTTTTCAAAGGGAAATCTTGAAAAGGGAGTTAGACTTTTGCAAGAGAATGCTTCAGGCTGGGACACAAAGGGAAGACCATTAAGATGTGCATAGCACCTATTCGACCTTTGGCATTATTCTGTTCTGTCTTCAGTCATGGTACCACAACTCCAATATCTCTGTGATCTATGATCTGTGTGAGTAGTGTGTGATTAGGACCTGAACTAGTCTCCTTTTGTATTCCTGTGTTTGTCTCCGAGTTCATTGTTTACAGTATTTATCATACATCTACCTCAACAAGTGTCCTGTGGTCCAACTGCATCTCCTGCCACAACTACACAAAACCAAGAGATAAGATGCACTATTTCCTCTGACGTTATCACCCTATATATACCATTATACCACGCACTACATAACCCTCTGCACTCTCTTTTAAGCAGGCTTGTATTATATGAAATCTGAAACCGGGCTGGTCAAAAACTGTGATCACAGGTATCACCACTTGTACTGAGCACTTAGTTTTTTACCTACAAGGGTAGTGTTGTGTTGGCCTAAAAGGACTCAGAGAGTGCCAGGTCCCTAGTTTATCTCTATCTAGACCAGGATTTAAGCTGCTAGGTCAACTTGGCAGAGCACCATTTCCTTTGGCCAGAAGTGGATCTTGGAATCTCAGTTCACGGACAGAAACAAGGTAAGCCATTTAATATTTTGTCACTAGTCTTAACCCCTAATCATATCTGAGTTAATGGGCCACTAGAAGGGAATAATAATATGCTGATTACGAAGTTGAGACCGAGCTAAGCCTCATGTCCTAAGCCTTGTAAATTCTACAACTATAATTCATCAATATTTTGAACGTGTCTATAGATGAATTGTCTAGTCTAGCGGAAGTCAGCATAGCTTACCTAACCCTCCCTTTTCATGATCCTTTCTCACTTTGCATAAAAGAGTTCTTGTGATTGAAAAGAGATCACAGATGGTAAGGTCATTTTGAACGAAGTCTGTAAATTGAACTGAAATTAAATTTTGTAAATTGTGACTTGTTAACTCTGCTACTTGCTGAATGAAATCATGACCCTTTGAGAAAATTCTTAAGAGAAACGATTGCATGCAATTTTCAACTTCAACATTCATGGGCAAAGAGATTTTTGGCCAAAATTCAGTGAAGCATGTTTAACCCTTGCACCAACTGAAGCACTTTCACCCACCCTTTGTCTTGACACCTCAAGCACAAGAAACAAGACATTTAGCTTTGAGGAACGCTATGGAAAGGAAGGAATATACCCTTAACATACTCACACTGCTACATATTCTTAGAAACAAGCTATAACAACAATGAAAAGAAAATTACTTGAGCTAATTAACACTCCAACCGTGATCCGGAATCACTTGCTGGTTTACATAACAGAGCATGCATTTGGGTTCTCGTCGCTGAAAATCTCAGGGTCATAAGCGTAGTCGATGTAGTTTTTGGCTGGCCAGTACTCACTTCGCTTGATTTCAGTTTTGTTATCTTCTTCTTCTTCTACTTGTTCCTTGTTTTCCTCGTCAACTTTTTTCTCTTCCTTCTTCTCCTCTTCTTTCTTTTCTTCTACCTTCTTCTCTTCCTCCTTCACAATAGAGGCTTGCTTTTTGGTCCTCTTATATACATGATCAACAAGCTTCGCAGGGTCGATCACACCTTTAACTATGACTTGATCATTTGCCAAATCTGTTTCCACTGATTCTACTCCTGCACATGCACGCCATTACTATCTGTCAGATCACGTACTAATCATTCACTCCTCTATTCATGGAATCATTGAAGGATGAAACACAACAAGTTAACTGTTTAGGTACATCTATTTTGTTTTCCCTGGATGAATAATTTAATACCGAATGAGTAAAAAAATGTTTTTAGATAAATCACTCTTTGATTATGTTCGGAGTCCCAGCACAGAACACGCCTTTCAGAAGTGTCGAAAGTACTTATATGAGCTGCAATGGCATTTTAAGAGACAACATTCGGCTGAAATTTTGTACCATGTTTCAGCATTGAGATAGATAGCTCTCTCCACTCTTAAAATAACTGTTATGTTGAGAGGGTTACATTACAGTTAATTGAAATGGAGGAATCATTAATTTGATGTGGTTTCACTTTTTCAGCTAAAAATGATATTTTTATTCCGCTGAGATTGATATGATTATCTATATCCTGTGTTGAAAATAGTAAGATCACAATTTTTTTTGAATCAGCGAAAAACCTTGTAACTTCTAAGCTTCGACGCTTTCAAAAGGAACACGATTAGCGCCACAGAGTAGGATTTTTATGCCCATATTTTGAAAAAAAAAAAAAACACAGAACATTACGTGCAGGTGAACCTGTAATTTAAACTATTACGTATGCATGCACATTCCTAAGGGGCTGTAATGGTTTCATTGCAGTTTGGAAAGGCGTTATTAAAAATTATAAATATAAACTAAACATGAACTTTGTAACTAAAAATAAAATCCACAACAACACATTCTCCTTTCTCAGTACCATCTTTATTTTTTGATAAAAGAATTGCAGCTTTACTCAACAACGTGGGCTCACTCACTCTGTACTAAAGACTAAAAATGTGTTAAAAGAAGAAAGTATAAAAAAGTATATTATAAGCATTGTTCTTGTGATTATAAGATTCCATGGTAAATTTGAGAGAAGAGAAAGGCGTAAATAAAATTAAAGGGGGCAATTAAACTCTTTCTTTTCAATTATGAAATGCAGTTTTGTTGGGATTCTCGAAAATCATTAGTAATTGGTAATCATGGTAACAAAGAATGATTGAAAGGCCCAGGGTCATGTAGGACCCTGGGATTTAGTTCAGCTGAATTGATCCAAAACGTGTTTGTTGTAGTTGTTAGTGCACGAGTGAAATAGTATGAAGCAGAAATAAAGAAAAAAGAGAAAGAGAGAAATGAATCTTTGCACCTTTAATCTTACGGATTCGCTTCTGTATAACTTGAGCACACGCTTCACAATGCATTCGAATTTTTAGCACCACTGTTACCGCAGGAGGAGGCTGACCAGCCATTCAAACAACCACAGCAACAAAATAACGTTGGTCAATCATCAATTTGAACCAGACGATGCATCAGCAAAAGTTAAAAAAAAAAGGATACAAATAAAAATGAATAGTTCTTCTTCTCCTGAGTTGTTTACTTTTTTTCATGAATTTGTCGCAATATGAAAGAGGCACCTGTATGGTCCCACTATCTTACAATGTCTGAATTCAGGTACGGGTCATGGCATGGGGTTTCCAACTTTCATCTCAAGTTTTATTAGAAAACAAACCAAAAAAGCAAACTTTAGTAACCCCACGTTGGAAATTCCCAGAAAAAACTGGTATTAACCCAATATACACTGGTCTGCATATTATTAAGAATTTATGAATAGTTTAATGGATCAGAGGTTTTGAATGTCACTGTCATGATCCATTGTATTTGGGAGCCTGTAGTTTTAACTTTTAACCTCCATACAGAAGACGTCAGCATGGTTGTGTTGTGTGGTGTGAAAATTATTTTACTGATGAATGATGTGTGTTGTGTGGAAGTGAATGTCCTGAGAGTGGGACACGGTAAAAGCCACCCGTGACCGTGACCCCATTTTGCAGCAAAGCAGCATGTCAAGTTGCAACTTGAAAAAAGTGAGTGGGGTCAAACCCTCTCATTTGTCACCGCCGTTCACCTCGTTACGTGTGCCTATCCAAGGGCCATCACTTTGTTTCGTTACTTTCATGTCAGCACTCACCCTGGAATGGATCGCAAAACAATACACCAAAAATACTAAAAACGAGACTTACTCTCTCTCTCACACAACACTACACACTGTGCTGTTAATCTCTTATCTCTAATCTCTAATCTAAACCGATATTTCATCACTTTTGCCTCGTCTACACTACAAGAAAACAAGTTTCACAAAGTTGAATGATATTAGATTTACCTCATCTTTTTTCTCCTCCTCTTTAGGTGGTTCTTCTTTGATTTCTTCTTTTTTCTCCTCTGGGGCTTTTGGCAACGGTGAAATAAGCTCCACTTTCTTGCCACTTTTCTTTTGTAGCCTCTCCAGCACCTTTATGGGGTCTGCTGCCATTCCTTTCACTACCACTTTGCTTGTCCTGCTATCCGCAGTCACATCTTCCACTCCTGTTTCACACTCCCAAAAAAACAGATTACATTACAAACGTTAATCACCCCGTTTCATAAAACAACTTTACCTTTCTTAACTATGGATGCAATCATGATCTTTTGTCTCTACATGAATAATGCGCGTCTAAGACAAAATTATCTCATCATTATTTTGTGAAATTCAAAAGTAACCATGTGGATAGTACTGAATTGATGCCTCTAACAAGGAGGGAAAAGAGAGGGAAACCCAAAAGTTTTCATAGTTAGAAGAAGTGAAGTTATTAAGAAACATGGTGAAGGGAAATGACCTTGGAATCCTTTCAATGCTTTTGCAACTTTCCTTGCACAGGCCTCGCAGTGCATGTCAACTTTGAGCACTATCTCCGGTGGTGGCTCCTCCTTGCTTTCATCCTTCTTCTCTTCTACCTTCTTTTCCTCTTTCACTTCTTCTTTATTTCCTTCTTCCTTCTTTTCCTTTGCAAACAAGATCACAGAGTTAAAAGAAAGCAAAAAGAAAGATGGAAGCAGGAGAATTGAGAAAAGATGATAAAGATGGTTGTTGTAACAGCAGAAAGTTATGAATAAGTTGGGAAAAAATAAACTGAAAGGAACATGCAAAGAGAGAGAGAGAGAGAGAGAGAGAGAGAGATTGAGTGTAGAAGAGAAGTCTTACTTCACCCATGCCTGTGACAGTAGACAATGCGTTCTGCTTGAGAGAGAGTTTACTTGGTAACGCAGATCTTAATGTTATGTGGTTTGAATGTAGAAAACAACTCTTGTTTTGTTTATGCACTCTCTCTCTCTCTCTCCCTGCCTCTCTGTCTATCGTGGCAATGTTGGACTGAGGAGAACATTTAACGTGTAGGGATTCTGCAAATCTGACGTGGACACTTTACTGCATAATCTACTGCAAACTTAAAAAAAAAAGAAAAAAAAACATTTTTATTACTCTGCTATTTTTGGTTAGATTAAAGTGAATTACTATGTAGGCAGTGTGTGCATGGTTGAAACATCATTCTAGAGCAGTTGATATAGTAATAATTTAATTTGACGGTAAAATATTTTTACCGGTTACTTGTTGGTTTTGTTGTAAAATACTTGTTACAATACAGTGTAATGGTGAATAAAAACACAGAATTTTCTTGGTTCTTCCCTTTTCCAAGTTATTGCAGACGAATGGTTGTGGCTATTACCTAGACCATCATCACCATTGACTGGTCATACCTCCATCTAATCTTCCTCGGCCGAACCTCACCCTCTTTCATGCCATCACACCTTTGCAAATGTTTGACAAATTAAGCCAACTAGTGTGTGTACCACTTGTGATGCTCTATTTTCTTTTCTTTTTTTTTTCAGAAAAGTCACTAGGTAGGCCTTTTATATATATATATATATATATATATATATGTTCATTTTTATTATTTAAATTGATGTTGTTGCGGTTATAATATTGTTGTGTCTTTATTGTTGTCGTTAAAATGAATATATCTCATATTTGAATATTTCTATTATTTTTTTAATATTTTTATTTATTATATATTTTTCTTTCACATGAGAATATTTATACTCCTAATTTAAGGTAATATAATTTTTTTTACTTATTATTATTAATTTTTGTTTAATTTGAAGAACTCTTTTGTTTTATTAAAATAATTTTCGTTATTTTTCAACCATTGAGTATATATGTTGATATTTGAAAAGTTTTCTTAGTTCTCTAAGATATTTTCCATCTTATCATACCTTAATTATATATTTGATTTCCTTTGTGCGATTTCTTTCTATAGTCTCTCAAATTATTTCTAAAACACACATTTGTTAGTTTTTTAATATTTTTATTTATTGTTTTTATTTTCATCATGTAGAATAATATTTTGATATATTCTATCTAATTATTTTTTATTTTATAACTCATTATTAATCATACTGTAATTTTTTCACTTTAAATTATGTTTAAAGTGGTTAAAATTATATATATATATATATATATATATATATATATATATATATATATATATAATATGATATGATATTTAGGAATAATATATGATGATTCACTACAAGAAAAAATATAAAATAGTGATTGATTTAGTCAGTAACCCATATCAGTCACTATCTTTTGTCGTTGGTGGTAGTAGTTAATTATTTTCTGAATCAATGATTAAATTAGTGATCGATTCAATAATCAAATCGATACATGATTTAGTGACCAATTTATTTGTAATTTAATGACAAATTTGTTGGTCACTAATGATATTTCTATTTAATTTTAACCAATTCAAACATAATTTAATAATTAGTTCTCTAAGATATTTTTCATCTTATCATCCCTTAATTATACATTTGGTTTCCTTTGTGCGATTTCTTCCAATAGTCTCTCAAATTATTTGTAAACACACATTTGTTAATTTTTTAATATTTTTATTTATTGTTTATTTTCATTATGTAGAATAATATTTCGATATATTCTATCTAATTATTTGTTATTTTATAACTCATTATTAATCATATTGTAATTTTTTCACTTTAATTGTATAAATAACTTTTATTTTCTACAATATAAAAATTTAATGTAATTGTTATGAATATTTTTTTGGTCACTATCCAACATATATTGAAGTTCAAAAGATACAAAATTTATGTCAAAATTTTATTATTATGTTTATTATTTGTTCTTTGTGTCATTTTGATCAAGTGATGTATTATAACTTTTATTAGTGTATAAAAAAGAGATTTATTAGAATTTAAAAAATTGAAGTAAACAAACATTTAAAATATATTTTAATTTGAATATTTGTTTTCCTTTTATATTTTTTGAAATATTTTTTAATTTTATCAACTAAGTTAATCAATGTTGTAGTTTGCAAATTTAATAAATATTTTGGTTCTCATGAAATTTTATTTTGTATTCTAATCTAAAATGTAGACAATTATAATTTATTTCAAAGTATTTGATATGGAAGAAACAATCATCCTCCTAATATTGAATATCTGATAATATTATGTTTTCTTTTTAGCGTAATTTTTTTCTTTTATAAAAATTAATATTGAAGTAGTTAGTACGAGTATGGGTACGAGATTATACTTGTTACTCGATGGGGATGAGGATGAGACAAAAGTTTCATACCTGTTGAGTTTGGGTATGGAGATGGGAATGAATTTTTTATGCAAAAATGGGTATGAAATAGCGAAACTCATCTCGCCTCATCCCGTTGCCATCCCTATGAGAGCAGCAATGGTATTAAAGTAAGCAAAGCATTAAAAGTAAGTTAGTCTATAGTCATATATGTATTTGATGATTTACAAAAGTAATCATATTTTGATACACTGTAAAAACAAGCAAGGACACATTTTACAAAGTTTGGGATTTGGCAATGCAGGTGGTGAATACCAAAACTATAATATAAGATGGTAGGGCAATGCTTGCATGCCAAATACCATTTTAGGGTACATGCCAAACATGTAAGGAACCCCTACAGAGGGCCACCCACCCTCAGATGTAAATGCAACAACTTAACCCTATTGTGAAATCCCATACAAATTTCAAGTTTAGACAAAATTTTAATTTGAATATAATAATAATAATAATAATAATAATAAGGATTAAATATATTTTTTATCCCTCAAGTTTAAGTGAATTTTAGAATTAGTTACTCTTTACAACTTTATACTAATTTAGTCTTTCATTTTTAGAAATACATAAATTTAGTCTTTCTTACCAAATTTTATCAAGTTAATTTAATATTTTAAACGCATTTTATAATAATATTTGAGTTAGCATTGAAACTAAAATGTGTTTGAAGCTAAAATACTATTATTAAATGCGTTTGAAACGTCAGGTTAACTTAACAAAATTTGGTTAAAAGGACTTAATTCACACATTTTGAAAGATGAATGATTAAATTAGTCAAAAATTTTGAAGAGAGATTAATTCCAAATTTCAAATTTCACTGAAATTTGAAAGACCAAAAACATATTTAATCTTAATAATAATAATGATTGAAGTTATATGTACATTATAAAATAATTAGATTTTTTTTAGGATTTAGGAATTAAGATTTAAGGTTTAACTAAAACTTTGTAAACATTCTTTTGAGTCACCAAACTGAAAATTAAATATATGCTAACTCTAACTTTACACACTTTGCTAACTCTCCATCGACTCAAAATTGTTGGTCCCAAACAGTAAATATAAAAATTATATCTAATCTTCTATAGGTTACTTTTAGTGCCTAACCATGGACCATTCATAATAATATAATAACTTTTTACCTAAGCTTCTTAGTTATTTACAACCTAGAATATAGTAAGAGCACAAAAATTGTCAAATCCATGCAATAGATGAAAAATTCGTTCAACAATTTTTATTCATATAATCAACATTTTTTTAAGGCTTGAATTCGCTCAACGACCCCGAAAGCAAGTGGAGAAAAACTTTTGTCAAATTCGCTTAGTATAAACTAATGTTTATATTAAGATTTTTTGTTAATTGTTGATGCATGATTTTTTTACTAGATCTCATGATTTTTCCGATTGTAGATAAATCATAGGCAATGAATGAGATTAGTGTAAAATATTTATCAATGTACTGTGCACTTGCTGCCAAAATGTTAATGTGACTGTCACCCACTCAACTTTTATACTGTCATCTTCTCTTTGATTTTTTTTGGTGGAAGCATCTCATGCGTTGCTAAATTTTTAAACTGAAAATGAGAAGAAAAATAATTGTTTTTTTTTTAACTAAAAGTCGTCCAAAATTAAAAAAAAATGGTAATAGTTTGTCTAAAAATAATCTTACAACTAAAATTCATTTGAATGGGGCCCTGATAGTTTTTTTTTTCTACTTGAGTTATTTATTGTTTAAAAATTACATTTTTTTTTTGGAATGTATATTTGCTTTAATTTGATGGATATTTAAATTCCATCATAATGAATAATGGACACAAATTTTATATCTTTTTGAATATTTTATTTATATTTTAAATTTCGCTAAAGTTTAAACTGCATGGGCTGGATTTCTAGGTTTGGGCCATAAAAATTGATTAGAGAAATATGTTGTTTTTCCCGCTATTACTTGTAGCACTCCCACATTTTATCTGCGCACTACCAAATTTTCAAAATGTTTTTTTTTAAATGACTTTCAGATGATATACTTTTGGAAATTTTTTGAAACGAGTTTTTCGAGATAAGAATTTGGAAAGAGAATTCTAGAATAAAATTTCTAAAATGCATGAAAAACATTTTAGAACAAGCTTCTTGGAATAGTCCTCACATGAAACGCGTTATAGAAAAAAGAGCTTTTTTTTTCATGTTTCGGCTCTTCTTCTTCCTCTGCACCTTTTTTCTCTCTTCTTATATGGCAATGGCGGTAACAGTGATAACATAGTGCAGTAGTGAAATGTATTTTAGTTTCTTTGTGTTTGTGTAGGGTGCAATTACCAATTGTGGAAGTACCGAAAATAATAGCCTGTTTTTCTTTCTTTGGTAGCCCAACATAGTAATGCTTTATTTATCCTTTATTTTGTTAAGTTCACCGACTAATTTTGTCGGGCTTTTTTTAGACGTTTACATTTTTTTTGTATCTAATTATCATTAACTGTTTCAGTCTATAGGCTTATGAATTATTACTTTCTCTTTTGTAAGAATTGAACAATATAGTCATTCAATTTAAACTATTAAAAATATATTATTATTTTTCTCTGTATATTAACTATGATTTGATTTTCACAAAAGTATTTAAGAAGTTATCTTAAAGAAATTTATTTTACTAATTTCTAATGTATAAGTTAAATACTACTTCAATTATCTTATAAGTTACAAACTATTTATAGCTTATAACCTGAATTGAAAAATATAATTTTTAAACAATGTTAGAAATTTAGGAATAAAGACAAACTCACACCATAATCCCACAACTACGAAGTCAAAATGGGCTCCGGCCCGGGTTGATATATTCAACCTGCCATCAAATTGACAAATCAGTCCACCTTGAAAGTTCGTTCATTTTTTTTTTTAAATTAAAAAAATTATAAAGATTAAATTTTCTATAATATATTTTTATAAATATGTAAATATCTAATACTATTATAATTTAAATAATTAACACTGACAATTTAAGTTTTAATTATTAAAGGTTAAGTATATTTTTAGTCTTTGTAATTTGACACGAAATTAAAATTCTTTCTGGTTTTAAATTTTGATACATTTTTGTCTCCAAGTTTTCGAAATGAATGAATATATCTCTCTTAATCAAATTACGTTGAAATTTTTTTGACATGTCAAATGTGTTCATGCTTGCATTTAAGCTGTTTACACCGTTTTACACGTTCCTGTATCAATGATGAAAAAAAATAAGTTTTTTAGAATTTTTAAGGTCTCTATTAATAAGCAAGAAAAAATATTTCTCTAACATATTGCTAGTCTTATGTATTTATGATTAATAATTTTAAATCTTGAAATATTATCGATTTCTTTAATATAAGAGATTTTGTTAAGGTAAAAGGATTATTGTAAAAAGGTTATTGACAAATTAGAAAAAGGAAACTCAACGAAATCTGAAATTAATACTGTAATTATTTTTTATTTTATAAACTTTTTAGATCTGTATCACTGTTTTTTGTTAGGTTTTTTGTCAAATTAAACTTTTTATGTTTAATTATATTTTAATTTTTAGCAACATTAAAATATTTTTGTTCCATTATTTAATTATTTTTAACTTTCATTGGTGAACGTTAAATAAATTATTAAATACAATTGTACAACACTTATGAGCATCTTTGTCCTTTAAATAACATGAAATTGCATTAATGATAGTTATTAGGTCATATTTCATTTAATATAACAATTAACTACGAACTTTTGTAAAATTCGATGTGTATTAATCATCCTTAACCAATGTTGCTAGAGCACTAGTTAATATGAATCTTAAAAGAATAACAAATAAGTATGAGCACGAGACTTGATAGAAATGAAATAAAAAATAAATCTAATAGTTGTTGGTATGGGAGGGGCATGAGAATGATAATTAATTTTTACCTTAAATGATTATGAGGTAATGAAATTTGTTACTGGACCAAACCGAACCAGAACGAACTGAAGTGAACCTTAAATTGAACTGAACCAAACTAAATTGAACTGAACTAAAACAGACTGAACTAGATCAGATTGAACCATACTAGACCAAATTGAACCAAACCGAACCAAAATAAACCAAATCGAACCGAACACTTTCATAATCAAGAATTTTTTTTAATTGTAGTCAATATCACGAAACAAATAACTTGACCAGTGGGTGATTTTTTTTTTTGAACCAAACCAAACCAGATTGAACCGGACCGGACCAGATTGACCAAAATGAATCAGATTGGACAGAACCAGATCGAACCGTACCAGACCGAACCAGATTAGACTAAACAAGACCAAGTTGGACCGAAGTGAAGCAAACCGAACCGAAACAAATTGAATTGAACTGAACCCAATTATCAAATAAAAGGGAAATATTACACTTTCATAATCAAGAATTTTTTTTTTTGAACCAGACTATACTAAACCAATCTGGACTAGACCGAACAAGATTAGACTTAACCAAACTTAACCAAACCATATCAATAAATATTTTTGTTCTTTTAGATTAAAGTCAATATCAAGAAACAAATAACTTAACCTTAAGTTGGAGAAAATGCTAATTTTGGTTGAATAATCAATTAAAAGAGAAATATTACACTTTCATAATCAATATTTTTTTTTCCGAATCGGACCGAACCGAACTAGACCAGACCAAATCGAACCAGACTAAATCAAACCAAATTTAACTGAATCAAACCAAACTGAATCGAATCAAACCAAATTGAACTGAATTGAACCGAACATTTTCATAATCAACATTTTTTTCCAGATTGTAGTCAATATCATGAAACAAATAACTTGATGAGTGAGAGAAAATATTGTAGTCGCTTTCGTAATCAAGATTTTTTTTAACCGAACCGAACTGAACCAAATCGGATCAGATCAAACCAAATCGAATCATACCGAACCGATCATGATCGAAACAAACCAGATCAGATCGAACCAAACCGGATCGAACTGAACCGCCCTCTCCATCCCAAAAACAAAATGACAATTACTCTAATCTAATTAAAAATATACTAAACCATAGAAAATTAATTAAAGAATATACAAATTTTAAGTAATTACCAATAATTTTAATAAAGATTCAATTATACAAATTTATTAAACCTAAAAAGATTAATTATTTTACATTGATGAAAAAATAAAATAACGTGTGAATCCAATTATGAACAAAAAAAAAAGACCCCACTTAAAATAAAATAATAGTGTTTATGCTAAAGGATAAGATAAAAAAAATTGTAAACAAAAATTTCTCTCTTTTTCTCTCTATTTTGATTCCATTGCAGCCAAAGCCTTCTTGAACCATTTGAATTATTTGATAACTCTAGTACCGTAATAAATGATAGGATTTGGTAAACTTGTTTGGATAGATGTGCCCACGATCATTAATGAGCATCACCAAACTAAATTTAATTATTTTACATGTACACAATATAAAAATAAAAATATTAAAATAGAGTGAAAATATGAACATCAAAATTCACAAGACACGCACGGGTGAGGAAGTCTTTGGCATCCCCTTAGTCAAAATAGCACATGCGAATGCGATGAGGTGAATTGCAGAGTCGGCAAGGCTACTTCTTGCTGCACTGCTCCTCCACACCACTTCCCATGTAACGACAAGTTCCAACGTAGTAACGTATCATTCAGTTACATTACGTGTTCTTATCGTATTGGTTTCTCTTTCACCTGTTGCTTACTTAACCCTTCTCCATCCCTTCTTCCCTTTCCCCTCACACTTCTTTTCCATTCTTTTCATTCCTCCCATGGCTGAAAAAAAGGTACTTCCAATTTCATCCCAATTAATTCAACTCAAATTCTTTCTTTCTCTGCCTAATCGATCACGATCATTCATCAGGTCGCCATAATGAGACTCAAGGTTGATCTCCAGTGCCACAAATGCTACAAGAAGGTCAAGAAAATTCTCTGCAAATTCCCTCGTGAGTGCCAAATTCTCAATCCATTTCTTTTCTTTTTGATTAATTTGGCGTTACTGTTTATTGTTCTGGTACTGGAAAAACTTGCATGCCCAATATGGAATAGTTTACGAAATTAAATTAAACTAGTTCACCAACAGTGTGTGGTAAGTGAATGAAAAGAGAATCAAATTGAGTTGTTTTTGGGGTTGTTGAAAATTTTGTGAACAAGAGAAATTCGAGACCAGGTTTATGACGAGAAGCATGACATGGTCACCATAACGGTGGTATGCTGTAACCCTGAGAAGCTGAGGGACAAGATTTGCTGCAAAGGCTGTGGGACTATCAAAAGCATTGAAATTCTCGAACCTCCCAAGCCCAAACCACCTGAGAAGCCCAAGGAGCCCGAAAAACCCAAGGAACCGGTGAAGCCCAAAGAGCCAGAGAAACCGAAAGAACCGGAGAAGCCTAAGCCACCATCCAAGCCAAAGGCGCCAGAGAAGCCGAAAGAACCAGAAAAGCCCAAGGAACCAGAGAAGCCCAAGGTGCCCGAAAAGCCCAAGGAAACCTCCCCTCCCCCGCAGAAACCGAATCCACCGGTGCCGGTGCCTGCGCCGGCTCCAGTGCCAGTGCCTGTGCCTGCGCCTGCACCAGCGCCGGTTCCGGTGCCGGTGCCAGCGCCGCCGCCAATGGCGGTTCCGATCGGAGTATGCTGTGTACCATGCTATGAAGGTCGGGAAGGTGGGCCCTGTTTTCACGGGTACGGTGGGCCACCACCATGTTATGAGGCTTATTATGGAAGACCTGTTTACGACAGTTACGGTGGGGGCAGGCCCTGTTACGTGAGCCGTTGCGATGAATATTTCTGTGAAGATAACGCTTCCGCTTGCTCAATTATGTGATCGTCATCTCCATAATCCTTCTGTTTATTCATCGATTCTGTCACCTCTGTTGTGCCGCTCATGCATGCAATCATCGATCCAAGGAATAATAATCTTCTTTGTCTTTTTGTGAGTACAAATTAATCACAATGCTAATACATGTTACCTCAAATATCTTATAATAAAGTTTCCTTGTGTAAAAATTAGTTTGCATCGTTGCATTTGCTTCTAAGAAAGGATGAGAATTTGGTGCCGGTGGGGACTTGAAATTAAATGGTGGACGACTAATCTCTATATAACAACGACTCCACCTTGAATTATGAATATGCTTTTTTGACAAAAACAAAGGTAACTTTTTCACTGCAATAACACCACCAATAATATTGAATAATTAGGTCAGTGTCATGATAAAGACTCTCAATTATTTCCATTTTGCGTTTACACAGTGTGATATTGGGTTTCAGTAACTCAATTTTGCAGTTATGATGAATGATGATGCTTAATTTTCTTATGAAACTAAACCTAACAAATTCTTTGTTGTTGGTTTCTGGCTACTAAGATACATAGAAAATAAATAAGAATGTAGTGGTTTGTTTGTATTTACATTAGGAAACTCTTCTTTTCAGTGGGGGAATTTTGGGTTAGGAAGATGACGATTAAATGATGTTATTGCACATTGTCCTTTAGAGAAAGTTGAATACGCTTTGCCTGCTCATGCTTTAGTGGTTATTGAACAATGACTTGAGCAGACAGTGACAAGTTGGCGACCGTGTTCTCTTCTTTCCTAGCCAACAACTTATGATGTAATTTGTGTAAATAGATGGATATGGATCAGCAATGATCCAAACACATCCACTTTAATTTTGCCTCTTTGAACAGAGAAGAAGGAAGAATAAAACTTGAATTGAAATGGTTTCTTATGGCAGAAGTGAAAGGGACTTGGCGTCTGAAGATAATGTCTAGTTTATGTTGTTCACTACACAGTTCTTATGGTTCAGAGCAGATCAATCAGCATTAAATTATTAGCTACCAAATTGCTCATTCTTCTTTCCTAACTAATCACTGTGCCAACTTTCATCATTTCAAGCAATCTGGTTAGACACTTTAGAATTTTTTTATAAACTTCAGACACTCCTTTCAATATCTGCAATCCAAAATATAATTATTTACGTTAGTGTTTAATGTAAATGGAAATGTGTGTTTATTTATTTTTAATAAAATTGATTATTTTATTTGAAAAATGTTCTTACAAATATCATATAAGATTATGGAAGATTCATAATGGCATGGAGTATATAAAGAGATGATATAGTTGTTTTAAGCCGATTATAACCTGATAGATAAGAGATAATTAATTACATAGAGTTAAAACTACAAGAAGTACCAAAAATAATATTTTTCAACTGAATAATATTGTCTTAAATAAACACTTGTGTAAAAATAGAATAAAACTGAAATGAATAATATGATATCCTTATATAATTTCTTAACATTTTTTTATCGTTTTTAATATCCATGCATATTAAAAGGTCCATAAATTAAATAAAAAATATTTTTACGTTAGAAAATTAATTTAATTGGAGTCGATTCTCCAACATTGAACCAAACATAATTTTTATGATAGACAAGATTCGATATTTCTTTTCAATTGGTTGGTCTTATTGATTTTATTTGCTTGTTCATAAAGCATTTCAATGAAATCATGTCATATAAACCTATACTTAAGACAAAGCTGACTTTTAAATAGGTTACTATTAAAGATTAAGAAAAGGATATGTATTGAGAAAATAAATACAAATAAGTGTCAGACTTATCAAACTCTAACCTAACTTATTTCCATATACTTATTTCTCTCACCGTCTCTTTTTTAATAAGTTAAATTACACCACTTTACAGTTTTTATTATATTTCTCATATACCTATACTCTATAAAAAAGCTAAACATTTATTTTTATTTTAAATTTATTTTCTCTTTCCATTGGTCTAAACGCCACATTATAGAAACTCTATTTCCTTATATTTCTCCTTTTAAAAATTGATAAAATATAACATATTTCAAAAATGATAGCTTTTAGGCTTTCGGCCTTTTTCCAAAAAACAAAGCAGAAGAACTTTAAAAAACTTTTCAATGGTACGGTTTATCGTATTATGCAGCATGATTCACACCTTTAAACAATTGTAAAATGACAAGCATACCCATCAAACGTGGCACCCTCTGCAGCACCATTGCTTGTGCCCAATGACAAATAATAAAATAAAGAATATATTAATTGAATACTACATTCATAATACCAAATATTAGACTATAATCTATTTTATTTTATTTTATTTATTTGGGTAAATACTTAACTTTTTCAGACAATTCAAAACAAAAATACTACAATTAAAAAAGAAGAAATCGCTTATATGATGAAAATAATCAAAAGAAGAAATAAATCCTTTAATTTATCATATATTGTTTTGATTTCTATTAATTATTTTTGTTCTGAGATTTTTGGGTCATATGGTTGGAGTCAAATGTATCTGAGACGATTACGTAAATATGTCTTTTTTTTTTAAGTTGTTTTGTACATGTCGTGCTTATCATTAGAGCTCTTAAAATGGGTTGAAACTCGCGAGTCAATCCGATTCACTAAGGTTCAAGTTGGATTGAGTTGAAATTCTTTTACAAATTTTAATATGGGTTGATTTTTGATCCGGCTCACCAACTCACAAATAAATGGTCACACAAGTGTTTTTTGTTAAGTTGAAATTTATATTTAAGTTATGTTAGGTTTGTTTTTTTAGCCAACACATAGATAATTTGTACTTTTGTGATTTTTGTCTGTATTTGGATTGTATTAAAGTTTATTTAGATTTTAATTAGAATTAGAATTTAGTTTTGAGTGAAAAAAATTGTATTTTTTAAATTAAGTGAACCAGCGAACCAACCCGTTTAACCCACCAATCAGTGGTGGTCCGGGTCAAGTTCAAATTTTTTTTAGCTCACTAATAAGTGAGTCGTGTTAAGTTGGCTCACTAAATAATCAACTCGTGGTGGTTCGAGCTGGATTGAGTTTGGCTCACTGAGTAAATCGCTTTGACAGCTCTACTTATCATGTAGGCTTAGTAGGTGTGAGTCATTCAGAGCTCTACTTATCATATAGCCTTAGTAGGTGTGGGTCAATGGGTTGGATGGGTTTGAGTGTATTTCTTTTTGTACCCATGATTTTTGTTGTACTTTTATGGAATTGTGTAAAAGATAAATATTTTTTAGTTTTTATTTTTTTTTATGTCGTCGTGGTTGATTTATTTTTCTCTTTTTCTTTTATAGTCATTCTTTCGGTTGTGTATTTTCTATTTTCTGTTTATATATATTTTTTAATCTCTCATGCTTTATATTTACTTAGAAGAGATTAATACATCATATTATATTTTGAAACAAGTAGTTTTAGTTCTCAATAACAAATTTCACAATTTGAAAGCTTTTTTTTACATAAAAAACAACTTTCAGATTCTACAGTCTCAGACACATTCAGATTACATAATCTAGGTTTTTTTTTTTTTTTTATAGAGAATTGACTTTTGAATTGTGTCATCTAAATACCTTTTTTTTTCATGCAAAAATTGACTTTTTAAAATAGCTCATTTAAACTCAAATAATTATCTCAAACTTTAAATTCAACTTGGCATTTATAAGTTCAAATATCAGTATTATTTTCAAATGCTCAAAACAAATAGGAATTCATTTCAAGTTATGATGATACAGCCACCCATTTAAACAACACATGAATAGATGTAACTAGATTCTTCATCACTTCTTCATATTCAATTGGTTCAAGTTTACTATAATCCTCAACATCAAACAAAATTGATAAAATCCTAACTTACTTCCATGAAACCTAATTATCAAACAAAAAGATATCATTACAACATAAAGTAGCATAAACCAATTTATTCAACTTAGATCTTACATGTAGATATATTAACTCACACACACGCAACTAGGGATGATAATATGGACCTGGCCCGTCGGGCCGGCTTGCAGACTCGCGAAAAAAATGTGGGGCGGGCCAAGGTAGTGAGCCCGCAGGCCCAACCCGCATAAGCCCACAGTCCGCATAAAAAAAAACTAAAAATTTGCACTTGTGTATATTAATTACTTTTTTTTATGGACTCTTACATTAACGTTTCAAATTCTTGTGTAATTGGAAAAGACAAGTATTATGTATTTTTTAATGTGCTAAAATTTAAAGAATATATTTTGTATGTCATAGTATGAATATGAATATGATGAAAATGTTGAATTATCAATTTATCATCCAACTTCCCAGAGTCTTTACTTAATTTTGTAAACTTCTTAAAGTTTCCCAATTTTTAAACATTGAAAATTTTATCATAAGAATTAACAAAAAAATTAAAAAAAAAAAGTAGGCCAACTCGTGGGCCAAGTGCAGGGCGGGGCGAACCAGTGATTGCAACCCACATAAATTGTGCGTGACGGGACGAGCCAACCCGCGATGTGCAAACCTTATGCGGATCGGGCCTAAATGGGCCGGGCCAGGTCGGGCCACATTGCCATCCCTACATGCAACCAAAGATAGAACAAGAGAAAACTATAAATTTGAGAAAAAGAAAAATTATACTAAGACAAAATTTGATTGGCTCATAATGATTTTTAGGGTGTCAAAGTTTTCCTCATAAATTAAGTTCAACTTTGTAAAAATTGTAAATTTGGAGTTTCGCAATTTTATGTTTCCGAATATATTTTGACTCTTAATTTTAATACCAAGACAAATTTTGTAAAGGGAAAAACATACACAAATGACACCGAGTTTTATAAAGTGTATACTAAGATTAAATATACTTTTCAATTAAATTGATATTAAAAGGAAAATCAATAGTAGATAGAGAGATGCAAACGAGACTTAAGAATGAGGACATCTTTTTGTTTTTGATTAAAATAATTTTTATTTTTATTTTTCGTTCAATTTAGAATTTTATGTTTAAGAATATTGTAATGCTTCTTAATGTTTTTAAATATAATCACTTACATATTTTTAGGAACTAAAAAAATTTTGATGTCTGCGAAACATTGACATGGTTAAGTTGGTATGTATTATCAACAATGGTATCAATGAATCAAGTACACAAGTTCAATGAATAATGCCAAGATAAACTTAAAGAGGACTACACACCATAGAGTTATGAAGTGCGTCACATATTGTGCAAATGTATCACATTTCATGTTTTTTTCAAAAAATTTGAACCATGTGGACTTTTTTTTTTTCTTGTATACAAGTTACTTGCTGGGACATAACTTCGTCTCATTTTTTTCTCCAAAAATTTGACATTGAATTTTGAAAGGTGAAAATATAATTATATATATAGGATAATCTATCTTTTATATAAAAAAGACATTTTTAGTTTGCACGATCTAATTATTGATTCTGAAAATTTTCATACTAAAATTAGGTAGGTCACTAACACAGTTTCTGATTCAATATGATAATCCTTTTTTATTTAATTTTTTTTAAAAGAAAAAAAAATTAAAATTATTTTTTTTAGATAAAAACTTGAAATTTATTGAAATAAATAGATTTATCATTCTTTGAATGATAAATCGTCATTAGTGGTGGATATATGAAATTTAAATAACAAAATATCTAATATTTTAAAATTACTGAAAAAATAGATAAAAGATTGAATATAATATGATATTTTGAGCAAATTTAAAATCTTTATAAACAAAACAAAATATTAGTTCCCACCCATGGGTTGAATGGATTCTTATACATAAATAAATAAGTTAATAAAAGAATAGAAAAATCATTTATTCTGTCACTTAAATATAGAGCTGTCAAAACGGATAATTCGGCCTGACCTGGCTCAACCCATCACGGGTTGATGATTTAGTGAGCTAACCCAACTCGACTTACTTTTTAGTGAGCTAAAAAAATTTGAAATCGGTCCGACCACCACGAGTTGGCGAGTTAAACGGGTTGACTCACGAGTTTCACTTAATTAAAAAAATATATAATTTTTTTATTTTTTTGAGTAAAAACTAAATTATAATTCTAATTAAAATCTAAATAAACTTTAATACAATCCAAATACAAACCAAAATCAAACAAATACAGATTATTTATGTGTTAGCTAAAAAAAAAACCTCAAATGACCCAAATGTAAACCAAAATAAAACAAATACAAATTATTTATGTGTTAACTAAAAAAAACCTCACATGACCCAAATGTAAAGTTCAACTTAATAAAAAACACTTATGTGACCATTTTATCTGCACCAACCCGGCTCACCACGGATTCAACTCGGATGAGCTGGGTTCTAGATGAGTCAGGTCAAAAATCAAACTGTATTGAAATTTGTAAAAACATTTCAACCCAATCCAACCCGAACCCGTGGTGAGCCGGGTTGGCTCGCGGATTTCAACTCATTTTGACAGTTCTACTTAAATATATATATATATATATATATATATATATATATGTGTATCGTTTTGAGGTTTCTAAAGTTAAATATATTTTTAGTTCATAAAATTGAACATAAATTTAAAATTCGTATGCTTCCGAAATTTTGATATATTTTAGTTTTTCAACTTAAAAAAATGAGAAATATATATATATATATATATATATATATATATATGTTTGTGTGTCAAAGAGTATAATCAACTCAAATGTCAATCTGAAATCTAATTCGACACATCAATAAAATTTAACACAATTTAATTAAAATAAGGCTTAATTATACTTTTGGTCCTCTAATTTACATGGTGGGTTCATTTTGGTCCTCTAATTTTTTCGGGGTTCAATTTAGTTCCCTAGTTTGTGTAGGAGGTTCAATTCAGTCCTTGACGTTAAATAAATTAACGGCAGAGTGATTTGATGTGATACTGTGGCAATTAAAAATGACGTGTCAAGTAGGGACATCAGATTATGTGGACAGTAAAGAATGAGAAATGAAAAGCAGTGGTAATTGGGTTTTGAATGAAATTAGGGTTGGAGTGTTTTGAACGAAATTAGGGTTCGTCGAAGAAAGAAATTTGGGTGCGAGGAAGAAATTGGGGATAACGTTGAACAGATTAGGGTTCGAGGAAGAAGTGAAAATCAATCAATATATAACGATTCGAGGAGGAAGGATTCGTGGTCTCCTTCAGTGCGGCATAGGTTCATCGCTGTGTTTGTAGTGGCACGAAATCGAAGGTAAGTTTTCTGGTTTTTGCATACCCCACGAGTTACAGGAGCAAGATGAAGAAGAATGACCCCTAGACATCACTCAGAATTTAGAAAGCTTGCCAAATGAAGATGAACTCCAGCAGGACGAAGAAGACGACTGAAATTAGGGCAAATGAACACTTCTATCTCCATAAATAACCTTCATTGCCACCTCATTACACCACATTGATGACAAGGTACTCAGAACTTGCCACGTTCCTGTTCCAAACAGACACAGTGGCACTATTTTGACGCGTTTAACTAAAACTAACGGGAGGAACCATTTTAAATTGTTTTAACAAATTGGGGGACTAAATTGAATCCCGAACAAATAAGAAGATCAAAATGAACCTCGCATAAGTCTAATTAAGCCTTAAAATAATTAAATTTATTATTTTGAAGTTTGAAAACTAAATTATATTAAAATTTTAAACAAATATAACTTTTAGTTTCACGTTAAAATTTAGTGACAAAAAGACATATTTATGTTAATTATAAAGATCCATAATACTAAACAAATTAAAAAAGTAAAAAAATAAAATATGAAGTATATATTTCAGTGTTTTATCTTTTTCAGTTTATCTTAAAAACATCGAATAAATATTATTCTTGACATTTTATTGTTAGATAAAAACATTGATTTTCTCAGTTCCATATCTCATTCTTCTTTAGATATTTGTTGAAGGAGGTAGTGTGAGGTGCGAGATAAGGCGATGCAGAAGAAAGCATAGGCTGCAAAAATGGCTTACAATATCTGCTCTTCTCCTTCTTCTCTCTTCCACGATTTTCCCTCCATCTCTTCTTCTTCAACCTCATCCTCCTCTTCTTGTTCTTCCTCTTCTTCTCGCAAATTCAAACTTCGAAACTTGTCTTCCTCTTCTTTTCAACCTTCTCATTCCAATTCTCTGGCCCTGAACTCAAAAACCCTTCTCCATGCCCCACAGGTGTCCTTGCACGAACCCATTTCCGAACAGATACCATCGGAGGGGAATTCGGAGGGAAATTCCTTGTCTTCCTATAAAAGTAGTCGTATCTGGGTGAATCCCCGAAGCCCGAGGGCGAAACAACTTGAGAGAAAATCCTACGATGCAAGGTACACTTCTCTTGTAAATGTCGCCAACTCCTTGGACTCTTGCAATCCCTCTCAAGAGGACGTGTCTCTGGTTTTGAAGAATTTGGGGAGTAGGGTTTTAGAGCAAGACGCTGTAACTGTCATCAACAACATGTCCAATTCCCTTGTTGTGCCCTTTGTTCTCAGATACTTTCAGCGTAGGATTAAAACCACCAGAGAGGCCATTCTCTACAACGTCACTCTCAAGGTGTTTCGGAAGAATAGAGATATGGATGCCATCGAGAAGATGTTTGATGAAATGCTTCAGAGAGGGGTCAGGCCTGATAATGTCACCTTCTCGACCATAATTAGCTGCGCCAGGCTTTGTTCGGTGCCCCATAAGGCCGTTGAGTGGTTTGAAAAGATGCCATCGTTTGGGTGTGAGCCTGATGAAGTTACCTACTCGGTTATGATCGATGCTTATGGCAGGGCTGGTAACATTGACATGGCTTTGCGCTTGTATGATCGTGCAAGGACCGAGAGTTGGCGCCTTGATACCGTTACCTTCTCAACCTTGATCAAGATGTATGGTTTGGCTGGGAATTACGACGGATGCTTAAATGTCTACCAAGAGATGAAGGTTCTTGGTGTTAAACCTAACATGGTTATTTATAATACTCTTTTAGATGCCATGGGGAGAGCTAAGAGGCCTTGGCAGGCCAAGAGTATATTTACGGAGATGATGAATAATGGATTGTCACCGAATTGGGTGACTTATGCGGCTCTCTTGCGAGCCTATGGTAGAGGGCGCTACAGCGACGACGCTCTCTTTGTTTACAAGGAAATGAGGGAAAAGGGAATGGAGATGAATACTCATCTTTACAATACTCTTTTAGCTATGTGTGCCGATCTTGGCCTTGCTGATGAAGCATTTAAGATTTTTGAAGACATGAAAAGTTCTGCAACTTGCCTTTGTGACAGTTGGACGTTCTCGTCCTTGATTACCATATATTCTTGCAGTGGGAACGTTTCGGATGCTGAAAGAATATTGAACGAAATGATGGAATCTGGCTTTGAGCCTACTATTTTTGTTCTGACGTCGCTTGTGCAGTGCTATGGGAAGGCTGGGCGTACTGATGATGTTGTGAAGACGTTTGATCAACTTTTGGATTTGGGTATCAGTCCAGACGACCGTTTCTGTGGTTGTCTTCTGAATGTTATGACCCAAACACCGAAAGAAGAACTTTTCAAGCTAAAAGATTGTGTGGATAAGGCTAATCCAAAGCTTGGGTCTGTGGTAAGATATTTGGTCGAAGGGCTGGAGGAGAGCGATGGGGAGTTTAGAAAAGAAGCTTCTGAACTCTTTGATTCAATTGCTGATGAAGTAAAGAAGCCCTTTTGCAATTCTCTGATCGATCTGTGTGTCAACCTGAATTTGATGGACTTGGCATGCCAGCTTCTGGACCTAGGGTTGACGCGTGAAATATATACGGATATACAGACCAAGTCTCAAACTCAATGGTCTCTGCATCTAAAGAGTCTCTCGCTTGGAGCTTCGCTTACTGCGTTACATGCTTGGATAAATGATTTGTCCAAGGTTTTGGAATCAGGAGAGGATCTTCCACCAGTGCTTGGAATTAACACTGGTCATGGGAAACACAGGTATTCGGAAAAAGGTTTGGCAAGTGTTGTTGAATCACATTTAAACGAACTCAACGCTCCATTCCACGAGGCACCAGATAAGGCTGGCTGGTTTTTGACAACACAGGTAGCAGCCAAGTCATGGCTGGAGTCTAGGGAACTGGTTACTGCATGATTAATGTTATTGGGCTATGGGGTTTAGGTAATTCCAACTACAGCTTTTCTCCATTGTTTATGTTGTTTAAGGGAATGATATGCCATGCAGATTTATGCATTTTCCTTTGTCTTTGGAGGAATTTTTTGTATTAGATTCAGATATATATTTATTTTATTATGAATGTCTTATAGTCTAAATGTAGAGCTGACGGTAATATTTATTCTCAAGTATGGTGGCTACTGGCTAGGTTTATATTTGCATTTGAGTGATATCGAAATTTGTAAATTTCTTCTAAATATATGTGTACAACTCTAGCCTAAGGTAATAAGGTTTGACCTTATTTCAAATAGTTATGTTGGCAATGATTGGGATTGACTTTGATTTGATTAAAATGTGTATTACTTTTTGTGAAAAAAGAATAGTTAATGTCATGGTTTCAGAGTTCAGGCTATGACTTTGATAGTTCAAGTCCCTCCTTTGTGTGCATGGCGTCATTGACTTTTTCTGCCAATAATTACCCCTTTCTATCTTTTTAAAGAAGTCAATTATCCAACTTAATTGCACGTTTGTTTTATCCAACATAATGAACCATATATGTCTTTATTTAAAGTTCTCTCAAGTTCATCTAATTAATGCCAGACGGGAAACTGTTCGGCTTTTCAGTTTCGACCAAAGAAGGAAACCAGAGGTCCTCTTCTTGAAGGAGGAGAAAGAAAGTTCAATGCCTCCAGGGCTAGTTACAATGATGAAATCTCTTTATTTTAAACGATACATGCTGGTTTGCAGGAGGCTGCAGATTGGGGATGTTTACCGTCTTTGTGCCTTACTTGACACAATCTGTTGAGCCTTTGGTATCTCGTAGAAAAACTGAATACAAATGTGAACACGAGGAAAGTGAAGATGGTGTTGAGTAAGAAACACTCGCAATTGCTGTTAACCGGAGAAGTATAGTTTCTCAAATTCTGGGTTGCAATTTACCAAGTATCTGGATGCAGAACTATTAAATGATTGGGGAATCATAATTTTAAGCTCTCCCTGACAAATTGTGCAACTAGTTGTTGCAGTTTTTTTTTTTCAAAAAGGGATAATATACTTCTTTTCTCAGGAATTTGGCGATGTTTGTCTTGTTGATTCTTGAAATGTAAAGAAACGTGCTGCACGCTCATCTGTGTTTCTTTTATACTAGCATGTTCTGTTTTTGATTCCTTTAGTTTAAGACTCTGGCATTCATAGGTGGGGAATGCAGAGCTGTGCTATTTTTTTTTTCAACGAACCAACTAGTAGAATATGCTCTCACATTTTTATTTCCTAAGTGAATATTAATGGCGGAATTCATCCAACATATTTTTGTGTTTTTGCTGTAATTGTAGTAAACCAGAATTACCACTGGTATATGTTTTGATGCTGAAGGAATAGACAACTATAGTTATCTCATATTGATTTAATACTTGATACTTTTGCTATGAATCTCGAAATTACTAGGGAACCCAGCAGTGCAGTGTATTCAACACGGGCAAACCTTTTTCTTTTCATTTACAATTGATTTCTATATTCTAAAATTGTTTTGTTTTCAAAATGTGACTAAACAGAGTTGCTTAGATAACTAGTGGAAGATCATGCAAGACATAGCAGAGTGTAAATTACAGGAGAGGTTGAATAAGAAGAAAGCACAAGAAGAAAATGAGAAAAAAAATTTCCAATTGGAAAGGATTTTCATATCTTAATTTTTGAATGAAAAATTGATTGGTGTGAGATTGTTTTAGAAAAACAATTTTTATAACTAAAAAGTGGAAGAAAATGATCAAATAGGCCCTAAATCTTCTACTACTTAATATGGACAAGATGGACAAGTGTTCCTGATGTTTCAAGTTCATGAAACATGCGATAAACTTGGCTAGTGTCTAACACTCACAATCACAAAGCATATCATTTATCCAAATATAGAGAAAGATGTTGAACACGTGTTTGTACAGAAACAGATTCCCTAACTTCCTTTTTCCCAATGGAAATTTATTTCAGGATACTACACCTCACAAATGTTTTTGTATTTACAAAAATCATATGATGCCATCGATGAATAAATTGCCTTCAACTATCTCGAAATAAAGAATTGTCAGCGCTCTGTCATCACCCTGTAGCAATTTTTATGACATTATTATGGTTAGTCATCAAAATGGAGTGAACAAACTTGACAGTTAAAAGTTATTAGCCGCACCACAGAAAGTGAATTTACAGAACCTTTTAGAGGAGCTTGTGCTTCTGTTTTTCCTATTATCATCTGACTTTGTTGATGAAGCCTCTTTCTCTCTGGAAGCTGCTTCTCTTTTCATTTTCTTCCACTCTACTTGCATGGCCTTTGTGAGTGCATCAACTTTCTTTGTAAGCATCTGTAAACACAAAAACATAATCATCTTCTCTTTAATGTGAGAAGAGATGGGGTGGAGAATAGTTGTTACTATATTACCTTAATTTCTTCATCTTTACATTGTAAACTACTGTCTTTAGTTTCGCAAGACTTCCTCAAATTGATGACCTCCTTTTGCAGCTTATCATACAGAAAACCTGAGACCACATCATCCCTGCCTGATCCGTTTGGTTTCTTGCTTTCAGGGTCTTCATCCACATTAATTTCTGCTGCTTCTCTTTCTTCATTGCATCTGTTTAATGTCATGTCCGTGTTCACCAGCATCTCATTTTCCTTTTCAGCATTATCAACTTTACTTCTGGACGCCCATATTCCTTTCTTCAACACATTTTCTGCAGAACTGTATCTCTTTTTAGGGCTCCCCAGTTTTAAATTCCCGACCAATATGTCTGTGCTGTTTTTTGCATGTGGTTGCTGGAACAAAGAGCTTCCAACAGTAGATGCCCTTGGTTGTGATGTGGATCTCTTTCTCAGACCACTACTGGTTGTTAGAAAACCTAGTATGTTCGACTTTTCTGCTTTCGGAGATGCACAAGGCACATTCAGAATGTCTGGGTAGCTTGAGAGATGCTTCAAGCCTTCCTCCAGCGTTTTAAGCCTTAGCTTTAGTTTATCCTGTAGTAAGCCCCAGATAGTATGAGCAATACGTTAAAAGTTGATCTAGACGCTTACATGGAGGGTAAAAAAAGTTGGATAATACCTTCAATTGTGACTCTGCCTTAGCTGTTCTCTCTGATGTAGCCAGCTTGTCTTTCAACCGTTGAATCTCTGCCTACACAATATGCAAGGACGTACACTTGATGATAGCAATTTATTGCTCAATATTTTAAGGTAAGTTTTATTATGAGTGAAAAATGTGTATGGTTTACAGAAAGAGTAGCATTGTGGTTGTGAAAACAGCATTATCAAAGATATACCTGCATAATTCTTCTATCTTCTAGCCATTGCCTGACAGGCATGACCTTATCATTTTCGTCCTTCCACTCATTAGCCACAACATTTGCAATTCTGTTTGCTGAAACTTTTACCCTTGCTAGCTCCCTCTCTAATTTCCTCTTCTCTTCCTGAAAAATTATGCAGAACCAGTTAACAATATAGATCAATCAATAAGTCATTGCGGCTAACACACTAAGTTATGCCAATAAATAAGTCCTTAGGACAACATGCCTACTTGCAATTCAGAAGTCTGTCGCTGATAGTCACGAACAGCATTAGCAGTAGCTCCGCTGGCTAAGATAACTTCCTCAAGTTCTTGAATCGTTTGGCTAAGTTTTTCAACTTCTAAAATCTTTTGGCGATGCTTTTTCTCCAAGATTTTGTTCTCCTCCTGTTTTTGGAAGTTGTAAAATTAGCTGAAGCATTTACACTTCACCATGGAAATCAAATATGAAAAAGCAAGCTTAGAAACTCATGCCTGGGAGATTTCAATCTGTCTCTTCAAGTCAAAGTTCTGATTTCGAACCTCATCAACTACTAGGGCCTTCTCTAGGGCACTTTGCAGAATCCTCTCTGCTTCTAGCAATGCTGCCTCTTTTGATTTTGTGAGTCGTTCCAAAGCTTTCTTATCTTCTTGAAGTGAAGTAATCTATGAAGCCAAATTGGAATATTATTTGTTAGCCAAATTCTTGTCCACATGTAAATTCACTTATATTTTGTTATTTCCTTATAAAAACATCCTCGTTGGAAATTGCACCAGTTACCTCATTCCTGTACATTTTGATCTCAGCTTCAAGAGGAGCAATGGCAGTCTCAATTGGAATAAAATCCTCATCCTTCTGAATTGCATGGACCCTTCTAAGTGTTGCTTCTGCAGCATATTGTGAAGCCAATGCATCTTTCTTTTCATCTGTCAGTTTCTTGATTTCTAGATTCTGCATATTAATAGATTTAAACAAAAACATACGTTTTAGAATCGAACATTTAACTTCAAAAAAACACTAGTACCAGCACAGCACAGTGCACCTTTTGTTTAAGACGATCCTCTGTAACTCCAAGTCTTTCCTCAAGTTTACCAACTCTATTTCTCAACTGGAAGTGAAGAGAGAAAATTACAGCTAATATTAGTAATGACTGTGGAGAATTACAGCTAATAATTTATAGTATTGTAGAGTTAAAAAACAAATACCTCTTCTATGGCCTTGTCCTTGAGAGCCTCAGTTGACCTCAAGGCTTTGATTTCACCCTGACAAGTCGCTACTTCCTTATCTTTCTCTGCAATGATGATCAAATGACTTATTGCAATGTCTAAAGATGAACCACTGATATGATGAAGATATCAGATTACACGCTCTCAAACTGTATTCAACTTATTCATTTTGGCATGCAACAAGAAAACTACGATGTCTTGGGAACGAGAATTGATTCAAACTTCTATAGACCTATGAACAACAATGCCATGAACACTCCGGAATGAAAGAAGCGAAGTAAAAGCCAAATGGAGTGATGGTGAAACAGAAACATATAGAAGAAGAAATCAGAATAAGAACCTTTGAGTTGGTTTTGCAAGCTATTAATCTCCAACACCACCGGGTCAGATCGGAGAAGTGGAGGCTTTTCTCCACGTTGCTCTTCACAGCTCATCATTTCTGTTTTTGGCGCTAAGAAACGCAAAAACTGATAGAATACCAAACAGATGGAAGGACTCAGAGCCTTATATCTGCACACAACACAACACAATGCTTTGGTTTGTTTTGGTTCTTTTCGTTTTTAGGTGTACTAAATGACAAAGTAGACAGAGTCCAAAAACATCATCAGAATCAACAACAACAACAAATGCAGGTTCTCATGAAAACATATATAATAATTAGAGAAAAAGAGATTGTATTCGTTTGTTATAAAGATTTGACCTTTCCCTTTGCTGAAGCAAACTTCACAATTGAAATGCATAAGCATAACAGTAAAATACCGGCCTAGCCGGCTTCTCTTTAAATTCTACCGTTATACTCGACTATAACGGTCACTTTCTGAAACGTTATTTTTCCTTTCATATCCTTAAATTCTGTTATGATGATGAAATAATGATCTTTATTTTTGGTAGGTGGGGTTGATATAGGAAAAATGGATAAGGGAGTACCGTTGCTTCCAAACAAATGTCCTAAACAATGCTGTTTTTGTTTTTACTTCATTCATGTTGTGATCATGTTCAAATTTGAAAACGACAAACTAAAGTAACTTTGAAGAACAAATAAATTTGGATAAAGTTGTGATCTTTGCTTGAAAGTATAATAAGTATATATTAAATAGTCGATGGTTCACCGGTCCAGCCGGTCCAGCCGGTCCAGCTGTTTAAGTATACGAGGCCGAAGCCAAATGGCAATCTTTGTAATGTAGGCCATATTTAGCCATCGTCAAAGCTATGACTATCATTAAATCTTATGATTTATTAATACAACTTCCTCATTACTAATCGCTGTTTGATAATGATGTAATGAAAGTGGGATCAAACTAAGCCTCTGCTAATCACATGATTTTATACTTAAACCAAACATAAAATATGCTTAACTCTTTGAAAAAAACAAGAAACGATATTATAAATGTAATACGAGATACAGTATTTTATACATGGAGGTCGCGTATGTGTTGGTCAATGGAAGGTTGAAACGCACGCGTTTATAGAATATAGTGTGGTCTAACTGTTTAGATTAATTATTCCCAAATACAACAAACACTTCTTTTAATTTATAAATAAATATATATATTTTTATAATACATGCATTTTTTCGTCTACCGAAAAACCCTGTAAGTACTCAATAGTTTTATGTTTTACCAACTATGTTATAATAAAATGTGTGGTCCAATACACACCTGACTATTCGAACAACCAACCTATAATTCATGAATGAAGATAATAACTCAAAACAGAACTCGTTCAAATAACAATGAAACTTCAAGGTTTTTTTTTTTAAATATTATTTATTTTACACCAAAACTAAAGTGTTGAATTTTGAATTGAAAATCAAGAATCAAACCAAATTATTTAATGTATTTAAAACACAATGATATGATTTGATTATATTTTATTTATGATGTATGTCTATTTATTAAAACATGGCGATTAATTTATATAATAAATTTTAACTATAAAATTATATAATTTATTTATGATTATAAAAAATTTGAATAATAAATATTATAATAATTAAAAAAGGTGTTATATATATATATATATTGTAAGATTTAATAGGATTAGTTGACGATGATAATAAATAATAAAAGCTTGTAGACAGATGTTTTGAGTACTTATCCATTACTGTTCCCAGATATCTTAAACTACCTTTTTAATAATAGCTACATAGCAGTTCCCTTTCAGCGTAGCTTTATATTGGAAACAACTGCACTATAATATAAATATAAATATAAATAAAAGTTATCAAATTCGATAATCTTGTGTTAGGTAAAGTAAATTTCAGAGTGGGTAAGAAAAATATTGTTCAATGATTAAATGTAATTGTCTCTGAACCATAAATGTTTATGGGTAACAGTTCTACCAATGAGTTGTATGTAATAATGTTAATGGTTTTTTTTATTCGTTGACTAAATGAATAAATATATATTTTATATCTATATTCATTATGTGAATAGGGCAGGGTATGAATAATAATTTTTTTTATCTGTGAAATAAAAATCTATTTCATATATATATATATATATATATATATATTTTATGTGGATATCTATATATTTTTTTAATATTTACAGATACACGGATATTTGTGATATTTAAAAAAGAAAAAAATTAATATTTAATAATATATTTTAATTATAAATTTAAATAAAAATATAATACATAATATTCATAAATTTTAAAAAAAGTGTAAATAATTCATTTAAATAGTGTTGAATGACGGTTTAAAGAGAAATTGAGATTTTTTAAAATCGATTGATAAAAAAAATCAATTCAAAATTAATGTGTTAATGTTTTAATCATGTTTTTTAATTTTTAATTTTAATTTAAATTAGAGTATAGCGAGTACGAGTATTCACAGTACGAATATTATGATACCCGTATCCGTCTCATTAACATACAGGTATAAAAAATACCCGTAACCTGCATATATCTATTTACAATATTTATTTTCTATCCATTACATATTTTATCTACAGATATTCACAGGTACAAATTTTTTTGACATCCTTATTTATACGACTAGTTCTAATTTAGATAAATGTTGAAAAAAATATATAGAAAAGATGTCATTAGATAAATATAATTACACCGATATACATGCACATCTTTCTCATGAAAATATTTTTACATGGGTCAACTTTGAACAAGCAATTTCAATTGGGCTCCAGTTTTCAGCTTCAACCAGCAGTGAACGGCTTATTTCTTCCCACACCTCCATAGTTTCCTAAACCAGTGCTAGTATACAAACGAGTTCAAATTCAAAGTAAAAAAGGTGTATAGAATAATCTTTAATCTTTATCACAGTAAATGATGTGAGACTTTATCAAGGATGTTGATGGCTGAAGCCCAAAGTGTTGAATCATCATGATAACTACAAAACCTGAGTTTGGGTGGGAAAAACATTAGAATTGTTTTTCAGAGTTCTTTCATTAAATAATGATGATATCAAGGGTGAAATTGGGCACACGAGGGGAATAGTGTCCATGTATGGTTTAGAGAAACCTTAAATCCAAAGGAAGAATAAGTTTAGCCTCAAAAGTTCATTGAATAATTCATGTTTTCTTGTCTTGCTGATCCTCATCACAACAACATCCCCATAAAGCAGAATAAGAATAAGAATATGTTCTTTTCCTGTTCCCTCAGACTTCATCCAACATTTCTAATTCCAAAAATTTGGCATTGTTTGTTTTAATGACCGACATAAAAGACCTTCATATCTAAGTGTATCATTATTGAGATAAATATTATGGTCATGGAAACTGAAGAATGTAACATTACTTATTATTCTTGAGAGAACAGTTTCAGAAGCATCTTGGCATTTAGAAGAATTAGTGGCAGATGGGAGAAGCAAGCTCTCAGAATCTCTGCAGAATATAAACAGCAAACTCACTCATCAATGGGAATAGAGATATAACCACACTCTTATTCCATCTCCCTCTTTCGTTTCTGCTTCTTCTATCCCTCAATTCTCTCTCCCATGGATGCTACAAAAATGGTTGTGCAGTATAAATACCATATAACCATAGCAATAGCATTTTCACTGTCCTTATCCTTCATGCTGTATGCAGCACCACGAATTACGACCATTCTGGCGTATTTTTGGCCTTTGTTTGCTTCCACTGCAGTCTTATTGGCTGCAATAATAGCTTTTGGAGGGGTTTCCAAATTCTCAACTGAAGATCATGGACACGGTGAAAAAGCTGGTGAAGGACTCTTGGATTATGTAACAAGCCTGCCACAACACACCGAAGAGCCTCCAAACTTCTAAACTGCAAATTTCAAGCTTTCTTTTCCTAATCTTTTATGTCCAAAACAATGATCATTGATAACTTGTTCTCTGTATCCAGAGATTCAGGTCCAAGTGATAATTGTATCAATCATGTACAATGAATCAGCAGTGTGAAAGAAAATAAAAGTATGAACTTCTGGACATGATTACTTTATTTAATATTTTTCTCCACATCTCATCGATGCTTTGGCTGAAATACTGAAATGCATGTAATTATGAACTAACAAAGGGTTATTCCCACAAAAACACTATAACAAGATCAAGAGTACAAGAGTACAAAGAGAGAGATTTTTACAAACAAAAGTATTTACTATTTTTCTAACACATTTGCTAGGTTTAGTTCATGTCATCATGCTTTGGAAGTTGTTGGATCTTGTCTTTCCTTCACTTCAGTGACTGTTTCCTTAGAATGTTTCTTCACGTCCTCGAACACAAAACTCTGGAGTCTGGTACCCGGTTTCAATCTCACATCATGTGTTCAATCTCACAAGTGAAACATAGTTGTCGAAATTTTTGTTTAGATATAAGCTTCGGTCGCTAAATATTCATTTGAAAAACACAAAATCATCCTTCGACTCACGATTTCTTTATAGTTTTTATAAATCCCTTTTATTCCAACCGAGAAACTTTAATTGAGACGATTAAATTTCAATAATTCACCTCACTCTTCAGTCATGGTTAGGTCTGAGATCAGCTTCTGTCAGTGTTCCTGATTGATCAAAATCTAGTTGTCTAAAAATATCCAGAACAGCTAAAATATCATCTTGGCTGATCTTTCCCATTTCCTTCAATTTATACAACACGAACTCTGTAGAACTGAAACAACGAAAAATGTTGAAAATGTCAGCAATTAATGACTTATATTCTGATTAGCAAGAGTACTTGTTGTATTTACCTGACTACATGATCTCCATCAAGATCAGCTGCCTCAAGATCAAGGAGTGACAATTTTCGTGCAAGAACCCTTTTTGCAAGGGACCTTTGTCTTTTTTCAGTATAAAGTTCAGCTATATAAGCAAAAGACTGAGCCAAGCAAATGGTGCTGCTCAATATCCAGAAGACAGCAAAAGCACGACCAAAAGTGGTGGAAAAGCTCTTATCCCCATAACCTAAAGTAGTGACTGTGGAACAAACACAATAAAAGGCATCAACAAAATCCAGATTTTCAATAAAATACAGAAAAATAGTCCCCTCAATCATAAGCACCAAAAAGATGGATGCTGTCAGGATGAGTTTGTATTTAGCTTTGTTGGTTTCAACCTCTTTGGAAACCTGTTCTGGACCATAATTTTCACCCTTGAATATGGTTTTAACAAGAATGATTTCCTGCTTTTCAACAATATAATCTGCTGCTTTGCTAAGAATTAACCCTACAAGAGCCATTCCAGTGAAGACGTAAATGCAAGCAAGAAGTTTTGAAAGGTCGCTATCTGGCACAAGATCTCCATATCCAACTGTTGTCATTGTTACAACACAGAAGTAAATGGCATCAAGAAACCCATTTGTTTTTATACCCTTTATGTGATGCTGTGTGAGAAGGAAGCAAATAGTTCCTCCACCTAGGTATGCAGCTAACCAAAACAACACTGGTCTGAAATGGAATTCTGCTAGAGAATTCAAAGGCTTTTTTTCATCATTATGTCCTCTGTGGTTGATCTCCTTCTCCAATGCACTAGGCCTTCTCCTCTGGAGGCCATTTTTCTCATTTGAATGTTCTGAGAGCAATGATTGTCGAGCCTCATCACCACCCATCACCTTGCTGAAAAAACTTCATATGTTAGCAGAGATCACCTGGAAAAAGGTTCAAATTTTGAGGGACTTAATTTGCTCCTCATCTCAACATTGATGGTTCAAAGCAATGGATGTTCAAAGGTGCAGAAATGCAGGTTCGTGCATGTTAACGTTTGGTAAATCAAATAGTTTAAAGGCCTATTAAAGCGCAAAACTATGATCGTAACTGATGATTAACTTTTAGCTACCTGGGAATTGTTCAGGAAAGAGACTGATGATCACACTTATTCAAATTCTATTCTCCAATACCATTTAAGGAAATTCAGAATTCATTAAAAGTAGCCAATAGTATCTCTCATCCTTCCAAATGGACACTTTAAAACCATAAAACACCTTAAATTAAGAATACTTTTCAAAATATTTTCATACTGTTCCTCAATTTTTAGATTGTTCATTTATGGAAGAGACGATGTTATTGATCTTATAATTAATAATTTACTGTTGTTGTAAAATGGATTTTTTTTTTCAAAAAGAAATTATTAAACTTCAATCTTATTGATAGTCAAACTTCAGTACATTTACAAATATTTTTTAACTTTAATTTTGTTATAAGTAACTCTTTAACTTCATTGTTTTCATTAATATATTAATAAAAATTGTGTCACACACGATTTTTGTTTTTATTCTAACTAATTTTTAAAGGTTGTCGATCTTTAATAAATATTTTTAAAGGTTTAGGATTTATTCATAACATTTTGAACATTATAATTGGCGATAAGTAATACCATGTATACAAAAAAGTTAAATATGTATTTGGTCCTCAAGTTTAAGTGAAATTTGGAATTGGTCTTTCGTTGATATTTTTGACCAATTTAGTATTTTATCTTTAGAAATGTATGGATTTAGTTCTTTTAATCAAATTTTGTTAAGTTTATCTAACGTTTCAAGCGCATTTCATTATAATATTTGAATTGTTTACACACCGTTTGATCCATTTTCACGTTAACAAATATTATCATAAAACGCATTTGAAACTTCAAATAAACTTAATAAAATATTTTAAAATATTTGATTAAAAGGACTAAATTTACATATTTTTAAAGATGAAGAACTAAATTAATCAAAAATTTCGATGAGGGATTAATTTCAAATTTCACTGACAAAATATATATATATATATATATATATATATATATATATATATATATATATATATATATATATATATATATATATATATATATATATATATAAAAGCAAACCTATGTTCGCGTAATTTTAATGTGACTGGTTTTCTGTAGAATTTTCCATATATCTTCATATTCGGAATGTATACGCTCTAGAATCTTGTATTCTGCTAAAAAAATAGTGAGTGCTCTACTTTCTTTACGTTTATCCATCTCTAATCAATATCTGTCCTCTTGTTAAGATATCGATTGACATTGATCTTCATTTCACATATTCAACGTTCTTAAAGAAAACTACAGTTGTCGAAAACTGCATGACATAATCAAATTGAAAATTAGAGAAGCATAGCTATGTTAACATACGAATGGAAATGATAAAGATAGGACCACAACATAATCATCATCTTCATCATCATCATAATGATAATATTACAGTTACAATGCAAATTCATGCAAGTACTACACTTCAATTGGTTGTCGTTGAGCTTCAATTCTCATCTCCTCCTTCATTTTCCTTATAAACTCTTCGAACTTTCTATTCAGTTCATCTGTATTTGCTACTTGATCTTCGGTTGTTTCCATTCTTGTATCAGCTACTAATTCATCATCTTTTGCCACCGTCCCTCCTTCTTCCTCTGCAATAGGCACCATCTCTGTCTCATGTTCAGCTGCAGATACTTGTTCAGAATAATCTTCTTGCGTTTTCGCTTCTTCAATCGTAAGAAAGTCTTCAACAGCCTCTGCAGAAACCTGTGTCTTAGTAGCGGTGGCGGAAGCTTGAAGTTCTGCATGAAAAGGTGAGATGGCTAGAAGAGCAAGAATGGCATTGCAGATGATAAACATGTATTTTCTTTGAAGAGTGCGAGTGAGCATGGAGAAAAGGCAGGTGGAGAAGTAAGCATGGAAACACTGAGGGAGTATGAAAAAACCAGAAGAGTACCATACGAAGAAACAGAACACAGACACTGATACAACAAACTGCAGAGTTGTTTTCAATAACTTGAAACTGAGTTTCTTCTTCATATCAATCTGATATTTATAATCCATCGATCTTAGTTGGGTGTTATGTTTACTAAGCCTAGATTAATGGATTGTAACGCTGCAAAGAAATTTGAGTTGAGAATTAATTAGTAGCTAATCCTTGTATGGTTGAATTAGTGGATTATAAGAAATTAAGGAACTCTAACCATCCTCCTATTTATAAGCATGAAATTGGCATCATGAACATTGTATCAATTTACGAAATTGACCTAGTTTTTATGATGGAACAGATAATGACGATATGATAGAAGTGGAATTTTGCAAGCAAAGCAACGAAAGCAGATTGAAAAAGTGTGTGAAGTTGGAAGAGAGAATCCAACAGAGAATGGGAGAAAGATTGTGTCATTTATGAAAGAAGTTGGGTGAAGTTTCTAGCTGCCACCAGTCTCCGCCGACAACTATACATGCATCAACAATCTCAAACACCATCATTAATAATCCAAAAATTATTCACCAAATTAAGTATAGTTTAATTGTGAATATAATTACTCTAACCTATATTAGATTCTGTACTCCTTAAGGGGGTGACAAAATGGTTGGGCCAACGAACCAGTCCGTCAACATGTGTTAAAAGAAATGGATTGGGTTGAAAATTTTAATCGGTTAGATCGTTCTGGCTTGTTTCGTTCAGCTCGTCAACTTGACAAACCAAAGTATGGACCAGTCCGTTCTGACTCGTTGACCCGTTTTAAAAAAAATAAAATAAAGTAAAAGTAATTAAAAAGAGTAATTTTCTATATTATATATTTTAAATGTATAAATATATAATAGTATTGTAATTTAAATCATTAACCCCTACAAATTAAGTTTGAATTATTAGTTATAATTGAACAATTTAATATGTAAATTTTAAATTTTTTTTAACTTATCTAATTAAAAACATTAACTAATCAATTAAAAGGTTAAAAAATATTTTATTTAATTAAATATGACTTTAAAAATTTTATATGTATATATAAACAAATTTAAAAAATAAAGAAATTTGAAAAATTTGAAAACAAATTAAAAAACTTAAAAAAAAAATTGGATGGGCCAGCTCGACCCGACCCGTTAGCCCATCTTATACGGGACAAGTTGTGATTGTTGATCTGTTTTTGTTTGACGGGTCAGTCCGGCCCAACCCGTTTTTGACGGATCACATACGGGCCGTGCCAAAACGGGTCGGACTGACCTGTTTTGTCATCCCTACCTAAGCAAACATCTTTTGCTTTAAAAACTTTCTTCACCGATATATTATGTAAATTTGGCTTTTATCTTTATTATTAAAAAGAAAACATGGAATCAATTTTTTTTCTAAATTAAAATTAATTTATGCATGAACTAATTTGTAAAAATAATTTTCAATTAACATATTTAAAATATGTTTCTTTAAATTAAATCAATGTTAATATGTACATATTTACTCTTCTTTTTTTAAAATTCTAAAAGTAGTTAGTATTTATCATTTTCCGTCCAAATAAGATGGCCCTCCACCTTAAATGCACTTAGGGTAATTAATATTTTTATAGTGTTGTTGCTAATCTACACATTACTTTTATTCCTATTCGGATAATTCCTTACATGTTTAAATAAATAATTGTTATGTATTAATAGCTATAGTTATTGTACATTATCACTTACAGTAAATTGATTATACTTACGGATCCAAAATAATAATTCCTTCACTCGATTGATTTTGATTGAAGAAATAAAATATTAAATGGGTACAAATCATTGGTTTAATTTGAATTTTTGAATTAAAAATTCAAATTAATTACCAAAGAGTATTGCATATTAATACTCATAGACTAGGACCAATATCTGATTCTACGCTTAACAAACAAAATCATCTCCAACTATGTCACACCACATTGATAAATAAATATAACAGGAAGAGAAAAAAAAAAAAAAGTCTGAACCTATAATAATTGGTAATTATAAATTTTAAAAATAACTTTATAATTTAATTCATGTGTGGGAATGCATATTATATAATATTTTCGTGGAGAAAAGAAAACTTAACGTGTGATTGATATTGGAGCAGACACGAGAGAGTAAGAGTAAATTGTGAGACTGTGTTTTATTGAATGAAAGGACCAAATCTTTTATACAGAGTAGAAAAGAATAACGGGTTTTGTTAAAAAACAGAAATAACAGAATACTTGACTTAATACTGTTTTCAAACTAACAAACAAACTAACACTCTTCCTTAAGTCAAGTGTTTGACAGATACAACTCCAACTCTCCTCCTTAAGTCTTCAAATCTCTCAATCTTCAATGCTTTTGTGAAAACATCTGCTAATTGTAACTCTGACTTGCAGTATTTCACAAATATTCTCCCTTTATTCACCATGTCTCTCAAGAAGTGATATTTTACTTCTATGTGTTTGCTTCTGCCATGACTCACAGGATTTTTAGACAGGTTTATGGCAGATACATTATCAATTCTCAGCTCCATAGGTGCTTTTATACTGATTTTTAGTTCCTTTAATAATTCTCCAAGCCAAACTCCTTGGCATGCTGCAAGACTTCCTGATATGTATTCTGCCTCACAACTAGACAAAGCTACCACCGACTGTTTCTTGGAACACCATGAGACATGAGCATCGTTCAGCGAAAACAAATACCCTGAGGTGCTCTTCCTTTCCACCAAATCACCATTGTAATCTGAATCAGCGTACCATACTAGCTCCAGTTTTGATTTCTGCTGTCCGATAGCAAATGATATCCCATAATCTGATGTGCCTTGGATGTATCTCAACAATCTCTTGGCTTCTAGCATGTGTGACTTCTTTGGATTGCTCATGAATCTGCTTATCAATCCCACACTATAAGCCAAATCTGGTCTGCTGTTGCACAAATACCGCAAAGAACTAACAATTCGTTTGAACTTTGTCTCATTTTTCTCTATTGACTTGAGCTCCTCATGCATCGCATCTCTCCAGACTGGTTGTGTCACAACTTCTTTCTCATCAATTGGTTCAGCCCCTGCCATTAGTGCTATGTGCACTAAATCTCCATCATCATCAACCTGTTCATCAGAAACCATTTCAAAGTCAGCAAACCTGTGTGGCACTACTCTCTCCCTTTGTGACCTTTGAGTCACAACATCTTGTGCCCTGTTGATATTTTCTGCTGTGACTGCTTCTGGTGCAGTTTCACCTGTTACAGATTCTGTAAGCGTTACACTATCAATTGTGCACTTCTTTAAGCTAGTTTGTTTGGTCTCCCAGTCCCAACTTTGATCTTCTAGTACCAGTACATCTCTGCTCAGGACCACCTTCTATTGGTTTGGATCAAAGAGCTTATATGCTCCTGTAGGATGATATCCAATGAAGATTATTGCTTTACTTTTATCCTGCAACTTGGTTCTCTTCTGGTTAGGTATGTGCTTAAAAGCCAGTGACCCAAAAACCTTAAGATGCCCAACTGCAGGTTTTACTCCAGACCAAACCTTCAAAGGTACTTCACTTTTCAACACCTTTGTAGGACATCTATTGAGGATGTAAACAGCAATGGAAGCTGCTTCACCCCACAATTTATGTGGCAGCTTTTTTTCTTTCAGCAAGCTTCTTACCATGTTCACGATTGTCCGGTTTCTTCTTTCCGCAAGAGCATTATGTTGTGGTGTGTAGGGTGCTGTAACCTCATGCATAATCCCATTAGCTTGACAGTAACTTTCAAATCTGTTAGAGGTGAATTCTCCTCCCCATCTGTTCTGAGTGTTTTCAACAGTTTTCCACTCTCTCTCGACTTTAGCTTTGAACTTCAAGAAAACTTCAAATGCCTCACTCTTCATTTTGATCACATACAACCAAATCATTCTACTATACTCATCTACGAAGGTAATGAAATACCTATTTCCACCCAATGAGGGAATCTCGAAAGGTCCACATACATCTGAGTACATCACTGCCAAGCATTCTTTGGCTCTCATCTTCATGTTGGTCTGGAATGGTCTTCTGGTTTGCTTTCCAGCCAAGCAAATCTCACAGACATTCTCTGGTAAGTTTATATCACCAATCCCAAAAACCATATTCTTCTCACAGAGTTGCTTTAGACTTCTGAAATGCAAATGGCCATACCTAAGATGCCATAGCCAACTCTTGTCATCCTTCTTGATTGCAGATAGGCATTGCGCATCAACAGCCTTTATGTTAACTTGGAAGGTTCTGTTTTTCGAGATCTTGCTTCTCAAAATCAGATTTTTGTTAACATCAAACAACTCAATTCTGTCATAATTTCCCATTACTAAAGTAAACCCTTTCTGCACCAATTGACCTATGCTAAGGAGATTACATTTCATCTCTGGCACAAACAACACATTTGCTATCACAACTTTTGAACCATCTTTCCTTAAAATGACTACATCTCCAGCCCCCTCAACTTTCAAGGTACTATCGTCAGCAAATCTCACCTTACTTTTTTTCTCTACATCAAAGTTGATAAGCCACTCTCTATGACAAGTCATATGATTCGAGCATCCTGAATCTAAGTACCATGACTTCTCTTGTGAATTCGCACTTCCTGCTGTAGTGGTTACCATCAAGGTTAAGGTTTCGGAAGAATCAGAATCATAATCTTCCTGTGCCATATGAGCTTCTTTATCTCGATGCTTCTTTTTCTTCTTGTCAGCATAACATTCAGAGGCATAGTGACCCATCTTGTGGCAGTTGAAGCACTCGATGCTTCTTTTATCTTTCTTCTTGTGATGGTTCTAATACTTTTCTGTTCTTGCACTCCCTTCTGTTGTATCTGACCTGTCATAGTAATCTTGAGTAGTCTTGCCAGACCTCTTTTCTCCTTTTGCTTGCTTCCCTTTCCACTTCTTCTTATTTTTCTTGGAATGGTGCGTTTTCAAAGCCTGCTCAACATTATCTACGTCAATCAGCAGCCGCATCTCATGTGCTTCCAAGGAACTTTGGAGTTCCTCGATCTTCATTTGTGATAAGTCTTTAGACTCTTCGATTGCCACTACAATAAAATTGAATTTTCGTGGCAACGATCTCATAACCTTTTCAACAATCTTAAGATCAGATATTGACTCACCAAGACCCTTCATCTGATTAGTGATCGTGAGTACCTTGGTAAAGTATTCACTGATTCTGTCACCTTCCCCATCTGCAGTAACTCATACTGCTTTCTCAGGGTTTGGAGTTTTACTTTCTTGATCTTTTCCCCTCCCGCATGACTTCGAATTAAGATATCCCAGGCTTCCTTTGCAGTGTTCGCATTCTGAATCTTTTCAAAATGACTATCATCAATACATTGATGAATAAGAAACAATGCCTTACTGTCCTTCTTCGCAAGAACCGCCTTCTGCGCTTTAGCTGATCCAGAAGCAGTCACCTGGCCAGTTTCTACCACATCACTGACGTCCTGAAACCTGAACAACACCTTCATCTGAGTGCTCCATCTGTCCCAATTTTTCTCTGTAAAAATTAGAAGATTTGATGCGGGAATATGATTGTCGCCACCTGCCATTCTTCACCCGCAACTGATTAAGAAACTGAGTCTTGATTCCCCTACTGTGTTGTCTGCTCTTCGCTACTTTCTTCAACCTTGAAATCTTGAAGCCAAACGTCCCAGAAATGAAACCAAGGCTCTAGATACCACTTCTATTGGAGCAGACACGAGAAAGTAAGAGTAAATTGTGAGACTGTGTTTTATTGAATGAAAGGACCAAGCCTTTTATACAGAATAGAAAAGAATAACGGGTTTTGTTAAAAAACAGAAATAACATAATACTTGACTTAATATTGTTTTCAAATTAACAAACAAACTAACAATTGAAAACAGAAACATACACAATACAGAAGAAAAAAAAATCAGTTTAATGTAATGTGCGTAAACATTTCAGCAAATATTTATGATACAAAAATAAAGATTACAATTTTTTAACAAATTGATATAACCTTCATTATGTTATGTTACAAATATATGAATCACTCACCTAAGAATTAGAAGAAATGATAACATGTATTCCCTCATTTTTCCTAATTAATGTTTTTAAAGTTGTTACGATAAAAATAAGGGTTTAATGATTGAAGGGAACCAGTACTAGTAAAATTATTATAATAAATTAACAAATACTATATAAAACAATACTATGATTCTATAATGGTAAAAATTAAAACAAAACATGAATTTATGGGTTTTTTAACATTGAAAATACCCAAAATAAAAAAATGTTATCATATTTAAAATACTTTTTGAGTAATATTCATTAGTAGTTATTAATAAACTAATTTTATATGAAGAAAAAACAAAATGATAAATATTTTAAGTTGATTTTTATTTTTTCTGAGAAAAAATTGAAATAATATTATTAAGTTTTTAATTGAATTAGTTTACACTAACTTTTAACTGGTTTTGATCATTTTATCAATTTGTATAGGAATTTATTGTTCTTTAAGTAATTTTTCCTTAAATTGTTTCTGTGGTTTTTTTCATCAATTACTCGGTTCTGTGATATCAACAGTTAACTCAGTCCAATTTTTAAAAGAGAATTCCAGATATCGATATCATTCAGCTATCTTTATTTAATTCCTCACTTCTTCACAAGAGTCCTCTCTACAATTGTCAAAGTGAAACTACTTGTTTTCAATAATAACCAATAAGTTTAAGTTATTTAGGTTAGGAATTCAAGTGTGAGTTTAAGTTATATTAATTAAAAATGAAAAAGTAGATCATTATAGAAGAATAAAGACCTATAAATTCATTACCTTAATGTTTTGGATTAAAAATAATATTAATGCCTTATGTAGTTAAGGTCAGATCTCATTGATATTATACCTTGTTTACCAGAAGATCAAAAGTGATGCAATGAAAAAGTGATACAGTGCTGTTTTTTACACCATTTTTTTTCTGTTGTTTCTCTAAATAATTATCAGTATTTTATACAAAATGTATCGATGGAGGTGAAGATAATAAGTGCATGTAATAAAGTAGAATTAAAAGAAAGTAGAAGTGGTGAATGAATGAAGATAAGAAAAGAAAAATGGTGAGACAAGTCACTAAATCACGCCGCTTACTAACCACCCTGTAGTGCTGCTGCTTCCTCATAAATTAAATGCTTGTTCCATCCACACGCTGCAAGCAATTAATCCACAACATTTTCTCTGCTTTTTCTCCCGGCAAAGCGTTAATCTCACTCAGTACTCATTCTTTTCCTTCTACCACTCTGCTGCATGCATACGATAAGTTCTCATTAATTGCACTTCTCATTATCACTTCAATTCTTTCACTTCAGGTACTAATTTATCTCTCCCCACACCCAAAGAATGTTTTTGCTTCAGTTTTATCATCTCATCAATGCATCCAAATATTTTCTTTCACTTCCTTCCCCACAAAAATCTAACTTTACCCTCTGTGTTTCACACTACCACTATCACTCTATATACTAAGAAAGCATGGTGGAAGCATATCAAATTTTTAAAGACAAAGAATCTCCCTGTTCTGGGCCTTTTCCCTTTCCTTTTGTTCAATTTATGCGGCAATTGAGTTGGTATATGTCTCTCCCTTTAATTCATCAGGCCCAGCAAGCACACGTTCAGAACAAAAGAAAGCTACAAGTTTAACTAATGAAACAGAGAAATGTGTTGACAGCTTTTTAGCAGGATGAGGCATTGAGCCTGAGCATAATTAATAAGGTTACGTGCCGCACATAAATCCTAGGAAGTTAGCAGGTTTTGACAAGTTTCGAGTAATTTTATTTTTCCCTCACTTTTTGTCTTCTCTTTACTTCCCTGCATTTCGTACGACTATTTAAACTCTCAACCTCAAACCAGCATCACACCGAACATTTACTACTACCTCCAATACTCAAGATAAACTCACTTTTCATCTTAGTTCTAACACTTACCTCCCTGTACATTAACTAGCACCCCGTTTATCCGATGGCTTGCTTCTCTTGTACCTAAACAAGCGTGCTTCTTTCTTCAGCTTTTGCAGGTTAAGCAGATTGAGAGCACTTCAGAAATCAGAATGAAAGTTGGGTTAAAAAGTGCCAAAGCTCGAAGCTTTTGCATGGTCTCTGTTGCCTCGCTCTTTGCCATGCTTTTAGGTAACACCTTGACCTTAATGACACATATTATATAGTCACACACCCATTGACTTGTTTAATGTAAGATTAATTCTTTCTGTTTCCCACCAATCCCTTCTCAAAACTTTTTAGTTTTCATATATGGTTAGTTCAGCAACAGACATTCTTATTTGCAATGCAGTGAGGGGTGTGCTAATTCACATGGAAGGTGAGAGGGACGCAGGCATGGCAAAGATGTTTTTCTCCAAAGGAAACCAAACAGTAATCACCTCACGGAAGCTGCTGCAATCTGCAGGTACGAGAACCCTTTACCTGCATGTTATAGTAACAGTAATAAACTACAATTGCAGCACTAAAATTATGGTGCATTGCAGATAATGGTGGCTTGAGCCACATAGGAATGGTGTGCTCAAAGGAGGACATAGTGATATATCAGGGGGAAGTGCCCCCTCTTCCCACGGGGATTCCTTCGTACACAGTTCAAATAATGAACATGTGCGCCACTGATTGCGACATAGCAAATATAAGCCTTCACTGCGGGTGGTTCAGCTCAGCACGTTTGATAAACCCCAAAGTGTTTCGTAGAATGGGATACGATGATTGCCTCGTCAATGATGGAAAACCTCTTGCCTCGGGAAAAACCGTCTCCTTTCAATATTCCAACACTTTTCGCTACCCTCTCTCCGTTTCATCTGTTGTTTGCTCCTCATGAGCTACCACTTTTCATCTACTTGTAACTTGGAACACCCATTAAACACACATTAATGGAGGTGTTTTACCTTCCTAGGTACAGAAAAGTTTTATTTTATTTTTTCTTTACAAATGGTACATACAGAAAGCTAGACTAGTAGTTGATTGAGCTACTGTATTTTGAAAACAACATTAAATGGTCATCTTTTAATTGGTTCAACCGAATAATCACATTATGTTGTTGCTATGGGAATCCCTTTGGTTCAAACCGAGCTGTCCGAACATTAATCGGTTGAAACAAAAACTAAATAACAAAATCTAGACATTTAAAACGCATGATGTTATAATATAAGGATAATGATGATGATACAATGGGAGGTCTTAGTATCCATAATCGTAAGAAAATTCAGAGACACCAACCATAGCAGAGAGGACTTGCGACATAAGGTAGAGGGAACCCCCGAAAAGAGCAAGAATGAAAATGGCGGAAACGGGATTCCTGAGAAGGTCGAGTATGGGGCGGAAGATGGTGTAAAGAGCACCTGTGCTGACGGTGAGAGCGTAGAGCCCATATCTCCTTACGTTGTCCCAAAACTCTTCCACCAGTGGGCCTTCAGGGCCCAATGCCAAGGCCTTCTCCTCCGTCAGAATCACCGCCAAAATCCCCACGCACACCGCTCCCATTATCACAACACTGGAATTCGAAATACCCTTCTCATCTTTCAGTACAACCACCCTCCGACTATGCTCTTCGCTTCCTCTGTTTTCTCTCAGACTCAGTGCGAATTTCGATGGTGGATGCTTTAAGGTTTTGGCGTGCGACGATAGTACCAGAAATTTGATGGGTTTGACACACAGTGGAGGGTTTGAAGAAGAAATTGGAACGTGAAGCTCTGGTCTCAACTTCACAGTGTTCATCTTCTCACACTGTCTTACCAAACTCAACTAAGTCTCGCACTATCTTATCCAAGCTCACTCGTATTTTTTATTCGATACCTTATCTTCCAAGTGCCAAGTGTGTGGTGCGTCGCGTCTTTCAAATTTTATCCGCCTAGTTTCTAAGTTAGTGTGGAGTTGATACACATAATAGATAGCGTAAATATATATATTTTATTTTAGTATAATAAAAAATTATACTTTTACTATAATAGTTTTAGTTTTGTTGTTTAAATCTTATTAATATTTTAAACAACGTTATGTCAGACACTAGACATCTCAAATATACTTGGATTCTAAATTATATCGATCATTTATTATTACATGATAAATTTTGTTAATGTTAATACAATTTGGTATTATTTCAATTTTTATGATTATCATATTTATTTGCTAAAGATAAAATTTACTTTAAATATGCAATTAAAATTTTGAAAAAGTATTAAGAATTTTACTTTTACACAGAAAAAATAAAAAGTTTTAAACTTAATTATTTTTAATATTAACTTCTTCTTTGATCAATACATATAATTATTAAAGACTAAATTTGTGTTTAATTACTTCAATTATCAATCAATTTTAAATAAAATTAACAAAATAAAATTTTTGAGTTAAGATTATAATATTTTTTTCATTACTAAAAACGAAATATATGTATATTTATTATACTAAACTGTCTATTTATCTCATAAATAAGTAATATTATCATATTTTTGTCATATTTATTAAGTTACTGTTGTCTAATAATTCTACCTTAGTATAAAATTGAAATAAAAGATAATTTAAATATGTGTTTATTAAAATTTATTTGAGATGTCTTTTTAAAAATAAAATTGTGATAGATCGATTAATTCTAATGATTGTATACATTATTTATTAATGTTGTTTTTCATCTTATTTTACAGATATCTTCTCATTATTATTTATAATTTTTATATCAATATTTGTAGGTAATTTATTAATTCTTAATGGTTGTCATTTATCACTTAATTTATTAAGAAATTACAATTTATGTCATAATAATTGTGGTTGTTATACATTTCAAAGAGTTCTAAATTTCCACTCTTGTAATAATAATCATTATTCCTCCAACCCAACAGTACCAGTCTCCTATAGTCATGTAACTTAGAAAATTCAAAAGCATCTCATTATTCTATAATTATTTAGTTTATTGCATCACAACCTGTTTCCTTAATTTGTGGAGAGTTCATCAATCATTTTTATCTTTTATTGAGAATACAGAAAGAGAGACATCAGTTTCAAAGTCAAGTCTTTCATTCACGCCATGGTTATCTTCCCATTCCTGTTGTTGCTGCTCTGGTTTGCAAGGGTTTATTACAAGAACAAAATCACAGTGAAGAGTGTGGTTCATAAGCTTCCCCCAGGTCCATGGAAGTTGCCTGTAATAGGCAACCTTCACCAACTGGCAAGCGCAGACACACTCCCACACCATACCCTTCAAAATCTATCAAACAAATATGGACCTTTGATGCACCTTCAACTGGGTCAAATTTCTGCTGTGATCGTGTCATCCCCTGACATGGCAAAGGAGATAATGAAGACACACGATCTTAATTTTGTGCAGAGGCCACAACTACTTTGTCCTAAAATCCTTGCCTATGGTTCAACCGATATTGCCTTTGCTCCATACGGTGAGTACTGGAGACAGATGAGGAAAATATGTACACTGGAGCTTCTCAGTGCCAAAAGGGTTCACTCTTTCTCCTTCCTTCGTCAACAAGAGGTGGCCAACCTCATACAATCCATTCAATCGTCTGCATCTTCAGCTTCACAAGTTAATGTTTCTGAGACTGTTTTCTCTTTTCTCAGCACCCTTGTTTCAAGAACAGCCTTTGGTAAAAAATCTGAGAAGGAGGATGAGCTTTTGTGTTTGCTCAAGAAAGGAGCGGAACTCACGGGAGGGTTTGACCTTGCTGATTTGTTCCCTTCGTTTAAAGCTCTTCATTTCATAACTGGGATGAAAGCTAAGCTGGAAGACATGCACAAAGAGCTCGACAAGATTTTAGAAAACATCATCAACGAACATCAGTCAAAGCATAGCATCGGAGATGCAGAAGAAGAGAATCTGGTTGATGTTCTTTTGCGCGTGCAACAAAGTGCCACCCTGGAGGTTCCAGTCACAATAAACAACATCAAAGCCGTTATATGGGTCAGCACATGAGCATGAACTGTGATATATTATATGATTTCTGTAATGAATTAAACTGATATATAAATATAGTAACAGTGATTGTAACATTGTGCAGGACATATTTGGGGCAGGGACTGATACTTCAGCAACAGTACTGGAGTGGGCTATGTCAGAGCTGATGAAGAATCCAAGAGTGATGAAAAAGGCACAGGTTGAAATAAGAGAAGCTTTAAGGGGAAAGAAAAGAATCGGTGAGAGTGATGTAAATGAACTAAACTACTTGAAGTTGGTGATTAAAGAAACCTTAAGGTTACATCCTCCTGTTCCTCTGTTGCTCCCAAGAGAGTGCAGGGATCCATGCAATATAGGTGGATATGCAATACCTATGAAGACTAAAGTGATAGTAAATGCATGGGCACTTGGAAGAGATCCAAAGCATTGGTATGATGCAGAGAAGTTTATACCAGAGAGGTTTGATGGCACTGGTTTTGATTTTAAAGGGAATAATTTTGAGTACATTCCTTTTGGGGCTGGGAGGAGAATTTGTCCTGGCATTTTACTTGGCCTAGCTAATGTTGAGCTTCCTCTTGCTGCATTGCTCTATCACTTTGATTGGAAACTACCCAATGAGATGAAAACACAGGACTTAGACATGACAGAAGCGTTTGGAGCTACAGTGGGAAGAAAAAACAACCTCTGTCTGATACCAACTATGTATAACTTTTCCCTTAATCATGTTATTGCCACATGACCCTCTTTTCTACATCATGTTTTTCTTCATTTTCTTTGTAAGTTTGTGGAATTCAATTTCATGTTGGGGGGTATTTTCTAGTGGAGCTATTGGAAAAGTATCGAAATTTGATCCTCTTAATTCACATTATTTTTAGTGATTTGATCCTCCTATGCATCCTTGTTTACTACTGCCCAGAAATTTCTTTAAATTTCTGAATTGCTAACATCTTTGTCATTGTGGATTTGTGGTAACATTTCGGACTTTAACTTATCAGAAATGGACAATTCTGTCGGCAGGAGAAAGAGAACTAAATGAGGGAAGTCATCAATTGTCTTTGAATATTTAGTTTTCTCAGAAAAACGTATAATCTTGTTGAGTATGAACCACATGTATAATTCAAAATATACATATTATTAAGAAAAATAGGTGTAAGGTGAGTGTTCAGAGAAATATCAAAAGTAAATGTGGCAATAATAAAGGTTCTAAATTTATTCGATACTTAGTGAATGAAGAGGTCATGAATGTGGATATATAGTACACAATTAACACAGCAACTATCGAGTTGTTGAAGCAAATATGTTTTTCATAAAAGATGTGGTTGGAGTGTATTAGGTAACCACTTTCTCCATTGAAGAAACAGTAAGTAGAATCAAGAGGGTGAATCGACAATGAGACGGTGATGAAGGGAATATTGATATGGAGTCGGTAGCAAATACAGGTTGTTTTTTCTTCCCACTGAAGCTCCAAAGCTTTCAGTCATATCAAGCTTCTCTGGTTTTATCCCATTGGGGAGTTCCCAATCAAAGTGATAGAGCAATGCAGCCAGAGGAAGTTGAACATTAGCCAATCCAAGTAAAATGCCTGGACACATTCTTCTTCCACCTCCAAAAGGAATGTATTCAAAATTATTCCCTTTAAAATCAAAATCAGTGCCATCAAACCTCTCTGGTATAAACTTCTCTGCATCATACCAGTGCTTTGGATCTCTTCCGATGGCCCATGCATTCACAATTACTTTCGTCTTCACAGGAATTTCATATCCACCTATCATGCATGCTTCCCTGCATTCTCTTGGCAGCAAGGGACCAGGTGGATGTAATCTCAGTGTTTCTTTGATCACCCACTTCAAGTACCTCACTTCCTGCACCTCACTCTCACTAACTCTCTTCTTCCCATTCAAAGCTTCTCTTATTTCGGTCTGTGCTTTTTTCATCACTCTTGGGTTTTTCAACAACTCTGACATACTCCACTCCAATACAACAGATGAGGTATCAGTCCCAGCTCCGAATATGTCCTGCACAAATATGGTTCTAGATTAAGACTGTAATATTTTAAAAGTAAGTCCTCATTTTCGATTTTGATCCATTATGTTTGATCTTTGAAAAAAATTGTGTCATATTCATTAATATTGTATCTGTATCGATAGCTTTTAAATATTTATCAAGTCCCATTTTGTAGTTTTCTTTTTCTATTTTTCCTTAACTTTTTAATTATTTTTTCAAAAGAGATTTATTCACATTTAAGGTTCGTGACATGTCATGTGACAGGCTCACATGTCAATATTAGATCCTCGTGCCAATGTTGTTTATACTCGATTCAGTCCTTATATATTTCTTTTATTTAGTATATGATAATGAAATTTGACATTAACACGTGATATGTATACTAATACTGTAATATTATCCTTTCACGTGTCCCTAACAAGATCATTTGTTATGCCAATGGGCTTGACATTGGGGTTGATTCAAAGGTAAAACGTTCCCTTTAGTCCTCAAATCTTTTTTAGGTGTAATATTCCTCTATTAAATTGGTTATGATATTATATTATGTGTCAGGTGGGTCACCCATTTATTGGATCCACACTGATTTATTTAAGAAAAATAAAATAAGTCTTTTATGGGCTTCCAACCCATTCTGCAATTTAAATATACAACCCTTACATCAGGTTTATCAAGAGAGAAAAATAGAGTGAGATGGAGAGAGAAGTTGTAAGTGTCTTTAGTGAGAAGCCATCAGAGAGATTGAAGAAGAAAGAAGAGAAGAAGTTACCTTGAAGAGAAGGTTTTATTCCTCATCTCATATATTGATGTTCTCTCTAGGTTATTTCTATTGTTTATTTAAAGTACCCATTTAGGTTTGTTATCCACCTTGTTGGTGAAGAGAATAGTGCTATGTTGATCCTCAAATTTCTAAGAGAACTTGTAGTGTACTCATTAATTTTATTAGTGGAAGTTTTTAGTGGACAAGGTCCAGTGGGTTTTTCTTCCATATTGAGGTTTATCCACGTTAAAAGTTTTGGTGTGTGCTGGTTCCTCCCTTATTTGTTTTATGCATTTTATTATTTGCATATTATTTATTTAGGAAAGATTTGATCTAGATTTTGTTTTCGTGTTTGATTATTTATTAATTTTGAGATCGTCCCAACAATATTAAGATTTGAGATTTGATGTGTACGCATCATTTTTACTATAAATGATATTGCATTATTATGTGATAATATTGTAATGATATTAATTTAATGTAGAAAGTAAATTTATATTTATTAAGAGCAAAGTGAAATTAATGGAAAAAAGAAGAAAAAATAATTGTTGATGATGGGAGAAAAAAAGAAAAAAGAGAATAATAACTCTTGAGACAATTTTACAGAAAATATGTGTAAATAATTGAAACAGAAACAAAAATAACCTAAAAGTTTTGGACCAAAATTAAAACAAAATGACTAATAAAACATAGTTTTAAATACTATCATAGTAAAATTATGAATCAAATAAATAGAAACCGTTAATTTAAAAACTTGTTATAGAAGAAGTTTACTTACGGCCCATATGATGGCTTTGATGTTGTCCATTGTTACAGGGATGTCGAGGGTGGCACTTTGTTGTATACGCAAAAGAACATCAACCAGATTCTCTTCTGCATCTCCTTCTCGATGTTTTGATCTATGCTCGCTGATAATGTTGTCCAGAATCTTGTCCAGCTCTTCATGCATTTTCTCCAACTTAGCTTTCAGCCCAGTTATAAGATGGAGAGGTTTCATTGAAGGGAACAAATCAGCAACATCAAACCCTCCTGCCAGTTCCGCTCCTTCCTTCAGCAAACACAAAAGTCGCTCTTCGTACTCACATTTTTTACCAAACGCTGTTCTCATCACAATGCTACTCACCAAAGATGAAACGCTTTTAGAAACATTGACTTGTGAACCTCTGCATGCACACGCTCCAATGGATTCTATGAGTTTATTCACCTCGTCTTCGCGAATGAAGGAGAAAGACTGAACCCTTTTGGCACTAAGAAGCTCCAGTGTGCATATTTTCCTCATATGCCTCCAGTAATCACCGTATGGAGAAAAGGCAATATCGGCTGAACCATAGGCCAGGATTTTAGGAGCAAGTAGTGCTGGTCTCTGCACAAAATTAAGATCATTTGTCTTCATTATCTCCTTTGCCATGTCAGGGGATGACACGATCACAGCAGAAATTTGACCCAGTTGAAGGTGCATCAAAGGTCCATATTTGTTTGATAGATTCTGAAGGGTATGGTGTGGAAGTGTTCCTGCCACTGCCAGTTGATGAAGGTTCCCTATTAGAGGAAGCTTCCATGGACCTGGGGGAAGCTTTTCTGCTTTGATTTTCTGCTTGTAAATTCTTGCCAGCCAAAATAGTAACAAGAGGAATGAGGCAATAACCATCATCAAAGAAGGTTGGAATTCCATGGCATGAATGAAAAAGTTGAAAGTCTGAAACTTGTGTTTTGATTCTACACTCTCCTAGCTTCTCTATTCTTCTCTATTTCTGTGATTTTTTTTCTATAATAGCAAAATAAATAAGGGAAACGTATTGATGATCTGTTGCGTGCGTAATAAACAATTGTAAAATTGTCACGAAGTAAACGAAATAATTTTATAACCTTTGTGATTTAGTGGGAAGATTTTGTATCACCTATCATGACAGTACCTTCAAATCAACTTTGATTTCATACAAAAATGTAGATGTTGAAACTCTTCTACGATCTTCATTTTTTTTTTTAGATTTCTATAAGGGTATACTCAAGGCAATGACATATTCTCTACTCAGGTGGATAATTGACTTATTCATCCTTGTTTACTGTTCACAAATTTATTTAAGTTTCTGAATTGCTAACATCTTTATCGGTGTGGATTTGTGAGCTAAGCATATCAGAAATGGACAATTCTAGTTGGTAGGAGTCAGACAATTAAACGAGGGAAGTCATCGGTTGGCTTTGAATAGTTTTCTCAGAAAAAGATATAATCTTGTTGAGTATGAATCACATGTTCAAAATAGTTTATGTTATGTTATGAGTCAATTTCATCTTTTTCCTTGTTATACATTGAAATATATGTGAAAGTGTCAAACTATATTGAATATTGATGGGAAAACAACAACACAAACAATATACCAGATAATGCCGTGGATATAATTTCCCCTAACTTGCAAGAATCTATTCGTAGCACAAATTAGTGTCAACCTTTATGTGTTAGAGCTTTCAGTGTGTTCTGAATTTATTGTTCTGCCTCTCTATTTATTTTATAGCCCCCTCCCCATTAGGTTAAGTCAGACATGAGCTTCTCAAGTTTTGGGCATTTTCTCTACATGGGAAGAGAGTCCAATACCCAACAAATATGCATGACATATTCTACTAATTAAGTAGTTTTATGGTTGGTTTAGATAGGAATGAGAGTATGAAGGAAAAGAAATAAAGAAAAACTTACTTATTTGATGTAAAGAAAGACAAATGGGAAATGATTTGATAAAATATTTTTTTGTATATTAATAGATTTAGAAAATAATTTGTAAAATAGACTTTTAAAACTAATTTGATGTAAAAAAGAAAAATTTTAAAAAAATAAATTAGAGTTAAAATAAAATTTCAACTAAAATTAAAAATATTATAAATTATTAATAGACAAAAAAAAGTGAATTAATTTACAAAATATAACAATAAAAATATTTTATTTTATTTATCAGTTCAATTATTTATTATATTATAAAAAATTATAGACTATATTTGATTATACATAATCAATTATGTATATAACATTTGGAAAAATAATGATTTTTTTGTCCTTTGTTTTATAGAACCAAATCGAAAATAGATAGAGTATGTGCTTGGTTCTGTGTCAAATTGATGTAAAATTGATTTTCTAACGCAGAATTGGTATGTATTTGATTTCTAAAATCAATTAAAAAGTAAGGATTTCACATTAAATGAAAAACAACTAATTCTTGTTTCTGCGTGAAGATTAAATCAACTGGAATCAATTCTCCAAAGTTACAAAGTTATAAGTACAAGTTAACTTTAATGGATAAAGTATAATTTATAAACCACTTCTCTTTTTGTGTTCTTAAATATCTTACCTCATTATTTTTTAAAGTTTTATTTATTTATTTCTCTTTCTGCTTCTTGCTTTTTCCAAACAACGCGTTTCAAACAAATTGATTACATCCAAAACAAATTATTATAATCTCAATAATTAAATATGTTTTTTTTTTCAAAATTTTGGCATAATTTAGTCTCTCAACTTTAAAATACATTTCCTATTTATCATTCAAACACAGATATGTCAAATGAAATAAACAACTCAAATATGATCATATAAGAATTAAATCCACTCATTTTTAAAGATGGAAAATTAGATTGATTCAAAGTTTTGAAAAAGAACTAATTCTAATATTCTTTTAAAGATGAGAGACAAAAAACATATTTAACCATAATCTTAAAATCATTTATCGAGAATAAATGTGTACACGATCTCGTTAACATATAATATGATTTTAATTTTAGGTTTAATTCAATTTTGAGTTTACGTTAAATTTGAAGTCTTTATTAAAATTTTGTAATATATTGAGTCATCAAAATTTTATAATTTTTCAATTAAGTCCAAACAGTAAATCATTTTCTTAATTGTGTTAATCCTTTTTTCTTAATTGTGTGATGTAACACTTATGCTACCTATCATCTTATTTTAAATATTTTTACATAATATTTTGTTACAAGATACTATAATCATGAAATCTTCTCAAATTTATACTTGTTTGACAAAAAAATATTTTTATTATTAATTAAACTTATAAAATTATAAAATTTGAAATTATAAAATTATAAATTATAAAATGATTAAGTCGTTGAAGCAAGATCCTATGAAGAAAAAAAAAATGTGGTTGAAGCCTGTTAGGTAACCACTTTCTACATTGAAGAAACAGTAAGTAGAATCAAGAGGGTGTATCGACGATGAGATGGTGATGAAGGGAATATTGATATGGAGTGGGTAGCAAATACAGGTTGTTTTTTCTTCCCACTGAAGCTCCAAAGCTTTCAGTCATATCAAGCTTCTCTGGTTTTATTCCATTGGGGATTTCCCAATCAAAGTGATAGAGTAATGCAGCCAGAGGAAGCTGAATATTAGCCAAGCCAAGTAAAATGCCTGGACACATTCTTCTTCCACCTCCAAAAGGAATGTATTCAAAATTATTCCCTTTAAAATCAAAATCAGTGCCATCAAACCTCTCTGGTATAAACTTCTCTGCATCATACCAGTGCTTTGGATCTCTTCCAATGGCCCATGCATTCACAATTACTTTCGTCTTCACAGCTATTTCATATCCACCTATCATGCATGCTTCCCTGCATTCTCTTGGAAGCAACAAGGGAGCAGGGTGGATGTAACCTCAGTGTTTCTTTGATCACCCACTTTAAGTAACTCACTTCCTGCACCTCACTCTCACTAACTCTTTTCTTCCCCTTCAAAGCTTCTCTTATTTCACTCTGTGCCTTTTTCATCACTCTTGGGTTTCTCAACAATTCTGACATACTCCACTCCAGAACAACACCTGAGGTATCACTCCCAGCCCCGAATATGTCCTGCACGTACATGTTTGAAGTCGTTTCTATGTGAGTATAAAGACTGTATTATTTATCAATAGAACAACACAAGTTTTTTCACACAAGAGTTTATGTGAACAAGATTAAGGTTGTAATATTTTTAAATACCATCATAGTGAAATTATGAATCAAATAACTTGGAAATTGTTAAGTTAAAAACTTGTTTTGGAAGAGGTTAACTCACACCCCATATGATGGCTTTGATGTTGTCCATTGTTACAGGGGTGTCGAGGGTGGCACTTTGTTGTTTACGCAAAAGAACATCAACCAGATTCTCTTCTGCTTCTCCCTTTTGATGCTTTGATCTATGCTCGCTGATAATGTTGTCCAGAATCTTGTCCACCTCTTCATGCATTTTCTCTAACCTGGCTTTCATCCCAGTTATAAGATGGAGAGGTTTCATTGAAGGGAACTAATCAGCAACATCAAACCCTCCTGCGAGTTCCACTCCTTCCTTCAGCAAACACAAAAGTCGCTCTTGGTGCTCAGATTTTTTACCAAAGGCTGCTCTCGTCACAATGGTACTCACCGAAGATGAAACGCTTTTAGAAACATTGACTGGTGAACCAGTGCATGCACACGCTTGAATGGATTCTATGAGTTTATTCACCTCATCTTCACGAATGAAGGAGAAAGACTGAACCCTTTTGGCACTAAGAAGCTCCAGTGTGCATATTTTCCTCATATGCCTCCAGTAATCACCGTATGGAGAAAAGGCAATATCGGCTGAACCATAGGCCAGGATTTTAGGAGCAAGTAGTTCTGGTCTCTGCGCAAAATTAAGATCATTTTGTCTTCATTATCTCCTTTGCCATGTCAGGGGATGACACAACCACCGCAGAAATTTGACCCAGTTGAAGGTGCATCAAAGGTCCATATTTGTTTGATAGATTCTGAAGGGTATGGTGTGGAAGTGTTCCTGCCACTGCCAGTTGATGAAGGTTCCCTATAAGAGGAAGCTTCCATGGACCTGGGGGAAGCTTCTCTGCTTTGATTTTCTGCTTGTAAATTCTTGCAAGCCAAAATAGTAACGAGAGGAGTAAGGCAATAACCATCATCAAAGAAGGTTGGAATTCCATGGCATGAATGAAAAATTTGAATGTCTGAAACTTTGTGTTTGGATTCTATACTCTCTTAACTTCCCTATTTCCCCGATCTTCTCAATAAGCAAAATAAATAAGGGAAACGGTGCTGATTACCTGTTGCGTACGTAATAAATTGGTGTCACGAAGTAAACGAAATAATTATAAACATTATGATTTAGTGGGAAGATTCTGTATCACCTATTATGACAGTACCTCCAAATCAACTTTCATAAATGCTGTTGTTGAAACTCTGTAGCACCTATTATGGCATTCTCCTTCCATATACCCTTGAGCTTTTCTGCTATAAAACTCTCTTCATTATGTCTGTTTTCTGGATATTTCTAAGAATGATGATAAAGTCACACACAAAACTTTACAATTTATCTTACAAGGTGACGTAATAGTATTTTTTATTTTATTTAATTTTGAATTAAAGTACACATTGGGGTAAGGGAATGATTCGAAACCAACAAGTGTTCGAACAAAAGCGGATTTGTGGAAAGTTTCCTAGTTTCAATTGACCTCCTCTTCTTCTTTAAGCTATTGTCTTCTTAAACTTGTGGAAAAAGTGTTGAATCCTTTTTTCTTTGAAAACCTATTTCATTTTGTTACATGTGGCATCAATTATCCCATAGCGGAGACCAAGTGGCCCGAGTCATAATCAAATCATAGTGCTTAGACTGTTACATTCTTAAGTAAAAAGAGTTGCGTCTTGACTAATAGATTCCTGATAGGCAATTGTTCACGGAGAGATTGTTGCGGGTTGCACAATTGACCAATCAAACTTCCATGTTAGGATGATGAGGTGCAAATCACATGCAGTGGGTTAGCACTTCTTTAGACAATGCTTTGCAAATATGTTCCAGAATTCATTTACATGTTTTGCAGAGTAAAAAATAACTTTTTGACTTAAATACATAATAAAGAATAGCAAGTGAATTTGTTAACTACAAAATATTCAAATATGACTACACATTAATGATGTGCAAATCATATTAATTGGGTTGGCACTTAAAATATCATGGGTTTGTTTGACCAATTGGTTTTGATACGAAGCCTGAATTAAAAATTACTTTTTACTTGACCAATCGCTATATCATTTTCCTATTTCTAATGGTTGGAAATTCAAAATGTCAGTCTAAATCCTTGAAATAGCTAAGTTGTCTTTTGTACTTGGATTTCTTATCATTTCTTAAATATAGCCCACAAATCAGGTTCTGCTTAAGGAATTCTAAACTGAAGGCAGAAACAAGTTTAAAATTCCAAGTATCACTCCTTAGAGGTAAAGGATTCTTGTTAATATAATAAAAGTATCTTTTTCGGTCAAATTTGGTAAAATACGTTTATGCGAATATAGATATTTGAAGAATACGTTATATCAAGTATGCCAAAGACTTTCCCAACAAAAGTATGCGAAACAAAATATATACGCAGCAAACACTGACCAGGAAATCCATTTTACAACTTTTTCTTTTCTTTGTGAATCAAACAAGAAAATAATTACTTCATCTTTTTCTTAATTAAATTCCGTCCACTTTTCTCAATCTTAATTAAACTTATTTATGGGTCTTCCATTCCCTCATCTTTTCTATGAACTAAACACTATTTACAAGTCTACGACTCTTTCTGTCATTTAAATATCAAACATAATTAATTATCTACAACTGACTAAAAAGTCTGTGGCAAGGGTAATCTTTGGTGAATGCATCTGTTCTGTTCACATACGAATCATTCTAATTGTCATTCGACAGAAAGTAATTTCGTCCTTTCTCGTGTTCATTCTACTGTCCTTTTCTAGAGTGGTCAGGAATATTTTTAGAAAAAAAAAGTCATTCTACAATATATTTGTATCATTGTCGACAGAAGATGAAAAAGATAATTCTAGTACGAGATGATATAACACAAAAAGAAAAATTATATTTACAGTTTTTTTACTCTTACTATTATATGTGTAATATGTTCGTTTTATGATTCTAATAATGTACACAAGTCATTAATTTTATCAGATGTTAATATTGAATATTTTCGTCATTTTGACATACATCAGCTTAATTGACAAGTTGGACAAGTAAACTAATCAATAACATAGGAAACACTTCACAATTCAAACATATAAGTTGGTTTTTTGTGTTTTCATGTGTTCTTGCCGCCCGGTGAGGATCTACTTACTACCATCAGCGGCGAGGTTGAGTAATTGACAAAACCATATGTTGTCTTATGTATGGATGGATGTATATGAACACGCAAACCAATACAACTATGTATTAAACCATGTTGGATTGTTAAAGGAAATTGTCTTCTTAGTTAAGTTCCTCCTTGAATGGATCGATTCCTTGCACAAGAAAATTGATTTAGTTTTGATTAATATTTCGGTACATTTAATAAGTCTCACACCACTTAAAAATCGAGGATAAACGCAATTTAAATACTTTTTTTCTTTTCATCCTCTAAAGTGTTTCTTAAACACAAAACCGAGACAGAACTTCGCGACTCAAAACATCAAAACAGACAATACCTTATGATCGTGTCCGTACAATTAATAGACTTATCCGAACAATTTGTAGATTCATTTTTCAGTCTGATCATGTCATTAATGACGGTCAGTTGAGTTGTGTATATAGGATATTATAAACAAAGAAAACTCATCAGAGAGACCTACCAAAGTTCCCAAACAGTTAGATCTATTTTTCACACCATGGAAGTCCAATCTTCCTTGGCAATCATCATCTTCTTCTCACTCTCATTGCTTTTGCTTGCAAAGAACTATAAGCAAAAGGGTCTCAGAAAAATGCCACCAGGGCCATGGAAGCTACCTATCATAGGGAACCTGCATCAACTAGCAGTAGCAGGTACACTTCCTCATCGTGCTCTGGGAAAACTAGCACAAAAATATGGACCCTTGATGCACCTACAACTAGGTGAGATTTCTGCAGTGATTGTATCATCCCCCAACACAGCCAAGAAAATAATGAAAACACATGATCTTGCTTTTGCACAGAGGCTGAAATTTCTTGCTTCTGATATTATGGGCTATGGATCGGCAGACATAGCTTTTGCTCCATATGGTGATTACTGGAGACAGATGAGGAAATTATGTACATTGGAGCTTTTGAGTGCAAAGAAGGTTCAGTCATTCTTCCATATTAGAGAAGAAGAGGTGGCCAAACTCATAGAAACAATTCAGTCATCTGCAGGTGAACCAGTTGATATTTCTAGTAGATTTGGCTCTTCCATAAGTACCTTTGTTTCTAGAGCAACATTTGGTAAAATAACCGAAGATCATGAAGAATTTTTGTTGACTGTAAAGGAAGCAATAGAAGTTGCAGACGGCTTTGACCTTGCGGATGCGTTTCCTTCTCTCAAACCTATACATCACATAACCGGGTTGAAAGCCAAATTGGATAAGATGCATAACAAAAGTGACAAGATCTTAGAGAAGATCATGAAGGAAAATCAAGCTAAAGAAGGCACGGGAGAAGAAAAGAATGAAAATCTAGTTGAAGTTCTTTTAAGATTCCAACATAGAGGCAACCTTGAGACCCCAATTACGAACAACAATATCAAAGCTGTGATTTGGGTAAGTATTTCTGCCATATCATTTTCATCAGATTGTAAATTGGTTTAAATTCATACTCATGATTAATACAAGTATGTTAAAATATCAATGTTATGTTTTTGTCCTTGTCATGGCATTGAAATATATGTGAAACTATATTCAACTTTATGCAGGACATATTTTCTGCCGGGACGGATACTTCAACAAAAGTACTAGAGTGGGCTATGTCAGAAATGATGAGAAACCCAAGAGTAAGGGAGAAGGCACAAGATGAAATTAGAAAAAAGTTTAGTTTTAAGGAAACAATAGATGAGAACAACCTGGGCGAACTTAGGTATTTGAAGGCAGTGATAAGAGAAACCTTGAGGTTACACCCACCTCTTCCTTTGTTGCTTCCGAGAGAGTGCATAGAATCATGCAGGATTGCTGGTTATGATATACCCATTAAGACGAAAGTGATAGTGAACGCATGGGCAATAGGAAGAGATGCTGAGCACTGGCATGATGCGGAAAGCTTTGTACCAGAAAGGTTCCTTGATACATGTATCGATTTCAAAGGAACAGACTTTGAGTTTATCCCTTTTGGGGCAGGAAGGAGAATGTGTCCGGGACTCTCATTCGGTATAGCCAGTGTTGAGTTTGCTCTAGCTAAAATACTGTATCACTTCGACTGGGAACTCCCACCAGGAATGAAACCAGAGGAGATTGACATGGATGAAGCATTCGGAGCTGTGGTTGGAAGGAAAAACAACCTGCACTTGATTCCCATTCCTTACGATAATACTTTTAATCCGTGACGATAGTTCTATTTGTTAAGATATTATTTATTTTTAAATCATTCTCTTGCAAGGAAGATCCAAAAGAAAGTGTTATGTATTTGTATACCTTCTTTTAATTTGAAATTATCTAGAGAATAGTTTTTGGAACGATGATCAAGTTGAGATAGAGTCTAGATAGACTTGTCTCTATCCTGGCTTGATCATATCTTAATTAGGCTAAATCTTACTTAGTGTTAAAATGAACTTGGACTTAATCCAATTTGATTAAAAATGGATTGGCCCTAACTTAGACATTTCCACCTTTATTATGGATTGTACTAATTCGAATAAACTCATGCCTAAATTGATTTTGCTTTACCTGGATCTAAGTTGTCTAAATTCAATTTAGACTCAGATAAACTCAAATTATACTAACTAAATTGACTTAAATCCATACTAAATCAACTCAACTTAAATTCGAACTAATTCCGTATAATTAGGATATAAGTTACTCGGTTCAGCCTATACTAACTCAAAGGTTACTTGGTTCAGCCCATACTAACTCAATTTAACTTCGATTTGGATCAACTTACTTAAGTCAATCTCAATCTAATATTTCATAAAAATAAAATTGTTTAACATGAATAGAAAAAAAAATTACAAAATGCAAAATTAAAAAAAAAAACAAAAAAAACGTAAAATTTTGACCAAAGAATAACATTAATCAAAATCAATTATAAATAATTATCAATATTGACATTTTTTCTAATTTATAACAATTTTAATATTTAAATAATTCTTTAAATTAACAATAACTAAAATATTTTATCTAAACATTAAAATTAAAATTCACTAAATATGAGTAGTCTTATTCATGCAAAATATGTGAACATTAAAATAATTTGAAATAAGATCAATTCAAATTTAATATATTTGAATGTTGTAAAAATTGTAAAATCTCCTATAGTAAAAGTTTTAATTAAGGCAAAATTATATGTATTTATTTACTAGAAGAGAGGTATTTATAGTGATTTCTCCTGTATATCTCTGCTTTTGAAAAAACACAACTCTAAGTTGAAAAGATGAAGAAAACAGTTTTTTAAGTAATTTACTACAACATTTTAAAAATCATGATAAGAAACTATTTTATTAAAGGACCACTGTTCTGAAAAAATAAATACAAGAGGCAACTTTATTCAAATCAGAATAGAATAAATATAAAGCAATTGTAACTTGCACTTAGATGGTCACGTACGGCTTTTTACATCATGGGAGATCTTATTTATTTTTATAATAATAATAATAATAATAATAATAATAATAATATAGGATGTAATAGTATTAGTGTGGCAAGATATTTGTAGAATAAAGAAATTTGAAGAATTGGTTACATCACGTGTAGCTTTACCACAAAATAGGAAATCCTAAAAAACAAATATTGCTTCATTCGAATTTAAGGCGTACAATTTGTGCTACAACAACAGGCACTGTCACACGTCCTCTCATCAATCACGCGCACTAACACGTGTAATGAAGGAATAATTTATTGAGAACCTAGTAGACCCTAATAACAAAGCTGATGTGTAATTTTTTTCTATCTAAATGGGAGCAGATCAAAAGGGTCTATATACATTAAAAAATCTGTTCACTACCAAAATTGGACGACTCCAGTATGCAAAAATATTCACAAGGAGCTCGAGAGGAAACAATACGAAAAAGTTCAATTTCAACGCCTCACCAATTATGCAACTGAGAAGTAATGCTTTTTTCAACAGGATGATATTGGGTATGCATGTATCTCCTAGCTTTCACTGAACCTGGCTGCTCAAGCCACTTGTCATATAAGCCTTTAATAATGGGATTGTCAAATGGTGATGCTGCCAAAACCTATTGTATAAAGAAAAATAATGAATCCCGAAGTAAAATTCTGATTGCAGAAAAGTAAACAAAACAACAAACTCAACAAAGGCTACTCACAGAAAAGCTGCAAACAAAAAAAGGAAGATAAAAACCTAATGGCAAAGTGCCAAAAAAGGGCAAGAAGCAAATATGGTAGAGCAGAGATCACCAATACGGATACATAATTTTGTCCTACAAGAATCTATATGTTTAGGCTTTTGATGCTCCCACTAATGCAGATGCAGACAAACAGTGAAGTGGCGAGTCAAGTTTTTTTTAATGAAAAGTGTGCACCTTAAAGTACTTGCTTGTATGAGATAATAGTACTTACATTTTCCATGTAAACTGATTCTAACAACTGACTCAGTTCTTTGGGAGACTGCCCTGAAACTGGTTTAATTTGACCTCCCCCATTTAAGCAACCTGATTCATGAACATTTTTTCAGTTCAATACTTACCAATTTTATGGGCCTCAAAAAAAAAGTATTCATAAAAAGTACTAACAAATAATAAAATTTCTGATAAAAGGAGAAAAGTATGGTACCTGAAGGGCATGCCATGATTTCTAGGAAATGATAATCACATTTCCCAGTTTTAAGTTTTCGTACAATGTTCTGTAGGTTCCGGAAACCATAACACAGAGCAAATTTCAACACTGTTTTTCCCTCAACCTGCACAGACAATATAAAGTAGAACAGTAAGCAAGAGTAGCCCTCTTGGTTTGGCAGGGTACTCTAATAGGATTGCAAACTCTCTAAAGGAAACAAAAATATCAAGATCTACTACTATTGCAGAAAGTGGGTAACTGTTTATACATATGGTTTATTGACACAGCAAAGCATCATAATCAAATAATCCTATTTTGAGCAAGAAATTTTGTAATCCAAAATATAAAAGAAACAATCCCAAATCAGAAAGCCTAATTTTGAATTTAAATTATTGACGAAACAATGGCCATAGGCACAATAAACCCCAAAAGAATATTCGACTAATACGTAACTTTTTCCCTAAAAGTAGTCATTTATGTCGGTTTGTTCCTTGAAGAGGTCCTATACTTGCTTGCAAAAGCACTGTTTGGGACCGCAAAAAGAGTATAGATGGGGGAGCAATGAGCAAATAAATGCAGCAATTTAGAAAAGTGCATCGTTTGAAACAATCAAAATAGAAGAATGAAGATATAAAAGGCGTGTATAGTACACCTTTTTATTTCCTCCGCACTTTTATTTCTTCACATAACTGTGAAGACCTGAAGATTGATTAGATGAAAAAGCTACAGATAATCAGTTATGTTTCTAACGTAATTTGTTATCCTTTCATCTCACAACAAAAGTATACGGATAACCGATTTTGTTTTATGCCACATACAGTGACATATATAATTTACTATATATTATTAATAAAAAATATTATTATTTTTCTCTTGTTTCCATTCTATTATCTTCAACCAACCACCTATTTTCCTTCGTGCCTTTTCTCACTTGCCCACTTCCTCTCCCTCTTTTTCTTTTCCCTCTACCAAACAAAGTATAAAAGTCCATATTACCAATTTCATCCCAAAGGAATAATTTTGCTGATGAAAATTTTCTTTCAAGGAACAAAGCAACATAAATTGACACAACATTATGAAAGAATGATGGCGGCAAGCAAAGACTGCTGCTGAAGGAATAATAATGGACTTGTTCATGAAAGAATGATGACTTTGAAGACTTAATGAGAGAATTTAAATAACACATCAAATGCCTCGGAAATTTATGTCATCAAGAAATAGCTCTAAGAAAATTACTAATAGTTCAATTAGTTATAATGCATATATATTCAACATTTTATAGCTAGATATTCGCATAAAATAGATAATGATAATATTCCTCACAAGCATAAAAATAATATTATAAACTTCACTATAACTTGCCTCCAGAGTTACTTCCTGAAAATCCGAATTCCTGATGTTTCTAAAGGTCAAAGAATCATCCATTTGTCTTCCAAAAAGTGTTTTAGCAGCATATCGGAAAATTGTTTCAGCATAACCTCCAGAGCTTCCACGGACCCCATAAAGGTATCCTTCTTCATTGATATTTGTTAGCCTGCAAGCACCGCACTACATCTGAACACCATTGTTTGACAAACACGTGAAATTAAATAATGGAAGCAAAAGTTAGTTTCATACATTTTGTCCAGAGGAGACTCTTCTAGGCTTCTCAAATCAACTTCTTTTGACTATAAGATTGAACCCCAAACAATCATTAGTATACATAGCATTAGTTAAAAGTGGAAAAAATGACAAGAAAAGTGTGAATGAATCAAAATTATAACCTGAATCAATTCCAAAACTTCTCCAGTAGTCAATACTGAATCTACCTCTGAAATCATATTAATTTCATTCTCATGCCCTTCAACACGGGACTCAGATTGGAAAACAAAGTCATCCCTAGCAGCTTCAAGCTTTTTATCATAACAAGGCATTACGGTGACATGGTAAACTTCTTCTGGCCTGCTAGAACAATTATTGAATTCTTTTACTGCGCATATAACTATCAAGAAATCATGCCAAATTATATTATATCACTAATGATTGAGGCATCATAATCATCAAAAAGATTAAGTGACATCCCTCAACTTCGAGGTAATATGTCTTTCCATCTCAAATTATAATTTAGAGTGAATAAACAACCTGAGTCCTAATTCTTGGCAAACATAGTTCTTTATGATAACTCCAACTGTTTGCTGTGGACTCTTCACTGATGAAATGTAAGGAAGAACAAAGGATCCAAGTTGCTTTTCTGCATAGCATATCCAACCTGCACGTAGATATTCACATCAATAACCAGAACTTCTTATGCACATTGAAAGTAAATCTGGTCCCCAACCCAATATCTCTTACACAAAATGAAATGGTATAAAGCATCGCAATAGAAACAAGGGGCCAAGTTAGTGAGAAACACAAACCATAGTCAACAGAACCTCCTGAAATTCCAGCTTATATTCCCACTTCAAAAGTCTGAATATACAAAAATCATCTAACATTTTTTCAAATTTTATTCGCAAATTCTACTATCAATATGTCATATAACTCCCTACATATGTTTTTATTGATAACATAATATTATATAATTTTAAATAAGCATCACTTTGTTGTGTTCTTATAATTTTGGTTTTGCTGGGCATTCATGTCCCAAATTCATGTCCAGCATCCAAGTCTATTGCTTCACAGACACAATTTGCATACCCTATGATATTGATAAGCTCAACAATCTATACCTGGGCATGCTGATGTAATCATAGGTAGGCTTGATTTACTCCTTTCATCATCAACCAATTGATTCTGTCTATACCTTGTGACGAACTCCACACAAGATTCGACAAGGGTCAAATCTCTACTGCAGCTTGTATCAAAAATTGCCTTCACTCCCAAGGACTTAAAAAATCTTGTCAGTTTTCTGAAAGCCTGTAATACCAAGAGTTTGGTTGTCAGCCAGGAGCACAAGAAGTTGAATTTTTCCCCAAATTTGTTTAAAACCAGAACCTTACCAAAATCATTTTAAGAGCAAGGTTAAATATACTTTAAGGTTTTCCTCGCTCATGTGGACGCTCACTTTCCATCTTAATTTGATTTTTCCAAAATTTCCTCAAATAATGAAAACAAAAATGTGTAAATTTTGTTCACTGTACTTATTTTCAATGTTTTCTTTCATCCTAGGGAGACCATTAATCATTTTCACTCCATTTTAATGTAACCCAGAGTCCCACTTCTCCAAACAAACATGCAGGTACTGTGTGATTTTAAGCCCGAGAAAGTTGTGAAGGTCTGTTGACTAAATGTTCTAGATTTTGGAGGGATAAAAACCATCAAAGATACTTACAACGACCGAACAATTTCTTTTTCATTTTAAACGAACCCAAACCTATTTAACCCAAAAAAATATTAAGAGTAAAGCAATATCTAAAGTGTCACCTGAATTGGAGAAATGCCAAAATGAGCAGCAATAGAAGCCCTTGACTGAGGAGAAAGAGACACAATCACAGCCTTTCCTGAATTAATATTGTTCAGAAACTCATCCAAACTTTGCTTCTCCAGCATAACTGTCTCTGCCGATGTGACGCATCCACTGCATTACCAGACAGATAAATTATGATTCCAAATAAAGCTTGAATTTTGACATATCAACAACACCATAGACTTAAGAAACACAGGAAATATAGAATTTTTAATGAATCATATATGTGGTCACTTAGACACTAAAGCTTTAGGCAGACGAAATTAAGCACTTAGATATTCCTAAGTCCAAGACATGATAACAAGCCCTAAATAAAAAGACCACAGAACCTAGAAAATTTGAATTCGTCAATTAAATAAAGCGATTTTTCTTTTCAAGTGAAAAGTTTGTTAGCTGCTCAGGTTATAATATAGGCTGGGCAGATGTGTACCATGTAAATATTACAGAATTGCTAAAGGTTACTCATTTTCAAGTTTTTCATTTCTAGTAAATTTGTTACACCCTTTTTACAGAGGGGAAACTCATTAGATTCAGTCATAATGCATTAGTGAAGAAATTAGTAATATCGTTTCTGACTTTCTACGTTTACTATTATTTCTGACCATCAATGTTAACTATTCTAACTTTGCTTTGGGTCACCACAAGTATATTTCTCTTCAACATTCCCCTGAATCAATGATTCATAGGAACTCGAGGGTATTCTCTTTTCTCCGAATCCCTATAACATTGACCACAGAGTACCACTTTCACTCTGCCAATATCACTACACATTTGCTAACCACAGAAACTAGTAAAACAGCAAAAAATATCCGCTGAATTGTAAATTCGCCCCCGAAAGGTACCTGTTCAAGGCAAAAAAATAAATAGAAAGAGAGAGAAAGACTAGCCTGCATGCCAAACAATCCTTGAGCGAAATTTTAACAGGTTCAGACTTGACCTGCTTGTTAGCAAGTGATACCTACAGTGAATTTACAAGTCATCAAGGGTTTGGCAACTGCTTCGCAAGATATTTGAATCCAATACAGAGAAGGAAACGAAAATACCTCTGGTTTATCGTTCTTTTTCAATCCCTTGAGGGAAACAATACATGCCTGCGATGGAGCGATGAAATCGTTGAGATCTCCAATCCGAAGCGCTGCCGAAAATTTCTCCGACATTCTCGGACAACTTAATAGCTAACAGCAACAGTAGCACCCCGTGAGTTAATGAACAAAGAATGAATCAAAGGATTAGGTTAGGGTTTTGATTGGAAGGGTAGGAACCTAAGCCACAATCACAAATAAAAAAAAGTAGTGTTCGGTTCCCTCGTTGAGTCAAAAGGAACGCAGAGGAGGGAAAGGAGAGCGAGAGAAAGCAACAAAAAACAGAAAATGCAACTCTGTGAACAGTGATAGAGGCCAGCGTGGGAAAGGTGAATATATCTTCCACGGTGGGGAACTTTTCCAGACCGTTAGATTTAGTGCTAGAATTAAGGGCCCATATTGTTTTTCTTTTTTTTTTCTTTTCTTTTTCTCTTTCCGGATTTACCCTCTATCCAGGCTCGAGTTACTCGGACACTCATCGGTGGTGGAAAGATAGTTGCCGGAGTTCATAGATAAGACCGTGTATGGCGGTGATAAATAGTCGGTGCGGCGGCAAGGATTTTCAATTATCAACTGTTTCGTCTCAGCTTTTGTTTTGCTTGGTGTGGAATGGTTTCCGTGAGTTCTCTTGCGATCTTAGAAAATAGTATATACAAGAAAAGAAACGAATAATAGACATTTCATAAGAAAAAAAGAAAAAAACTCGATCGAAGTTGTCCTGTCTTTGGGTTATCTAATTGTGAGTCATAATAGAGAAGAAAAAGAAAAAAAAAGTGTAGCACCATGCATCGTCTTATTAAGATTTCTAGTGTAACGATTGACTTCATTATTAAGATTTCTAGTGTAACGATTGACTTCATGTTTGTCTAATTTTTACAAAGTAAAAAAGCTAAACACAACATAAATATGAAGATCCACAAGTTGATTTGGTGTTGTATTTCTGATCTCAATTTTTTAAGCATGGACCTCCATTACAATTTTATCTTTAAAATATATTTCTAATGAAAAAATAAATGAGTATTTAAATTAAGTTTGATATTGAGTATGGGATGTACATATCTCGTCATAATACTCATCCCCGTTTAAATTATTAAAATATTCACAATTAATTAAGAAATCATATATATATTTTCTATTTTTTATTTCTTTCAATTATTTGGTTTGTCATGAAACTCATTCGCATCTCCAATATATTTTTCATTTTATCATAACATTTATGTTATTATGTCAAAATGATGTATGTTAATTAAAAAAAATTATGTCTTACATTTGAATATTTATTTTATTTTTTAATATTTTTATTTATTGTATATTTTTCTTTTACACGAGAATGCTTAATACTCTCAATTTAAGTGTTTAATAGTCTAAACCTTTCATTTACTAAGTAATATAAAAAAAAAATTTACTTATTATTATTCATTTTTGTTTCATTTGAATAAATCTTTTGTTTTGCTAAAACAATTTTCATTCTTTTTCAACCATATAGTATATATGTTGATATTTGAAAAGTTTGCTTAGATATCTAAGGTATTTTTTATCTTATCATACCCTTAATTATACATTTATTTATTTTTTTGTGCGATTTCTTCAATAGTCTCTCAAATTATTTTTAAGACACACATTTGTTAATCTTTTAATATTTTTATTTGTTGTTTATTTTCATCATGTTTAGAATATTATTTCGATATATACTATCTAATTATTTTTTTATTTTCTAACTCATTATTAATCATACTGTAATTTTTTTACTATAATTGTATAAATAACTTTTATTTACTACAATATAAAAAATTAATGTAATTGTCATGAATATTTTTTTATCACCATCCAACCTATATTGGAGTTCAAAAGATACAAGATCTATGTCAAAATCTTATTATTATGTTTATTATTTGTTCCTTGCGTCATTTTGATCAAGTGATGTATTATAACTTTGATTGGTGCATAAAAAAAAGATTTATTAGAATTTAAAAAATTTAAATAAACAAGCATTTAAAATATATTTTAATTTGAATATTTGTTTTCCTTTTATATTTTTTTGAAAATATTTTTAAATTTTATCCACTAGATTTCATTAATGTTTGGAAATTTAATAAATGTTCCGGTTCTCATAAAATTTTATTTGGTATTCTAATCTAAAATATAAATAATTATAATTTATTTAAAAATATTTGATATCAAAGAAACAACCATCCTCCTAATGTTGAATATTTGATAATATTATGTTTCCTTTACCGTAATTTTATTATTATTTTATAAAAATTAATTAAGATTGATAGTGAAGGAGTAAGAAAATGGATATGGGTACGAGATTATACCGTTACCCAGTGGGGATGGGGACGAGACAAAAGTTTGATACCCGTTAAATTTAGGTATGGGGATGATGATGAATTTTTTCTACGATGATGGGTATGGGATAACGAAATTCGTCCCCGCTCCGTCCCGTTGTCATCCCTGGTCCTAAGCAACGTAGGATTTGGATGTACTGAAATAATATTTAATTTAGTTTTTATTAAATTTCATATCTTTTCATTTAAATATTTTATAATTTTTTTTTCATTTAAATGTATTAAGTTATGTGTATCTTAATTGTCTCTAGTATTAATAGAAAATCATAAATAATTTTTAAAACTTTTATCAATAAGGATGTTCAATGATGATGATTGAGATCATCATATTCCCAAATAACTTCAATATCAACTATAATTTTAAATAAATTATTTTCATCACCATGATATCATCCAATAAAAATAACTAAAAGTTACTTCTTATTTTACTTTCGACTCAATAATTTATATAGTTGGAAATCTAAGTTGAGTTAAGTCTTACTTTAGACAAAGAAGAGAGAGTGAAAAATATCATATAAGAAGGAAATCCATAAATCTATTGAATAAAAATATAAAAGTGAAACACTATATAAAAAACAACATTCATGAACTTATTATCTTAAAATTTTATATTATCATCTTAAAGTTTTATATTAAATTATCTTAAAATTTTATATTATTATCTTAAAGTTTGTTTTATATTAAATTATCTTAAAATTTTATATTATTATCTTAAAAGTTTTATATTAAAAGAGATGTGATAAGCTTATGTGATTTATCTTAGTCTCATCGATGTTTACATCTAGTTTTACTTTATATCTCTTTACGTATATTAATCTCTATATCATTTTATTTATTCATAGTACGTCGTATTTGACAAAGCGATAAAATGGGATACAATTTCTTCATCCAATTATCGAAGTCAATTATAAATTATAAAATTTTAAATACTTGATAAAAAGAAATTAATAGGAACTCCATGAGAAACGTATATCTTAATTAAGTAAAAAAAAAAATATCAATAAACTTTAAAAGATGACAAATGAGAAAAGTATAGTAAAACTAAAGTACACAAGTTTATTAAATTCACACGTGGAGGATGATTCACCATTCCCTATCATAATGTTTCATCCATAACCAAGAGGCTTCGAAATTAGCATCGAGGAAGAAAGAGTGACAAGGGAAGTAGGTGGTTAAGTTGAAGAAAGCACGGTATTTATTTAGTTTTCAATAATACCTACCAACCTGAATGTTTGTTTTTGTTGGTGCCATACAAACGGAAGAGACTAAAAGCAGAAATACAAGAGAGGACCACCATGCTAATGCTAACCACTAAAGAACATCCTATCCCTTCTCCCATTTGGTTGCAGAATTTGCCATACATGTTGCACACTTTCATCCACTGAAGTTCTGCTTGCCCTGCCTTTCCAATCATGCCAGATTGCAGTGCCGCCGCCACTGCAGCCACTGTCACATAAGCCATCACCTGTATAAACATAAACAATAACAACCTTCAACGTTTCGATTCAGGTTATGTTAAGAACGATTCGATTCATTCTCATGTTAAAGAATCTAGAATTTAAGAATGAGTCTAAGTTTTACATTGATTAAAAATAAAAAAGTGAAACACTACATAAGTATAAAGATCCATAAAGCTATCGTTTGACTCAGGTCTTATTGATGTTATATCTCTCCAGTAAAATCTCTCTATATACCGAAGGGCTCATAAATCTAACATGATATAAGTTGTTCTGTATTGGTTTTCATTCAATTATGAAAAATTGAATCGATTTGGATGAAACTGAAGCTAAACCAAACATGTTATTGGTGAGATAAGTTATTGTTGTGCAGTACTCTTGTTAAACTTCTCGACCATGATGTTTTTGAATGGTTCTTTAGGATCTAGAGTTGGTTTCTCTGACATTGATTTCCTTAAACTGTCCTTAAGAAAGATCTATATTTGTGACTGTCCCCACTCCCAAAAAAGAAATAGAAGAAAAGTCAAAGACGAGAGTTTTAGCATAATGATAACGCGTGGCCCTAGAAGTGCTTAGGCGATTTCAGACAATTTTAATTCTCAACAACTGCATATGAGATCCGAACGGGGATTAAATGTGAAAACATGATATGTGGTGGTGAGTGTCTCTCCTCTACTAGCATCGATCATGTACCGTTTTGTTTCCATGGGGTCCCGCAGTAGCAATTGTTCATGCTTCACGGCAAAAACTGAGGTAATTATGAATAGCCATACAAATTTGACTGCTTCACCCACGACTTCAACAAAAGTGACCCCACTCTCAAATTCTGACACTGGACGGGAATCTATGTAAGGAGTAAATACTTTGAACCGAATTAATTGTTGGCATGGTAGGTTGATCGGATGAATCCATCAACTCATTCAATTGTTTTTTGCCTGGTTAGTTTGATTTCGATTCACCATTTCATTTCATTCTCCAATCTGTTTCATCAAACAGTAGTTCAAGAACTTTGGATGAATTCCTTTTAAACAAAAAATATTACTACGACATGGGGTAGATTCGGCTTTGGGCAAATGCCATGTTTAGATAAAAAAAAGGGAACCCAAAAAGTACTGATTCTTTGGCTGTTGGCCATGGTCGAGTGCTGAGGATATACATACACACACTTAGCCTGTGTTTGAAGGAACATTTATGGATATGTTAGCTTTCACGCTGGAACTATACCTAACACACTTAAAAAAAAACATGAGAAAGTTAAAGCTATATGTACAGAGTTGGTTCTTGTTAAGATGGCAAAGTGAATGGATTTTCCTTATGAACTACTGCATAAAATCTGCAAAATCAAACATACTGCATGAAATTGATGCCGAATTGATGTTATGATGTGAAACTTAGATTAGTTTTTTCAGCCTAATGTAAAATCAATTTTGTCTCCAACAACTAAACATTTGAGTCTAGATTAGGATCACATTCACAATTGAGAGAAGAGAAAAACAATGGTCATGTTTATGGCAGCGAGAAGAGTGAAAATATAGGAACCTGATCACCAGAGAAAATGAGCCAAGCTAAGGGTTTGCTGAAGAGTACATGTCCTCTAACCATACTCACAACACAGCGCAATCCTTGGATTAAGGAGTACCCAACAGTTATTCCATTGGCAATTACCAAGAACCTGAAAAGTGTAGGCCATCAATATAAGAATTAGGAGAGAAGAAAAAGAAGTAAAAGAAGAAGAAGAAGAATGCAAAAGCTTACACCAAAGCCTTCATGTCTGTAAATTTAGCTTTCTTCTGAAAGGAGAAAAACTCTTTGACTTGGGAATCAGTGACCACAAGAACAATGGCAAGAACTCCTAGACCAAGGCTCACACCCCTTAGCACCATCTCTGCAATCCTCACCTTCCTATCCAACACTTTGAGTTTTGTTCCATGGTACACTGGAACAGTACCAGGACTAACACCCAAACCCAAATAACTCATTTTCCACTCTCAGATCAACACTCCAGTACAAGAAGAGAAACGGTAAGAAAAAACAAAATAGAAGAAATGAGAAAACAAAAGTGAACAGCGAAGAGGGTCTCCACTATTATTTATATATAACACAAAATTTGTTCTAATAAATTTCTAACGAGTGATGATGAAACCTAGTTGATAAGGCAATTGAAGAGTGCCTGCCAAGTGGTCAAAACCTAGAACTGAGAAGGCAGAGAAGAGAACACGTATTGAGAAAGGATACTCCACTCAACCATTAAACAAAAATGGGGTTATTAATTAAGAACACTGTTGTTATTTCTGGTTCTGCATTTAAGGACACTACTAAATAGCAAAAAAAATGTGGTTTTTAGAGCTTCTTCAAAAAAAAAAATTTCCAGAAATTAGTAGTGACAGTTTCTATAGTGTGTCTGACAAGGTAAAGCGTGCCTTAATTTCTGGTCATTTAAGGACCGTATGGTGCAGTTTTATGATGTCCGTGTCCGTTTTTTCTAAGTCTCAACAAACAAAGCTACAGTGAGTGAACATTGAATCATAAATAATTTGTGGACACCCCATATCTACTTAATACTTAGTAACAGTAAGAGATAGAGAATAAAAAAATGTAGTGGATGATATAACATGATGATAAAGAGATACATAAGAAAAAAATAATTACTATCATGTTGTGAGAATGTATCATTACTATTTTACTTGCAGCTATAATACTTTGAACACTTTTGACACTTCTTTCACCTAATTTCTCATTCATTTATTTATTTTTTTCCTCTCAACCAAATCAAGTGTGGAATAACAGTGAGTGCAAAAAATGTTGAAATGTGAAGAAGCAAAGCAATGATGAAAGATACATTAAGTTGTGGTGGGACATGTACTATGAGGTTGTGTTTGTGGTTGTGGTTGTGGTTGTGGTTGTGACTTTTTTGTGTTCACAAGTTCACATCTCACCAAATTTTGTATACTATTGTTAAGTTCTCCAAATTCCAAATGTTATTCTGAAATGTTGTAAAGAGGATAAAATAAAAGCGTGTGTGAAGGATGACCCACTGCACTCAGTAGTAAAGCAACCACTTCATTCCACTAACCAAGCACATCACCACTCACACTCTTAAACTATTTCTCCAAAGTGGTTGGTGTGATTTAGGATTTTATTTAAGGAAATAAAATTTGTTGGCGACCATCTCACAATTTGTACATGAGTAAAATAGTTTTAACAAAAATTAAACTTTTATATTTTTTTAAAAACAAGAAAGTAAATAATGATGAGGAATAATATCAAATGTGTCAAAATATCAGTGTTCTTTATTTAAATTCTTATTCTATGCAAAATATAAGTTTTGCTACTATATTATATTGTTTTTTACGTAAGTATGTCCATCAGCATGATATAATCAATAGTATAGCCATTCTTCATGATAATATAATTATATATAGTGAATTTAAAGTGAAACCAGTTTCTTTTGCAAATGAAAGCAGAGCCAATTAGCAAAAATTTGACCATACCAATTTCTTCATTTGTTTTTGTAAAAATGGAAAAAAAATTTCACCTCTCTGTCAGACCCAGCCCAAATAGCCCAACTTATGGTAAAGCAGTTAACTCGATGTAGTAAAGTGAAAAAAAAAAATTTATCATGTAGTAGCGCTATTTTATCATGGGACACAAAATTTTTAATAATTTAATTTTATTAGAAAGAGGAATATGAAAATTGAAAATTACAATTAGTATTCGGAAATTTGGCATAACTTTATGTAGTAATTCCCCATAATATATACAATTGTTTGGATATTGTCTAGTGTCCAGTTTATTATAAATAATCTTTTATTTCACGAGTTGAATTGAAAATGAGTGAACCCAACTCGGTTCACTTTATGGTGATCAAGAAATTTTGCAATATGGTTCAACCCACCACGGGTTGGTGAGTTAAGTGGGTTGGCTCACCAACCCACATAAAAAAATTATTTATGTATTTATTTTTAAGTATTCAAATATTTAAATAATTTTTTAAACAATCCATGAGATGACAATCACAATAAAATCAAGAATCAATGTTTTCATCATGCTCACCACCAATATATGATGAATTATTTTCAAGAAAATGTCCATATAGTCCAAGAAAATATGACTAATATTACACATTTTCTATCATGTTATTCAATAAAATATTTAAACTATTCAAATATTATTGAGCAACCTGTTTAACCCGTAAGTTAAGTAAGTTGGGTTGAGTTCAACATACTTTTAAAAAAGTTAAATTTTTCTCGATCCAACTCAGCTCAAACCTGTGGTGAGCCGGATTGACTCACGAGTTAAAACCTATTTTGACATCTCTAGTTTGTACAGGTTAAAAGTTGTTTTTATTATCATAAATAATTACAAAAAATGTCATATTATTATTTAAATGGTTATACAAAGTTAATAAAAACTAACATATATCATCATTTCTCCAATCCAAACACATCCTAAATGTTTGGAGTATATTAAGAGAAAAGGAAAAATGCAATCTAACTACTTAGACTACCTTTAATTTAACCAATAGTTTTACTAATTCCAACTTATAAAATCTAAATGCATAAATGAAGAAGAAAATTTATTATTTTAGTTAAAATTTTCAATTTTAATCAAAACATACATTTAAATCAAGAATTATCTGAAATAAGATGGGTGTGGAGTCCAGGAAAAAAAAACAGAACAAAGAATTCTACTTGATCCATGTCACTGTTTGAGCTTCACATCAAGCCATGGAAAAATAAGAATGTAACAGAAGCATACAGACTCCATTACTCCCAACAAAGTTTAACTGCAAAATATGGTCTTCAGACATCATTCAAGGAAGCAATTCATACTTGCATGAGCCATGACCTGCCATTGGGCAAACACAAGATATATCACTATTGAGGTTTAATTAATGTTTCAGTGATTGTTAATGTTCAAGGATAAAACAATGAAACAAGTGCAAAACTAAGCAATTTGACATTATATCTAAAGAGAAGTTGTGTTATGAGAGATTATTTAGAGATGTTACTTGGGTCAAGATCAGTGGTGATTGCAGCAGAATTGAAATAGCAAGAACCTCCTTTGTGCTTGAACCTCTGATAGTAACTGTTGAAGACATAGGAGGCATGGTTCTTCAAGGTATTTGGAAGGTAACAGGGTTGGTTCACTTTTATCTTGCTGCAATCTGCTCCACCATTTTCACAAGCCCAATCAATGGCCCTTTGTAACTCCTCATCTGGGGTCTGTTCATCTGCTATGCACCATTCCTCAAACTGTCCTGAGAATTTTTCCAATAACTCAGAATTTTAAAGAGTGAATTTTAAGTCTAACTCAACACTACAAAATCGACTTGTACGATGAGATTTGCATTTAGTTATACATCGTAGTAACACAAAATTGAATGAACTTAGGTGAAGTAAGGTAATGCTGATTTTACCATATGCTTGAAAAGATAGAGTCAAAAACAGCATAGCTATTGAAATTTTGAGCATTGGAGAATTCATTGTTTCTCAGCAGCTTCTCTTATCTATGTGCTTGAACAATGTTTCATTTCATGTAATGGCTGAAAAATATTCCTATTTGCTACTCTCTTTATAAAGTTTCATAGAGTTTATCTTTCTTGAATAACCGACACACCCAGGAATGGTCCTACTTCCATTCCTTGATTGTCAAGGTAACTCGAAACTTTTCTTTTCTTTAGAAAGTCTCAATCACTTTGATTTTGTCCTATGGAATTTTCCTTTTCTTTTATCCAGGTGTTAGACATGGACATTCCAAATATGGTATTTGAATCACTTAAAATACCCATAACTTGCTGAATAAAAGATTAGAAAATTGCAGATGCAACAGAAAGTAAATTGAGATAACCTTCAAAAAAATTATTCTGTGGCTTAGGATCAAAAAAATTATCTTATGCAATTGTAGTTTTGGTTAAGATAGCAAGAACAAAGAGTTCAGTAGGTCTATTCCATGCATATATTTTTTTTTCAATGAGGAATCTAGATGACCAATTTTCCAAGCAAGCTTATCAGATTCAGAACATAAAGCAGAAGTCATGATACCTAAAGGGATAGCAAATAAAGAAGTTATTTCTTTTCATTTGGTTATGCCTTCAAAGAGTGACCAAAAACAGGAGTTCTTACAAAATCACACCAAAAATTATTGACAAATGTTTGCTCCAATTATTGGATCAATGCCATGGAAATCAATGGGATAATACGAAATAATACTAATTAAATGTGAAGAAAGAATTGAGAATTTAAAACATGTCACGTTTTTCTAAATATTTTTTTAAATAATTACCTTTTAAAAGCCCAAAACTTTAACTTCTTCCTTTTTTTCAATAGAAAAAAATTTTGGAAAATGTCATTGATACCAGAATTTATAGTTTTTTTTTTCCAGTGCAAATATAAGTTTTTCTTTTTTAATTGTGAGACGGGTAGTTGAATTATGATGTTAATGTTACTTATTTAAATTAAATTAGGTTATAAATAAAATAATCAAATTTAAAATAAATTAATCTTTTGTCATGGGTATTAAGGTTGTTTTAACGAAATATTTTTAGAACTCTCATTTTTTAACTTCAAAAGAATTTATTTTATAAAATTAAAGTATCATTTAACAAGAATTCATAATAGACCCAATTTTTAGTAATTAATACAGTTTGGTTATATTACCATTTTCTCCACCTAAATCTTTATTGTTCCATGTGAGAAAGGATTTTCTCAATTTATTCATACCTTTTTGGAACCTTTCATGCTTATCACGGCAAACCCATTTATGTTTCTCAGTGAATTCGTGAACTTCGTCAAAATTAAAAATTTTGATTAATTTTTTCGTCGTTTCTTTTCTCAACCATCTTTTTCTAAAGAAAAAAAATGTTTTTTTCATTACTTATTCTTTTTGCGGTTTGAATTTCTTCCAAATTTTCTGGACCAGATTCTGCATTTTTTGCAGCAAATTCTGGCACAGTCAATCCTAGCTCGATAGTACAAATAACCAGAAAAGACAATTTGGATTGGTTCAAATCTGTTGTTATAATCTCTGGTTGGTTTCATGAAAACCGTTTACTTATTCAGAGTGATGTGTTTCTGTCTGTATTTATTATACTTATTTAACCTGTTATATTTTTGTTCAAGTTCATAATAATCAGCGACTGATTTCCCCGTTTGGGCCATGCCTTGTCCATGATCATGTAGCCCTAGGGCAAAAAATTCCCAGTTTCCCACTTTCCAATATAACATCTTTTGCTATTATACTGATTCCCTGTTAAAAAGAATGCTACTGTTTACTAAGCAGATTCATAGCATGTTAATGGCTGATGCTACATTAAAATACACAAATAATCATAGACCAAATCAAAGAAACTATAACCAACCAAAGACTCAAAAAAATTCCAAAGACAGTTCACGTTATTTCAAACCTAATTGTTGAACCTACTAGCTACAATATTACTTATTAGACAAGTATATCTATATATATATGTTAATGTTACAGGTGAAGAGAGGTATCAACACCAGAGTCAGAGCCCGAATCCCAATCATAGAGGTTCTTACATGAAGGCTGAAGGGACTGTGTATGTGTAGAATCCATGGAGACTGGGTTCTCAATAGTGCTTTTGTTGTACTCTACCATGCACTGTGAAGATGGCCATAGAGAAAGTGACCCTGACGGGTTCATCAGTTCAGGGTGGAAAAACTGTCTCGTGGTGGGGTTGGAATTGAAGTGTTTAGGCTCTACAGTGAACATTTTCAGCAACTCTCTCTTCTTCCTCATTTCTTTCACTTTCTGCAACTGTCTGAATCTCTCTTGTAGCAGAACAATGGAGGAGCGAACTGCACTGGGTTCATGGATCTTCCTTCTCATTATGAGTTGCTACGTTAGTATCTTGTGGTTGTGGCTTCAGAAAGCAGATAGAAAGTGACAAGGAATGAATTGCTTTTGGTGTGCTATTTATAGAGGGAAGGCATGGTTAGGATTTTCTAGCACAATAAATTCTTAATGATTATAAAAGAAATGAGAATCGGCAACTGAGCTGAAAAATCCAAAAAGAAGATGTTGATTGACCAATATAACCGATTTCGTAACAAGTGAATGTGGCTATGTGGGGTATTGCATAAGCATATCTTTTTTCTTTTTTTTCTTACAAAGAGACAAGAGCATTGGTAAATCAGAAAATGACTCGCTGAATAGTCCAAGAGAAAGGTGAAAGTAGCATGTGGAAGAGAGTGTTTGGAAGAATAATAGGTCGATTGTGTTTTGAGGCTAGTGGAGTCTTTTTGGTATATCATATACTTTATTTCTTTCATTCTAATGCTCTAGTAACCTTTTTCTTTTGTTGGGAGAAGGAGAAGTTGAAGGATTGGGCAAAAGGGACAAAAGCTAAAAGCTAGAAGGGAGGAATGATCTTTGATATTTGATCTTTTCTGTTCATCAGATCATGCTTTGATCAAACAATTGTGTATGAAAAGGACAAACATACCAACATTCTTCTCTCTCCATCTCTATGCAACTTCTTTGTCTTCTAGTGTTTGGATGCGAATGGCATGCACAAATGAAAGCTGCAGATACCACTAATGGTAGGATTTGTGATTCTTTTATGCAGCATAACCCTCTGTCGTTTCATCTTAGTTCTTGAAGTTTGAAACATGTGTTGGCTAATTGAGATTATATTAGACTCAAATATATCCTATAATGATAACCATGAGTAGTTTTGGAGAAAGGAATCACGCCAAATTAGCAACAAACAAGGATAAAAGATAGTATGAGTCAATGTAGGTTCTGTCTATAATGATAACCATGAGTAGTGGTAAGTTTCTTGCTATAACTAGTGCAACGCAGTGGCCCCTGGTGAATAAAGTAAAAGGTACTTGAATTTGAGTTTGAATAGTGGGAATGTAACAGCTTCAGTTGAGATTAAATGACTTCAAGTTTGTCAGAAAGAAAAATGTGACGTTTTTGACTAAAGCATGCTACAGTTGCAGTCAAGCAACCAGCTTTTTAGAGTTTCCACATGTCATGGTGTCAATCATTTGATTTGAGCACATTGTTGGTGAGAGTATGATTGGAATGTGTCTATTCATAAGCTCTGTTCACTGTTCTGAATTCAAAGATTATTTGTATAGTCAGGTATGTGCATATGTGACTACTCTGAAATCATAACTTTAACAAGTGTTGTTATTCTCTGCTACTCTCTTTTCTTATTTAACATCAATTTTTGCCTATCAAACTTGCTTTTTGTGAACATTATAACTTTAACCCTCATCTAATTTCACACAAGTTAACGCGTAAAGTTAAAATTTGTATTCAATTATATATCATAAAATTATCTGGTTGAAATAAAATTTTTAACACATTCTCCTCATGTAAAATATATCATCTTAAAATCTTAAATATAAAATTAAATATTAACAGGTAATTTAATAATAGATAATACGATAGGTCCAACATGCATCAAATCTTCTTATAATATGTGATAGGTCCACCAAATAATCTTTCTAATGTTGATTTCGTTTGAGGGAAAGTGGCAAAGCAAAGATTGATTGTGAAGGTTTTTTTGTGTTAGTTTGATAGGTTTTAAGAGAAAGGCGCATGGGTGATTTGCGGGATGCAGGACAATTGTAATCTCGGCACTTTTTGGCTGATTTGAGTGGATTCAGTTGCTGCATGACAATTTTACCCTCTCTTCTCTTTCACGTGTATTGCATGGCTTGAGAGATTCAATCCCATTTGTTGAGGGATTTGATCTTGGATTAGATCTCGGATAAGGGATTTGATCCCCATATGCATGGAATGGATCTCTTGGATAGCTTGGTTCTGAAAACTGTTTTATTTTTTTCAATTTTAGTGGTTAGAAACAATTATAAAAATAAATTTACTCATACAAATATCAATTTAAATTACTTATTAAATTAAGGGCAAAATGGTAATCTCACAAATAATTATATTAAAACATATTTTTAATTAATCACATCAATCAATTCTCTTACAAACTTTTACAAAAATTACTTTTAAATTTACTCATAATCACTTCTAAATTTCTTAAAAAAAAACAACATATAATTGACTCTTAAATTCATCCACTCATTCTCTGTCAAATACTCTCCCTCAAGTGAACGGAGTGTAAAACAACTTCTAACTTATAGTTTTGATATCATGTTAAGGGGTGAACTTTTAAACTAACTCAATATCACAAAATCAACTTATAAAATAAGACTTGTACCCACTTATATTTTATAAAATCATTATATTTATGTATGAGATCTCCAATAAATACTCGGAGTGCAGTCTAATGAGACACATTTTGCACTTATTAGACTAAAACAAATAAACTCAATTTAGATTGTGTTAAAAAAAAATCCAACTCACTTAGAACCTAATCCACTAGATTAAAAGGGATGTGGGATGGGTTAGACCGGTGACCGTCCACTGTAACAAAAAGAAGTTATTACGTTACTCCTCCCTAACCTTGTGGACTTGTAATTCATTGAGGAAATAACTAAGAAATTAAATCAAATTAAATCAATTTGTTTTAGATTTATCAGTTTAAGAATTTAATCATGTTGATGTATAAAGATAACGAGGATATTATGAAAATGTTTCATATTTAGAATTGTGATTAGGATATTTGTTTAAATAGTTATGGAATACCTATTTTTGAATATATATATATATATATATATATATATATATATATATATATATATATATCGTTTTATTTTTTACTTTTAAGCATGTGGAATTATTTAATGTATATAATTTAAATATTTGTTAAATACTTATGGATGTTCTAATCTTATTAAAATATTTTTTGTTTTTAGATATTTGTTATTAAAATTGCCATACTATAGATTTTTTTTTTTGAATAACGGACGTTCTCATTGTTTATTTAAACAAAGAAACATGTTTTTGGTAAATGTTTTTTTTTTTATATTTTAGGTGGATTAATATATTAAACTTATCTTATAAAGTTGTAGACTAGACTTAACTTTTAAAACTTATACAAAGGTTAATCATATTGGATTATGGCAAAGTATATTTCCCACAAATAATGTAGGAATGTAACATCTTATAAAATGTTAGTAGATGAATAAAGTTTGCTAAATTTGGGTTTATATTTCTCATAGTTTTACTTTATGGTTTTACTAATTCACTGCGGAATTAAAACGAACACTCTCTCCCAATTCAACTAGATTCCGCAAACTAATGTGGGGAATTCTTTCTGCACTCCCATACTTTTTAAAATTTCATGTATAATCTTGTTGAAACTAATAGAAAAGGAGGGTGTAAAAAGAATTGTGTTTTAATTATAATTTATGTTTGTGTAAACCTTGAATATTTCATATTATACAGTTTGAATTCAAAGATATTAATTTTAGAAATTTAGATTTGCCTTTCAAATTATATAATATATAATGCAAATTTACAACTTACATTTTAAATTACATAATCCGTTATGTAAATTTGAAAAATAATAAAAAATTAAAATTATATTTTAAATTGTACAGAGCAATTTTCATTTTGGAGATGGTGCAGGTGGAAAGGGATGAACGGAAGGGAATAAATGATCAAATGGTAATTTCAGGAAGCCTGTGGTGGTTAATTAAGAAAACATGGGGTGCATAAAGTAATCGCCATTCATGTTTAAGAAATTGTTGGTAACGACTCGGCCCAAATTTCAAATAAATTATGATGTTTATATTTATTGTCCCAAAAATGTATTTTTAAACTTAATCTAATTTTAATTTTTAAATCAAATTATTAAATACATAGAAATTATAATTGTACCAAATCCATCTTTTATTAGAAAAAGAAAAACGGTTGGTAATTAATTTCTCTATTTGCACATAATGACTGAATTTGAATTTTTTGTCAACTTTTTTATTGTTTCTCTAGTGTTTTTTTTAATACATTAATTATCACTAATTTTAATATTATAAAATATATTAAAAAGATCTTTAAAGTATTAACACAGTGTATTTTTTATGTTTAACAGATAATAATATCAATAAAAAATTTGAACTCCATAATTACTGATATTTTTTTCATTACGTACAACTTTTTACCTTGGTGGAACTGTCTTCACTCTATCTAACAATGGCATTGGAAAACCATTTTCTTTTGCTGCAGATGAGCTTTTTGTTATTTTTGTTAAACTAACATCGGTTATGCTGAGTGGTTTGCTTATAAACCAATTCTCTTTATTTTTATTGGAAATTTTAAATTTAAGTTTATAACTAAATATAAATTAAAAATTGAAAATACTGTAAAAGGAATCGGTGAATGATCAAAAAGCAGAAGAGAACCACATTCATTTGCTTTAATATTTATGTGAGTATTTTTTATTATACTTTTTCTACATTCATGTCAACTTGCAAAGGACTTAAGTTGAGGGATAAATAAAAATAACAACAACGATTCGGAAAATGTTCCTCCTTCATTCTGAGCCGTTACCGTAACTTCTGCTTTTCCTTTTTGTCTCTCAGAAGATAAAGAGTCGGTGAGTGAGGTGTATTGTTGCTCCTGTGCTAAACTAACTCCATTTTAAGTGCGTCCGATTCAGCTACACACACAACACTGTTTCTAGGAACACATTTCCCAATTTTACTATATCTTTTTCAACAGGAATTTAATTTATAAAAGCATTATTTTCTGTGTATTATTTACGACATGCTGTATTAAAAGAGAAACAAGATTTTCATTAATAGAAAAACTCTTCTGCAACTCTCTTTAATCATTCTCCATGAATAAATATAAGTAAAATCATAAAAAAAAAATAGAACTGTCAAAATAGGTTAGAACTCTAAATCAACCCAGTCTATTATGCGTTCGAGTCGGATTGTACTAAAATTTTTTTACAAATTTTAATACGAGTTAATTTTTGATCTGGTCTACCTAAAATTCGGCTCATTTGGGTTAACCTGTAGTAAGTCGGGTTGGTGAACAAACTTGCAAATAAAAGGTGACACAAGTATTTTTTTATTATTATGTTAAGTTATGGATTTGGGTCGGGTTAAGTTGTTTTTTTAGCCAATACATTGGTATTTTTGTGATGTTGGGTTGTAGTTGGAGTTTAACCTCCTTTTGAATTGCATTTGGATTTTATTGAAGTTTATTTAGATTTTAGTCAGAATTATAATTTAATTTTGTTGAAATTAAAGAAAAAAAATATTTTTTTAATTAAGTGAGTCAATGGTTAACTGGTTTAACCTATCAACTCGTGCTAAGTCAGATCAGGTTCGAATTTTTATAACTCATTAATAAATGAGTCAGATTAAATTGATTTACTAAATGATCTGTCTATGATCGATCAAACTGGGACTATTATTTTGACAACTCTGAAAAAATGTTATAAAGAATAAATATTGAAAGAGTGATGGTGTAAAGAATAAAGATCGCATCATGAAAGTGTTTAACGAAGGTAAAAAGAAAAAAGTGTGGTTTAAAAAGATAAAAAAAGAATAAGTAGAACTTTTGATGAGGATAGAATGTGTGTGATTGAACGAAGGAAAGATGAAAGGCGGTGGTGTCGGAGATTGGATGTTATGCCATTCATCTATTCTCCTCAATACATTACTTCCTTAATTTTTAATAATATTTATTGATTTCTAATAAAACTAAGAATGGGCGAAAATGGTATTTTATATTTTATATTTTATATAAAAGAAAAGAAAATGGTTCCTTGGTTTTGGTCTGCCCCACGTGACGTCCTAGTGGAGGGTGACGTTGTTTCACCTTTTCTTTTCTTGACGCGTCTTATTATTTTATTATTTTTTTCAACTTGGGTTGCTGAATAGATAAGATAAGAGATTACGTCACGTCCAATAAAATCTCATTCTTCTTCACTCTACCCCTAATCCCCCAATTTAGGGTTTACACTTTTCTTTACAATTCCAATTTCGTTCATCTTATTTAGAATTTAGGTTTACAATTCTATAAACCAATCTCGTTACACTGTGTTCTTCGTTGTTCCACTTTCAAGTGTCGGTGTTAGTCTAATGGGATTGAACCAAAAAAATTACTTCATACATTTAAGTTAGCAAAATGTTATAATTCAAAACTCAGCCAAAATAATTGTACATTTCAAGAATAAGAAAATTAGTTTTATTTAATTTTGTTAGCTACCAATGCGATTTAGTTTAATTTATTTAGACTAAACTAATTATTTACTCTGTATATTATTAAAAGTTGGAGATGGGTATGGTGATTAAATAAAAGGAAAAAGAGGTTGACAGAAACTAGATGTTTCTTGGAAGCATGAAAGAAGGAAGGCACCAAGATTCCTTTTCTTCGCATGTCGTTTTCACGAACGTCTTCTATTGTTACGTTACAATATTCTCGTTAACTTTACTACATGCACTCACATAATTTTTCACCTCCGCTCTCATGAAAAAAATAAAATAAAAATGTATTATTTACAAAAAAGAAATATAAATATACATGTATAATATACTAATAAGTTTTTTAAAAAATGAAAAAAAAAATTATGAATCTTTTTTCTTATACGAATTTTAATTTTTTTATCTTAACCTTATTTGTAACTTATATTCACTTTAATTTTTATTAATTTTTTTCTTTAATGATAAGTCTCGTCTACATTAGTACATTTCATCTCAATCATAAAAATTCTCAATCACGAGTATATTAATGATGACTTTCTTATACTTTGATTTTATTACAACAACAAAACATATTTATCTGAAATTTGTGTCAGAAAAACTTTTACTACAAGAAATCATCATATCTAGTTAGGATTTTTTACTCATATTATATTTGTCTTAACTGATTATCAAGACAGACGAATCATCAACTCTAATATCACTAAGGTCCTGTTCTTTGGAGTGAATCTACTGTTCAAAAGGATTGAAGAAGAAGGCCTAGAGGATGATCACATTTTTCTTTTTGGAGTGATGCAAAGGAATGACAGAGATGAAATAGAGGGATTGCTAAAAAATTTCATCCCACTACTGTTGAAGAAATTACAAGGTATTGGATATGCAATTACTACTTTATCCTCGTTATATTTATTGTTAATAAATTTTCCAATAAAAATTTGTTTTTAATTATTTGTTAATAGTAAAAAAATGATTTAAATTTATTCTAATCTTTCAATTTTGATATGTTTTTTTTTACGTGTCGTCTGAAAATATTATTTAGTTTAAATTTTTTAGATAACTTAATTTATAAATATTTACCAATTTTTATTTTTCTAACAAATAAATATATGTAATTTTAGTTTTATTTATTAATAAAAATAAATAAATAATTTATTATTAATAAACATCTAAAGATCTAATAGTTAAAAAAATATAAACAATATATAATTCTATAAAATTTGAAGAAAAGAAAACAAATTTATTAAAAATTGTTACCTATATTATTAACAAACATAATCAAATTAAAAAATATGTTCATATCAAATAAACAAAATTTATTTGAAAGACTTAGAAACAAAATATATATATATATATATATATATATATATATATATATAACACGTAAATAAATTATTTTTTATGTAAACATTAAATTGATAAAGTCAAATTTAATTTTATATCAAATAAATTTTATTATTCATTTGTTTATAAATATTTTTTATTATTTCACACAATCAATAAAAATTAAATAAATTATTCTAAATGATTTATATATCATTTTATATCACTTTTAACATTTGGGATATTTTGGTAATCTCATTTTTTTATCTATTGTTTTTTTAATATGTCATATTACTCGATTCAATCACAAACTTTCACGAATTTTATTGTCTAATTTACTTTAAAATCACCTTCTAATCCCTTAAAAAATAACAACATCAACTTCACTCTCTAATCCTTCCCATATCTTTCTCTTCCTCTCCTTCTAATCATTCCTTTCAAACGAACACAACCTAAGTGATCTTTCGAAGAAAAGTTCACAAGAAAGACATAATATTAATGAAACATAAGTCCAACCAACATAAAAAATTGACACCATCTTCAACTCAATTTTATAATTTATATTATCTATTAAAATCAATAAGTTATAGAGTAAATCGAGATGAAAAATATATATGTACCGCATTTTTGTTTTCTGTCCAACACTTGATTAACGCCTTTTTTTTATATATTTGTATCAATCTTTTTAAAACTATTTTATGTTTTTGAATAAAATTGAGTGTCTATATATTTTATTTTGTTTATACTTTTTTATCAATTTTATTAATGTAGTGTAGAAAATTGAGTGTCTATATATTATCATTCAGATCAAGAGTTCGTTTTTTTTTTTCTTTTCATTTACAATACAAGGTTTTGTTTTATTTCTTTACTTTTATCTTTCAATTTTTTAGTATATATATATATATATATATATATATTAAAATCTATAGATAATATATTTATTTTATCTGGGTTTAGAATTATCTAATTACATTTTGACATTACGTTTAAAGATATTTCAATCAATCAATACTATAATGAAAATATTACATCTACTTAAATATATGTTATTTTAACTTTTGCTTTGTATTTGTCTCAAAGCATTTTAAGATATAATAGATTAAATAAAGTAGCCCTTTAGACGTCTTAATGTAGAGTGGTTTAATATACTATTTATCATACATAAAAGTAGATATTTTATTATTAGTGGTTTAATATACTATATGTATAAGTTTTGAGAAGTTGAGATTTACGTTTTCACAATTGACATGAATGAAAGCATATACGGGAGAAGATCATGTGTATCAATGATAAATGGTCATAAAAGGTGGTTTGGGATTATATTTTTGGTGACAAACATAATTGGATGACACTCAAATTGTGAGTCTGAAAAGCAAAATTGTATTTTTATTAGACACTCAAAATTTGTGATTTCATGTGTAAGAATTCATGAGTGTAAAATAAATAAATTAACTGATCGTTATTTCCATGCTTATACTAAGTCTTAATATTTTTTTCATCATTGATAAAATTTTATTAATATAGCATATCAAATTTTATAATTTTGCATAAACATTATTCATTTTTTTTGAGTAAAATGAATTTTAAAAGAAAGTTGCAATTGATTTCTTAAAAAATTTACAATATTTCACTCGTTTTTATGCATCTTAACAACTTCAATTTGAACTCTTTCTTTTCATCCCTTTATTGTATTTTCACTGTGATCTATCGAAAGAAAGCCAAAAACATTTGTTTTAAGGGTGTGTTTTTATGTGAGTGATGATTTGAGGAAAGGGAAATCATTAATTTGGATTGATTAGAAGGTGATATTTATATTGTTCCTTTTTTATGAATTTGGGAGTGATAGTGGAATGGATTTGAGAGTAATTTTTGTGCAAATTTGTGAAGAATTTGATTGATGTGACTAAAAAAATTAAATTTAATAGATGAAAAAATTAAATTATCAAACTACTATTGGTGTTAAATATAGTATGAAGTGATAATTAGATAAGTTGTAATTAATTTTAAAATTTTTTGTACATAAGTTTAAATATTATAGATAAATATTAATTGAAAAAAAATATTTTAATGTATTTGAACCAAAAAATAAAATATTTTAATTTTTTCATTACAGAAAAAAAATTAATAATTTTTAATTACAAGTAACTTGGATCCGAATAATGAAACATTTGTAACCAGATATATGTGGAAAGCTAGAATCGGATATAACTGTATTGTATCCTATTATTCTTCATATTTCATGTATGGAAAGTATGCAAATGAAAAATCAAACACACCAAGAAACACAAGTAGAGTGAAATTAGAATGAATGAAACAAAGATAGAGTGGTAATTTGATACATTTATCTCGTAGATCTCTTCAAAACAGCGAGATGAAAAATATGTTTTAATCTCGCAATACATCACCTTCGGTCGCTTGTTTTCACCACAAACGAACAACCTTTTCTATACAGAATTTTCACTCTCAATTATTCTGCTACAAAAAATCTATGCATCAGAATACCTAAGACAAGTTAATAAGATAAAATCATTCTTCCGTATTTGTTTTAACCGTTTTGTTGTACAAATAAAAAATAGTTAGTAATTGAGAATTCCCTTCCGTCTGAATGATGTATTGGTTGAGATCATCCTTGACGTGGTGATGAACGAGTTGATAATATTTTATGATTAGTGAGAGAGCACATGGGAAGAGAGAGAGAGAGAGAGAGAGTGTGTGTGATTGTGGTGAAGAAGATTGTTTATGTTATTATTTCAAAATAATTTAGCTGACTTTCCTAGTTCCTTCCTTAACCTTGTTCAACCCAACCGAGTGATATTACATAGGGATTCTTCAAACATGTGTTTTTCACTACTTCCTCGTAAATACCACTGTTTCATACCCACCATTTCTTTTAACTCCACTCAATATTTCTATATTATAAAAATCTTAACTAAGCCACACCACAACTAGTTCATTCTTTTTTCTCTGCTTTCTCTCTCCTCTCTCTCTCTCTCTCTCTGATTCAACCGTCACACAGGTATGCTTTCCAAGGACACTTCCTAGGTTTCAGCTACATCTGTTCATGCCTTCTGGACATTGCTTCATGCTTGTCTCATCTCATGGATCATTTTTTCTTTCAATATTTTCTAACATAGGATTCCCCGTTTGTCAACCATTCAATTTCCTGGGCTTTCAGGAACTGCTTCCACCTTTGTTTTATCTGCTAAAAAAAATTCATTCTTTTTATTAAGGTTAAGTCTATTTTCTGTTATAAGAATTGAGTTGAACTTCAAGCCTTTCACTTTCTGAACATGTCGACGATTTCCGAGTTTGGCAGTCGAAGCTAATGAATTTCTTGGCATGTATGATTGAATCTTGTTTTTTTTTTTTGTTCTTTCTTTCGTTGTTGTTTGAAAAAAATGTTTTCTACAATTTGTGGGTGTGTTTCGTCAATTCTAAAATACGCGTCACTGCTAGCGTATCTGATCAAAAGTTCTTTTCCTCGGAAACACGTCACCAGTAATATAGATTTTTCTTTTCTTTTTTTTTTCTGTGCTTTTTGGTTAGCTTATTAACATAAGGAATTTCTCTTCGGTTTTCTATTATTTAATGATGTCTCAGTTGGGAAACTTAATTGGTTACTAGTGTATGATAACTTAAAGCGTGTTTGAAATAATGAATAAATGTTGGGTGGTTTGTTTAGGATCCTTAACTGATATAATTCAGATTCTGAAAATTAATCCAACCCATAACTTTGAAGAAATCCTACTTCCACAAGAGTGAGTTTGCATTCTCTGGAAGCTTGAATATACTTTTCTTCAGCACCACCTCACGGTTTAGATCTTGATCTGTTAAACTGTTTTAAGATATTCTTGTTTGGTTTATCCACCGTTAAGTGTTCCTGATAATTTTATCTTCCCTTTGCAGACTGTGTTACCTCAAAACAACTCCGAACAGTTTCTGGCAAACAATCGAGTAATCTGCGAAATTTAACTGCTAAGCTCTGTGTCTCTGAATGACCATCGAGTGACCCAGTGTGGTTGGGAGGAACCTTTGCAATCAAAGAGATTGAGTACTTGTTATTCTCGGCGTGGTTTCAAGTTCTTTCTAGATGCAAACGTCTCAGAAGCACCCAGGTTCGGGTGGTGTACACTTCTATCACCACCAGCCGGTGAAAGGCATTTACCAAGTGTTGCAGAGCGATAGCAGCAGCCAGGGAACAAGCGTTTCTTTTGAAAGCTGCAAGGAGCAATACTTCACTCTGGAATCATGCCCCGCACCCACCACAGGTTTCATGGAGTGTGATGATTCTCCTTCCTATGCCAGTGTATCATCTAAAAGTAGTCCATTTTCACCACAAGGTTCTCATTCATGCGGTTCAGATCACCACCAATCCTCTGACAACACCTACGGATCGCCGATAAGCGGTTTGTCCAGCGTTGACGATGGGCATGAACTGAAGCACAAACTTAGAGAACTGGAGATTTCATTGTTGGGGCCCGACGAATCCGACATCGAAGACAGTTTTGGCTGCTGCGTCAGGGGTAGCAGTAGCAGACTCGACGGAGCATCTAAACAAAACTGGGAGCAGATTGCTGAAAATATTCCACGATTCGACCTGAAAGGAGTTCTCAGGGTATGTGCACAGGCGGTGTCTGACGATGATGTTGGAACAGCAAGAGGGTGGATGGATAACGTATTGGGGAAAATGGTATCAGTCTCTGGAGATCCGATTCAGAGATTGGGTGCTTACTTGCTGGAGGGGCTTAGAGCGAGGTTGGAATCATCAGGGAATCTCATCTACAAATCCTTGAAGTGCGAACAACCAACAAGCAAAGAATTGATGAGTTACATGCACATTTTGTACCAGATTTGCCCATACTGGAGGTTTGCATACATATCTGCAAATGCTGTCATTACAGAAGCCATGGCTAACGAGTCCAGGATTCATATAATAGATTTCCAAGTAGCGCAGGGCACACAGTGGTATTTACTCATCCAGGCTCTTGCACAAAGACCTGGGGGACCCCCTTCCCTTCGCGTGACCGGTGTTGATGATTCGCAGTCGTTTCATGCTCGAGGTGGAGGGCTTGAGATTGTAGGAGAAAGGTTGTCAGAATTTGCGAGGTCTTGTGGAGTTCCGTTTGAATTTCACAGTGCTGCTATGTCTGGGTGTGAGGTTGTGCGAGGGAGTGTTGAAATTCGACCCGGGGAAGCCCTGGCTGTAAATTTTCCTTTCGTTTTGCACCACATGGCAGATGAGAGTGTGAGCACCGAGAATCACAGAGACAGATTGTTGAGGTTGGTGAAGAGCTTGTCTCCCAAGGTTGTCACCCTTGTCGAGCAAGAATCCAACACCAACACATCTCCTTTCTTTTACAGGTTTGTTGAGACGCTGGATTACTACACTGCCATGTTTGAATCCATAGATGTGGCTTGCCCCAGAGACGATCAGAAGCGCATCAGCGCAGAGCAGCATTGTTTGGCGCGAGACATCGTCAACATGATAGCTTGTGAAGGGTCTGAGAGAGTGGAAAGGCATGAACTTTTGGGAAAGTGGAGGTCAAGACTTTCCATGGCAGGATTTAAACAGTGCCAATTGAGCTCTTCTGTCATGGTTGCTACCCAGAATCTCCTAAACGAATTCAGTCAAAATTATAGGCTTGAACATAAAGATGATGCCCTTTATCTTGGTTGGATGAACAGACACATGGCTACCTCTTCTGCTTGGAGATGAAACTGAGTGATTAGCACCTTTCCCTCCTTTTTGACCTTTAACTGAGTGTAATTTATCATATAGTTTCTCCTCAGGAAAATGTGATTTACCTCTGTTCTATGTACTGCATTCTGCAGAATCAGAATCAGAATCTCAAAGCACGTTGTAAATGCCAATACTGAAATGAAAGAACCAAAAAAATGTCTGCTATGACTTTAGTGTAGTTTTCCTTGCCTCTTCCGCGGGTTTTAGTGTTATTTAACTAATGTCAAATGAACTATCTTGTAATAAGTTGCAGCTCAAGGTTTTGCTCCATAATTTTTGAGACATAATTGTTACATAATCCTTCGCATGCATAAATTTACTTCTTAAGTTTATTTGCTTTGTAGAAATGACATTTTCCTGAATCTCTCAACAATGTTGTTTAAATTTTGTATACATTCGAATGTTGATTCAAGTGGTGACTGAGTTTGATCTCGAGAGATAGTTAATTAATGTATAATTTGACCCACAGAAAAAAGTTCATTAGTTAGTTTTTGTTTTTATGATAATGGATTATTGCTACATTCAATGCAGTTCTTTTTAAAGGAGTGGTACAGCTGATTTATTAGTTTTTAATATAATTCATCGTAGGTTGACCTTGTATTAATCAAGTGCACTGAATATTCTATGCTTGTAATTTAAAACAAATAACGTTTCTATTATCTTTTTTTGTATACAAAATATTTAATAATGTAATTAAAGAGATAGAAACAAAATCAGCTGTGTGGTCAACTCTTAAAATTCAGAATTTTAAATCACTTAACTCATGGAGTTAAATAATAAAAGTGATTAATTTTTAAAGATTAAGTTATTTATGTTTACTAAACACAAATATAGTTCTATTTGAAACTGGGTTTTGAGCAAATGTTCTAATAATTTTAAAATTTTTTATGCTCGAATAATATATAGCTTCTTATAAATTTTTACAAAAGGAAAAATATATAGAATGTAAAACAAACGAAAAAAAAAATAAGTAAAAAACGAAAAAACTTTTAAGAGTTAGCAATATTCAAATTTATACTTGTTTCCAAATCTAGCAAAGCATAAGCTTCCTTCATTTGCCAATTTCCTTTCTACTTTAAACTTTCTTTTTTTCTATGATTTCCTTCCTTAAACAATCTCTTTCAATTGTTGTTTTTTTCTCCAATCAATTTGATACGTTTTTAGAATACTAGCACTTAATCTCCCACTTTGAAATTGGTTAAAAAAAACTTCAATTAACATGAACTGAAAATAAACCAAATTTTTAAGATTATAAAACATAAACCTCAACCTGAACAACAATTTCTCACTATTACTCAAACTCATACCTTTTTAACCAAACTTGAGTGGAGAAAAGAAAATAAAGAGGAATGATAAAATAAATTTAAAATAGGATACTTTTTAATTTAAAGATGAAATTCGAAATTTTCTCATCCAGTTACTTTTATATAACAATAAATTACTCTCCTAAAAACTTTTTACTAAAACGTTATACCCTTTTCTTACTTAATTTGAAACCACATTATTTCTTCGATATTATCTGCTTTTAAATTAAAAAAAAAACATCACAATTTTATATTTAAAATCACCCTAACACAATTGGTTTAGTCGACAGTGGTATTTATTTTTTAAAATTTATATTAAAAATAGTGTCGATCTAACTTATGTTGACTTTATAATTTAAAAAGTTATATACTAGTGATAGTGTCGGTCTAATTAATGTTTCTGATGATTTTATATAAAAAAAAAACAATATTGATTTGAATTATTCAAAAGAGCTTGCAAGGAATAAGATTAAAGAAAAGCAAAGAAAGAAAAGAAAAAGGTGTTAATGGTGATGGTGACTTGAAAATAATTCACCCGTGATTGAGCTTCTACGAAGGGTATACATGGAATACTCAGCTATCTCACTTATATCATTAGATAAAACTAATCTACTATATCAACATTCACAATATTTTGTAGTTTCATTTTGGCCATGCTATGTTATTACTTTTTATTAGTTTGTTAGCTTGTTCTATTTAGAATGAGCATGACCATTTTTTAATTAATATTTTTATTTATTTATTTTCTTTATTAATCCATGCAAGTTTTATACTTTTAATTCAAAAATTAATCTAGACTATTAACTGCATTTCTTATTTTTTAAAATTTCACGATATTTGTTATTTTAAATTCAAATATTAATTTCTTAGCATATATCTATCTCAACCTAGCTAAACTTGTTATTATTTAAACTTCATAAAATACTAGCTTCAGTTCACTCTATTTTTTTCTTTTATTTTAATTTGAAAATTAACTTCATAGTGTGAGTCCAATTTATTCTAATTCAACTTTTAATCTTTTTAAATTTATTAAATATTAGACTGAACTTATCATATTATTATTAGCGTAAACAACGCACTTTTATATATATATATATATATATATATATATATATATATATATATATATATATATATATATATATATATATATATATATATATATTAAAAATACATAATATTATATTAATGAGTAATAATATTATAATGTTATTAAATTAATATATAAAATAAAATTATATTTATTAAAAATAAAATATATGAAGAATAAATAACAAAATTTGTATAAATAATAATTAATTTTTAAAAATTAAACAAATAATTATATTATAAAAGATAAAATTAGAATTATGGAATGTGGAGAGAAAATATAATTTTCTTTATATATAGTTATATATTATTATTATTATTATTATTATATATTATTTAAATCTTTTAACATGTTAGAATTTAAATCCTGTTTTAATTATTTTTTGTAAGATATAGATATATTCCATGTTAGAAAATTAACAAAAATATAATATTAAAATTATTTTCCAAAATCTGTGACCTAAATTTCAATAGTTTCTTTTAAATTTGATCACTTCGATTTCTTTTCTTTAATTTTGATTTGTTTCACCGATAATATTTACTTGTCATGTTCCGAACTTTACATATTAGTTTATTACATGGACTATATATCAAAATATTCTAACATTTATCAGAAACATTAATGTAAAAATATTGTTTCGCCCCCACATTCATTAAACCAAATATTATTCTTACTTAAAAAGGAAACAAATTACAAAAGCATTTATTGTAAAATATATTTTGCCAAAAGAAAAAATGTTCCTTACCTGCATGAGTAATTTATTTATTTATATTTTTTTTATTACAACACTTAATTTCTGTTCATATGTCCTCTTACATACATCTCATTGGCTCTTCCGTTGTCGAGAATCTGCAGTGACAGGTAAAATGTCTTCTTCCCCAATCTTTCGACCTATCCTTCATTCACAATGATTATACAAATGAAATTGTATATTATTAGTCCTTAATTCTGTCTTTTACTCATTTTTTTAAAGAGTACAATTTTATTATTTAAACCTACCCATTGATCTGCAGTTACTTGGCACCATGGATATTCTTAATCCCCATTAGTGTTAATCTAATTTTCTCAAAGGATGTGAGGAAAGTAAAAATTATTACAAGCTCAATATTTTTAGATCGTGGTATGTTCAGCATGTCATTGATTGCGATTCACTCTCCCAGATTCTTAGGGATAGGGATTCTCCGTAAATACCGTTCCTTACATTTTGATTTCTTATAAAACGGTGCATTTTATTTCTCTCATGATGAGGGATTAAGAAGATCTGAAAGTTATGATATTATCGAAGAGGAAAGAATTGGTTGATTAAATATTGAATTTGCAGAATGGAGAGAGAGGAAGAGAGGGAACGGCGTCGTTTGCGTGATCGACAGAGGAGGCAATCAATGACTAAAGAGCAGAGGGAACGACACCTTGCACGGCGGCGCAGAAACTACCAGCTCCGGAGGCAGAGAGCTGCAAATGCTCCATTACTGCTTCTTCCTCAACCCTCGGCCACCACTGCTTCTCACCTTCCATGTCTCACTCCTCCCTCCCCCTCACACCATACGTTACAAATTATTCAAGGTAATTTTTAGTTTTCTGTTTTAACTATTTTAGTTTCTGCTGTGCCAATTATGTCCCTTTAATACTGCAAATGTAATTGTATTCATAGATTAAAGTTATGCTTTAGTTCACGAAACAAAAGAATTGTATGATTAATTTTTTAAATACAAAAAGAAAAATTAAACAATTATATAAAGTATGAAAAAGGTGAAGATTAAATTCATAGATACTTAATATTTTAGAGATTTATTATTAAATAGATGTATTGTCTAATTATTAACCATTAACCATACAGATACTATGAACGATGGATTTTCAATTCAGTTGGAAGGTTCTTCCAATCGGTTGCGATTAAGCAATGTTAAAAGGTTTGCAAGAAAACTTGGAAATCCAAAGAGTGTTGTAGCACCATTAGATAGTCATCATCTTGCACCAGAATTTATCATCCCAGGTTCAAGTGATAATGGCGGTGAGCAAATTTTACACAAATGGATGTACAAAACAATAGTTGTATTTGTCTTTCTAAGTTCTTTATGTATTTTGGATGAAATTATAAGTACTTTATAATTGACTCTTGACACTTTCATCTGATTTCAGGTAACAGTGGTACGACAAAAATCTTGCGTTTGAATAATGTGAAGCGCTTTGCTCGGTCCTTAAATTTTTCTGCTGAAGAACACCCATTACAAAAATAAAGACAGTGGTGGGACACAGAGGAAGAAAGGTACTGTAACTAATAGTTAGTTTCTTGTTAGAATGAACGTAAGTTTCTGGTTTTTTTTAATGTATAATGCTATTCAGTTTAGACATTGTAGAACAAGATAGGACACACAATTATGTAATGAATCACTCATGCCTTTGTAATTGTACAATTTGTAGCAGACAAATATTACATTAATTCTGTTTACTATTTTCATGACAATTTTTTTATATTCACAAATTAAAATCATTTTTATTAGACATTCTTTGTTGGAAGAGTTACACTTCCAAATTCAAAACAGGAAATTTACATTACAACATGTTATATTGTTTATTCGTTTAATCATCATGTGATAGTTATACCTAATTTATGTCATTTTATGTTTTGAAAATTCTGTTTGAATTATGTGAAAACTTTATATTCGTAATGTATTTAATTTAATTTCAATCAAACATTTACATACAATTTGTATATATTTCGTACATAATTAAATTATTATAATGTATTAATATAAATATTACATCAAATAATAATCACAACCGTGAATCTGCAGCGGTTACAAGATCGGGAGTAACACCAATTTAGTACAAAATTTACCGATAAAAATACTGGTAGGTAAGTACAAATTTTACACTATTAATAAATTTATTACAAATGAAACTATTTTTTATAATTAAAATTTTAAAATCTATTGAAAATATATATTTTATTAATAAATAATAATTTTTTTGTCAATAAAATTTATTAATAAATATTATTTTATCATAGAACGTTTTTGTCGTCACTAAAATTTTGTTTATGATATAATATAATAGATATATATTAAGTGAGAAAACTAAGAGCAATAAAATTAAATAATAGTATATAAAACAGAATATAAACTTAAAACTATGAAGAATGTTAAATTTTGAATTCTTCTTTTTCTTTTAAGTAAAATTTAATTTTTTTTAATAATTTTAAACTATTTCATTATTATACTTCTAAATTTTGTAGTTCTTTAAAAGTTTTATCAATATAACATATTTATCATTTATCATTTGAATTGATGGTGTTCCTCAACTAGTATATTTTAGTTTTTTTAATATCATTGAGAATCAAGTTTGAATGGTGTCTCATGTCAAATATAAATAATAAAGTTAAGCACCATATAAGAATAAAGAGAGATGAAGACTCATAAATATATTGTCTTAAGGTTTTTGTTTAAATTTTTTCTCAATTACATACGTCTGAGTTGAGCTTGTGTTTCATTAGTATGATATCTCTTTGATGATCCGTCATCAAAAGACCTATTAATGATAGAACCAATAGAACGATTTTTTGAAATTTAAGTGTAAGTATAAGTTTCAAATTGAGTAAAAATGAGAATGATGGTTAGTTTAGTTGATCGGCTCAAACGAATTCATGTATTGAAAATTTTTCTGATAGAGGGTCGAACAAACATGTTTTGTTAATATGAATGACAAAATAAGTAAGAGGAACTTGTGGTTAGCTTGAGAGAGATGTTAATGTGCTTTCTGGGAATCTAAGTGAGTGTAGGTCTCACAATGAGTAAAGATGAAAAAGTTGAATATCATATAAAAATGAAAATCTATAACACATCGTCTTAATGTTTTAGGTTAGAGGTAATGTTAATTGAAATTAAGTCTCATTGAGAATGTATCTCTGGTGATCTCTGTCTTCGAAAGACTATCAACATTATAAAAATATAAAGCAATTCTTTTGATTTTTTTTTCAAACATAGTCATAATAGCAAGAGTGATTTGTAGTATTTTGAGAATAAATGGAAAATTAACAAAAAAGTATAAATAAAATGTTATCAAATCATAAAAAAATTAATATGATTAATACATTTTAAAATGGTTAAATATGATTTTGGTCCCTCAAATTTAAGTGAAAATTGAAATTAGTTTCCATTCGAAACTGTAACCCAATTTAGTCCTTCATTTTAATCAAATATTGTTAAGTTTATTTGTTTTTAAACTAACAGTGAAGTGGAAATGAGTTAAGCTGTGTAAACAACAAAAATGCTATAATGATAAGTTTTTGAAACATCTCATTAAACTTATCAAAATTTGATTAAAATGTCTAAACCAACCCATTTCTAAGGTTGAAAAGACTAAATTGAAACAAAATTTTAAAGAAATGACTAATTTCAATTTAAACGATCCAAAAATATATTTAATCATCTTTAAAAAAATTGGTAAAAATTTAACAATATATAATATAAATGGATGACTTGAATTGAATGTTTAAAAAAGAAAATGTTGTAAAATAGATTTTATAACGGCATTTAATTTCAAAACTCGAAAGCAGGCGTGTATAGCGAGATTTGAAAAGAGAAAGAACCATCGATTTTGTTGCGATGCGTAGGGATGAGATAAAATTAAGGAAGTAATGTTGGCAAATTTTAGTTAGCAGTTTGAAGAGTGAAAGTAGAGAAGAGAGACAAGACGTTGTTATAGCTCACTCACTTTTCAGCCCTCACATTTAAGTATCCAACCAAACATCTCAACGACAAAACACAAACAACTTTTGCCAAAGAGGATCTCATTATCTACTCAGAGAAGAAGGCATAGCAGGAAACGTGATTCTGATTCACACCGACTAAGAAATTCACGGGAATACTCTCAAGTAAAGACAGGTACAAAATTTAACTTTTGACAAAACCCATTTAAATGACGTCACAATATTATAATAATCTAAGCCAAGAATTAAGATCAGAATAAAACTTATGTTTATTTATACTGTGTATATATATTAAAAGTAACAAATTAAAACAGAAATATGAAACTCATACAAATTTATTGTTAGGTGTAAAAAACTCGTATACATAATTAAAAAATTATATGACCTTAGAAAGAGTGTTTTCGGCTAAAATTGTCTAGCAAGTTCTAATCACAATAAAATATTACTTAAATGTCCGAGTTTAAAAGTATTTTACTTGAATCCATTATTCTTTAAGTAAAATTATTATTCCATCATGTATGAGTTAATCACCAAATATTGTTTATTTTGGAATAATTTTGTCATGATTTTTCTTTAGAAGATACATTAATAAGTTAATTTTAAGTTTAACTTAATTTTACAAATTAACTTTGTAGAATTTAGTTAAATTTAAAATCTACTACTTAACATGATATCAAAATTATGAGTTAAAATTTATCTTTACAAGATTTGTTGTTTGTTAAGTCAATTATTCATTAACGTCTAGTCGTACAAAATATATATATATATATATATATATATATATATATATATATATATATATATATAAATCGGGTGAAGGATTTGTCTTAGAGATTACGTATCGATCAGAAATGAAGCGAGTTTACAATATAAATTAGTACAAACTTCAACTTCTAAATTAATTTTATAAGATTGAATTATATTTAAAATTTAATAATTACACCTACCACAATAATTATCATTGCTTAGTAAATTTTTTAAAATTATAGTTTATATTTAAAATAATTTATACTTTTTTTTCCATCTATATTAAAACAAGAATAAGTCATTACTTTGCATAAGCGTATTTCTTTATTAGTTTTATAGATGAAAAAACAATTAATGAACTTACTATACTTTATATTTAAACCTAAATGCATATTTAGTATTTTTATATTTATTTTTCTTTTGCTTAAGTATATCAGTTGTAAGCAAACTGAAAAAAAAATTAAAATGGAAAATAGAGGCCAAAGAATTAACCAATTAAATAATACGCAAGATGTCCTAATTTTCATACTAAGTTTATTTTGTATTATTTTTTGTGACATTAAATAATATTTCTTCATATCCGACCCGGTAGAGGAGAAGAAAAGCTGAAGTGGATTTACCTGTGACTCTCTTCGTCACATCCCAGGTATATATCTCTTTCTTAATCTTTTTAAATATTTCACTCTCACTCTCTCTTAAATATATCTTTCTTAATTTTCTTAAATATTTCACTCCCACTCTCTCTGCACTCTCCGTCGTGAATTTGAATTTTCCTGTCATTTATCTACTATTGCGTGTCATTCAAAAGTCAAAATGCAGAAAAAACAAGCAAACAAACCAAAAAGTAATGTAAGTGGTGCAAGCATCCCTTTAATATAACTTTTGAATGGTGTATTATGTTATGATTCTGAATGTGAATTCAAACTCGGGATATTGTTATTACAAAATTCTAAACATACCTTCACAATCAATTTTTTTTTTCTTAAAAAAATCAACCAAGTTAACTAGTTGGAGAGTGATTGAGATGATATAGTTCTACATAAAATGACCTTTTAAAATGTGTATGGTATTACTTAGTTAATATTTATATTTACTGTGATTGTTTATGGAAAATCTCTAACATAGTTTCAGACTTGAGTGCTTGGAGTAAAAATTTGAGAGTATTCGTGAGTTACCTGAATAGTTTATGAAAGAAGATCATTCTGTGAGAGAATTGGAAGAGATTTTCTTGATAGTAACGAGCATTTGAAATGTTTTTGTGAAATTTATTGAAGGTGTTAGTATGGAAGGGGTTGAGCTCGGTGCAAGCAATGTGGAATTCAAAGAATGTTGGAACAGAGCAAGAGGTTCACCATACATTATGCGCCTTGCTTTATCTGCAGGTCTTGGAGGTCTTCTATTTGGCTATGACACAGGTAATTTCTTCATCACACACAACCCTTTTCAATTTGCTTGAACAAGTTGGTTTACATCTTCAAAATTTTTTTACCAAATCCTCATACATAGGTGTCATCTCTGGTGCTCTATTGTACATCCGAGACTACTTTGAGGAAGTGGACAAGAAAACATGGCTACAGGTGAATTCTGCTAAGAAGGAATGTATTTTGATCCTCCATTTCTAGATGATTCACTTAATGTTGAATTTTATTGCTTTTGCAGGAAACGATTGTAAGCATGGCTATTGCAGGAGCCATCATTGGTGCTGCATTTGGAGGATGGGTGAATGACAGATTTGGGCGAAAAACGTCGATTTTAATATCTGATGTTTTGTTCCTTGCTGGTGCAATAGTTATGGCTTTTGCTCCATCTCCGTGGTTCCTGATTGCGGGGAGAGTTTTAGTTGGTTTGGGAGTTGGTATGGCATCCATGACTGCACCTCTATACATCTCTGAAGTTTCTCCTCATAACATCAGAGGAGCTCTAGTCTCTGTCAATGGTTTGCTTCTCACAGGAGGACAATTTCTGTCTTTCCTTATCAATTTGGCATTCACCAAGGTATGTAAGAAAATATGAACTGAACTGAAGTGTAAAACTTTTGGATAACGTTGTCAGATCAGAGGGTTCTTAATGGTCAATTTGATGCGTTTCAGGTACCAGGAACCTGGCGATGGATGCTTGGGGTGGCAGGAATTCCTGCTGCGCTTCAGATAGTATTAATGGTGTTCCTCCCTGAGTCACCCAGATGGCTCTACCGTCAGGTATTGCAAATCTTGCTGCCAATCCAGATTGAAATTTTTGTGCACTAACTGTTTGTGAAATTGTTTACATGCATTTAGTGTTCAATAGCATGAACTCAGTGATTGGCATCCATTTGGTATTTCAGGGGAAGGAAGAGGAGGCAAAGAACATCCTCTTGAGAATCTATCGGAAAGACGAAATTGAAGAGGAGATGAGATCAATGGAAGAGTCTGTTCAAGCTGAGAAGGAGGAAAACTTGAAAGGCGAAAAGAATTTTGTGAAAAGATTGAAGGATGCTTTTAGCAATGATGTAGTTCGAAGAGGTCTATATGCTGGCATCGCTGCTCAAGTTGCCCAGCAGTTTGTGGGCATTAACACAATCATGTATTACAGTCCAACCATTGTTCAGTTCGCTGGAATTGCATCAAACTCAACAGCTCTTGCACTTTCTCTCATTACATCTGGCCTCAATGCTTTTGGCACAATCTTGAGTATGGTATTCATTGATAAATATGGAAGGAGAAGACTTATGCTCATTTCCCTGGTTGGAATCATTATTTGCCTCGCCGTTTCAAGTGCTATCTTTTTCGTGGCAGCTAAACATGCTCCTGCAGTTAGTTACCAAGACACCCTCGATTTTCCTCCCAACTCTACATGCTATTCTTATACAAATGCCCCTAATTTCCGTTCCTGGAACTGCATGCAATGTTTGCGTGCAGAATGTGCCTTCTGTGCCAACACCGACAACCAAGTAGGTTCTTCCAACTTCCTCTTATCATATGCTAATACTGTTAGGCCACTCCCATAACTAATTACCCCCAACAAGACCCTCAACTTGCATGTCTTTGTACATCAGAAATTATTACATAATTCAGGACAATTATGATCTAACAAATCAGCATATCTAATAATTTTTTCGAGCTGAACATTGTGCAACCTTGTTTAACCAAAACTGTGTTTGTCTGTATTTGTTGTACAGTATCATCCAGGTGCATGCCTGTCCGCAGAAAAGAGTGTAAGACAAGAGTGTCGTGCAGAGAAAAGAGTATGGTTTTCTATGGGTTGTCCAAGCAAAATTGGAATCCTAGCTGTAGCAGTGCTGGGATTGTATATTATAGCATACTCTCCAGGAATGGGAACAGTGCCTTGGGTTCTGAACTCAGAGATATACCCTTTGAGATACAGAGGTTTGGGTGGAGGTATAGCTGCAGTTTCCAACTGGTGTGCCAATCTCATGATGAGTGAGTCATTCTTAAGCATGACTGAGGCTTTAGGTGCATCCGGCACATTCCTACTTTTTGCTGGGTTCTCCCTCATTGGATTGATAGCAATCTATGCATTAGTGCCTGAAACCAAAGGCCTTGCGTTTGAGGAGGTGGAGAAGTTGCTTCAAGAAGGCTTCAGACCCTACCCGTTTAACAAGAAAAAGAAGGAAATCAAGGAAAAAGTCGAAGATTAGTAGTTGCCATGTCAGAGTAGCTTTAATGATATGTAGGACATCATTTTTCTTGTCTGTTGAAGACATCGCTGTTGCTTCTCTTCTTGCCTCCTGCAAATAATTAATGAAATTGCATTTAATTCATCTTCGAATTCTCTCCAAGAGTGGGGAAGCTTCACTTGGCAATTATGCTATTGCCTTTGTTACATCACATGCCTTAGATCGTTGATCCCAAATTTCTTTGAGAGCCCCACAACACAGGTCCAAGTTTGTGGACGTAGTTCAATTAGGACTATTTGAGAGCCCCACAACACAGGTTCAATTATAAAATCTGATGTTCCTTAAAATTTAGAAACAGATAAGCAATGTAACAAAAAAGTTAACACGAGCCTTATTAATGAAAAAAAAAAGTTAAAATTTAATTAAAAAATATAAAAAAAAAAATTTAATAGATGATAGACTTCAAACTTAATTAAACTTTAAATATTTTATTTATCATTAATATAAAAGACATATTTTATGTTTTTATATTTTAAAGAAAATAAAATTTAAAGGTGATTTATTATATATTGTAAATGGAAGGGGTATTAAAAGGTAATAATGAGAATGATGTATACCATGTAGTTGAAATGGGTATATTCGGATAGTTTATTTTTTTAATATAATTAAAAATAAAATAGAAATAGGTCATCAAATAAAAAATTTCCTTTATATTATGATGTTATAAATGTTATCAATATAATTACAATAATAAATGTAGATTATTTTATATTCTACTTTAATATTTTTTTTAAATATAATTTTTATTACTTATAGCAATAGTAAATATTAAATTTTAAATTTTTTAACTATTATATTTACGGTAAACTTTTGTTTTTACCTTATACTCAAATTTGAAATAAAAAATTGTCAATAAAATAATTTAAGAGTATTGTTATTTTTTTTAATTTATACAAAATAATCTAAATGTTTATACGGGACAAATCAAATATTACTGAATATAATTTTTATAAGATTTTTACTTATTTTATATCATGCTCGTTCGAACTGTCACTAGGATTGTCACCAGAATGAACCATGAGAATCAGAGGCGGATCATTTAAAGGGCAGGGAGGGGCCATGACCCCTCCAATATTTTTGATTTTTTTTAAAAAATTATATGTATATTTTTGAATTTTTTTTAAATTATATGTATATTTTTGATTTTTTTTTAATTATATTTATATTTTTTTAATTATTTTAAATTTTTAAATTTTTTAAATATTATATGTAGTATATTTTAGAAATTAATGAAAATTAAATTGTGTGACTTTTTATTTTTTCTATAAAACACAATCTTTGATCTTAACAAAGTTTGTTAATTTTTGTAGTCTCAATTTGGTTCAGAGTTTTGAAAAAATTGATGCAATTTGGTTATTTTCATTAAATATTTTGAAGCGGATCAAAAGATTTTTCATCAAAATTAACAGTATGATTATATTAGTTACACCAACAAAACAAAACATCCTTATTAACCATTTTAATTTTCAACAAATTGAGACTAAAAAAACATTAGACAACCAACTAGACATTTCTGGACAAATAAAGAAACAAAAGAAATAATTAAACCAAATATTTATTAAGATATTTTTATTTCTTTATCATTGTCTTTCTAATTTTTCACAAATTGTATTCATCTCTCATCCTCATGTGTTTTATTTTTTGTTGTTGAAGAAAAAAAAAATTGGACACAAACTCATTATTTTTTTTTTCTGATTTCTCATGTGTTTTCTTTCTTTCTTGAAAGAAAAAAGTAACTTTCTATCGTCTTACCTGATAATAAAAAAATATTAGTTTAAGAGTTATTAACATAATTTTTTATCTTATAAGCCTTTTGTAAATTCATTTTTTTATGAATATATAAGAAAAAAATTATATTCTAATATTATTTTGAAAATAAATATTTATATAGATGAAAAATAAAATAATAAATTTATTTTAAAATGTTAAAAGGAAAGTTATTCGTGAAGATGAAAACATATACGTTATACTTCTTCATATATTTTAAAACATTATACTAATTATCTAATCTAATAATCCAATTATTTAGTTTAAGAATTATTTTTTAAAATATTATACTAATAATCTAATTTAATATAAAAAATTATATTATTTTGACTGTTTTAAAACTTTTAGTCATGATCCGCACTTATGAGAATTAACCTCAACTTTTATAAGATCTTTTACCTACTTTATATCATATTCGTTCAAACCGTCACCAAAATAAACTATAAGTTCTAATACCATTGTGAAGTACTTATGAAAAGAGAAATGACGAAGAAAGATACGATATTAATGAATTGTGAATAAACTTATATAATAAATCACACTCCGACCAAAAACTACGAAAATAAATTTATAAATCTCCTATTTATATTTAGTCATTTTTCTCGTATGTAAGACTTGGTACTCACCTTGAACTTCTCACAATAACATGTTAAAAAATCCTAAAAAGAAACACTGAATAAACATAAAACAACATAAAAAGTTATCATGTTTTCTGCTTAAAAGGACGTTCATTGATTGATCAGTTATCTAAACCTTGGTACGATTCGCATCCAAATAAATTGAAAAGTAAAAATAAAAGCATCACTAAATTGGATAAATTACTTTGTATATTTCATAATTTATTTAATATTTAAAAATAATATTTTAATACATTTTTGTAATTCAGCAAAGGGATGCTAAAAGAAAAATGGTTAAATCCTCTAATCTAAATCAAATCAAATTATATTAATTTAATTTTAAAGTAAACTAATTATATATCCAAAGAATAAGATTGAGGCGATTAAATCGTATAACTTTTACTCTGAAAAGCTACAAAAAATAAATAAGATTCGTTTAAAAAAGTAATCATATATCGTATTGTATTAAATTTAAATATTGAAATAGTATACAATAAAAAAAACAACTGGGAAACGTTGAGGCTTGCACTCTTTCTGATCGTGCATATATAAAAAACCCCAATTTGAATATTGAGAAGAAATTGGGTTGATTGCAATAGCCTAGCATGGAAGAAGTAAGAAACGAACAGCAACTAATGGTTTTGCGCAAGAGAAAACACTGCCTCACCTTCGGATGCAAGCATCAACCTAATGTGTACAAAACCTATGGTTATGAGTGAACTAAAGACCAGAACACCGACAGCTGATTAATTCGAAACTGTTACCTGCTGTGACAGCTAATTGATGATTATTAATTTATTATTATAGGCATGATTTGAAAAGGAAGAAAAAAAATAAGAATGAAAATATAAGATGGTATTTAAGGAAAAACGGTACCACAGGTATGAGTAGTCGTAGTCTGTGGGGTTGGCCTGCATGCTGACTGTGGGACACTGATTTGCCATACAGATGCTACTTCATACCACACCGCACATGAAAGCATCAGAATGGAGACCAGCTTTACAACAAGGAGAACCAGCTTCACGGGCCTACAACATCATCACATCACATTACACACGGATCATCATCCTCCAAACACACTTTATCTCATCCTAAATTCACATTATTTCACACCCACCGAACGTTTCTCTCTAACATGGGTGATACGCACCAAGCCATTAGCCACAATCTAAACACCCACTAAGCAACTTCGAAAACGAAAAGAAAGATAAATGCAATACCTTTCTTAATTTAATTTATCAATGTGCCTTTACTCTTCTCAGAAAAGTGCGGCGTAAATCTTTGACAGAACGGATATATCTTTTTCGTAACGTCATAACATGTCTCAGAAAAGGTGCAGTATGAACTTTTCTGGGTTTTGCCGGTAAGCATGAGAGACATAAAAATTCACGCAATAACATGTCAATCTTATGAAGAAAAGACACTGTGTACTTTTTCATACTTGCAGGTAAGCAAGCATGAAATCAAGAAGTTCAAGCTAAGCGAAAGTCATTCGGTTAGAAGTTATATCCCTGTTGGCCCATGAAAGTGACTCACAAAGGGTATTCAGAGAAACGATGAAGGTGATTAATGGCCTACGGCCAGTATAATACATTTAAATGCATCAGACTAACCAAATTTAAAGTTAAAACTCAATGTTCACCAAGATAAAATATGAACACACTAACAGACACATTCCAAGTGGTAGCGTAATACAACCTCAGTATTTTCACTACAAGAGAGGCAAAAACACAAAAAACTGAGCTAGCCTCTATACAAAAACTGAGTTTTTTTTAAAACAACAAAAAAATCTAAAAAAAAAAAAAGGCTAATCAACATAAACTAAGACAACCTCTGGAAACTGGAAACATTACAGATTGGACACGGGAAGGCAAAATCACCAAAGCCTGGATTAAATCATCAAAGGATCAGCCTACTGCTGTGCTGGCTAGCTTCTAACTTAAAAGATCCACACTGTACAAAGTTACAAACCAAAAAAAAAATATATGTACAACAACCAGTTACATTATATAATTACCTTCCTATTTATAAACTACTCTCTAAGGACTTGAACAGGACGCTTCATGTCTTGATTCTCTTAAATATCCAAGGAGTGTCTCAGCCTGCAAAACCAACAAGAAACTTCAATAAATAAAGTAATCAAACGAGAAAAATTACAGTCCCTGAGAGGCAAACAACAGAGGAAGAAGGCAAGTTTCTTTAATTAAAATTGTTTTGTCTTCAACCCAATGCTGGTGAAGTCTGCAAAATGCAAAATCCACACTATAAGCACCTAAAACCTTAAGCCCACACACAAAGGCGACTATAAATAGAGAAAAAAAATTTGCATAGTAAGACTAACAGTCCGTTTCCTTTGTTTATGGATGAAAGGGTTGCATATGGACCTTGTATGTTACTTGCGGTTGACCTGTTTATCAGGGAGAACTGGAAGGACACAATGCAACATTTTCTGTGGAAAGCACATATTTTACATCACTTCCCTTAAGGGGAATATACTGCAGTTGATAAAATGCTTTCTGTGTCCTCCTTAGCCGCCATTTCACATACCCCTTCCCTTATATAAATGTTTCAAATAAATCTATTTTTAGATATAGGGTAATAAAATCATTTAACACCACTTTAGTGGTTGATCAAACCAAAAAGAAGAAGAGGAGCGCTCACTTCTATCTGCATTGCACGATACCAAACAAAGGAAGTGATGACTGCGCACACCCCTACTCCGTTCCTCTACAATTTTCACCCACTCCCTTCCCTTTCCTTTTTTTGACGCCAACAGCAGGAATTAAGAGTTAATACATGATTACTTCAACCCTTCTATTGAAATAGTATCCCTTATGATCATCAAATTGTGTAAAACCAACTCTTCTCCTAGACCTTTCTTAATCTAGGTTCTGAAACCAATAACTAATCATACTCTAATAAAAAAATTGGAGAATTTTAAGGATGTTCCGGTATGTATATGCTTTCAAGGGCAAATCTATTCTTATCTTTATTCAGTTAAAACATCACAGCAATTAAACATAACTGAGAAACAACAATACACGGTGGGAGCGAAGGATATAGGAAGCAACAAACAAACATACCTTGTGCTTAGCTCGAACAGAGCCGTTCTGAGAAAGAGCAACGAGAGGAGGAATCCCACCCTCTCTCACAAGCAAACCTCTGTTACTAACACTGTGAGCACAGAGCTGAACAAGAGTCAGAACAGCGAACTCCTTCCCCTTCACCGACCCATCTTCGATCGCTTCCACAAGCGCAGCAATACCACCTTCTTCCACGATCGCCTCTTTTCCCTCTTCAATCCCCGCCAAGCTGTTTAGCACCACCATTGCCTTGTCCGCCATCCCGCTCCCTTCCTCCGCCACCAACTCCACCAGCGGCTTCACTGCCCCTGCGCTCACCGCCCTCTCTTTGTTCTGCCGCACCGAACACAGCTTATACAGCGTCGTCAGTGCGTCCTTCTTCCCTCTGTGGGACCCATTCAGTAGCAGCGAAACCAGCGGCGGTATCGCCCCGCAAGCACCGATCGAGATCTTGTTCTCCTCCACCAACGCAAGACTCATCAGCGCGCAAGCCGCGTTCTGCTTCGAAGTCTCCGTCCCTGTTTTAAGCACGTAAATCAGTGACTTCACCGCACCGGCATTCGTTATCAGAGCCTTGTTCTCCTCCAGAAGAGACAGATTCAGCAACGCCGTCACCGCGTGCTCCTGCGTCCACGGATCGCTGCACCGGAGCAGCGGAACCAGAGCAGGCACCGCACCGGACTCGCCGATAAGAGCGCGGTTGTCCGCTCTGTTCTTCGCCAAGAGCCTCAGCTTCGCCGCCGCCGATCGCTTCACCGCCACGGACGGAGAATGCAGTCCGTCGACGCAGATCTTGACCGTGGGCTGAAGATCCTCCGGCGAGATACTCTCGATTATCTCCGTGGAGAAACTCTCCCGTTGGAGAAACCCTAGGCAAGGCTCTGGCTCAGGTTCGGGCTCGCGATCCCCGTCAACTGCAGGTTCGTAGGAGGATACCGTTGCGAGCCTCTGGAGCTCTCCAGAGATATCGCTGCTACAGGCAGAGAAATCGCTCAAAGCTTGAGAGAGCTCGAGAAGTTGCTCCTCCGTAACGGAAGATTTAACTGACTTGGAGTTTCGCGAGGCGAGTTCCATGAGCGAATCGGTTAGGCTATCGGAGACGCAGGTGGCGTGGTCGCGTCGGAACAATTTGGAGCGCACTGTTCGCATGGACTTGCCGATGCTTCTGTGAGCTTTGTCGGAAACGGATGAATGGTCATGAGTAGCTTGATCGGAAGTGGAATGCGAATCATTCTCCGCAGAAACCATTGTCGGTCGCAGAATGATAATCGATTGTACTCTTCTTCTTAATACTCCAACTGATTCTGCTTCATTTCCTCACTGGGGAAGTGTGGGAAATTGCATTAATGATATCACCCAAACCAATTATTTATTTCAAAATTAACTAATCAAGAAATTAAAAGCCTGGTTTTCGCTGTGCGTGTTTGCGTTTGGGTTTGGGTTGGTTTTATCCTATCCCACAATCATCACAACGCCGTTCAGATTTGTGTTGCCACCCAGAAGAACCACGTGCTGCTGTTTCCACATCTCGCTTTCCGCACGCTCATTATCGATAAATGCTGAACAAATAAATACACCTATTTTTATTATAATTTTTTTTAAATACTATTTACGTAAACTAATAAAAAAAATTCTATTTCAAACTTCGTAACCAAACATTGGTCAGTTTTCAGGAACCTTTTTCTGTCAAAGTAGCGTTTATTGGTCGCACAGGTCGAAAATGACCCAAAGATGAACACCACTCACCACTCTATAACTCTAGTTTATAGTAGCATTATTTTTCAGGCTAATAAAAAAAATTAAAAACGGCAAGTATTATATTACAGTAATATTCTTACAGTAAAGAGAGACGATGATGAACATTTTTACCTAATGTTGTTTATCTTATGATCTTTATTTGTACGTTCACACCTCGATTTCTTTTTTAAATATTCTAATTGTCTTAAAATCATAAAATTTTATCTTCTAAATTTATATTAATTTAAGTGAAAACTACATCACGGGTCAAATTTATATATTGTTTTAATCGCTAATAAATAATTTGGTCACAATGTAATTTTTAAATGATTTTATTATTATAATTGAAAATACCAATCCAACACCAATATGCTGCCACAGTGTCTGATGTTCTAACGTTACAGTCTTCGGTTATTGAAGCCTATCATCACAGCTGTATAGTTAATTCTGTCAAAACTGACACAATATTTTAATTTATTGTTCAAAAATGATAAAAAATAAAAATAAACAACTACTTTATCATTCACTTTAATAATATATTAATATTTAAATCAGTATATATATTATATTACAATTAAAGTATTAATATATTAGTGTATTTTTTTTTTATTTGAATGGTGTTAACTAATAACTCCTTTATTGTTTGACCATATATTTTAGTTTCATTAAAAAAAGTATCCATACATAGTTCATTTAATTAAAAGATGTATTAGAAAGAATGTAGGTTTGCATTAAGCATTAATTGATTAGTGGTGAGTGGCGTTAGTTTTAAAATGTGCTCAACAAAAGAATGCAGAAATATTAAATTGGATATGATGTTTCAGTTGGGTGCTCTAATAGCTAACAGATTTTGCTTGGTCGGGTTAGGTGGGGATTGCTATTTTTTTTATTATTAATAGTAGTAATATGTTGTATCAAAGTGGTGGGTAGTTTCTTAGACAAAATTAATGATTTATCTTGATTTTCAAGTTATATCAACTTTTTATTTTAATCTTTATGTTTTACTTCGTGTTAATTATTCATTGGTGTAAAACTGTTATAAAATGAAAATATAAGAATTAAAACATAAAAAAAGGTAGACTTTTGAAAATTATCATATATGGTTATGTTTCAACTTGTGTGTATCTTGTCTCTTCCCTTTTTCTTCTTTTTCTCTTTTAAGATTTATTTGTACATAAAGACTAAAGAAATGGATGTCTAATTATATTTCGATTTGGGCACGAAAGAATTATAATTGATGAAAATAAAATTATGATCAGTTCCACGAAGGGGATATGTTCACTGTTGATCGGGATATAAATATATTTTTTTAATGACGTTTTTTTTTAATTTGGCAGAAAACAGATTGAAGTGTTATAACTTTTAAAAGTAAGATCTAACTAAAAAAATGGTAAAAAACTAATTTGAAAGTAATGAAACATAATAAGCTATTAAATCTAATAATAATATATCTATCCCACTCTATTGTATGACAAAATTGACAAAAGGAAAGTCGAAAGATGTAGGCCCTTATGGCTATATGGGTTTTGCTTCCAGCGGCCCATCATTACTAATTGCACCTTCAAGTTAACATTAATATAAAATAAAGGATTAAATATATTTGTGATCCTTTACTTTCAATGAATTTTAAAATTAGTCCATTTTGAAACTTTGGATTAATTTAGTCATTCATCTTTTAAAATACGTGTATTTAGTCCTTTTAATCAAAATTTGTTAGGTTTATTTAATATTTCGTATGTATTTCAAGATTGTATTTGAGTTGTTTATATTGTTTGACACATTCTTGCTTTAATGTTAAGTCAGATACTATTATAAAACACACTTGAAATATCAAATAAACTTAACAAAATTTAATTAAAAGATTAAATCCACGTATTTCAAAAGAACGATAAAGGACTAAATTGATTTAAAGTTTCAAAATGAACTAATTCCAAAATTCGCTGAAAGTTAGGGAATAAAAACATATTTAACCCAAAAATAAAATATCCTCCCAGTTATACCATACTCTCACCATCCATACAAACATAATATATATATATATATATATATATATATATATATATATATATATATATAAAGTACAATATTAACCCTATCTATACTCGTAAACCACAATGGTATTATGTGTTCATTGCTCACGCCAATTCTTTCTTTCTGTGAATAATTATTTTCCCTCGATGCACCTCCATACATTTCAATTTGCATTTGAATAAACTTATTTTTATTTATCTTTTTTTTTCTCCTCCAGTTCCTCATGCCGTCTTTCCTACACCTTGTTTATGTCACCCTTCATCTTCTTTCTTCTATTAAAAATACAATTCAGAATATAAATGTATTTAAAATAATGTATTCTGGAATGTAAGTTTTATATTTTAAATTATGTAAATCGGAATATGTAACTAAAAGACAAAAATTAATATTTCAGATCATGTACTGTGGAATACAATTTGAATTTCAAAATAAAAAATCTAAACTAAAAGGTGTATGATCGGAACTTTCGTATATGAAAGTGCATGAAGCAGACTTCCTTTTGTATTTATTGACTGTTTCACAATAGTATAGCCCAGCCCATGTATCATAAATAAAGCCCAATAGTAATGTTATTTTAACAATAAAAAATGAAAATGAAAATAAAATTGGTTATGCAGCTCTGCTTTCTTTTGCCTTGTTAATTCAGGTTTGGATAGATTAAAATTTAAGTTTGTAAAGGAAAATTAAGGCGACAAATAAGTTATGATCAAATTAAACAGTTATAAAATATCTATAAAAAAATAAAACATTGGAATATTAAATTTATATTGTTCTATTATTTTGTTTTATTTTTAAAAAAGCATGGTGAAATGATGTTAAAAATTTCATATCAATTAAAGATAAGAATAATTTAGATTATATATATTAATGTAAATATTATCTTATAAATTAATTTTGTTAATTTTGTAGATTCAGTTAAACTTAAATTTTAATTCTTCGTGAACAAGATTAAGAAAATCTTAATTTAGAAGTGAAAATTTTAATTTTTCTTTTCTTCTCTTCTGAAATTATTATTACAAAATTATTTGAACAAAAAAGTGTATGCACAATACTTTGCAACCAACGACCTCGTTCTATTATTATATATGTAAGTATTATTATACGTATGTATATAAATCTCATTTTATAAATTGATTTTATAATTAAATTTAAAATTTTTTTGTTAATAAATAAATAAATTAGTTTAGAAGTGGAAATTTTAGTTTTCCTTCCCTTCTTTTTCCGAAATTTCAATTACAAAACTACTTTAACAGAAAAGTGCCTGCACAATATTTTGCAACCAACAACCTTGTTTGAACTTTCCATTATTATTTTATATAACAACCATTTCATCTTACCTAATGACTTCATAATGTATCTATGAATGTGGATATTTAATAATATTTTGAATGTGTAAGTGAGTTTTAAATTCTGAGTTGTTCATAATCTACATCGTCAACTTCAATCCAGTGTAAAATCGAATACCACTTATTGTTAATGATTAATGATTGTATATTATTTTAATAAAATGGGTTAACTTTATTAAGTTAATTATATAAATGAATAAATATGTCAGCTCTAGACTCCTTACAAAGGGAATTTAATCTCTAAAACTAAAGCTTGTTTAAAATGATGCGAAATATATAGGTATAGTCTATTTATACAGTAGTATTTTATTTAAATTATGCAATTACATGTAATTTATTTAAAATTATTAATATATTGTGAATAACCTTTTCTATTTATTTCATTTATTGTTTAATGTTACTCCTGTTGGGTCACATATATATATATATATATATATATATATATATATATATATATATATATATATATATTATACAAAATTAAATGTATTAAAGTCATTATTTATTTAAGTTAAATAATAAAGTGATCTGACTAAATTAAAGTTTTGGCTAAAAGACTATAAAATAATTTCTAATTTGATGAGGGGTCAAATTAAAAATACTAAATCTTAAAGTAATTAAACTAATTAGGTTATTTAAAGGGTCATGGTCCCCTTCTGAGAGCACGCGTAAATTTTATATTCCTGTTACTTTCTCTCTATTTCCATCCGCAGAGAAAACCTAAGGAAATACAAGTGCTCTATAGAAGGAGGATCCCTAAAAGGAAGTTGTTAAGGGTCCAGAACAAAAGAAACAAACTCAGGAAAGCGCCATTAGTCCCCATTTTGGAGTCAAAATCTCAAAATGGTACCCAAATTTTTAAAAGTCTCAAAATGGTTCCCTTTTTTGTTGAAACGTCTCACGTTTGCCCTTGCCGTTAAGTCAACGTTGACGCAGTTAGAGGGAGTGCCACGTGTCAGTTCCTCGATTTTTTGAATTTTTTATTAATTTTTTTATTAATTTTTTTATTTTTAATTTTTTTTTTGAATTTTTTTAAAATAATTTTAAAAATTGCCACATGTCAAGCTGTCATTGTGCCACGTGGCAGTGACACGTGTTAGTATTACGCCACGTGTCATTTTCTTAGTTTCAATTTGGTCCCTTTATTTTAATTTGTCTCAATTTAGTCCCAATTTTTGTAAAAATTAGTAATTTTGTCCCTCTCCAAATTGAAATCAAATTTAATTTCTGTATAAATGTACATAAATATTTCCATAAAAATTGATATTTCAAGTAAATATTTTTAACTAAATTAAGTTCATTTAATTAATATTTTACATTGAACTTTATTTAAAATGGTTTAAAAGTTGTTAATAGAAAATAATGTTAATAGAAAAAAAATTCATAAATTACCTAGTTCATGTTACAATAAAACACATATAAATTTAAAATTTTAAAACAATTTTAAGTAAAGTTGAATGTAAAACATAATTTTAACTAAACTTAGCTATGTTAAAAATATATAATAAAAATATCAATTTGAATACAAATATCAAATTTAATAAAAATATTTGTATAACATTTATATAAAATTAAATTTTGTTTCAATTTGAAGGGGGACAAAATTGTTAATTTTTACAAAAATTGGGACTAAATTGAGACAAATTAAAATAAAGGGACCAAATTGAGACTAACAAAATGACACGTGGCGTAATACTGACACGTGTCACTATCACTGCCACGTGGCACGATGACAGCTTGACACGTAGTAATTTTTTGATTTTTTTAAAAAAATTAAAAATAAAAAAATAAAAAAAAAATTAATAAAGAAATTCAAAAAATCGAGGAACTGACACGTGGCACTCCCTCTGACGGCGTCAACCTTGACTTAAGGGGAAGGACAAACGTGAGACGTTTCAACAAAAAAGGGGACCATTTTGAGACTTTTAAAAATTTGGGTACCATTTTGAGATTTTGACTCCAAAATGAGGACCAAAGGCATAATTAAACCTTTTTAAGGGTCCAGAACAAAAGAAACAAACTCAGGAAAGCGCTCATTTTACAAGTCCCTCGAAGGCTAAGGACAAAAGAAAGAGATCAAAGGATGTATTATCATTATGTCGAATTCAGGTATGCTTTCGCACTCAGTTTACAACATGTTTATGGGTATGAGATAATATTTATGATTGATCGTTAAAATCAATAATAGAATTATATCTATTTGTATCTAACAATTGGTATCAGAGCTACCCATACTTGATTCATGTTTGTCTTTGGAAATTAATTTTAAGGATTAAGATTTTATAGAACCCTTAATCTCTTAATCTCAATTATGTGTTTTTAAGTCATAATTTTGTTGATCCCAAAAATTAGGACTTAAAAACACATAATTGATATTAAGGGTTCTATAAAATTAAAAATAATCCTAATCCTTAAAATTAATTTCCAAAGACAGACATGAATCAATTATGGGTAGCTCTGATACCAATTGTTACATACAAATAGATATAATCCTAATATTGATTTTAATGATCAATTATAAATATTATTCAATATCCATAAACATGTTGTAAACTGAGTGCGAAAGCGTACCTGAATTCAGAGCATTGTTGGTCATCTGATCTCTTTCTTATGCCTTTAGCCTTTGAGGTGCTTACAAAATGAGCGCTCTCTTGAGTTTGTTTCTTTTGTTCTGGACCCTTAACAACTTCCTCCTTCTATAGAGAACACGTGTATTTCCTTATAGGTTTTCTCTCATGATAGGGATAAAGAGAAAGGAGCTAAAATAAAAAACTTACTTTATGTCTGTGTGCTCTCAGAAGGGATATGACCCTTTAAATAACCTAATTAGGTTAATTACTTTAAGATTCAGTATTTCTATTTTGTCCCTTCATCAAATTAAATATTAAATTATAATCTGTTCACAATTTTTATTTTCATGATATATGTCTTTAACGAAAACTTTAATTTAATTAAATCACTTTTATTTTTTGACTTAAATAAATAATAATTCTAACACATTTTGTTTTATATCATATATATATATATATATATATATATATATATATATATGACCCAAAATTGCCAACGAGTCTCGTTTATTTAACTCTAATTAGAAAAAATATAGTAGCCATAGTATTATAAAAGAACTAAAAAATGCTATCAGACCTGTACTATCGTACTACTGCCCCTGCGTACAAAACCTTCTCAAAGAGTAAAACTTGTACTATCTTACACATGCCTAGTACAAATTTTTTGTTTGGCTGAGTTACTTATGAGCAATGCATTAAAATAATTTATTAATATAACCACATTAGTCATCCTTAAAAGGAAATTAATCTTCAAGACTCTATTAAGGATATTTTAAATGCATAAAAATAAACCACTCTAAAGTATATATTCAACACATGTGATCAAATATTTATAACCACCTTAACTCTATTATTTTATCGGTGTAGATGTATATTTTTTCTCTTAAAACACCAAAATATTATATGATGATAATTAGAAAAATCACACCATTTGAGCTAAAGTTTGTAGAAAGGAAAAGAAAATAGAGGAAAATGAAGATCAAAAGAAGAAGAAGAAAATAGGAATATATGTTGAAACTTTAATTATTTTATTGAAAATAGAAAAAAAAAAGAATTTAAATATTATTAACAACTTTATTTAATATTTTTCATTTAGTGCAACTAGTAATATTGTATTGGTATTACTTCACCATTGTAGCATTACAGTAATCTTCACCATTGTTAGTATTACTTCACCATCAATCTCATATAATATTTTTTAAATTCAATTCAGTAAACTTTTACCATTACTTGTTTGAAATGCTTGTAACAACTATATTTAAAAACAATAATGAAGGCACTTTTAGTTATATGAAGACCAAATTGTTGCATATATGGTGTCATTTTATTTTTTTAATACCATGGGTTTGTATAAAAATAAAAATCATAATCGTCTCGTTGGGATTAGAAATGAAAAAAAATATAAATTAATGATTAATGTATGATTTATTTTATACAGTTGTTGATAAAATTTGTTAAAATATATTTAAAATGTGTGAAAGCCGTACACCACAAACGACTTCTTCATTATTTAATCTCACGTGTGAGATATTCATACATATATAATATACGCACATTGAGGAATATTAGAAAAACGACAGCGTAAAGACGAGTGGCAAAACGTGTACCCAAAACGACAAGGTCAACCAGTTTGACTGAGTTTTGGTACCAATTTAAATTGGATAATGATCATTGACTCGCTCACTGCTACCAAAATACCAAATTCGATTCCAATAAGGTAATTTTGTTTAACCATGTAATCATAATTATTCAATTTTAATTGCTTTTCAGACTCATTCTTAAGATCTTGCTTTTGCTAATGACCACTTCACTTTTATTGTGCTTGTTTCTTCTTTTGAAAAATGCAAATTAATTATTTGAATTCAGACTTCGAACTCAAGCAAAGGCAATTATGATCCTGCTTTTCAACAAAATAATCATATTAGATTGCTCATTTTTAACATAAATAAATGTAATAATATTACTCATACCAAAGTATTTGTCATTTAAAGAACATTTCAATCCCTTGGTATCTGGGTGGTACCTGCACCAAATCATGAACCCAATTCCCAATTCCGCACGTATGATACATCACCTAAAACAACATTAAAATAATGATTATGATATTTACCTAACTAGTATTTTATTTTGTATATAAGACAAATAATAATACCAAAATGACGTTTAATTAAGAAAAAAAAAGGTTCAGTTTTACAATAAAACTCGATTTTGAGTAAATCAGCAAAATTCTCCAGTAAGTTTAAATTTATTTCTATATTTAAATTTATCGTTTATTCTTAATAAAAAGTATTTTAGAAATTAGTTATCTACAGATTAAGAGTTGTTTTCGTTCGCGTTAAATTACATAGTGAGAGTTTAACTTCTTGATATTCTTTTCCTAAATTTAATACCAAAATTAATTTAATGTAACTAGTAAAAGAATTATTTTTCAAACCATCGTATCAAGAAAGTATAACTTAACTGATTGAGCGTGAGTTCTTATAAAGTCTTTCGAGTTTCATCTCTTCCATGAGCTAAAAAAATCCCAAACTACTCCATTTTTTTATTTCCATCCATATAGTTTTCTTTTCTGTGTATTTGTTTCAATTATCATTATCCTCGCAATTTACATACTTTTTAAAATATTTCTCATTATAAATTTTAATTATTTAAATAAATATTTGTTTTTTACGTACTTTATATATATATATATATATTTAATAGGCTGGTTAAAGCACTAATAAAATTGTATGTTTTTTTTTCCTTTCATGAGTTAAATGCATAATAGTTTTAGTTTAAATTTCAGGCGGTGAAAAGATTCGTACACCATCATCAATCAACTAAAATTTATTTAGAAATTTATAATATATAGTCGAATTTCTTGAACAGTAGTATATGTATTTCTTGAACTAACTGGAGGTAATATGTATTTCTTGAACAGTAGTAGAAATTATCATATATATATATATATATATATATATATATATATATATATATATATATATATGTACTATTCATTTTTTTTTTGTTTTTTCTGGTTTGTGATGTATGTGAACTTGTAGGGTGTTTTGACAATCATATGAGAAACAGAATCCTTAAAGAAAAACATAGGCCTTAGTATTGTGCTGTACTGTTTCACATAAAAAAGACAAAATCCTTTCTAAAGTTTAATCGAGAGTTGACTATAAAATAAAATTTGAAATATTTCAAAAGTATAAAAAATTGAACATTTGGAAACAAATTTTTAAATTAAATGCAAGAAAATAATCATGAAGATGAGAATATATGGAGTCACGTCGTGCAACCACTCTGGCACGTTGGGCTGAGAAGACTGGTCCCCTTCGACATGCAGGCTCCACTCATGATGGAGCTTCTTAAATTGCTGTATAAACTCCATCAACATTCACTTTCCCCAAATTCATCATCAGAAAACGATAGATAGATGCAGAGCTAAACTTCGCTGAAGCGTTCTTCCACGAAAAAATCAAACCACCTTAACCTTAACAAGGAAAAAAGGAAGCTTCCCAAGGGATATACTTAATTCTTATGATTGGTGTGGAAGGAAGGTTTCACCTGTTTAATTCGTCAATAACTTCCACACTATAAAAACAAAATTGAATCATTTTTTTAATTTCTACCTTCCGTCCGTCCCAGTTGTAGATTCTTGCACATTAAACAACTCAACCAACAAAACCCACCAACTCTTATCTTATAAATAAACTAACCCCTCCTTTTCCATCTCTCTCAATCTCATCGTCTCCACCACCTGCTCCACCTGAAAGCTCTTCTTTGCATCATCACAAGAAACAATTTTTCTTTTCCATTCTCAAAACCCATTTGCTACCAAATACACATTCTCAACTTCTCAACTCATTTACCAAACGCCACCACCGTTAAGGTAGATTAATTACAGGACCAGAAATGTCCATGGGCAACATGTTGAGGATGGTGTTGGCTTTGTGTGTTTTGAGCAGCGTGGTTGTGACATCCTCGGCTCAGACGTGTAGAAACCAGACATTCTCTAACAGGTTGTTCGCGACATGTCGTGATCTTCCGCAGTTGACAGCTTACCTGCACTGGACCTACGACCAGGGGAGTGGGAAGTTGGAGATAGCATTCGTGCACGCGGGAATCACCTCAACAAACAGGTGGGTGGCGTGGGCCATCAATCCCAGGAACACGCTGGACCCGGCCATGATTGGAGCCCAGGCCCTGGTGGCCATTCCTGATTCGAATGGAGCAGGCCCAAGTGTGTATACCTCATCCATAACCAGCACCAGCACGCAGTTGGAACAAGGGACAATCAGTTATCCGGTGTCGGCGTTGAGTGCCACCTACGTCAACAACGAGGTAACCATTTTCGCCACTCTCACACTTCCCAACGACACCACCTCCTTGGTCCATGTCTGGCAAGATGGACCTCTCTCTGGTAGTACCCCTCAAGAGCATAGCCACGAGACTTCCCACCAAAACTCCAAGGAAACGTTGAACCTTCTTTCCGGTTCCTCCACTCAGGCGTCTGGGAATTCTCGCCAGAGAAGAAGAAACGTAAGCACCAAGGATCAATCTTTGCTTAATGTTTTCGATCATATCATATCATACATACATGGCATGACACCTTTAGCGTTCCTCCATAAAAAAGATCCATGCTTTCAAACGCAATTTTCTGTTTTTCAATAGAGGGTATATTTGAAAGTTTTCGTCCGGTGAATGTGTTAATTCTGTTTTGGAGCATTTGAACACAAAAAAACTTGAGGAAAACAGAGAAGGATGATAAAACATCTCTCAACTGTTTTGTTTTCTTAAACAATTTTGAAATCATAATAGACTGGGTAGTGTATTTTGGTGTTTGAGTAGAGATGGATTGTTGATTTTTCAGACCCATGGAGTGCTAAATGCGGTGAGCTGGGGCATACTGATGCCAACGGGTGCCATAATCGCAAGGTATTTGAAGGTGTTCAAATCTGCTGACCCTGCTTGGTTTTATCTTCACATCACTTGCCAAGCCTCTGCCTACATAGTAGGTATTTCCGGATTCGGAACAGGCCTCAAACTCGGTAGTGACTCCGAGGGTGTTGAATACGACACTCACAGAGCGATTGCTATTGTCCTTGTTTGCCTAGGAACCCTTCAGGTACGAGGTTTTCATGTTATGTTATTATGACACCATATAAGTGTATGATGGTACTGACAGAAAGCTACATGTGGCGATGATTGGATGCAGGTGTTTGCGTTGTTCTTGAGGCCCAACAAGGACCATAAATACAGAGTGTACTGGAATGCCTACCACTACTTGGTGGGATACGCCACCATATCCCTCAGCATCGCCAACGTTTTCAAAGGGTTCGAAACCTTGGAAAATTACGTAGGGGATCGCTACAATGACTGGAAGCATGCGTACATTGGTATTATTGGAGCATTGGGTGGCATTGCTGTGTTTTTGGAAGTCTTCACATGGATCATAGTGTTGAAGAGGAGAAAGTCAGAGAACAAGTTGCCACACGGAGAAAATGGTGTTAACGGGTACTAGGCCATAGCAGGCGTAGGATATACGCATGACGTGTATGTAGCCAGATAGATATTGGTTTCTTTTGTGATTTCATGCCTCTTACTTCTTCTATCGGTGTGTTATTATGTTGTTGGACTCCTTTGTATAACGTTAAGGGTGTTTGGGGAGTACTTCAGCTGCTTAGACTCTCAGTTTTGAGGTAATTCTTTCATAGGAAAGTTACATACTTTCAGGTTCTTGTTTTATTTATATTGTTACTGCAGGGTATACGTTGTATCGGTTTCTGTTACTTCATATTTGTATTTATGATTAATGATTAATTACTTCTTACCTTTGTCTTACTCATTCTACATTTCTTGAGTTGCAAATATCTTTCTTTTGCGTTCTGCGGGAGCAACCTTCTTCTTTCTTGGGCTTGTGGCGACGAAAAAGAAGGATATTTAATAATATCATTCGTTCCATTCTAATATTCTTCATAACAGTTTTAAAATTTTAAAATAATTTAAATAAAAAATAAGTAAAAATGGAAGTCACTCGAGTTAGACATGATACGAACATATCCATCTTTTCATATTTGTGTGAGAATAGCACTTTCAGAACCATCTTTTCGGGAATGGAAATGTAGAAGAATATGGTAAAAATGAGAGTCATTTGAATCAATAATAATTAAGAATAGTTTTTCGAAACATGAAAGAACGTTTCCATTCTTGAAAATAAACTTTTAATATGTAAAACAAACACACTTTAAGTCCCACAATATACCAAAGAAACTCAGGCTATAATTTGATTGCTTCAAACTCCAGAAATTGATAAAGATTCAGAAATTCAACTGAACAGAATAATAAGAAATGACCGAAGCGAAAAATATAAATCTCTTTGTGATTGAAACAACTCATCTGATTTAATTTTATTAAAAGTTGGTTAAGCTTCAATTATAGTTGTAAGTAGCAGTTCAACGTTAAAGCATACAGCTCAGATTCATTGAATACATTGCATTCGGGGGCACAATCATTGACTCGACCTGAATTAGAATAGACTTGGTCAGACTGAAGGAAAGCATTGGGTTCTCCAATTCCTCCTCACTATCCACCGAGAATACTGGATTTTTATAATTCTCTGTTCTGCTCTCGACACAAGACTAGACCAATCATTTTATATTATATACAATCACAATCACCGTTGTTCATATAATATGAAAATGTAAACCAAACACGGTCCAGCCGGAAGCAGAGATACGTATGCCAATTTACTTTTTAATAGTAGATAACTTACCACTTGTAGTTTTCTCAAATTTCTGTCAATTTTTATGATTTTTATGATTATACCAACTACCTAAAATATACCAACTACCAAAAAGACTCAGCCATCTAATAATTAAACAAAATGAAATTCAAAAGGAACTAAAATGAGATAAAACAGGATATAGTCAAGTTGAAAGTTTCTTAGGATCGGCACAGGCAATGAGATGGCATTATTCTAAACTAAGTTGCATGGTTAAAACTATCTGAGATTTTTGAATTAGAGAATAGAATACTAAAATTTTGGTAAGATCATACAAGAATTAGAAAATTGAATGAAGTCACGCGCATCCACACTACAAAGCATTTTAACAAAAGGGAAAAACGAATTAACATGAGACTGACTAAATTTCTCCTGGTCTCACTGATTAATTGCAGGTTTCTCACAGGTTTTGGCGCACAACAGCAACAAGGGCTTCCTTCAAGAAAGGGTTGGAAGCTGCAACTCGCTGAGATGTGATGTCAAAATCCGCCCCAGACCTGAAGCAAATGAACCATCAGATATTAACACAATCTTTTAAGCATATGCGTCCAAGTTTGTGCTATATAGTTCTGAATGAATAGAAAGGACTTCCCATAACTACATAAACGCCCACAAGATAAAGATTCTAATAAAATAGCCTACCTATCTAACAGTGCAAACAGTCTAGTAGAACAGCATAATATATTGGAAAAAACCCAAGTCCTATAATCACTAGAAATAATATCAAAATCCAGTATATAAACAAGGATAAACCTCAATTTATAAACCAATTTTGGTGGATTGAATTAGACCTAAACCACTTTACAATATGATAACGACGTCCGACTTAGATTTTAAATGATCATTAAATAATGTCAAAATACAACGTATATAAGTAAGACAATCCTTACCTATGTTAGATTCGTAGTGTTGAGTTTGGCTTAAACCATTTTCTTAATATAACATGTTATATTGTTAAGAACAAGGGCATCAAATTAAGGACACTTACGGATCAAATAAAACACCTCCAGCTTCTCTAACAATGACAGCACCGGCTGCCACATCCCTAATAAGAAGGAAGAGACTGTTAATCTAGGAACATATCACATTATCATAATTCCCAGTTATGAGTGATGTTAACATTCCTACCAAGGACCTCCAAAGCCAAGTTCAAAGCATACATCCAGCCTTCCACATGCAATTCCGCATAGGTTTAAAGCACAGGAGCCAGTCATTCGGAGTGATCTCACCTAATCAGAATAAAGGCATGGTTATTATGATGCAACAACATCAAGCTTTAATCCGATTGATTCCAATAGGAAGAACACCTAATTTTACCTTGAAAAGCAAGCTATTAATCCTATTTGTGCAGGCATCTACCGTTAAATTGTCACGTTTTGTTCCAACCTGCACTTCCAGAAATAAAATAAAAAAAAACTTCATGAATTTCAAATCTATCTTGATTTGAAACATTTATAGTGAAACAGACACATGTTTGAGTCATCCCCTTTCACGTTAGTATCCCCAAAATGTGATAACTTTCATACTCAAGGATTGGAATTGTATGCAATTAAATAAAAACCAGTATGGACAAAAGGTGCAAGTCACTGGGGATAGAACTCTTTTTGCACAATAGGTGGCAATAATTTAAGACATCATGAAAACTACCCGTAACCCGCCAGCCGGGTTACTAGGCTGACCTTAGTGGGTTACCTGGAATTCAATTTAAAGCAAAATTAGCAATGGCATTGACATCACAATCTGCTAAATGAGCATATTTGCAATTAGTACAATCTAACTCCCAAAAAGACATTTTAATTCCTATGTTACTTTCTTTTACTTTCTTCATCATGTCACAGTGGTTGCCTAAATTAATGGAATGTTTAGATTTTGTACCTTCTAGGTTTGCACATGCTCACAAATAGAAAGGCTTTGAAATGTATACAGGAGGCACGCATTTATAATTCGAAGTACTAGAGAGGCAAGTAGCAAACCAAACAAAATCAGAGCACACATATGAAGACCGAGGAGCATTCAACATTTATAAATTTGAAATGGTCAGGTTATAAATCTATTTGGAAAATAAAAGGAGAGTATCATGATTTATATAGATCCTCTAACACAGCTCATGACGTAGATGCTAGGTATGGAAAAGAGAATGCAACTGTGTGGAAAAAGATTGACATGTAATGGCACGCACAAACTCATACATGCATGCTCCCATAGGTGCTTAGACCAAATAGCAGACAGAATGTAGTCTGCAGTTTTTATTTAACAAAAGAACTGCAGGGCTATTGCCATTGATATGCTGGAGCATATGACTATCCTAACAGAAAGTTTCGCCAATGCTCAATATGGGTAGCGAGTGGAACAAAACACATACCATTTTTCCATAGAAAAAGTATAAATGCAGAACTTTCACACAATCAACTCAGACAAACTTGAAATACCTCTGTGACGAGAAGAGCGTTGATTAGTTCAGTTTGTGATGATACTGAAAAATTCAAGGTAATATCCATGAGTTAACTATACTCAATTAACAATAACAATCAAAAGACAGAGATCAGATGATCCACCTTTTATAGGGTTCCCGTTCAGAAAAGCACCTTTTCCATGGATTCCAGTGAAAAGCTACATGTGCCATTCTAAAACTTCAATTTTCATACCAAGAAAGGGGGAAGCAAATAAAAACTCTTAAAAAGTGTATAATTTAGGTCTATTGATTGAAAGCTTTGCCCAACAATCTGAATTTGCATGATAACCAAAAATAAAAACAATACATGTATCATAACGGGAATGGATTCCCTCGTGTTGAACCTTCACATGAGTAAATAATTTGAAAATTTTGGGTCTATCTTTCTCTTTAAGTGTACATAAACTTTAATATGATTCTACCTGTTTAATCTCCAAGAAGAGAAAGATAAAAAGTACACATGATATGTGAAAATTCAATAGAAGATAGGATTCGTTTACTTATAACAACGTTTACCATTGAATAATACACATGTTTCAAACGTCAGGAAATTTGGAATGGCGTTGTGGTCAGACTGTGGTGCCAAAGAAAGGTTCTCACCTCATTGATGATAGGATTGTAAACAACACCAACTGTAGGAATTTTTCGAATCGTAAGACCGATGGATACACAAACAAAAGGGAACCTAGAAAAGCAGAACTGTAATCAGTCCATAGGGAAAAGCCAATGTATCAGTTAAAACATCAGACCAATATTTACCCATGAACAAAATTAGTAGTTCCATCGAGAGGATCAACTATCCACGTGGGCTCATCAGTCAGTTCCGCATTGCCACCAGCAGCTGTGGTTTCTTCCCCGATGAACTAAAAAAAAAAAAACTTACAATGACGTCAAGAAGATATTCCATGCAAGGCCAACTCAAATATGATTGTGTGGAAAGTTGAGGGAGAGATGAGTGAACCTTGTGAGAGGGGTAAAGTTGCTTGAGATGATTAAAGATGAGATCTTCACATGCTTTATCAGTTTCAGTGACCAAATCAACCTAGTAAAAGTAAAAAGGGTTATTATTATACCTTCGATCGTCTACTTACAGTGCAAATGTCAAAGTTAGAAATGAAGACAAGGCAGGAACCTGTCCTTTGTGCTCCACGTTCTTGGTCTGATAGAAACCTTTCCGAATAATCTGCAATGAAAATCGAATTTGACGATCGAAAGAGATGAAACTAAAGAGACATAAACAGAAAGAGATTGGAATGGGGAACAACCTCGCCAGCCTTGTGAGCAGCGTCGACCGCAGATGCGAGGAATTGGGAGAGCGAATCTGTGTTTGCAATGAAAATCAAAAGATTGCAATACCATTTAACATTCGCAATTATTAAAATGATTCGATCCTAATCGTACCACTGTCACCCATTTTGTTCCTTCGCAAATCAGAGTGAGAACTTCAACCGCACACTGCTCTCACTCTGAATCAGAAGCGCAGTTATATAGCATGTTCAGTTCCATTTCCCATTTTCTCCTCATTCGAATTTTTCTTTATTTATGAAAACTCAAATTTGCCCCTAAATTATTTTATTTTTCTTAAACACTTTATTAACATTTGTCTCTCAATTTCTCATGTGAATTCGTTCCGCTTTCTCTTGTCTATTTTCGATTCTTGTCCTCGTGCCGTGAATGAGAAGAAAAGAAAATATGGAATGCATTCTTTCTTGGTTTCTCTCACGAACCTTCTTTCACTGTCTCTCACCAACAAATGGTGAAGGAATTCCGTATTTTATTTTATTCTTTGACAAATGCAAGAACTATGCCATTTTGTCTATTCCTTTCCTTCGATTCAACACTAGGCACTTATATAATCCACATTAGGAACTGTTGTCTATCATTATCCCTTGTGATATGAATCAAGGGAGGAGGCATGGACACCAATAGGTTTACGTCTTATAGGGTTTGTATCTTCTCATTGATTTTCTCTCGAAATACTTAAAGTGTATCAGAGCTTAGTTGTGTGGTGATCGACTTAAACGCGTCTCTGTATCGAAAGTCTTCTTAATAGTGGGTCAGGTAAATGTGTTCCGTTAGAAAGAACGACGTTACGGAAGATGGATACTCGATACTTAGCTCGAGGGTGAAGTGTCGATATGAAGGGATTCACTCTTTAGAGGGAAATTGATGGAAATCCAAGTGTAAGTCTAAATTCCACATTGAATAAAAAAAGAAAGTTGAGTATCATATAAGGATGAAGACCCATAAACCTATTGTCTTAAGGTTTTAGATTAAGAGTGGTGTCAATTCCTTATATGTGGATTGGATTCATATCTCATTAGTGTTGTATTTCCCAAGTGAACCTCTCTCGAAAGAACCAACAGTAGTGCAGTACGAAAAAGGGATACTCGATAGTTAACTCGGAAAAAAGGATCAATGTGAAGGATTGCAATACGAATAAGGGGGTATCCAAGAGTGGTGCAATACAAAAAAAATACTCTCACCGGTTAACTAAAAGAAAAAGTATCAATGGGAAGGATTCACACTTGAGAGGATATTCTATTGTTACTTGGATGTAATTAAATTTCGTTCTTTGAAATGAGTATGATTGATAGTTTGTTATTAAATTAGGAGTGAACCGTTATATAATGTTATAATTAAGTCTAATTTAATAATAAGTTACTTTGATACCTCAAATTTTGAATTATCTTGATAAAATTAAGATTAGGTTATTTAATGCTCTTATGTCTTGGTATATTGAAATTGATTCTCTATGATAATTCTAAAGTTGGAATTTTTAGATGTAACTTACATGTTAGTTATTGGGGTATTTTGTTGTTAGATGTTCCCATATTCAATTTATAATAGTCTATGTATGAGTTTTTTTTTTTATTGTTATTGACTAAGTTTTGTTCGAGAGGAATTTAACAGGTATAATGACACGAGAATACTTGAATTTCGTTAAATTATAAGTATGTGGTTTTGTTGATATGCATAATTTATTTATCGAATCATTTTCGTTCGACAATTTCCACCCAAAAGTAATGGGAAAATTTTGGTGAAATTTGCTTAATGAATTTTCAAAATTCACTCTATGAATATCTTATGAAGATAGTGTGGTTGTTAAATTATTGTATATTTGCTTTTGAAAAATATTATATTGTGAAATAAGTAGTTGCTAAAGAAACAACTTATCTCGTGTTTTGCGATAATGTATATTAAATTACGAAGTCATTAATGGTATAAGTTATTAAATTTGGATTTTATTAGTATTCCAATCATATAAATAGAGATATTAGAAGTATTTATATATTATTATTACTCAACATAAAAAGTGTTAATAGCTATAATGATTTTTCTGTGAAATTATATCTGAGTAAGTATATTCTAAAGAATATTCCAAAAACTTTTCTTAAGTATCTCCTCTAAGTTTTCTCTAACCATAGAAATATAATAATAATAAAAAAAAAAACTAACATCTATTTATATACTTATAATCTCTGAAAACCAAACTTAATTCACTCTTTCTTTCTTAATAACCCACTTTTATTTTATTCTTCGAGTACGACTAATGATATTATATCATTTTATTAGCGTAAACATATTCGCTATTGTATTTGTGTATACAAAATTTTTAAACATACGTAATATTATATCAGTAAGTGATGATATTGTAATGTTATTAAGTTAATATATAAAATAAAACTATATTTATTAAAAGTAAAGTGAAATATATAAAAAAATAAAAAATAATTGTTAATAAATAAAAAAAAAGAGAAAAATTGAGATAGACAATTTTATAAAAAACATATAAAAATAACAATTAATTTTCAAAATTTTAATAAATAATTATACTTTAAAAAATAAAATTAAAATTTTAAAATATCGACACAAAAGAAAAGAATTATATATTGTTATAAATTTTAAGAAAAAAAATGTTACATTAAATGATATAATGCCGAGCCACCTTTTTCAAAAAGTTTTCTTTCTCGTCGCTTATTTTGTGTTACCAAACAAGAAAATGTTTTAGTTGATTGAAAAGGATGGGGAAAAGGATATTTAAAACAGTTAAAAGACAAAAATTGAAATTGCCTCGTTGCTTTGTCTCTGAATCCAAATGGTAGGGCAGAAAGTTAAGAAGACATTGTTTTCAAGGCAACAAAACAAAAAGTCCATTTATGGGGGACCCTTAACCAGGAATTCCATCTTAACTCACAAGAGTCTAAAAAATTTAATTTTCCAATATTTAAAAAAATTATTAATTGCTATCATCATCACATTATAAATCGTTGTCAATAATAAATTTATTATTTTTTAATAATCATTTGAAAAAGTTATATCTTTAATTATTTCTAATTAATGAGAAATATAAACATTTTATATGGGGACCACAGTTTAATGTATATTGTGGGCGTCAGAAGTTCTACACGATCAATTGATTAAGAATCATTGATATATATTTTTATAATTTTATTATAAAAATTAATAAGTGTCGTTCTTCTTTTTCCTTTTACAACATGAGATTATCTATCCATATAACGACTGAAAATAATTTAACAAATATATTTTACCATGAAAGATAAAACTTATACTTTTAAAACAAACCAGTTGGGCAAGAAATTGTTCAATATTCAATAATTCAATCTTGCTCTAACTCATAATAATAAAAAAAACAGATAGATAACATAATATTAAATAAACATACCAAACTTTGTAACTCAAACACACATAGTAGATACTTTCATTATTAGCTTCCACAAGTCAAAGTACTTACCTAATCGATTTAAAATAAGATTAAATATATCATAATACTTATTAAAGACTGAATTTCAACAATACGACCAAAAATAAAATAATTTTAAAATATAATTAAGAATAAAATAAGAATATAACTTTTATAGAAATAATTACCAAAGTATTTTGATTAATTGTTATGTTTATATATATATATATATATATCATTTAAAATAATAATAATGTCGCAATAAATATTTTTCATTGACCTCACCGTATATTTTGTCAGCTTTCAACAGTTTTTCAATCTTTTTCTGGCACAAACATGTCACCGGTTCATGAAATTTTTTAGTGCAATTGACTCATCCAATTCAGTCTTAAGAAAAGTGGAAAAGATTAAAACGCACTAACCATGTTAGTTTTTTTACATACTTACTTGACATCTGTGACTGTAAAATAAAGCTTCTAAGTTGCACCATTCATTGTATTATTCAAATTACTCCTCCCACTCAGGTATAAAATGCTCCCTCACTGGTATAAGGATTTTATCAAGTGACTTTTTTCACTTCAAAAGATGCTAACCCTTACATAAATTTTCTTGATAAAATGTACTTTGATGTAAAGTGGATTTTTCTCTACAATACACCAGAAGGCCAAAATGAAGAACTAACATAAGAAATTTGTCATACAATGAGTAAGAATATTACATGACCGAGTACAATATACAAACCAGCTGGTAGGTAAACCATTATAACACCAGAAGGTCATATACTGCTACTGCATGTAGTTCATTTTAGTAATTTATTTATTTATCTACGAATTACAGAAACGAAATTAAATTTCGGAATGGAAACACTGGAATTTGTGTTGAATGTAGGTCTCATCTTGATGAAAACTAAAAGAACTATAACAATAGACAATTATATAAAGTAAAATATCGCAATGCAACTTGTCACCTGACACAATCTGAAGCTCAAGCAACATCTCTCGGTTCAAGAGCTGCAATTTCTCTAATAACTTGAGCTTTGTCAGCTTCAAACTGTTCATCCTCTACAAAATCCCAATAAATGTGACATCATGAGAACACAATACTAAGAAAGTAAATACAAACTCTTAAGAAATGGCATCACTTCCTTCCTTACCTTTAGCTATTTTTAAGTCACCCAAAAGTCTAAGAAGCTTGCTTCGGTTTGCAACAAGTATGCTGATGATATCAGCTGGTTTCTTTTGGTTAGCAACAAACAGCTGCATGACAAGAACAAATCAATATAGAGAAGCATAATTTGGAAGGTATTAAGTTAGGAAGAACGTTTCAAAATGTGGACCAATATGTAAATGTAACTATAATACCTTGAAAACATGAAATGCTTCAATCTGTATGCTCTTGCTTGACTCCTGCAGAAAGATATGAGCAATGACCCATTAAATGCTTTTACAAACATAACTAAAATTCTGAATTTTCTGTTCAACATTAAAATATATATATATATATATATATATATATATATGCTCATCAGAAACTCAACATTATCATATCAATGTTTAGCAATTCATTACGTTTAGACAGGTGGACTACTAAGAAGTCACTTTAATATTTTAATAAAAATTAAAACACTGTCGACACAAAAACTGCAACTGAAACTAAACACTATCATATAATAATATTTTTCCTTTTTAGCTTTTGTGTGGGGGAGGACACAAGAAAGGCAGTTGAGAAGATAAGTCATGAAGTTCTAGAGAAAGGACCATACTCGTAGAAGATTCATTAAAATCCTTAAGTTGTCTCGTGAGCTGACATATTGTGTCATTACGGCTGAATTTGAGCGATCAAGTAACATATCTCCCAGCACCTGCAAAAGAGGGATAAAAGAAATCACTCAACCAATATACATGAATAGATTCAATTATAGAACAAGAATACAAGTAGCAATAGATGACATATAATAGCAAAGAGTTGAACAAACTCAAACCTACTACAACCAAAACAAGTTAAGATTTATGAAAACATTTTCAAGAGGATAATCTCACAGTCTCAGACTTCTCATTCTTGCATTATCAAATTAGAGTTGAGATGAATAACAAACTTAGATCATACCTTGACAGCTTGACGCCTTGTAATATAATTGGAAGATTCCAGCAGCTTAGAGTTATATTCATAAAAAAACTGTAATTAACCACACAGACAAATGAGTAACAGCCGGTGGCAACTACGATGATAATATAAAGTATCATCCCCTACCAAAACAAACGTTAAAAAGTGGCTTTAAACTAGATTCCAAGATCACGGCGAGTAAACACACTTGTGTGGTTATGTATATACGAGATAGAGCCAATACAAAATAAAGCATGTCAAGATAAACAGATAGACTTTCTAATACAATCTATGCAACTGATAGAAAGTATTGCCCCCTCCCAGAAAAACGTTAAAAAGTGGTTGCTTTAAACTAGATTCCAAGAACAGGGTGAGGAAAAACACTTCGGTGGTTAACAATCATAAACAAAATGCTGTTATGCATTTACAACTGTTCTTTGAAATAAGTTTTAAGTTTTATTACACAATATTTTAAAAGTTATTTTCTCCAATAACAAATTTCGTATAACTTAAACTTCAAAAAATAATTACTCATTTTTCATAATATCAATGTAAGAGTTACCAAAGAACTAAAGTCATAATCTAAATGTGACCCCCTAGTACCAAACCACATACTATTACCATAAAACCTTCACAAATCAAGCATTCCTCCAATGAATCTAGCACCAAGAAGAATATTGCAAGAAGTGAAATATACACATTTGTGTAAACTTAAAAAATCATCGATTTTCTATTTAACTTGAGTGGGGTAACCTACCCATTCATAATTCTTGGAAAGGAATTCGGCAACTGTAGATTTATGCCTCATCAAGAGCTCCTGCAACAATATGACATGATATAACTCTCAACTTTCCCTAAAGAAGGGGCATGATACCAAAAACGAAAAAAATACCTTAAATGTAGCTGCAGCATCTGCAGCTATGTCAAAATTTGGAAGTTGAATGTAGTCAAAAAACTTCTTCATATGAGGTGAGTCCAGAACATATCTGATATAAAGCAAATAATTAAAGCATCAAAAGTCACAACTCATAGAAGTCATACTAGAAACAAATATAATGCATAGGCTGTCTCTGATTTTTCTTCATCTATTTATGCTTCAGTTACCATAGGGGCTGCCTACACAATACCATTATCGTGTAGCAAATAACATATATATGTAAGTATTGGAATCAATGGCATCACCAATATGACTTCAAGATATAAAACTATTCTAGCATGACCCAAAACCATGGCCAAAATTATTGTTTCCATCAGTGAACATTAACTGCTTTAAATTTGAAATCACAAATAAAAAGAACCGTTGAATCTATATGCTCCTTCCCCTTACTTCGCAACAATCTGGTGTCTTATGCACTCTCTCAACATCGCCCCGTAGTGTAAAGCCATGTCCATGTTTTCATAGCTACAAAAGGAAACAACAGAGCTTGTCAATAATATCATTAGATAATCAACAGAGGGCGAGCACAATTTTACAAAGAGCAAAACAAGAAACAGAAGTCACATGATCACGGTTAGATACACAACAGTACAGACTTTCACCTAAAGAACGATTGACTATAATCAACTGGCACCACAATACTAAATTTATATTAGATCAAAATAGCGAATGTACCTACTAACTGGAAAGCCAGCCAGAAAAATTAAAAAGACAAACACGAAGGAAACAAAATGTTCGTCCAACAGTTGCAGCTTACCCAGATACCAACACATCCATGAGATCTAAATTTGTCTCCAAGTAATCGGAAGCGATGAGCTTAGACTGAACCTGCTGTCTCTGTAAATTGGCAACAATTTGAGTGGCATCCTTCCGAGCCTGCAAAATTCGAACAACACAAAACAAGAATTACCGAAAGAAATGAGATAATTAATTAAATAAACGGTGACGCCTGTATCAAGCAATTACCTCCAAGTTTAATTTGGGAAGACATAGGATAAGGAGGCGCAAGGTGTTTTCCTTGAAGAATTCCTGAGTGAGCTGCGCGCAAGCCTCGGGAACCGGTTCGGATTCGCTGTTCCCATAGAGAATTGTCTTCAACTCCCGGAGGTTTTTGGTGAGTTCGGCCGTCTGCAGAAAAGAGAAGAGAAAAAGTGAAAAATGATAGGAGCCGGAAAATGAGAGGTGCGATGCGAGAGCGAAGGTTCATACCTTGTCGTCATCGCGGTTGGTGAGACGGAGAAGATCTCGGGTGTGGCGAACGATGTCGGAGGGAGTGCGGGGCTTGGACTTGAAGAGGCTCTTCATGCTGGGAGAATCCGGAGGGGAAAAAGCCACCGCCGGCTCCGACGAAGAGCCCCTCCGAGGCCCCTTCGGTTTGGACACGCACACTCCTATCTCCGCTTCTTCTTCTGTTACCCTATCCGATTCCGATGGTCAAATTTCAAATCTCAACGTTCCTTCATTCACTCACGCCACTCTCCTATCCCTTCACGTGAATTCACACCTTTCTCATTTTTTCTCTCATCCTCTTCATCCTTCTACCGTCTCATTCATTCCTCCATCTTCACTTCTTTTCTTCTTCTTTTTTTTTTTTCTTTTCTTTTCTTTTCTTTTCTTTCTCACTTTCTTTCTATTTCTGTCTCTTTCGATATTTCCCTTCCCTGCCGATTTCAACAACCAAATCTATAAACAAAAGACAATACCTCCCTCTCTATGTTGTTGACGCACCTCTTACTATATTCGTTTTTTTATTTATTGAAATAGAAAATGAAAAAAAATTGATGAATTTTGCCTTATTAAGTCGCGTTTGGAGGGAAAGACTAATAAAGGAAGTGAAAAAAAAAATAGATGAAAAAAAATGTGATTATTTAAATTAAGAGAAATATACTGAAGATCATATAGGCCAAGAAATTTTTTGAATATTTGGTGGAATGAATTTAAAACAAAAAAACTGGGAAATTATATATTTATAAAATTACTGTATTATTATAAGTTAATTTTAAGTAAATATTATATTATAAATTTATTAAAATTATTTGTTTTTATTATTTTTATTATTGTTAAATATTTTAATAATTATTATTTATTATTTTTAATTATTTGCTTGAAATTTTTAATTTATTTTTACTTTTATTTATATATTATTATTATTTTATTATATTATCTATATTTACTGCTAATGAAAGAGATTATATTTTTTGTGTACACTGTTAAATTCAACTAATTAATCATAATAAAAAAGTAAGTTTTTAATTTTACAATTTTAATAAAAAAAAAATCAGTTCAAACAATAATTTATAATGAAAAAATTATCTATAAAAAATTATAAAATTATATACTAATACTAGAATTATTTATTTATTTATTAATATTTTTCTTTCAATTATTAAAAATATTTTTGTAATTTAATAAAAAAAAATCTATAACAAAAGAAAGATAAATACATGTGTAATATATAACATGTCTTAATTGAGTTGAACGAGGTGAATTGAGAGTGAGAAAAATTAAAATTATTCAAAAAAATTAAATAGTATACAAAATAACTGTCTTCTCAATTCATCTATATAAAAATCAAATGTTTTGTGTTACATCTATACACATTAAAATACTATAAAATATATTAAAATAATTTTTTTTTTAAATTTATGCATGTTAATTTACATCAATATTCATATAATTTAAATTAAATTTATATTTTCTTATGTTTGTAATGGATTTCATCAATACTTCGCATGTTATAATGCTATAATTTCTAAATATACCTTTAGTTATAATATATTTTCTAAAATACACTCATCTTTTATATATATATATATATATATATATATATATATATATATAACATTGTAAATTATATTGTCATGATTTATTAATATATTTTTAATGATTATAAAATTTACTCAAATATGGTACTTTTAATATTAATGTAAATTAAATTTACATGAAGCAAATATTTTATTACTTTGAAATTTTAAATTATTAATTAATGAATTTACTGATATATATATATATATATATATATATATATATATATATATATATATATATATATATATATAATAACTTTAATTTTAAGGAAAAATATTTTATCTCACGTTTGAAAAACATGTTATGTATTAGATTCATAACAAACAAAAGCAAAATAATTATCTTTCTTCTCTAGCAAATTCTTAAGCACAATCCTTCTTCATGTGTCTCTTTTTTTTACAAAAGAAACATTTAGACTCCTTTTTATAACTACATTAACAAACATCATTCCCTCTTGATTAACTTAATTCTTCTTATTTTGTAGAATAGTAGGCAAGTTCACTATTTGACTTTCCTCCATTAGCAACCTTCCTCTTTTTTAACACACGTGGTCACTAATTTATTAATAGACAACTTTTTATCTTAGGTGTGTTATAAGCAATTTTAAAAGGAGCATATTGATGAGATACAATATACAAAATATAATATACGAGAAGGGAATTAAACATGGTAACTTCTAAGGCCACAACATTCCTCATGCGCATGACGTGATTACATATTCCTTTAATCTCGGTGAGTGTTAAGAATGAAAATTACATGATAATAGTGTTGGTAAGAGATTTATCAAATATGATGAATTTTTCATTGTCATGTTGATCAACAAAACTTCAAATAGCAGCAAAAAGATGATCTTTATTAAGTCACAAAGTGACAATTTAACATTTCCCACTTTTCATATAGATCAACATCTAGAGTGTTGGTCTCAATAAGAACGATGATTCTAGTTTTCTAATTTCTAATAGCATAATCAACGTTCATCCAACCTAAATGGGGAAGAACTTTCTCTTCTAAAACTTATGATTATACTTTTTTTTAGTTTGATACCATAATGGATATCATAAATGCAAATACATGTATTAAAGAATGAATCCAGTGACATAAAACTTACCCACGGACTAAAGTATTAGCCAATTAAACTCATATAACTAAATGATAAAATTATTATGTTTTACCAATTGACTTGTATATTGATTATGGACTAAAGTCTTACTCAATTAGGCTTATATAACCAAATGATAAAACTATTATGTTTGATCAATGCAAATACCTATTAATAAATCTAGTGACACAAAACTTGCTTGTGGGAATAAAATATTATTCAATTAGACTTATATAACAAAATGATAAAATTGTTTTGTTGATGCAAACGGATTTTAATGAATGAATCTAGTGACATAAAACTTGTATGTGAGCTAAAGTCTTCGTAGACTCATTTAATCAAATGATAAAACTATATATTACGTACCAAATATAGTACATGTAAAAACATATAGTACATACAATATAGTAAATAGTAATATAGTAATATAATACATATGTCAATCCTTAATGAATTTATACAATAATTCATATAAAAGACCTTGTTTGACCATTATACCACTAAATATTTTACCTTAAAATATGGATATAAAACAAAATTATATATTCCTCATTGTTTTAACAAAATAAAAAATGCATTTTTAATTCATCATCGTAAATAATTAGCCCTCCCACTGTCTAAAATGTCTAAAAGAAATGGTGTCAATTGTCATAAGCAAGTGGTATTGTTCTACTTAAGTACAGAAAATACATCTCAGAGTCCTTAGAGCAATATCGGCACAGCTTCGAAGGGTCGATGCTTTTAGACCTTTTGTACCCATAACAGCAATGCCGAACAATGGGTTAACGCGACCTCATCAGTGATGACATCTCCACCACCATATATAAATAATTTTCTAGATAATAGTTATCAAATACAAAGTTCAATATAATAAAAAAAATTAAGTCGCCTACATTAAGTTAAATAATTTTCTTTCATATTGATATGTAGAAAAAATGGTACAGAATTTACAAGTATTTAGTTAAATAAATTGAATTCAATTTATAAATAATTTTTTAATATCATTTCATTTTATTAAGAGAATTACTTTATATTTATTTTACAATTGTAGTAGTTGCTTTAAGAAGTAGTAATTGATCGCCACAACTACAAACTTTTCTTCCAAAATGTGAAGATCCCACTTGCGCTTCCAAAATGTGAAGATCCCACTTGCGCAGAAGAAGACGAAGCGATGGACCACCCTTCGACCCAACACTCTTCTTCATTTACAAACCCTAAAACACAAAAAATTCTCAAATAATCAAATGAACCTACCTTATGTTGATCAACAAATTTTGAGCACTTCAATATTCTATGATGGCGTGGTAATGGCTTTCTATTTTCGTACCTTCAGATTTCAACATCCTCATCTTTCTTCCAAGCTCTTTCTCTTCGATGGATTCACAAAACTTCACAAACCTACCGACTCCACACTTTAAAATGCGAACTGCACGTGCTCAAATTCACGCATTTAAAATTTTTATTATACAATATTAATTAAACAAATTAAATAAATGAAGAAAAAAAAATAATTTAACACGTGTCGTCAGATGACCAGCCTAGGTGGAACGTCGTTTGCCACGCAATCACAAACTTAACGCCGTTCACAAATTAAGGACTAAAATCAGTAATTCTAAGATCACAAGGACCAAAATGGTTTAACGTTTGGAGAGAGACCAATTTCAAAAAATGATAATAGTTGAGGGACGAAAAATATAATTAACCCAATATTGATTTCTATAAGAGTTGATATATAACTGTATTATTAAATGAATTATAACTTTATTGATTATAAGTTAATTTCTACTTTATTTAGTAAACAAAATTAATACGTTTTATGTTATTTGTGTTTTTTAACAGATATGGTGATAGTATCGACATAAATGGTGATGATCAGATAAATATAAATAAAATAAATTTAATATAAATAATTTTTTAGATAATTGTCAGTAGTTCGTTGTTATAAAAAAAGTTAAGTCGCTTAAGTTAAATACTTTTCGTAATATTGATATGCAGAAAAAAAAATAGTACATAATTTACAATTATTTAGTTAAATAAATTAAATTCAATTTATTAATAAATTTTTAATATCATTTTAATTTTTTAAGATAATTAGGCTAGTTAAACCAAAGGACAAATAGACTCCTTAATCATAATTTAAAAATCATATTTTATGAAGTAATTAATAACGTATTTATTGACATTTATTATGTGATATCTTAGACTCACATTTTACGAAGTACATTTATAACATATTTATTGACATTTGTTTATTGATAACGTATTCAGTGACATTGTATTTAACTTTTTAAAATAATATATTCAACTTAGGTTAAATGTCAAGTTGAATCATCGTGATTTGAAGCCCAACCTTAGTCCACTAGATAAAAAATCGTGCAAAATTCATAGTCAAATTGGAAAAAGACAAAGCTCAAGCCAAAGATTAAGGTGAGACTAGTGTGAATGTTAATATAAGACTCTTAAGACAATAGTCGAAACATGTTGACTTGAATCAACACTCAATACAGTCTATCATGGGTTGAGATAATCAAAGACATGTCAACCATAATCAAAGATAAAAAAAAATGTTAGTCAAGATGAATTAATGTAATTTAAAGATCAAAATTAATTGACCTAAATCAAAAACCAAGATGAATCGACTTAGACCAAAGATCAAAACTAATCGACTTGTTTAGATTGAAAGTCGAATGAGACTCACTTGGACTAAAGATCCAACTTTTGTTTTGTTAGAGTTAAGTAGAATGAAGTAAAGAAATATAATTTATTCTTCTTCTTTTTTAAATTATTTTCCTCTACTTTCACTTACTACATGATCTTATCGTACTTTCAACATAATTTATTACACCCTTTTGCCCTTTTGCTACCTTCAGACTTTGTAAAAAGTCAACTAAATTATACTAATTTGGCCTTCTAAAAAGAATTTCGAAGATGGGATTTACAAATTTAGTTTTATAATTAAGATTTGGGCTCTTCAACATAGCCTCCTACAAAATTCTCCCCCAAATTGAACAATGAAAACGCAAATATTCAATTTCAGAAAAAATCTTAACACGCGAACGCAATGAATAATAAAATAAGATTCACAGAACATCCAATTTACCTAACCTAACATACGATTTTATTAGTGTATATAATAAGATAGAAGAAGATAGATAGGCAATACGAGACAACAGAGACATTAAGCACGAACAGGAGTAAAGGAAGTGAGATTCCTGAAATGCTGCCACACTTTCTCCCACACAATTGCTTCGTAGTTTTTGGAAGAAGAACCGTCGGTGGCGGCGAGGGTAAGGCGGTAGTTGACTCCTGCAACTGCCTGAGTCTCGCCCTTCAACACCTTCTCCAACTTCAGTTTGTGACCGGATTGCTTAGCATACTCCGTAACGGCGTAATCTGCTATCTCCTTTACGTGAGGGTCGTCGATGTTCTTGATGGGACTCCACCCTCCGCTCATACTGTTCTTCCTCGCAACCGCGGAAGCGGAGAGAACAAACATCAGAAGAATAAGGCACCGGAGAAGTTTCATCGTGGCGCACCTGACCGGTAACTGTTCCTTATCTCTCTTCCTCTTTCTCTTCCTTTAACTTGAAAACGCTATGCTGTGAATTACAATTCTTTCTAGCGCTGGTTCTAATTTATAGCAGAAGTTCGTGTGAATGGGAAGCTTTTTTATGGGTCGGATCACACTATGGATTTGGCCCATAACAATAAAAGCCCATATAAAACATAACATGATAGTTGAAGAATGCAGCAACCTAATAGCATAAGTGCAGCAGAATTTTATTTTTTTTTCTTTAAAAACAGTCAACGTACAAAATACATACGTTAGTTACATTGTAAAAATATTACCAAAATAGAGTATAATAGTTGAAAGAGCACAATTTTCAACAAAAAGAAAATTCAAAGCTGAGAGAGGAAAAAATGTATTTATTGCTTGAATGAATTGCGGAACTTTAAAAAATGTTTGAATTCAAAATTCACATCAAACGGTTTATCTTACCATTCTATCTCCCCAAGCCATCTCTATAAACTATAACAGAGAAAAGAACATGATTTGGCAGCAAATTAAGTACAGAACTTGAAGAACTCTCATAACTTGAATGAAATACCTATGCTCGAAAACAAATACACAGTAATATTTTTCTTTTTTTTTAGGTAGATTCACCGTCCTATTTTGAAAATAATGACATGCCTATCATTCAAATGGTATACAGAGACGCAATGTGCGGTGAAAAATATGTCCTAAACCCTAAAATCTATATTGGACATTTTAATAATACAAAAGTATTTTGCATAAAATTAAAATCTATTGACATAGGATTTTTTTAAATTAATTTTTTTTCTAAACTCAAAATGAAAGGTCAAAATATGTAATTTAAATATTTAGAACAAATCCTAATGGTCAAAATATATCTAAAAAGGAATATATGTATCTAGGGATTAGTAGGTTCATAAAGAATTCTCCCTAGACATACAATACAGATGTCATGATATTTTATTTCAAGATGAAACCAATCTTTTAAATACTATTATAAAATGTGTTTAAAATGTTAAAAAAATTGATTAAAAGAAATAAATTGACACATCTGTAAAAATGAATGACTAAATTAATAAAATTTAAAAAAAAAACTATTAATATAATATTAAGTTTTTATTTTACAAGACACAAAATCAATTTTGTATCTTGTATTTTATTTTTATATAGTTGTATGGAACATTTTTATTGGTGAAATATTATTAGTGGGATAAAAAAAATTAAGGACGTGGTAAATTGGAAGGCGTTAATTGAAAGAAGAAAAATAAATTATGTATACCAGTGGACTTCATTTAATAATTATAATGAAAAGAAAAAGTGGATTGCAAATGACCTAAATAATACGGTGTAACGTATTTCAGTTACCTTTACCTAAATGAAACTTTTTTTCTTTTTTCAGAACACGTCTTTTCAAAAAGCTACGTTGTTGTTTTTATTTGGTTTAATTATGGCTTTGGTCCCCATTTTAGAGTCAAAATGTCAAAATGGTATCCAAATTTTTGAAAGTCTCAAAATGGTCCCTTTTTTGTTGAAACGTCTCACGTTTGCCATTGCCGTTAAGTCAAGGTTGACGCCGTTAGAAGGAGTGTCACGTGTCAGTTCCTCGATTTTTTGAATTTTTTTATTAATTTTTTTTTTGATTTTTTTTTATTTTAAATTTTTATTTTATTTTTTTAAAAAAAATCAAAAAATTGCCACGTGTCAAGCTGTCATCGTGTCACGTGACAGTGATAGTGACACGTGTCAGTATTACGCCACGTGTCATTTTGTTAGTCTCAATTTGGTTCTTTATTTTGATTTGTCTCAATTTAGTCTCAATTTTTGTAAAAATTAGCAATTTTGTCCCCCTTCAAATTGAAACAAAATTTAATTTTATATAAATGTTATACAAATATTTTTATTAAATTTGATATTTTTATTCAAATTGATATTTTTATTATATATTTTTAACATAGCTAAGTTTAGTTAAGATTATGTTTCACATTCAACTTTACTTAAAATTGTTTTAAAATTTTAAATTTATATGTGTTTTATTGTAACATGAACTAGGTAATTTATAAATTTTTTTCTATCAACATTATTTTATATTAACAACTTTTAAACCATTTTAAATAAAGTTCAATGTAAAATATTAATTAAATGAACTTAATTTGGTTAAAAATATTTACTTGAAATATCAATTTTGATGGAAATATTTGTGTACATTTATGCAGAAATTAAATTTGATTTCAATTTGGAGAGGGACAAAATTGCTACTTTTTACAAAAATTGGGACTAAATTAAGACAAATTAAAATAAAGGGACCAAATTGAGACTAAAAAAATGACACGTGGCGTAATAATGACATGTGTCACTGTCACTGCCACATGGCATAATGACAGCTTGACACGTGACAATTTTTTGATTTTTTTTTTAAAATTCAAAAAAATAATAATAAAAAATTCAAAAAATCGAGGAACTGACACGTGGCACTCCCTCTAACGGCGTCAACCTTGACTTAACGGGAAGGGCAAACGTGAGACGTTTCAACAAAAAATGGGACCATTTTGAGACTTTTAAAAATTTAGGTACCATTTTGAGATTTTGACTCCAAAATGGGGACAAAGACATAATGAAACCTTTTTATTTTTATTTTCAAATAACTTTACTTACGTTAAAAGTGACTGAAATATAAATATTTATTTAGCCGTCTATTTTACTAAATTATTAATGTTCTCTCTTTTTACCGTTTTGTGACCCTCTTTTAGGTAGAAATTATGTTATAACATTTAATTTTCTTTAAATTGAATATATTTCCTATGTGTTAATTTAATTTGAAACAATAATATTATTATAAAACAATATTGTTCAAAAATAATTTATGATTAGGTTTGAACCAAATCATTAGGATGTGAATTTTATGATAGTATTTGAATTGTTTATACCATTTGACATATTTTTACTCTAATGTTAACTCAAATATTATCATAAAATGCATTTAAAATGTCAAATAAACTTAACAAAATTTGATAAACATATATATATATATATATATATATTTAAATATGTTTTTAGTCCATCAAATTTTAGTAAATTTTAGAATTAGTTTTTTTTTGAAATTTTATACCAATTTAGTTTTTTATCTTTAGAAATGCGAAGATATAATTATTTTTATCAAATTTTGTTATGTTTATTTGATATTTTAAATACATTTTATAATAATATTTAAGTTAATATATATATATATATATATATATATATATATATATATATATATATATATATGGGGAGAATTTGAACAATCTTCTTATATGAAATGAACACAACCTAAGGCACGAGCATTGTTGTTTGAAACATAGTTGTGTCTTCGGCTCTGGAGGGGAAGGAGTAAAGGTTTTGTCTCGGACTTTCAATTCTTTTCATAAACCAAAACATGACCAGCAGACCCCAACTTGCTTTTTTCTTTTTTCTTTTTTTTTTTCTAAATTTGTTATAGAAGGTGATTAGATGGCAAACACTTTCGATATTTTTTATTCATGCTAATTAAATTTGTTTATAATTTTATCATAAATTATCTAATTAATTTAATTATTAAAAAAAAATTCTATAATTAATTTTTAATTGTTTTTAAATAAAAATAACATAATAAGTTGACATGATTTTACCTTGATATATAATATTTTTATTTTAATCTACACTAATAGTCAATTATATCACATATTTTGTAATATATTAATAATGTATAATAAGGTTAATAATATATAATTGTTGCACTTTTTTTTCAAATTTATTTTAATGACACAGTAAATATTTGATTCAACCAACTTATATTCATTAAAAATTAGTTAAATACGATTTTGTTTTCTTAACTTTAAGGTAAATATTTGAATTAGTCTATTTTTAAAAATTTGTCCAATTTAGTCCTTAAATTTTATAAATACGTTGATTTAGTTGTTTTAACAAAATTTTATAAAGTTTATTTATGTTTCAAATGTGTTTTATTATAATATTTGAGTTTTTCACATAATTTGACTCGTTTTCGCTTCAGTGTTAGCTGGAAAAAACCATTTGAAATGTCAAATAACTTTAACAAAATTTTGTTAAAATGACTAAATCTATGTATTTCTAAAGTTGTGAACTAAATTGAATCAACGTTTTAAAGATAAACTAATATCAATTTTTATTAAAAGTTAAGAACAAAAAAACATATTTGACCTATTAAAAAACATGAAATTTCCAAATACAACTTAAAAAATTATTTCAAAAATAAAATAAATTATTTTCATCACAAAAATAATTTATATAAGTGGTGTTATCATTTAGCCCTTATGTAACAAAATAATAAATTAATCAGTCGGTAATAGTTTATGTATATTTTTCACAAATTTTTTTCGTTTAAAATACTCCAAAACTTGTCAAGATTTATTTGGAAAGACAAAGATGATGGATTTGAGTGAATTAAATGGTGAAATTTGTATTGTTCACTTTAAGTGTGTGTTTGAATTGGGAAGAAAATTTGAGGGAGAGTGAGTGGATAAATTTAAGGGGATAGAGAGGAGATTATAGTGTTGTTTGTTTTAAGGGATAGATGAAAAGATTTTAAGAGAAAATTTGTAAGAGTTTGTGAGTTATTTGATACATGTGATAAATTAAAAAATGAATTAATAGATTAAAATTCAAGATTACTCTTTTTTCCTTGTAGTTAAAATGAATAGAAAATAAAATTTTTTAGTTAAAATTAATAGAAAACATAGTTTTAAATATATATTGAATTAAAATTTAATAATATTGTTAATTAATTGTATCGTTATTAAATATAAAGTAACATGTGGATCAGCTACCATAAAATGGATACAGTGTAAGTCATCTCTAATTTTTATATATATATATATATATATATATATATATATATATATATATATATATATATATATATATATATATATTTTCGTTGCTAATGTATGGAGAGGAAAAAAGAAGAAAGAAGAAAAGAGGAAGAGACAAAAAAGACCAAATTACATACTTACCGATAGATTAAAAATTTCGTTAGTAAAATACATCAATGAACATTGTACCAATTTTTTCTATCATCGACAATCTTCAATAAACTCAAATTACTAACAGATAAAATTCATCAATAATTAATTTTTTTCTTGATATCCATTTATTTTTCCATCCGATGCATTCAATTTTGTATTCAATTATTCCAAACAAATAAAAAAAATACTGTGAAATTATTATTCAACTAATTAGGATTTAATTTGTGATGTTTTTTTTATTTGAAAAAGACATCTCATAGAGTTTTTTAAATATAATTAAATATTAATATTAGAAACTTTCTTCGTTGACATAAAAAATAATTAATTAACTATTCTTATTTTTTAGTGTTTGGAGTATAATACAAAGGCAAATATACAGTGAAATGGCTCTTGGGGATCGCTAACATTGTTTTGGCATGTTAATGAAAACTAAGTTTGCAATTGACCAACAAAATTTGACAAATTATTAAAAAGAAAAAACTAATGAAATTATTGCATTAGGTTTTCTTTTTAAAGAGATAATACTAATTAAAAAATGGTTGCCAACACATACGACAATTCACGTTATTTCAACCAACTGTTTGTAATTGGAGGCAAACGGCGTATGGGCGTCACCTTGGATAACATTGCACAATTAATTTTGTAGCATTTTTCTTTTGGTCTTTAAATAATTATTATTTTATATTTTTAATTTTATTCTTTAAAATTTAATTATTTTGTCATTTTATCTTTTTAATAATTATTTTTTTAATTTAAATAGTTATCTAGAATAAAACATATTTAATAATAAAATAAATATAAATTATTTTTTTAATAAAAATATTTTATAGTTTAATATATTTTTGTTAAAATAAAAAAATAACTGACTCACATGTCCGAAGTGCATGTGTTTCAACTCATTTTTGGATAAAGCAAGTAAATTTTGTTTAATCCACGAAAGTGTGTGCTAAAAAAATGCTACTTCTAAAGTTATTATTCTAACAATCAAGGTAGAAAATTAAATCTTTTTATTGTATTGTGTTTATACATATTTCAATGAAGTGAGATCATGAACCGAATTGAAAGACTCTATACTGATTTCATCATAAAAAGAAGAAAGGCATAACACTATTTTGGACTTGAAAAACTTTGGGTAAGATGCTTCTTCTTTATCTCCTTTTAGACACGTGAATGTTGATATTTATTGTGAAATATGAATTTGTAGTAACTTTGAACTTCAATGGATGGATCTAAGTTTTTGCATGTTAAGTTTTTAAAATTTCTAATTTTAATCACAAACACTTTTATTTTATAAAAAGAAGTACAGCACAGAAATTTAAATTCTTTAATGATCGTTTTTTTAATTTTAATGTTAATAAATTAATTTTAACGGTTAGCATATATAATATTAGTATAAAGTTAAAAATAAAACTAACGGGAATTCCAACCCGTTTCTTTCACTTATAATAATTCAACAAAACCCTATTTCTTTAACCAGTCAAAAATAAGTTTATCATACACTAAGATAACATATATTAGAAAAAACAAAGCACCGTTTTATTAAATATCACATAAATAAAAAAATCAACAATAAAATATATTGACTTAAACAAAAGTAATTAATAATGATATATATATATATATATACATATATATATATATATATATATATATATATATATATATATGTATATATGCTATTTAGAAGCGATCTAGATTCTAGATGTTAGATGTGAATCTATTGAACGTGATAAGAATAATATTCAAGTGTTTTTATGTAATACATTATCTTAAATATACAATTAATCATCTTGAAAGTTAATAATAATATAAACCGAAGTTAATATGAGACCTCCATGAATGATAATAATATTTACAAATGTGAAGTGAAATTGATTTATATTATTATTTTAAATGCAATCTTATAAATAGATAGGTGTTCTTGACTTAAAAAAATTACATCCAATTAATTTAACGTTTAGATACGAAAAAAATATTTTTACTTTCACATTTAAGTTTATAACTAAAAATATAGTTAAACATTTTCTTATCATTCAATTGGGTTCGGCCTTAAGCACCACCAATTGATATCCATTTCTTCCTGCACCTTTAATATTTTTTTCTACTTTTTCATTAACATAAAAAAAAGAGTTAATTTTATTATTAACAATGTCTTTGAGATTGTTTCTTTCAAATTATAAAATCTAAACTATTTTATTTATAGATTATGTTATCCAATATTTAATATTTTTAGATTATGTATTTCAGAAATAACTTTTTAATGAAAAAAGCTTTCAATTCTTTTTTTCATAAAAGTACTTTAAGAAAATATAATTCTATGTTTTTTTTATAAATTACACTATCCAAGCCTTTTTCTATAGAAATAATAATTTTTAAATTACATAATTCAAAACATAATTTTTTAATTTATCTATCAGTGGACTGCAGACATGTCAGTTTATTTTTTTCATATTCTAAAAATAATAATTTAACTATATAATAATTTTAATTAGGTTAAAATATCTTTTTGATCCCAATTTTTGTTAAGTTTTTTTAAATAAGTCCTAATTTTGGTTTGATTTTATGTTCAAATAAGTTTTAATTTTCGTCAATTTTGTTCAATTGGGTCATTTTTTGCTAACACCGTTTAAATTATTAACGGACATGAACAATAACTGCCACGTGTCACTTCGTTGTTTTTCTGATTTTCTTAATTTTTTTTTAAAATTTTTAATTTTTTTTAATGTACACATGTCAGTTTGTGGTTTTTTTGAATTTTTTATTTTATTTTATTTTGAATTTTTTTGAATTTTTTTAAATATCCACGTGTCAATTCAGTAGTGTGTCACGTGTCAAAGTCAATATTCCATATTCATTTTGGTCCCTATATTTGTTATTTTTATTCAATTAGGTCACAATTTTTGTTAACATTAACCAATTTGGTCCCTATTGAAAATGTGACCAAATTTAATTTTTATATCAAAGTTATAATGATGTGAATTTTAATATATTATATAAAAATATTTAATAAAAAATGTGAATTTTAATATAAAAATTAAATTTGGTTTTAATTTGGAGAGGAATCAAATTGGTTAATGTTAACAAAAATTGGGACCTAATTGAACAAAAATAACAAATATAGGAACCAAAATGAATTTAGAACATTGACTTTGACACGTGACACGCTACACGTGGACATTTAAAAAAAATAAAAAAAATTCAAAAAATGTAAAAAAAAAAATTCAAAAAAATCACGAAGTGACACAGGGCACACTCCTGGGTTGACACATGTACATTTAAAAAAAATTAAAAAAAAATTCAAAAACATTAAAAAAATTCAAAAAATAAAATAAAATTCAAAAAAACCACGAAGTGGGTCACTGTTCAAGGCCGTTAATATTTAAACGGTGTTAGCAAAAAATGACCCAATTGAACAAAATTGACGAAAATTGTGACCTATTTGAACACAAAATCAAAATTAGAACTTATTTGAAAAAATTTGACAAAAATTGGGAAAAAAAAAATATTTTAACCTTTTAATTAAAACTAATTATAAAAATAAATAATTTGTATATTTTTTATTATAAATAGTTATTTAACTTTTTTTTTAAATAATAAAATGATAAAACAATAAAATAATTAAATTCGAACTAATGAGTATAAATAAAAATGTAATTATTTTAATTTAAAATTACAATTACTTAAATAATAAAATTGAAAAAAAAATGATCCTATATAAAAAAGAAAAAGAAGAAAAAAAAGACTTAGAAAGATGCGTAACGTAACCCCAGGAACCACGACAAGTTACGAGATTTCTTCAAGTGGTAAAAGCTTTTCGATGATTTCTAGAAATGAGTTTTGTCAGATTTTGCATGCCTTCACCAACTAACTTCACATGATTCCCACCGCCTAAGTTTAATTAATTATTAAACTACAAAAAGTAAAATAAAATAAGGTTTAAAGTTATTGAAAGGTGAGTTAAATATCGTCTTGTCATGTTATCTTAAACTTAGAATTATTTTTTCTTTTTAATTTTAAATCAATTTATTATCGATCAGAATATATAAATTTAGTAATTTTCACAAATTTTTATTAAATTTTAAATTAATTTAATATTTTAAATACGTGTCTTAATATTAAAATGAAAATATATTTATTAAACAATATATAAAAATATAAATGTTATCGTTAAACAAACTTAACATGATTTAAAATTTTTAAAATAATATTAATTTTGATTTGAAATTAAAAATATATTTAATCTTTTATTTTTCATTAAAATTATGTTGAATATATATATTTTTTAATTCTGCTATGGAAAAAATAAAAAAGAAAAATAACTCTTTATAGAATTACATAAATATTCTTACGCGAATAGACAACAAGTACAAATGGTTAACAACTTACCCTAAGGCCCACACCTTCCTTCATCTAATTAGGACAATTAGGACCCTGTCATGGCAATTAGTAGTACTTCCAAAATTTCCTTTGAGTTTTATGAAAATAAGAATATTCATTGTGTAATTTTTTAATGATAATTTATGTAATTATTACATATAGTTTTGTTTATGATTTTAAAAATTAAATCATGTTTACTTAAAATAATTATTATTTATATTAAATATTTTTCTTTATTTTAGAATAGGTAAAAATTAATTATTTAACTAAAATTAGTAAAATATATTAAGTTTTATAAGTTATATATTTTTATTTTATGTAACTAAAATTAAATTGAAAACTAAATATAAAAATATGACTTAAATTTAGATTTTTCCATTTTTTCTTAAAAATATAATATATTTATAATTTAGTTTCTAAATATAATATATTTATATATTTATAAATGTATTATTAATTTAATATAAATAAAAATTAATTTTATTGTACTTATTTTGTAAATAAATTTGGATTTTGGATAATCGTTGCAATTCTTTATAAACAATATTTTAAAAATATATTACAATTACTTATTTATTGTTGTTGCATTTATTTATTTTTTAAGTCGTATATTTATATTTATATTCTTTTATAATTATTCCATATGTCATTCACCGATAACTTAATTAATTGTTCAAAACATAAGTAACTTTTAGGTTAAAATACCTTTTAGGTCCCAATTTTCGTCAAGTTTTTTTCAAAATAAGTCATAATTTTGGTTTTGTGTTCAAATAGGTCCAAATTTTCGTCAATTTTGTACAATTGGTTCATTTTTTGCTAACACTGTTTAAATCATTAACGACCATGAATAGTGATTGCCACGTGTTATTTTGTGGTTTTTTTGATTTTTGATTTTATTTTTTGATTTTTAAATTTTTTTAAATTTTTTAAATGTACACGTGTCAACCCAGTAGCGTGCCACGTGTCACTTCATGTTGTTTTTTTTTAAATTTTGTTTTTAAATTTTTTTTAAATATCCACGTGTCATCCCAGTAGCGTGCCAAGTGTCAAAGTCAATGTTCTATATTCAATTTGGTCCCTATATTTACAATATTTGTTCAATATAGTCCCAATTTTTTTTAACATTAACTAATTTGTTCTCTCTCCAAATTGAAACCAAATTTAATTTTTATATTAAAATTCTCATTTTTTATTAAATATTTTTATATAATACATTAAAATTCACATCATTATAATTTTGATATAAAAATTAAATTTGATCACATATTCGATAGGGACCAAATTGGTTAATGTTAACAAAATTTGAGACTAAATTGAACGAAAATAACAAATATAAGGATTAAATTGAATATAGAACATTGACTTTGATACGTGGCACGCTACTGGGTTGACACGTGTACATTTAAAAAAAAACTTTTAAAAAAACTTTTAAAAAATAAAATAAAAAATTCAAAAAAATAACGAAGTGACACATGACAATCACTGTTCATGGCCTTTAATGATTTAAACGGTGTTAGCAAAAAAGGACCAAATTGAACAAAATTGACGAAAATTAGAACCTATTTGAACAAAAAACTAAAATTAGGACTTATTTAAAAAAATATGACGAAAATTGAGACAAAAAAAGTATTTTAACCTAACTTTTATTAGTAAATTAATTATACGCTCAAGTATTAACAGATTAAATATGTGTTTGGTTTATTAATTCTTATTGAAAATTTTAATTAGTCAATTTTGAATATTGAGTTCAATTTAGTTTTTCAATTTTAGACATATTGAATTTATTCATTTAAATTTATTTAATGTTTTAAACACATCAATAATATATTATAGTTATTAAATTATGTATTTCATTTAATATATTTTAACTTCGAGTTATAAAAATTATTTAAAACATTAAATAAACTTAACAAATTTTTGTTAAATAAAAAAACCAAATCTAGATAACATTAATAAATGAGAGATTGAATTGATTTAAAGCAATGAGATGAGTTAAAAACATATTTAACACATTAACTAAAGTTAATTTGTGAAATAATAGTATTATTTTCAAATATCAATTTCTTTAAAAATAAAAAAAAAATTAATTATATTAAACTAAAAATCGAAAAATTCATTTAAAATTCGAGTTTACCCAACGGAATTCTGTAATTAAATTCGGATGGTGTTAATTGAGATGGTGATATAGTTAGCTATGTGAAAACAGAGAGGATAATATTTTAAAGGTATAAATACACATTTGGTACCCAAACTTTTTCAGAAAGTTCAACGTGGTACCCGAACTTTAGGAATGTTCAATTTGGTACCCCAATTTTCTAAAAAGGTTCAATTTGGTCCTCTTCGTTAAGTTGGAGTTAACACCGTGTCCGTACAGGACACGTGTCAAGCCATGAAATTTTTATTTTTTTTTTTATTTTTTTTTAAATTAATTTTTTTTTCAAAAAATTAATTTTTTTTTCGAAAAATTTAAAAAAACTGCCACGTGTCAGTTTATTATCGTGCCACGTGGCAGCTTACAAGCATGACACGTGGCAGTGTAATAGTTATTTTCAATTTAGTACCCCAGTTTAAATTTTTGGTTCAATTTAGTACCCAAATTTTTTAAAATGATCCAATTTCGTCCTTTCCTATTTGAGACCAAATTAGTAAATAAGCTTAATTATAATTTATATAAACATGTTAAAATAATTGTTTTGAATTTATACATCAAATCACTACACCTAAATATTCAAATTATTTTATTTTTTACAAGTGTAAAAAATTTCATGTATAAAAAATTACAAAGGTTAAAATGAAGAAAATAAAATAATTTAAGTATTTAGGTGTAGTGATTTGATGTATAAATTCAAAACAATTATTTTAACATGTCTATATAAATTATAATTAAGCTTATTTACTAATTTGGTCTCAAATAGGAAAGGACGAAATTGGATCATTTTAAAAAATTTGGGTACTAAATTGAACCAAAAATTTAAACTGGGGTACTAAATTGAAAATAACTATTACACTGCCACGTGTCATGCTTGTAAGCTGCCACGTGGCACGATAATAAACTGACACGTGACAGTTTTTTTAAATTTTTCGAAAAAAAAAATTAATTTTTTGGAAAAAAAAATTAATTTAAAAAAAAAAAAATAAAAAATAAAAATTTCATGGCTTGACACGTGTCCTGTACGGACACGGTGTTAACTCCAACTTAACGGAGAGGACCAAATTGAACCTTTTTAGAAAATTGGGGTACCAAATTGAACATTCCTAAAGTTCGGGTACCACATTGAACTTTCCGAAAAAGTTTGGGTACCAAATGTGTATTTATACCTATTTTAAAAAAGAAACAAAAATTTGCGGTTTATGGTAAAGCGTGTGTTACAGGGCTGCTGTTGGTAACACTGAGTCTCTCAAAGATTTCTTCAGAAGCGAACCCTAGCATCCACAAAAAAACTGAAAATCAATCCCAATTCATGGGAATCAAGTGGCAGCAATAGGAATCAATTCCGCGGATTACATGCAATCCCAGTGATGGCCAATCTTCCGGTGGAAGTAATCACCGAAATCCTGTCCCGTTTGCCGGTGAAGTCAGTGCTGCGGCTCCGCTCCACCTGCAAGTGGTGGCGCTCCCTCATCGACACCACCCACTTCATCCTATTCCACCTCAGCAAATCCCACACCACCCTCATTCTCCGTCACCGCTCCCACCTCTACACCGTCGACCTTCAATCCCTCGAGAAACCCCTCGAAATCACTCACCCTCTCATGTGCTACAGCAACAGCATCAAGGTTCTCGGTTCCTGCAACGGCCTCATCTGTATCTCCAACGTCGCCGACGACATCGCCCTCTGGAACCCTCACATCCGCAAGCACCGGATTCTCCCCGCTGACCGCTTCAACCGCCCGGACTCCTCCCTCTTCGCAGCCCGCGTCCACGGCTTCGGCCACGATGCCGCCTCCAACGACTACAAGCTCGTCAGCATTACTTACTTTGTCGATCTCCACAACCGCACCTTCGATTCCCAGGTCCAAGTCTACACACTCAAATCCGACGCCTGGAAAAATCTCCCTAGCATGCCCTACGCCCTCTGCTGCGCGCGGACCATGGGCGTCTTGGTCGGCGGTGCCCTTCACTGGGTCGTCACTCGCAAACTCGAACCTGACCAACCGGATCTCATAGTCGCCTTTGAGCTCACGCGCGAGAGCTTCCGTGAAGTTGAGCTCCCTGCAACCGTGAAGGGAAATTTCGATATGGAGGTGGCTCTGTTGGGTGGGTGTTTGTGCCTGGTGGAGAATAGGGGAAGCGGATTTGACTTCTGGGTTATGAGAGTTTACGGATCCTCAGATTCGTGGGAGAAACTGTTTACCTTAACGCAGGACCATCTTCACATTGGATTGCCAAAATTGCAATCTGTGAGGCCTTTGCTTTTGGACGGAGACAGGGTTTTGCTTGAACAGAACCGTAGTAAGCTCTGTTGGTATAACCTCAGAAGTGGCGATGTGAGTTTCGTTAAAATACCCGGAATCGGAAACTCCATTGAAGGCACAGTTTGCGTTGCAAGCCTTCTCCCACCCACTCTACTGAACCTCCGTGCCGAGAGCGAGATGCACGAACTGGGCCACCAGAAGAATAGGAAGAAAAGGTACCAATGCTAATTGCTTTTTTGTCTCCAACAAAATAAATTTATGCCCTCTGGTGTCATATTCAAAAACAAGGTGCTATGCAAGTTTTTTTAATTTTGTGGCTACCTCTGTCTAGTAGTGAGTTGACTATAACTTGAACCAAGTCCACCCCTCATGATTGGTGAATTTATTCACAAAGTTATTAAGTGTTATCAGATTTGATGTTTATGACTATCAAGTTGTTGTTGGGATTAATTTTTTCCATGGTTGGACTGTCAAAAAACCACGCTATGTTTGTAATGTGTCTTATTATTATTTTTTTTTTTAAAAAAACTTGGGAGTCTCCTGAGATCTTTTTGTAATAGTGAATTAGCCTAAAGTTTAATCTGATTCACACATGGATGGGTGGGCCAATTTTGATTTTTCAACGCTCCTCGTCTTTCTGTGATGTTGTTGTGCTTACTTCAGCTTTTTCGCAGGGATGACTTCTTGTCTAAGGGGTTCAAATTGACGTTGTAAGCGCGAGCAAAAGAAGAGGACACGGTATACACAGCTGAAACTGGTTTGTCCTGTGAATTGAGTTGTCTCTTGTGAGATTAGTCACCCTGGTTCATGGGAAAGACTTGGAATGATCAGTAACAAAACCACTCTTTTTGATGCTAATTTTTGGGACGTTCAATTCCCTCCCTTTACTGCCTCGAGTTTGCTCATGTTGTTTTTCTCAGGTTTGAAGAGGCTCCAGTTCAGAATGTTCAATATCAAGAAAAACCGTACATAACTACAACCTGTTCATACCAACAAGGATAAAGAAGATGCGCCATGGCCAGTTAAGTTTGTAATAAGTTTAACCGTACACTGCTACAAACTTGAGTTCACTGATCTATGGGTGGGGTATGCATCTGTGTATTTAATGGTTGAAGCCACCCACGTATACAAGCCACTTTAATAGGTATATCTCACATACAGTTTTACATGAATAGTTCTCTGTTTGAAGAAAGTGAGTTTTGTTCGCTCGATTGAGAAGGGAATCAGAACACTTGGGTTTTCTTGCCTGGATTAAGTCAAGGATGCGGTTTTCATCAAATTACTGAAGTAAAAAGGTTTTTAAGACTGAAACGACAGATATGGACACTCTCTTACATTATAGACAGAATTATGGATGACATGTTTTACTTTTAGGATTTCTTTTTGTACTTTAATCTAAGTTGTATCTAAGGTTTTTCAATTTCCTAGAGACTGAACTCTAAATCTCATTTTTACTCTCCACTTTTGAAAACTAGTTATAATCCGGCTTCTTATGAATTTAATTCTTATACTGTTTTCCTTTTTATTCTAACAAGAAAAAGGATTTTAGGAAATTTATAAAATAATAAATTTGAAAATCTATTAAAATAGATATAATAAGAGTAAATTAGTTGTAAGTTAGTATTAATATTTTAAATTATTAAATGAATTTAAATTAACAATACTACTTTATTATTATATTAAAATTAATTGAATATTTTATATTTATTATTAATATCGAAACCACTTTAAATTTATTATAACTATCTATTAAAATTTAGTAGTAAATTTATATTATATTTATAATTATATATAGATAGGATTTCACTTTCTAAAGAAGTAAATCATAATTAACTTTATGTAAAGTCGTGTCTGACTGTCACAACTTCACTCATTCTCATGATTTCTTCTAAATGAAGTCGATGCATCTCTCCTCTCCTCTCCATAACTTATTCGTCGTAATTTTTTTTTTCAAAATCGCACCACTTTAGTAATTAATGTTTCAAATTACCCTAGAGTGGTAAAAAAACCACTATCTAAACCTTTTTGGGTAGCGCTCAGGCGCTCTTAGATGCTTGTAATTGTGTAGACCATTACAATGCATCATAAAAAATGCCTAGTTATAGATGTTAGTATTCAAGTCATGAGGTTCTTCTTACCTTGGATTCAACTTTCCTTTTGTGCGTAATTCTTATTTAGTGATATTAGGTCCATAGAAGGGTTAATAGTATACTTGATTAAGATGCAATCCAAATGTGAAATGATTGGCACCAAAATATGATCATTATGAATAAATGATAATATAAATCTTTGATCAAGCATGAGTAACTTGGTCCCTTCTCCAAATACTATGATAATTCAGGTCACCCGTCCCTAGGTGTATTCAACCTTATGGTGTGACCATAGGGTGAGAAAGCTTTGTCTTATGATATGGCCATAGGATGAGAATGCTTGACCAACTATATAACAACCAATCATGTTATGTCTTAATACATCTTGGTCACCCTTACTTAGATGTATTGGGCCTTCATGGTATGATCCAACATCATGATAGCTTGGCCGAATACATGTTGGCCAACCAGAATCGACATCCAGAAAATGTTAATCGAGTTGACTAACTTAAGATCATGATTAACTAAAGACTAATCAAGGTAATTCACTACATGGATCAGACTCATCCAAGTAAAAAGCTCATAAACACAATATAAATAGGAAAGTACACGAGGTACATTAACTATGTTCATTAATCGCATTTATTACCTTTTGATGCCCTATGCTGACTTGAGTATCAAAGTGTCTTTTGCAGGTACAACCCCTATTCGGCTATGAGAGGACGAGTATCCCTGAAATTAGAGTTTGAAGTTAGAGTCTTTACATAGTATGTTTAACTTTGTAGAAACATTAATTATAGCAAAAACTATATAATTTAAATAAATATGTATAATGCATTATATAAATTTGCACTATCCAATTTTAGTCTTTATTCTAAGACTTATATGATTTCACATTATTTTATTTTTAACGAGGATTAAGTTTTCTCGAGTGAGAAGCCACTAAAACAACACATTATTTCAATGTGCAAAGACTTTTATGCATGTGAATGCTCATATATTCCCTTCCTATGTTGTTTGCTTATAATAGGATTGATATTTTTTATGTCATTGTGCTTTCTCAATGCTTGTAATAAAGTGATGTTGTATTGATATTTTGGAATATATGATTGGTCGTTTTGTTATATGATAGAATGATGAACCTTGAGTAAGGAAATGTGATATGTCTTCATTATTTGTGCTTTCGTTAATCTTATAATTTTGTTGTCTCAATAGTATTTTCTTTTATTCTTATAATAAGAACAGAGAATAAGTAGGCGATGTGAATCTACGTTTATTTAGTTTGTGGTGATGGAGAAATTACATTTAAGTTGAGGTTTTTATTTGTAAGCAAGAGAAACTTGATAGACTGTTTGTAGTTTATCCAAAAGTCAACGAAAATCAAGTTAAATGAGTTTATTTGATGGATTTATCAAAACTAGGCTGTGGAAAGATACTCTTAACATTTATTCTGTTTTTGTCGAAGGAATTATATCTCAAAGCAAGTGTAAGATACTCGTAAGATAACTCATACGGTGAATAAAGTTAATCATAAATTATAGCGAGATTGAACTCCTCTTTTGTAAGTAAGGAAAACTATATTAGACTATTTTAAACAAGATTAGTCACAATATATATAAAATGTCAAGATAAGTAAAGTTAGATAAACTTTTTCTATAAAAGATAAGAAATCAAGACTATATACCTTTTTCATGCATTAAAATCAATTTATGAATTAATTAAAATTCATTTTTAAAATTAACGTATTCTACAAATTAATAAACACATAAATTTATCTTTTTCACTAGAGAATAATGTATTAAGAAAGTGTGTTACGGTGTTTTTACCATTCTTTTATTATAATCAAACTAAATGCATTCTGACCTTTACAGTCGAACCCTTACCACTAGGCCATATAGTCATTAGTCAGGATATAACTCTTCTTACTTAAGAGTGTAACAACCCAAGTGTTACAATCCAATTGTGACCCGGTCCACTTGGTCTTTGCCACGAGCAATTGATATCACTTGTGAGTGTACTTGAGATCAAAGAGTAGAGAGTATTCTCTGTATATTGTACAAATTTGCACAAAATGATTATTCTTTGATCGTGGTTTTTCTTTGTATTTGAAATTGTTATATTAGTGTGTTTCTTGTTTTTATCTTATTTATCTATTAATAGGATAATTCTTAGAGATAAAGACGATAATGTTTTTAATTGATGATATGTTTTTACAACACCTGTTAACAAAAAAGGGATGAGTATAGTGTAAATAATTTTTTATAAAACTAATAGAAATAACTTATTTAATTTGTACTTTGTAACCGCTAAATCATATTTTCTTCCTACTTTCCTCTCCTCTGTCACTATCAATTTCAGTCAACATTCATATTCCTTGCCAACTGCTACAAGTTTTCTTACATTTCTTGGCCTATACAATTTTTAGACACAACCTTCAGTCTCCATCTCCCAGACCAGTAAATTCAACAGCAGATAAAGATCTTTGCCACCATAATGTTGTAACTGATTCGACGAAAAAGTGTATAAGTTATTTTTAATTCCAATCGAACTGTGTCCGATGACCTCTTTAGTACCTATAGTTTCCACAGCCTTCCTCATTCGAACCATTGTCTCCCATCTACCTCTCATTTGATATGTTTGAGCCAACACCAAATAAGGTAAGGATGTTTGTGTTTCACCATCGATTATTTTCTTTGCAACTCCTTCCATAATTTGCAAGTCTCCATAAACTGCACATGCAGAAAGAATTGACCTCCAAATGCCAGAGGTACTTATGTATGGCATTGTTTCTATGATATCAATGGCTTCTTTGAGCTTGCCAACTTTACTCAACATCGCCACAACACATTCATAATGTTCTTCTCCTGGTTTTACTCCAAATTTAATCTCCATTAATGAAAATATTTCAATTCCTTCATCAACCAATAACCCATAGTTGCATGCTAGTAGAACTGCAGTTAGTGTTATTCGATCTGGAACCATGTCTTCTCTAGTCAATAATTCCCTGAAGAGGTCCACGGTAGAAGATACTCGCCCATTGTAAGTTAGTCCCATCAGCATGGTGTTCCATGATACCAAATCTTTTATTTTCATTTCATTGAAGATATTCAAGGCATCGTCAATAAACCCAAATTTGGCATACATGTCAACAAGTGAATTGGCAATAACTGCATCTGACTCGAAACCCAGTTTAGGAACCAAAGAATGGATTAGATTACCCACTTCAACTGGTAACAAAACCGAAACAGAACTCAGAAGAGAGCTAACCATGTATTTTGTTGGCCTGATATTCTTCCTCAAGGTCAGCACAAAAAGTCGCAAAGCATCTGCCCCTAAATCATGTCTAGCATAGCCTGAAATCATGGAATTGCATAGAGCTGAATCCCATTGATCTTGTTCCTTAAAGAGCTGAACAGAATCCTCCAATCTGTTGCATTTGGAAAAGAGGTCAATAGCAGCACTGGATACAATGCTATTATAAACAAATCCCATCTTGAAACAAAAGGCCAAAACCTGCTTACCCTTGTCCAAGTCTCGCAAGTTAGAATAGGCACTCATTAACATAGAACATGTAAACTGATCGGGTAAAAAATCAGCATTTCTCATCTGATAGAACAGCTCCAAAGCCTGCTCATGGTTCCCAGCTCTTTGACAGGCCCAGATCAAAGAGTTCCAAGATATAACATCAAACTGTTTCATAGTCATAATCACACCAAAAGCATATTCAACAAGACCAATCTTTCCATACATTGTTATTAACGAATTCCCAAGAACTACATTATCCAAATCCATCCCACTTCTGATCATCCTACAATGAATCTGCTTAGCATGAGAGGGACTTGACGCGAGTGACATCACAATGGAGAAAGTAAATCCACTTGGTCTCATACCGGTGCCTTGCATTTCAACGAAAAGCTCCCACGCATGACTTAAAAACCCACAAGAAGCATAACCCGAAATCATGGAGTTCCAACTAACAACATCTCTAGCAGGCATTGCATCAAACACGTGGCAGGCCTTGCCAAGCTGGCCACTTTTCAGCAACGCTTTTAAGCAAATGTTCCAGGACGTGGAGTTCTTGTGAGAAATATCGTCAAACACCTTCAGTGCATCATTGACGTGGCCGAGCTCTGAGTAAAGGTTGAGACAGCGATTACCCAAATAGGTGTAAGTGTTAAGACCCAGTTTGATGAAGTTGGCATGCACGCTTTTGACAAAGTTAAGGGATTTCTGAGATAAACTGTGGTTTAGGAGAAGACAACAATAAGAAAGAGAAAAGTGAGGACCTTGCGAGTGCTTAAAAAATGGGTACATGCAAACGCTAATGTCGCGTTCACGGGCACATCTGAGAGTTAGCGATAACACTCTAAAAACAAACACACGCTAAATCACAGCTTCGTCAAGTTTTTATCTCTATCTTTAATGGTGACAGACGTCGAACCCCACCGACGATGGAGTGATACTGATACCAACTCAACGTCAATCTAAGCTTGAACATTTTCTTGTAGTTATGATATAATATATTCGAATAAAATTGTTTATTGTATAAATTTAAAATTATTATAATTTTATGGGAACTAAAATTGTAATCTTTTAAACTATGGTGACAAAAGTAGGTTTAAATAAAAAAATTGTAAAGAAGATATCAGAAACATAAAAAAGAAAAGTAAAATATTAATATTATAGGTAAATGCTAATTTTTGCGTAGAACTTTAAGTTGCATTGCTTTCATATCTTACCTACTCAATTGCATTTACAATAGTTCTAGTTCACTAGCAAAAAAAGGAAAACAATACATTAGGGAAACTGTGAACCGTTAGCACTCCTCAAATTCACGTATACTTATTTTCAATCATTATTTTGAACTAGATTTGTCACCACACTTTTTTTTTTTTAATTTCTTTTTCATACAGTTACATTGTAGTAATAAAAAAAAAACACTTTGAATAATCTACGATCTTAATTTTTGAATAAAAATTCTCAAATGAAAAAATTAACTTTTGGGAAATTTATTTCAAAATGAATAGAAGTCACAAGAAGTTATACTCTTAAAACTTGTTCTTAGTAAAAAAGAGTGTGGATCCTTCTGAGATCGCGTCGAGAGACTTATTCTTAATCTTTCAGCCTGAAAAGGCATCTCTTCCATAAGATCCATTGCTTCCTCGAAGCATCCTGCTAGAGCAAAAGGATCAACCATGCAAGAGTAATGTTCAATCCCTGGATCTATATAATAGTTATGTTTCATAGTGTGGAACAGATATCTCCCTTCTTCAACCAGACCACAATGATCACAGGCTGAAAGAACTCCGGTAAAAGTAATGGCAGAAGGTCTGCACCACACTACCTCATTTCGCTAAAGAGTGTCAATGCTTCATTTCCATATCCATTTGCGGCATACCCCCATCAACATTGTGTTCCACGAGACTTCATCTGTTTTTACCATTCCATCAAAAACTTTACGCCCTATCTTAACAAAACCACTTTTACAATAAAAATCAACGAGGTACAAATAATCTCGTCGGAGTCGAGTCCAATGTTAATAGCTTTACCGAAGACCTGCTCACCATGTTCAAGGGATGATTTTGCTGCCACAAGCACTGATAACACTAGCAAAAGTAAACTTGTCCGTTTTTAAGTCTAGTTTATTCATCTGACAAAAAAAATCCAATGCTTCTCTTGGACACGCATTCTGGGTTAAGCCAACTAGGATTGAATTCCATGAAATTAAGGTTTTAGTAGGCATCGTATTAAAAATCCATTTGGCATCTTCTATCCTTCCACAATTGGAATACACAGTGATCATAGTATTAAGTGAAATGGTATCATAAGCTTTGAGCTCACTAAACAACTTGCACGCTCACAAGGGCTTTGACATTTGGAGTACGCATCAAGCAGAGCACTAGCAACCACTACATCAAGAGTCGCCCCAGTTTTACAACCGTAGGCATGCATTTGCCTAACAAGTTCTACAACGAGTCAACCACTGCCTGCACTCAAAACATTAGCAACAGCAGACACGTCTCCCCTCACACCCTTTCTAAGCATTGCCGAGAAAAGATTCACTGCTTCCGTCTCCTCACCGTTGGACACGTAACCCGAAATAATCGAATTCCACAGCACAACACACGGATCAACCTTACTGTCAAAAAACCTTCGCGCCTCCCTCATTCTTCCAGCATTTGCATAACCAAATATCAAAGCTGACAAGAAGAATTCATCATCTTCCCTAGCTGAACTCATAACGCGAGCAGCACCATCCAAATCACCACACTTGCCATACAAGTTAATCAGCGAGCTGCACAAAACCCTGTCAAGCTCCAACCCAAGACCATCGACGAGAAAACACGTGCATGGACTTGTTTCCCACAGTTGAGAGCCAGCAATTCAGCACAAGCCCCGAGAACAGTGGCCAACACAAAAGCATCACGGTACATTATTTGTGCAGGGTCAGAGTTCATGCTCTTGAAGAGCAAAAGCGCTTTCCCAGGATGCCCATGTCGGGAATAACTATGAATTATGGAATTCCAGACAAGGTGGTTCTTTGAGGGCATGACATTGAAAAGAGAGTGCGCTAGTTGGAGGTGTCCGGACTTGGCGAATGAGGAAACGACCATGTTCCATGAGAAGTGGGTCTTGTGTGGCACGGCATGGCATTGAACAAGAACAAGTGGAGGGCACTTTGGGTGTGGACTGAGTTAAGGTGGGCTTGGATGAGGGTGTTCCAGGAGAAAGGGTTTGTGTTGGACATTTCGTCAAACAAGTGGGACGCATCACGGAGAAAACCACAACGAGTATATAGTTGAAGAAGACGGTTTGCGACAGTGACGGAGTAATTCAGAAGGCCGGTTTTAAGGAATGCCACGTGGAGTTGCCTCCCTTCACGACTGAAAGGTTGGTGCCAAAACTTGCAATTCCATACCATTGTATTTACTTTCTGATCACCCTGATACATACGAAACATTAATGATACGCATGTTCACTGAAGTTAATACTGTAAATGTTAATTTAATATCGAAATTAATGATGTAATAAATTTATTGTTATCAATTCAGAATAATTATCAATGGCTAAAGCAATAATTATAAAATACTTTTCCATTTTGAAATTTATGTTTATATAAAATTCTCATTGCAAAATATTAAATTTAAATTAATGACATTACTTATACAAATGATTATATTAAAAAACATGCATAGAACAAAGCATTATAACTTTAACTAATAATGATAAATAACACTACCAATGTAAATAATTAAAAAAGTGAATTAACATTGAATAAATGAACACTAAAACATTAGTTTATTTCGTACTTACATATGTTTTCATCTTTTAAATATATGTTAGATGCTTTGTGCTGATTAGATTATACCTGTGAGAAAATGTTAAGAAAAAAAAGATATACTTCACAAAATCAAAGTAAATAATACACAACAAGAAATAACATTTATTATATTAAAAAATATTATTTGTTTCAAGATAAGTTGTATAAAATCATAAATAATTTCATTTGTTATTAGATGTTAAGAGTCATATATTTTTATATGATAAAAAATTAAACAAATAAAATATTAAAAATATAAATAATTATATGATTCAATGAAATTGAAATTTAAACCAATGAAAAAAAAATGGGTAAAAGGTTGTAATGAAAAGAAAAATTTCCTAAAAATACAATAAGAAAACTTGGTGGATATAATAGAAAAAGTTGAATCAACGAGAGAAAAATGAAAAAAGTTGTACCAAAACAATTATTATTTAAACGAATTAGAACCGATAGTCATATAAAACAAGTAATATAAGTTTTTTACATTACATAATAAATTAAAAATTTATGCGAACGTTCAAAATTTAAAATCAAACATTTTTATCTAAAATAAATAAATAAATTATAAATTATAAAAAATTTAAAGATAAAATTTAAATATTATTTTAGTTCTTATTTTTATTGAATTTGTTGAATTTAGTCTATTTTTTTTCAATTAATTTATAATTTGTGTCAATATCATCATTTATTGTAATGTGTTTAAATCAGTAACGACAAAGTAAACAACGGTCAGGTCATTTATTGTTCTCATTTTTTTATTTTTTTTTCGCTCTTATCCGTTGCAGATTTTCTTTCCTGCTCACAATCGAAGGTCGAAGGTATTATTGATGATGTTTTCCCCATTGCCATTCATACCAAAGAAAACAAAATCGAAAGGATGAAGAATAATACGATAACGATGCTTTTTGGTTCAATATGTGAATATGATTGTGGGTTCTGGAGGTGCTCTTTTGTAGTATATCTTGAATTGTAGAATATCAGTGTTGAGAATTGTGCAATGCAACTATGATGAGCATGGACTTTGAATGTTAATGAGGATGATTGAAATTTTGGTTTTGGAAGTGGAGAAGAATATGGAGGTTAGAGTTCTTAATTTGACTCACCTCTTAGAGTTTGGTCCTTCTTGGTTCACGTGAGTTTGGGTAGAAAAAGTTTATAAGACCAAAAAATTCACAAAAACTATGAATTTCGTTTATAAACAGGAGAAATAAATTATTTTTTGAACTATATTATTGAATTTTCGATTTAGATTGGTATGTCTCGATAATTGGTTTTGTATCATCCATTTCATCAATCGGTTCGATCCAATAAATATCGATCGTCGGATCGGACCGTTTTGGCCGCTGAACAGTCTCAATCATTGACCCAAGTTGACCGGTCTCGACCATAGAACCAAGCTGGTTCGTCTCGGTCCTCAACCCTCGGTCCAGGGCGACCTGTCTCAACTGTTGGGTTGAGCCGGGCCGTCTCTAAATTGACACCTTTAATGGAGACGAATAATTGGTTGTTTGAATGTTGAGAAAAGCCGGGAACTATGGAGGTGAAAATGGATTTTTGGTTGTTTGGATGTTGAGAAAAAACCAAAAAATATGAAGGTGAGAAGGGAATTGTAATTTTAGGCTTTGTTTTCAATAGGACGAGTGTTCAGGACGATAAACACGAAGATGAAGATGGTGGTGGTTGACGATGGTAGAACTAGAGAGGAAGACAAAGTAGGTCACGTGTTCACTGTATCTTTAATGTGATATTACAAAAAAAAAAGGTGAAATTGACAAAAAATAATGAAAATTGATATTAGATTGAACAAATAGAAAAAAAAATAGAAGAAAATTGAACAAACTTACTAACTAAAATAGTATTTAAGTATAAAGATAAATATAAATGTTAACTATGTTGTTTGTTCCTAAACTATAAATGATTTTGGTTTTCGTTCCTTATATAAACTTTAACCTTTTCCGATCCTCATACTTAAAAAAATGTGTGGATGAAGTTCTTCTTGTCCAATGGTGTTAATTATTTCTTTTACATGAGATACAAAATAAAAAATTTAAAATTGCTAACCACTAACCACTAAACATGGTTAAGATATAATTAATGACATTTTATTTAATTATTTTTACATTAAAATTTGAAATAATTAACTTCATTCATTAAAATAATATAAATTTATATAACATATTTTTAATAATAAAAATATCTTTTGAAACTTTTAAGCCATATATATCTGACACAAAATAAATATTTTAAAATTAGTAAAGTCTTTCTGAGCAAAAATTTTTTTCTTCACACTTGAACAGTCTCTCTATAAAAATTTGAGATGTGAAATATCTAATTCATATTTTATTTTATTTTTATTTTGAAAATATTTCAGACGTTTAATATTATTTGTTTTCTATTTTTTGTTATTTTTTTTATATTTTAATTTTTACCACGTCTGGTTATTTTTTTTATGTGAAAAAAAAGTTAAAAAACAATTAAACAATAAAATAATTGTTTCCGAATATTACTAAAAATTATAATATGTGAAAGAAAAATAATTAACCGAAAATAATATATTGCTTATTTTTTTAATATAGATAATATTATTGTTAATTTTTTTTGGTGTTGTTTATAAAAAATTAACATTATTTTATTTTCTGTTAATTTTAATTTTGTTTATGTTTAATTATATTTTAATTTTTAATAATATTAAAATATCATAATTTTATTATTTAAATATTTTTAAAATTTTTGTTGTTGTGAAATAAATAAATTATTTGATTAGAATTGTATAATATTTACGTATAATTTTGTTCTCTAAATAAAATAAAATTATATTAATAATTTTTAATATCATAATTATTTTAATATTAGAGTGAGCTATGAATTTTTATAAAATTTAATTTAAACAAATATTTTTAAGACATTAATTAGTAAGATTCATAAAATAAAATTACATTAATTATTATTATGTCAAAATTTATTTAATATTATACTTAATTATAATTTTTTTTTCTTAAATTCAATGTGTGTTAACAGTACCCTTTACATAAAATCCAAAAAACTTTATGAATAATAAACATGAGTTGATGTTCTAAATTAATAACTTACGTTCAACATTAAATGTTAATTTAATATTTAAATTAATGATGCAATAAATTTATTGTTAATAATTTAAAATATAGTAAAATAAAAGTTTTAATATTTGATATCAAATTTATCTAATTTATATATAAAAGGAATTTCTATTTTTTTTAGCCATATTTTTTTTACAAATTTCTCATTTAAATTAAAATAATTATTTTATCATTTTTTCAGTTTTCTTTAAAATTTATATTTTTTTAACTTGATCGTTTTTAAATTTAACCACTTTTTTAATTATAAAACTATCTATAAAAATATATAAAAACTATTTATAGTAAAGTTACAATAGTTATTTATATTTAATGTCATAATTATTCATACATAAGAGTTTGATCTCTTTTTTTTTTTTCACAAATATTTTTTAAAGTCACTCTTTAAATATATATTTTTGAATTAACATAATTATTTTATCAACTTTACCATTTTTTTAATTTAACTTTTTTTCTTAAATTTAATTATTTTGAATTATAAAACTATCTATAAAATAAATAAAAGCAGTTTATAATAAAATTAAAAAAATATGTATTTAAATTTCATAATTGTAATAATAATAATAATTTTATAATAGTATTTGATAAATTCATTTTTGTCTAGTGAGTGACCTGCTTGTCCACCACTCACATCTTTATTTACTTAAATTATATGTTAAATACATATTATGGCTAAAATAAAATATTTCGATAGAGTAATTTTTAGAATAAAATTTTGATTGATTATTTATGTTAACATTATTATGGTAACCTGAAAGATACATTATACTATTTTTAATTTTGTGGCATACTACAGGAAAAAGAAACAGTAGAAGATAGAAAGAAAAAAAAAAAGTAAAAGGAGAAGAAAAAGTTGATTTATTTTATTCTTTTAACCTCAGAATAAAATAAGAGAGAAGAAAAAGTCTGACAGCTTCTCTGCTAAGTATGCAGAAGATACATTATCTCTCCGCTCCAAATATTAATATAAAATGGAAAATCTTTAATATAAAGTTTAATGTTAAAAAAATTTCAAATAAGCATCCGCTGCTTCCAAAAGGCAGAGGGTCCCACCTTGGGCTTATTCGAGGGAGCAGTCCAAGCATTTGCGCCTCAGCACAGCGGAAGACGACGCCGTTTCGAGAGGCAATTGAAAAAACCAACACAAAGTGGTCATATATAAAGAAGCAGCAAGGGATTAGAAGGAGAGACAGAGGAAGGACGGTAAAACATCAAAACCAAAACCCAATTTTCTTTCGCACAGACACACTCCTGTTTCTGGCTTGGCTCGGCTCGGCTCACCGCATAACTCACCGGTGAGACTTTGTTCGTGGATGGCTTTTTGGACTTTTCACTCGGCTTGTGTCTGACACAGCCACTCGGAGCGGCGCCTCCTAAATGTCTATGATTGAAACCCCCGCCGTCCACCACCTCAGCGGGGGCGCCGATCATCACCGTCACTCGTCAAAACGAAAACTAGACGAAGAAGATGACGGAGATTTCTCAGACTTAGTCTGTGTGAGGATGCGGAAAGAAGAGGCGGTGAATTCCTGGTCGGGTTCCTCCGGTGACGCCGGCAGCGGCTCTGCCGCGGCCTTGCAGAATACGCGATCCCACATCCAGTTCTTTGTGCGGATGATGTCAGCCGGAAACACGATTGTGATGCAAGCGTTTCCCGAGGACAGTGTGAAATCGATTCACGAACGTATCCAAAGCATGAAGGGAATCCCGGTGTTTGAACAGAGATTAATTTATCGCGGAAAGCAGCTTCAGTGGGAGCAGACTCTGGCCGAATGTTCCATTCAAAACGACGCCAATCTTCAACTCGTAGGTCGCATGCGCAGTACTGAACACCCTCAGGCATGGCAAATAATCAACGACATGGTTTCCCTCGTGTATCGACTCTGCTGTGGTGAGACTGTTCACGATTCACTGAAGACTATCAAAGGGTTAATCACCAGTTACTTGAACATGACTCCGAGGATTGACAACGAATCTGCTTCTGGGTATTTTCAGATTTTCATGTCTTCTTCTGCTCCTGACGTGCTTGTTATGCTCTATGTGTCCCCTTATGCAGGTAACAAGGATTGTGCCGAGTCTTCTGTTAGGCACTTTTTGAGTTCTTGCCGGAATACCTTGTCTAAGGCATTGCATGGGCAGTGTGCGTGTGTGGTCTTAGAGTTCTGTAAATTGCTTAGGAGAGTTGGAAGTAATGACCCTTTGTATCTCTATTGCCGGAGTACCTTTGGGTCCTTGTTGGAAACTGCTGGGGTTTCCTACGCTGGTTCTGATAATGCTAAGGGGTTAGTTTTGATTAAGGACATTTTCCCCTTTGTTTTTGAGCTTGTTAATTGCTTGTTGATGGACTTGGACTCGAGTATGGAATCCCACAGAGCCGTGGGGCCTTTGTCTAATGATGTTGTGGATTTTACTGCCTTCTTAGTGCCTTTGAGAACTGGAATCAAGGAACAACAAGCTGTCGACGGTTCTATGGCTGAAGACAAAAGCAATAATGATCTCTTGCATGCCAAAGAGATTGAATATCTTCACTGTTTGTACATTCAGTTATTGAACAAAATCGACCAGTGCCTTCAAAAAATGGACCAGAGCTTGGCTGGCCAGGAGATGATGGAAGGGGATAATCTTTATCCTGGGTGGTCTCATTATCTTTCCATCCTGAAGGAGTTGTATCAAATTTCTAAGCTTTATGATGGTGCTGAAGAAAAGCTTTGGAGTGTTTTGAGGCGACATAGAAATGTGCTGTGTCTGTTGATTGTTCGATATGCAAAGAGGACTGATGAGCATCAGTGGATTCTGGAGCATAGGTTTGTGACCAATTTTGAGTCTAGAAGGCATTTGGCCATGATGATGTTCCCAGAGGTCAAAGAAGACTACGAGGAGTTGCACGAGATGCTTATTGACAGGTCTCAGTTGTTGGCCGAGTCTTTTGAATACATAGCACGTGCTGAGCCTGAATCTCTACATGCTGGCTTATTTATGGAATTCAAAAATGAGGAAGCTACTGGCCCAGGTGTACTAAGGGAGTGGTTTCTTCTGGTATGCCAAGCAATATTCAATCCACAAAATGCACTTTTTGTGGCATGCCCAACTGATCGAAGGAGATTTTTCCCTAATCCTGGTAAGTTTCTCCTGTATTTTTTGAATTCTTTCTTTTTATTTCAGTAACTTGGATGTTTATTATTTACAACCTGACCTTTATTAAGATTATAAAATATGTTGAGGCTTAATATGATCTTTATTTACATAATGTTCCATCCGTTAACCTCCGCATAGTGTAAGTCATGTCTTTTATTTGTGAATCATTAACCTCCGCATATGACCTTTATTTGTGTAACTCATTGGTTTTTCTTTAAAGAAATATGCCCCTATTTGGTGAAATCCTTGGATGATCTCCATTGTCTTATAGGCCCTCTATGCTTCAATTTATTTGATTGTGCAGGGGACTATACTTAAAAATGTGGGCTTTAGTACCATACTTTGGGCATGACATAGTTAATGTCTAAAAACAGAGGACTCTAAGAAAGCACACGCACGCACGAGAGGAACTCAATCTGAAAACTAAATGAGTAGTATAACAAAAGATCTAACCTGAGAATAAATATCTAACCTGACAATGGGCATCACGATATTATTAGGAGACATCATTTTACAATGCAAGTACTTTATCTCTTATATGGAAAATCACTAAACAAGAAGTTGAATTATATCTTTCTCAAAAGGTATGTTCAGCTTCTCCAAACAATCTGCCAAGTTACATTCTTCTTCTTCCTATGAGAATGGGCATCACAATATTATTAGGAGACATATTTTACAATGCAAGTAGTTTATCTCTTACAAGGAAAACCACGAAACAAGAAGTTGAATTATATCTTTCACAAAAAGTATATTCAACTTCTCCAAACAATTTGCCAAGTTACATTTTTTATATGGTTAATGAACCTCAAATAATAGTACAGAGAGGCTGATGAGGCCCAAAGAATGAGCAGGCTTCCCCAACCACTAGCCCACGAAGGTACCAAGACATGGTGGGAAAAAAATATACGTGAGAAAGAAGAACCCAAGGGCTGAGGTGGTAGGCAGTCATAGGAGAGAGAAATCATGGAGGTGAATAGAGAGATTCTATTTCGGTTTTGCAGAGATTTGAGGACAAGTTTTTGGTTGATAGAAGAGAGGAACTGCTTGTGTTGCTTGCTCTAGAGAGCAGCGTAGCTTTGGTGGGATTTGTCATCCATCTATATCCTATTTTTGTTAGTAGAATAATATGAACTACAATATTTATTTTATTCCTTTCTTTTTCTTCTAAACTTTTAAGGTGTGGGTCTATAACATTTGGTTCGACTTGTCGGATCCTTTTTCACGGTGAATACCACCAAAGAAAAAGGGACGTGAGGTGTAATCAGCCATAAAATACAATTGACATGGATGCTAGGGTTGAGATTGTTGAGGGAGAATTGGAACAAATGAGAGTTGTCATGGAGGAGATACGACTCTAAGCAATCCAAAACCAATCAGCAATAGAGACGATTCGTAAGGAGGCTGTGATAAACCAATTGAAGTTAGTTGAATTGATGACTCATAGCTCGGAAAAAATCCTTCACATGGAGGGAGAGAGCTTTGTTGGGTCTAAGAATAAGGAGTCGTCTAGTGGTGGAAGTGGCTTGAAGTCCTTAAAAGCAAAGGTTCTAGATGAATTCAAACAATCAGTGAAAAAGATTGAACTACCTATGTTCGATGTAAGAGATCCTACCGGTTGGATCACTAAAGCTAAAATCTATTTTAGGGTTCAAGAAACTAGTTCGACAATGAGGGTGAATCTTGCTCAATTATGTATGGAGGGGGGCAATGATTCATTTCTTCAACACACTGTTAAATGATTATGATGAATTAACTTGGGAGGATTTGAAGAAAAAATTGATTGAAAGATATGGAGGTTTGGGTGAGGGAAGTGTATTCGAGTAGTTGTCGTCACTACGACAAAGATTTGAATGTTTAGTGGATTAGGTTCCCAAATTTCATGACAAACAATACTTTGCTTACTTTATTCATGGTTTGCATGAAGAAATTAGGGCCCAAATAAGGAGTTTGCATGTTGTAAGTCCACTTACAAGAAGAAGAATGATGAGCGTAGCAAGAGCCATTGATATGAAGTTTTCGAATAAGAATAGAGGATAGCATGGGAAAGAAGAAACACAATTGGGAGGCTATTCGGGTTACAAAACTAGTTCAAATATTTCAGGGTGTATCATTCCCAAAAACCAAGGGACTAGTAGAGGGATTAATGGGCCTGGACCAAACACAACAAAAGAACTTGGTGAAAATAATAGATATGGGCATAGAGATAGGGGAGCAAGGCACTTAGCCTATTAAAGTTGCCTTCGTCTTCAAGGATACGTCCTGTATTTCATGTGTCCATTCTCAAAAAAAATGGTGGGGAATTATAAGACAATGGAAGAGTTACCCATTGGTTCAGAGGATGATGTTGCTGAAATAATTAAACCTATGTCTGTCCTAGCTTTCCACAGTGTTATGATGAAGGGAGAACGAATGAATCAATGGTCCATCCATTGGAAAGGGAAGACATCATAGGAGACTACATGGGAAGATGAAGTTTCAATTAGGAGTCAATTTCCAGGACTGAGTTTTGAGGACAAGACAATTCTTCAAGAGGACGGTATTGATGAGGCCTACAGAATGAGTGGACTTCCTCAACAACTAGCCTACAAAGGTACCAAGACACGGTGGGAAAAAAATATACATGAGAAAGAAGAACCCAAGGGCTGAGCTGGAAGGTAGTTGGAGGAGAGAGAAATTGGGGAGGGGAATAGAGGGATTCTATTTGTATTTGATTTTGAAGAGAGTTGAGGAGGACGAGTTTTTGGTTGATAGAGAAGAGGAACAGCTTGTGTTGCTCTAGAGAGTAGCAAGAGTAGCGTAGCTCTTGGTGGCATTTGTTATCCTTCTATATCCTGTTTTTGTTAACAAAATAATACAAACTATAATGCTCATTTCATTCTTTCTTTTCCTTCTAAGCTTTTAAGGTGTGGGTATGTACAGAGGCATTTTGTCTGATGTCTTGATTTTAAGATTACTTTATTGAATGTTTAAAAAATGAATATATATATATATATATATATATATATATATATATATATTCTAATTTTAGTTTTGAATCGACTAATCATGTGTCTGACCCATTGAAAGGATGACCTTTAAAATTTTTGGAAATAATCACTTATTTTTCGAAAGTTCTTTCAAGAAGCAAATAGAAGTATCAATTATTTATTTGGAATAAGCTAAATCAAACAAACCTAGTGAGCAATGTCTAACTCCTGTCAGTGTCAGACCACAAACAAGAGGTAGTCCTTGCATCATACGATGAAAAAGTGATGTCTATCATCGTACTTTCCAGGAAGCTCTAATAGAATACTTCCATGATATAAAAACTCTTTAAATTTAATTTGAGGGGTTCCAGTGAGGGTAAATGTAAGCCTGTAGCCTTTACCCCTACAAGGGGGGTTGAGTGTTTCCTGGATTTCAATTGTGATCTCTGGATTTCATAAAGCATCAAACCTTACTGCTTCTCTAGGAAGGTTGTTGCTGAAAAACTACTTTACATATGAAAATGAAATTTGTTAATGTTCATTTTAAACTATTCAACCATTTGGGGGTGTTTTAGGGCCATATCATTTTTCAGAATTTATATAATACGCCATGGGTTATAGGTATAAATAAAACATATGAACCACATCATGAAATTGTGAGAAAAGGGGAGCATGAATTAAAAATTGAGATGATTGTTGTGAATCTATTTAGTTTTGTGTGAGGAAGGTCTATATGGAAGTCATTTATCTTTGACAAGATTGATGGGATGGTAAAGAAACTTACCTGTGGCTTTTACTGACCTGAGAGTACCAAAAGTAGTGTGTTGTGGAAGGACAGGTGTTTGTGTGACGTATATTTTGGCTATACAAGACATGTATGATGAGGTAATTACTGATGCGAGAACTCCAATAGGTGAGAGGTTTTCCTTTAAGGATAGGGTTATGTCAAACCTGTAATCTTTACTTGTTTAATCGAGCTATGGAAGTTCTTACCAGGAACTTACTAAAGTCTCTCTAATAGCGATATAGTTTTGATTGAGGAATAGAGGGGACTAGTCAACCGTGAACAACTTTGCAATCAGACATTGTAAACAAAGTGTTCTCATTCAAGTAGGAGTAGGGTGGAATATATGCATTACTATTTTAACGAGTAACAAGGAATAGAACTTGGAAGTAAAAATGAGAGAAAATGCCATACTTAATATTTCTGAGCTTAGGATTGCTGAAATGGGGAACGAGATCATCAGTTAAATTCCAAGGCAAATTTTATTATACTGTTATAGACTGGCTGTACTTGGCGGTAATGAATGTTGAACTTTAAAGGAACTGCATGAGAAAAGGATGGGAGTGATAGAAATGAGAATGTTAAGATGGATGTGTGACTGTACAGAAAAAAAGAAGACAAAATACGAAGTGATTATACAAGTAATGTTTGGTGTAGCCCCAATTAAGGAAAAATGATACAAAATTTGTTGTGGTTTGTAAATGTACAGTGAAAGCCACTGGAGGCATCACCGAGAAGAATAGATATTATGATTTTTAGTTCTGTGATAGGAGGAGAAGGTGACCAAGAAGGATATTGGAAGTTGTCAAATATCTTTAATAAAAATAGAATACATTGGATGATCCATGTAGTTGACCTCTCATTGAAGGATAAACTTTGTTGTTTGCAGAATCCTATGCATCCTTCTGTCATCATTTGAAATATGACGCAACAGCTTCTTGTCTATTACTCAAAACTCACATATTTGTTTATCACATCTAAATATTTTGGTTCTATATATTAGTTCGCACCTAAGATAGGGACTAAGATATAACCATATGTTGCTTTATATCTTCTATTCATTGCAATCATTATAGCATTTATGGATAATGAGTTTAGCTTATATTTTTTGTTTACTTGTTTTGCAGCATCTAAGGTACATCCTCTGCACCTTGAGTACTTCAGCTTTGCTGGTCGAGTTATTGCATTAGCTTTGATGCATAGGGTGCAAGTGGGTATTGTTTTTGATCGTGTGTTTTTCTTGCAATTGGCGGGAAGCTATATTGGTTTAGAGGATATAAGGAGCGCGGACCCTTGTCTGTATAATGGCTGCAAGCAAATATTGGATATGGATGCTGATTTCATTGATTCAGATGCATTAGGACTGACATTTGTTAGAGAGGTGGAGGAGTTGGGACAGAGGAAAGTGGTTGAGCTCTGCTCTGGGGGAAAAAACGTTGTAGTTAATAGTAAGAACAGGGATAAGTATGTTGAACTTCTTATACAGGATCGCTTTGTAACATCCATATCTGAGCAGGTATCACATTTTGCGAAAGGTTTTGCTGATATTCTTTCAAACTCCAAGCTCCAGCAGTACTTCTTCCAAAGTTTAGACCTTGAAGATCTTGATTGGATGCTGCATGGGAGTGAAGACACCATTTCTGTTGAGGATTGGAAAGCACACACCGAGTATAATGGTTACAGTGAGACAGATATTCAGATCTCTTGGTTTTGGGAGGTATGTGCATGCTGCTATTATTAAATCTCACGAAATTTGTCTCTAAGTTCCATCTCCTTTTTAAGGCCTCCTCTAGTGGGTGACAAGTACATGCAATATGATGTTCTTTAAGGCTGTCTCTGCTTCCATTTTATCAACTGAACAAAATGTGTTTTATTGCCGTGGTGCTTCTTGGAAAGCATCACTATGGTGGTTACTTTGAAGTGTCCATTTCCCTAAGGGAATTGTTTTCTATTGACTACTGTTGGAATCCACTTTTAACTACTCTGATCAACAATCATGCTAGTCTGCTATAGTCCTCAACTTTGTTACTGTAAATTTTTCCTTTCCTAAGTCCTGATAAGCTCAACCTTTGATACGCCTCAGATTATTATCGAAACCTTTTCTCTAATTTTTGTTGCTGAAGCCTCCAATCATAATTATTATGCCTTATTTGCTAGCAGACTGTTCATTGCTGTACCCGTGTGTTCCCTCTTTTAAACCCTGTCAAAATTGTTATAGTTGTCAGTTTTGGCCCTTTTTCTGATAGCATGTAGCTTTATACATTTTGAATATGCACCTCTTTATGACTAGTGGTAGCATACCAAATATATATTTTTGAATTTTCCATAGTGCTAGCATATAATTTCATCTTTTGTTTAGTCTGAAAATTAACTTCCCCCGTCTCTATTTAATTTGTCAATGATCTCTTTTTAAGTAAATATGGGTGGTTATTAATTAGTTCTGGAAAGCTTTATAAATAACTCAGTATTTTAAGATTTGTCGAGAGATGCTTAGTTTTTTCTTTCTTTTTATTCTGTTGAAAAACACTTTTGAACAGATTGTTGGGAGTATGACAGCTGATCAAAGGAAGGTTCTTCTATTCTTTTGGACATCTGTAAAATATTTACCAGTTGAAGGTTTCCGTGGTTTGGCTTCACGACTCTACATATACAGATCCCTTGAACCTGGTGATCGCCTGCCTTCATCTCATACATGCTTTTTCCGGCTGTGTTTCCCGGCTTATTTATCTATGGCTGTCATGAAAGAACGTCTCGAACTCATCACTCAAGAACACATTGGGTGCAGTTTTGGTACTTGGTGAACAAATACACCTGCAATCTGGATAGAAGTGGTTTTGACTGCACATAGAATTGTCGTTGTACAGATTTTATGAGTATTCCATCTGTTCTCTAATTGGATACTGTGACAAATTTCACCAGTTCTCTATTTTCCAAAGTAGTGGAGGGTTGCAGTGGCCTTGGTCTTTATCAAATGTTTATATGGATAAAGTATAAAATAAAACAGGGTTTAAAGAAAGAATAGTGATCTCTCTTGTGATCTAGCATTGCTATTGTAGTAAGTAGCTCAGTTTGTGATGCCATGGACATGGGGATATAGTTGGTGCTCAGGATGGATCGGGTTACGGCCTAATGGCCTGCTGCTTGCTCCCTCCCCCAGTAGAAACAGCAAACTTTAAGTTATCTGTCTTCATCTATAAATTACATTCAAGTCTAACGACTAATTTTTTTTTGTCATTATTATGTTATGAACTCTATGCAATTGTTTAGCTGTGATAGATAGTGACTTCTTTGTCAGATGTTTTGGTTTCATTGATTCTAATCCCTTAATTTATATAGGTGTAACTTGTGAAATTTTTAGGCTCTTTAGTTGCTGCATATTTTTGTTGTCACGTTAACAGCGTATCGGTATCTATCATCAAGAAGAAACTGAACCGAGAGAATAAAGAGAAACAAGAAGCGGGAAACAGAAAATAAGGATGAAACAATGTATTATTTGATACAAGACACAGAAAAGGGAAAGACAGAACAAACACATATTCATTGAATTTTAAGCTTGTCTTCTTTCTCTGTTTTTTATTTCTTCTTTCATGGTTGTTGTCATTCCTCTTTGATGAATAAATCTTTCCTGAAGTAATATCATTCTTTCTTCTCTCTGTTGTTAGTGCCATTGTTTCTTCATGAACAATTCTTCCTTAAACACCAAAACAAAAGGAGATGAATTAATATTTTCTTTTGATGACAAATCAAGAAGCTCTTTTCTTTTCCCTTTTCTCTCTTTTTGTTCTCCTCTATTTCTTTTACTTCCTTTTCTCTCTTTTCTTCCTCTTTTCTCTTTGTTTTCTATTCTCTTTCTCTCTTTTCTTTCTCCTCTCTCTCATTTCTTTTGTTTTCTTTTCTTGTGCTTTCTTTAGTTTTCGTTCTTGTCTTCTATTTCAACACATTTAACTTTTGCAAAGTCTTTTCTCTCTCCTCTTTAATTATAGAAAGTAGTATTGAAGTTGCATTCTAATAGGACATTGATGAGTTTCATGACATAACATTTATATTTAATGACTGTTATAACACTTGTCCTATCTGGTTGCAAAAGTTTTATGTCATGCTTGAGCCTTCTTCTAAGCTCACATATTTTTCCATTTAGGTGTATTATGTGTGACACAATTTCATTTACTTCAGGCAAATCTTTTGGTACTTTCAATTCCTCTAATCAAATGATCTTGGTGAGGAGTATGATAGGTTAAACCATATGTTAAGCCACTTCTCAAAGGATGTCTCTGCTCAAACATGTTGTATTGTCCAATATTACTAGATCCTACAAGAAAGGTTAGGAAAACAAAACAAAGTATATTTAAAACCTCACCCTTTCCTAAGTGTTTCACTCAAAAATCCACTAATGTATTACACTTGTAGGCTCTTTTTTTTTTTCAAGTACTCTTGTTTTTTTCCACTCAAATTTTCTTTAGCGCTTGAGAGAGAACTTCAATAGCTTAAGCAAAGAGTGACAAATCAATGTAAAAAATGCTATGAGATCTAACTCTTGACTCAATGGGTCAACAATTAAAAAAAACTTTAGACAAAACTTCAAATAATTTTAAAATACACAAAATCAATAAAGTTATAAATAAATAGAACTACCAAAAAGAAATTAATTTAAATAACACGGAGACTCAGTAAAAAAGACTAAATATAATTTAATAGATTAGCAATCATAATAACAATGCATCATAATAATTGTGTTGAACTCTAAAAAGTTTTTTTCTCTTAGATCCTTACTTTTTCTTTTCATTCAATATATATTTGTTTCTCTTCTTTTTTATATTTATTTCCTTTGACTGGGATCGACTATTATTATTTTTTCAATTTCGTACTTCAACATACAAATAAAAGAAATCTAAACAAATTGTTCTTCAAATATTAAAACTCATGAAAAATCAAAGTAAAAGTTAATTGAGACTACGATTAAAAAAAATACAAAAATAATTTTCACAAATCAAATGTAAAAATGCACGATGTAATTGAAGAATATGAAAAAGTTAAAAACTCAATGGAATTGGATAAAGCTTTACGATTTTACTCCTTACAAAATTCTAAAAACAATAAACAAAACATAATTTCAAAACAAACACATTAAAAAAATTAGGTTATTTATTTATTTATTTCATATGACATAAAAAAGATAAAAAAGGAAATGCTAACTAGGACCTCGTTCTGGATACAAGATGATACGATCCTATCCAAAAAAGTGTACTATCGGTTCTGAATTTAAATTCTTTTTATGTAAAATAGATTAAATAAATCAAAGAATAACGCAAAATAAGACTAAGATCATATATGTCACAATCTAACAGATTGATAAATAAATAAAGATTTGTCACAAAAATGTCACTCTTTAATAAGAACTTATAATAGAGACTTACATTTAATAAGATTTATAAGTTAAGGAAGATTCACTTCAAAAATGTCAATCCTTGAATCCTCTTTAATGAAATAAAATTTAATATATGACTAAAATTATTTACATAAGTTTTCGGTACCTTTATATATAGGCACATGAGTTTAAGAACACTTGTAAATCCTAAAAAAATTCTGAGTCTAAAAACATAAAAATATAAACTAATTTCTAAAATAAAGTCAAAGCCCAAAAAACATATAAACATAATTTAATTTTTCTAAGAATTATTCTTCAGATGTGCTTCATGTTATGGGTCATGATCTTCATTCCTTTATATTCGTGTTTCAAGTCATTATCTTTATTCTTTCATGTCTTGTGAATGTCAAAAGCTCTTTCTCATGTTGAATTTATATAATATATAATGTAATAAAAAAATGTACTAAATATACATAAAATAAAGACATACTTATATCATTGGTGGAAATAATAAAGATGAGTTTGAATAAGTGACCACTTCGATCGATATATTTCAAGCACATCATGTACTATGGCAAAATTATAATAATAATAACAATATGATAACAAAAATCACTATTTTAATTGTTTTAATTTATTTTCCAAGATTGTAACTTCAAATTTCCACTTATTTGACACCAAATAGAGAAAGATATGAACAAAAAATTAGGTACAATAGAAAATTTGATCATCAAAAGAGAAAAAGAAAACATCAATTGAATGTTAATAGTAACGAGTGGTTCGAACCTTTTTACTTTTTTTTTCCTTCAAAATTACAAAGACAGAGCATTACAATTCAACTATATGTTGCAGTATAAAAATTAATTATTTGTATAAGATATTTATCATTTTCTGTGTTAGGTAACCGTTTGATATAAATACATAATTTCAGATGCGTAAATTTATGTTGGATAAAATATTTAATATAAATTTATGTCGAATAAAATTATTACACATAAATTTTATTTCAAAACTTCATGTTTTTTTTTAAATCTAATTAATTTTGTTTTAAAAATGTAAATGTTGATTTACATATAACGAATCATACTCCAATTCAATAGGAGAGAAGTCTATTAACATTGTCACTCCAAGGAAAGAAACGAGAAGGAAAGAAGTAGAAATCGCGAGGAAAACTCAATTTTTACATTCGACTATTTAATAATCCGACATGAATATTACTTCAAATTTGTATCAATGCATGATGTTGTAAACCATGTGATGTGAAAGACTAATTTTATACCAATTTTCTTTTATTTTTAATCACATTTCAAAGAAAGAGAAGTGATATTTTAAAAATAATCAAAACAAATTACATTAACAACTTAATATTAATATTGTAATATTTTTTAACTTTAAATATTAATATATTTTATCATCTTATTAAAGTAGAGTATGAAACCAATACTTTTCTTTAGGAGAGTGTCAACATATCCTTAATCTTTGATGTCTTGGAATTCTTTATCGTAATTTTATTTTCTTTAAAAGATTTTTTTTTTCCTTTGATTTTTATCTTTGATATTCATCTATCTAAAATATTAGATATCTATCTTTAGTTCCTAATATTCCTTTTAAGATAGATAAATCACATTTATTTTACATATTTTAAGAGTTATTTTGAAGTGTAGCATACTTTTATTGTTTCAAAAAATTGATATGAGTTACTATGAATGATCATATTTGATTTTCTGCTTAAAACAAAATTGATGAGTTACTTTAGAAGGATCCAAAACAAAAAGAAAATTTTGTCTAGAAATATCAAAATCATAATCCAATATTTTAAGGGACTTAGGGACTTAATGAAGAAAGAGTATCCACTACACATTTTCCTTAGTTGTGTAAAATTTTTATTGTGGTCAATCAATTATTTGATTAGCAAATTAAAAAACTATAAAAAACAATTTTCAAATATGGTAAATTTGAAAGGGGTAAGAAATGTTACAGATTATCATTTCTTACCCCTTTCAAATTTATTTGGAATGAAGGGCGAAAGAAGTTGCAAGTTTAACGCCATGACTATCAACAAATATTTGTCCATAAAAAATGATAAATCTATGAATGAATGATAAAAATAAAAATATAAATATATAGTGGCTATTGTTTAATTATTGTTATTAAATACAATAAAATTTAATACATAATTTAGAATAAATGTGTCCAAAAAAAATTATATCTACAAAAGAAATCATATATTATCATATATTAAATATTTTTATATTTGAAGACATTTTATCATATCACGTTCCACAAAATTAGTACGAGACTCCTCACTTGTAATTATTCTTTAAATTTTAAGAAAAGATTTTTCTAATTGAACAATTAAATTATTAGTATCATGTTCCCTAGTATGTAAAGAAGTTGAATCTGTTTTTTTAAAAAATAAATCTATCATTTTATTTTTCATAATATATCTTTTTTCTTAAATTTAAGATTAAAAACAATTTATCATAATCAAATCAAATATTCAAAAACACAATTACTAAAAGAAAACTTTATGATAATTGAGCAACAATTAAAAATCAGTTATGAAAGAACATAACAGATTGTTTTTTCTTTTATATTCATAAACAGTGAATATACACATACTAAGACTCATGAGATTAAAAAGATAATGGTAATTATTAAACTAATATTTCACTATCAAGTGAGACAAAAGAGAGTTATGTCTTTTTTAAGAGAATAGAAGAAAACAGATGAAAGATAAGAGTAAAACTAATAAATTTGTGTCTAACTTACTTATTTATTCATAAACAAGTAAACAACAAGAAAAACATGAGACGGTGGAGGATGAGTACAATATGTGATAAATTCAAAACACAATGAAAATAAATTAAAAATTATCTTAATAAATACTTGTATTATTATTTTATTATTTATTAATATTAAATGTTGTGTTACAAAAAATAATAAAAAGATATCTAATTTAATTTTTACTAATTTTTAATGTATTAACTACATTGTAATTTAAAAAAAATAAAAACTTGAAAAATTTTAAATATATTAATTTTAAAAAATTTTAAATTTTTGGGGCCCATCACCCCTTAGGTACTGTTGATACGCGCACAACCACTGTTGATGCGCGGTCAACCACAGTTAATGCGTAAGGGAGCTGTCATCGCAGACGAATATATTATTTTAGTCCCTCCAAAATAATTAATTATAAAATAATTATTACACACAAACTCTCTTAAGTTAATACTTTATATAATAGCAATAAATGACTATAAAAAAAACAAATACAATTACATTAACAAACAATCTTATAATAAAAGTATTGTTTCTCATTATTATAATTAGGGATGATAACGGGACAGTGACGAGTTTCGCTACCTCATACTCATCCCAAGAGAAAAAAATTCAACATCAAACCCATACCTAAATTCAATGGGTATCAAGTTTTTGTTTCATTCTCATCCCCACCGGGTATCGGATATATACTTGTACCCATACCCATACCCGATTTCTTATTGTTTCAATATCAATTTATTAATTTTTATAGAAAAATAAAAAATTTTGGTAAAAGAAATATAGTATTATTAAATATTCAATATTAAAAGGAGTGTTGTTTATTCAATATTAAATATTTAGAAATAAATTATATTATAATTATATACATTTAACATCAAATAAAATTTCATGAGAACCAAAACATTTATTAAACTTACAAACATTAATGAAACCTGGTTGATAAAATTTAAAATATTTAAATATATATATATATATAAGGAAAATAAATATTCAAATTTAAAATTATTTTAAATATATTTACTTCACTTTTTTTAAATTCTAATGAAATTTTTTTGTTATATACTAATTAAAGTTACCTTTTCGACGACTTTAATATTGTTGGGTTATATATATATATATATATATATATATATATATATATATATATATATATATATATATATATATATATATTCTTTTCACATATATGGTTATAGTCATTGTTATAGTCATTGAGAGTTAGGGATGTCAACGGGACGGGTAGAGTACGAGTAGTAGCTCCCCCGTACCCTACCCGCTTGATAAATATTCGTTCCGTATCCGTACCCATATCCGTCGGGTATCTGTTATACGGGTACCCGCCTATTTTTTTCATATCCGCGGTATCCACGGGTACCCGCAGATATTTACAAAATTATTTAAAAAATAAATATTTAATCATAAATTCAAATAAAACGAAATAAAATACATCTATGTCATAAATTTTAAATAAAGTTCAAATAAACTAAAGTTCATACAAGTCCAAATAATTATAAAAGTAATTATAAAATGACGTTCAACACAATGAAAATTTTTTAATTAGTGTTTTTATCAAAAATTCCATTTTCTACAATTGATTCCTAAAAAATAAACAAAATAAACAAATAATAAACCTCAATTACCACGTGTCAAGTATTTTTAATATTCATTTCCTATTTGACACCCGCGGGTACAGATTTTTTTGACATCCCTAATTGAGAGATTGTGGTTCTATATGGTTATATGACATTAGTCTTACACATATAAGACCTTAGACACCACTTTAACCCCAAAATCTTAAGGCAATGTTGTTATGGGTCTTTATTCTTATATAGTGTTTAACTTTGTCTTTTTTATCCAATGTGGGACTTTGACTCACACTTGGTCTATTCCCAACATCTCCCCTCAAGGGTGAGTCCTTCAGGTGTATGAGTAACCCCTTTGGTTATGAACCATCGGCTCTGATACCAGTTGTTGGGATTTTTAGGGCTTTTGAAAATATGAGAGATATATGTAATATGTTATACGGAGGAACATATTTTTATATTTTATTGATATACTCTATATATAGAGCAAAAAATATAACAAATATCAAGTATAAAATATTTAGAATATCTCACTCCGGACCCTGATCTAAAATAATAACTAATTTCCTAAAACTTAAACATATATTTAAAACTGAAATATTTCTTAAAAATTAATTTAAATAAAAAAATATATTAAGTAATATTCTCAACAAATATATATTGGATAGTGAAAAAAAGCATTTATATATATATATATATATATATATATATATATATAAATGAATATAAAATTACTTAATAAATAATAAGTATTTTAATAATTTAAAGGGAACGAGATATGACAAGGACGAATTTTATAACAGGTATGAGAACGAAGATGAAGACAAAACGAATATGTAGATCCTCATCCCCAGTTGAAAAAGTCGAGTATTTCCTAAACCCAATTACCCATCACAAAGATCAAAATGTCACTACCTAGACTATACACCCAAATTTTACATTTTTCTCCATATTGTCTATTTTATGTTTTAGGTATTTATATTTTTGTGTTAATTTTAAGAGTTTCATTTTACTCTACCAACTCAATAAATAAATTGTTAATATTTAAATAGTGGAGTTAACATTTGAAAATCTACGAGAAGAAAAAAAAAACTGAAAAAGGCAAAGGAAAGAGGGACGGTGACGTGGGGCCATGGAAAGTGCCCATGGATCACTCCCGTCCAAAAGAAAAAGCCTATGGCCTTCCCTTCACATGCATAATTAAAAATGGTAATTATAATTCATAAAGAAATCATTATTAAAGTTATTACACAATTTGTCTGTTCTATAATGTTAATAAACTTCAATTAATGATAAAATGTCAGGGAAAGAATACTTTACTATTACAATTTCTTTTTATAATAGATGTATATAAAATAAAAATGTATGTAAATCATTATCTTTTTTAACCCCCACCAAGGCAATCTGAGATTGAACACAACCTTTTCTAAAATTTTATACATAAAAATAAAAAAAATTGAAATTATAAAAAAAATTTCTATTAACATAATTTTATTTTATATACATTATTGTATTTCTAATTTTTTTTCTAAATGTTTCTTTTATCTTCTCTAGACTCTATTCTTCATCTCTTTGAAGATTGGAGTAGAACATGCCATAGAACTTATGGTGTTGAGATCTACAATCATATCTAATCAAAATTTGGAATCTTTAGGTTTGTATGTAGCATTTAAGAGCTTGACACAAATCTTTGTCCAGTTAGGATCACTAGGATGTGCTTTTGATTGTTGAACAAATTTTTTCATATGTAGATAGAACAACCTATGTGAGATAGAGTTCATGGAAAACACCTAAGTTCAGTAACATCTATTTAGGTAGGAGAAGTTAATTATTTAAAATATGTTGGTCTTAATATAGAATTGTGATGTAATTTAGTGAAATTGATGTATGATTTAAGTTTGATGTTTTGAATGGTTGAATATTGAGTTTAGCTTAATAGTGTAACAAATGTTATTTAAGTAACATATTAATAATAATAATAATATTATTATTATTTATAATAAAAAAATATTTATAAAATAAATAAAAATTATTCACGTTATATACAATTCTCTCAAGTTTGTAAATAAATAAGATAATAAGAAGTAAAAAAGTAGATTTCAGGTCTACAATTATATATGTATCAACATGGTTATATCCTTTTTAGATATCTATAATAATATATAAAGAGAATTCTCTCTTCTGTATCCACATCTCATAATACTAATTCTACCATTTACATTATAATTATTTATTAAATTTTTTAAAATTAACGGTTACTTTTATCTATTTTTTAAATTATTTTTTCTATTCATTTCACTTTATTTTTAATATATATAAATTTATTTTATATATTAATTTAATAACATTACACTATTATCACATATTAATATAATATCATTTATATTTAAAAAATGTGTATACAAACACGATAGCGCATGTGTTTAATTTCTTATAAAAATCAAGAATCTTAATAATTTAACTTTCAGTATATAGTCGATTTTAATTTAAATGGACTGTAAAATCCTCTCAACAATGTAGGAATGTTGTTCCCTAATACATTATTTTCTTGAAATTGACGTGGTTTCATCTTCTATCAGATTTTATACTTATCATCCAAATATTCAATCTGTGTTTATGTGTGCATAACAACATAGTGGGTTTTTAGGGACACACTTCGTTTTGGAAATAGCAAATAATACCGTTTCATATCTTTTTTTGGAACTTTCCTTTTATTGTTATTATTACTTGGACGATTATTTGGACAATGTTTTCGGCCTTTGAAGCTATTTGCGTTTTCAATCTATATACCATGTCTTTAATGTTTCAGCCACTGAAATCTCTGCGCTAAGGGAGGTTCCAATCCGAACATGTACTAAACACCATCGCACATGTTGTTCCCCGATTAGTATGTTTTGATTAATGTTGCCATACGAGAAACTACACCAGAAACAAACAACCAAAAAAGGTTTGAATTGGAATGGGGAAATAAAAAATGGTTTAGAAATATACGTTACCCAATATTTTATTGTCTGATTGTTCTAGGAACAAGTTATTCGAGATTTGTGAATCTTTTAGGTGAGAACATGGAGGATTGGAATGCGACGCCTTGTATTTTCATGTCGGTTCATAGTAACAAAAAATTGAATGCTCCAAAGCCTGCTCTGTCCTTGTTGGGGACCAGTAAAGATATCATAATGGCTTACATGCATGCTTTACCTAAGATTACCTCACATTATTACACCTTGTTCAATTTTTGAGGGGAGAAAGAAGTAATAATGAATAACTTTGTCACTAGTAATTTTGGGTAAACAATTGATCCTTAAAGAAAGTAAAATACACACTAAACCCTCTTATGCTTGTAATTGTGCAACTTCAAATAGAAATGTACGATGTAACAACTTCTAGTTTACTTTTTCTAAGGAGACAGAGGATTAATTGCAAGCCTGTCAGAAAAGTGGCAAAATAAGTAGGTGCATTCTTTCAGAGTAGTTGGTGTAACTCAAAGTACAAAAAGTATTAGTGATTCCAAAAAGGAGTTCAGTTGAGGTTAGACATTGAGAATTGATAAAATAAAATGCAGGGGCAACCTAGAGGGCCATATCTTAAATACAATAATATACTTCTTCCCTAGCTCAATGTATCCATTGTCATTCTAAACAACGAACCTAATAACTGCTGTCAGACAACATTCAGTTTACAAAAAGATTAAGGAAGTTACAGGAATAAGTAAAATGTTCCTATATCATCTACCAACAGCCACAGACATAGAACTACGGTTCTCTGCGGATCATGCGCTGCACAACAATAAAAGAAAAACCACAGAACCATTTGTCAGTCAAGTTACTAAGGGTTGAATAGAGGTAAAACACAATTGAGAGGAGGAGAGATTTCCACATGACAAGATTGTTGATCAAATGCTTCAGAGATAAAAAAGAATAAACACAAGATTGTTGACAAAATGCTCCAGAGATTAAAAAAAACACACTAGTAGCACAATAGATATACATAAGATGAAAGGAATGTTAACCTTACGTGGGTGTCTGACTGTTTAAATAGATGATGACGCGCTAACATCTCTGGTATTCCTAGAGCAGAAATGCTTTCACAACCAAGTAGCTCTTGAAGCTTTGCATCACATAATATCACCATTGCATTTAAAGGGTCCTGCAATTAATATGGAGAAATTGTAGACCAAACAATTATTATTCCTTCTCATTGTTAATCTCTTTTACATTTAGATCCATCTGTCCAAATAAAAAAGGCAACAGCTCACCAAAGTAATTTTAGAAACAAATATCATTAGAATGAATATAAGGCATTTTCTTCAGTTTCTGTTAGTTTTCAGCTTTCAATCAGATTTTGATTTCAAGAATCTTTCATGTCCGTGAGCAATAGTTAAAACTCCATCAGAAAAATACTTCTATTTATGTATTGATTTGTTAACAGAAGGTTGAATAATGTTTGAGCATGTGAAAGAGTGGATAATGTGATGAACATGCAACACACCTCCAAATGGTGATGCTTGATGTACTCCCAAACAAGTCTTATGGCTTCAGATTGTTGCATCTCTTTTCCCTCAGTACCCAAAAATTTGGCAAGTGCTTCAGATATTACGACGGTGGATGAAGCAGGTTCGGCACATTCAATTTTAGTTTCAACGTCCACCTTCACTCGCTTAGCTTGTGACTCCTCTGGAGTGATAAAATTGAAAGAATATTAAAGATTATTGTACTAAAAAACAACAAAACCGCTGGTAGAAAAGATGGTAATGTAGTATCCTCATTTTATTTGGGTTCTGAAAGGTAAATTTTTCAATAAGCAGTTATAGGAGAAAAATATTAAGAAGGTAAAATAAATAGCTTTTCCAAAGGTTAAATAAAATAACTTGCATCAAAGCTGAAGTGGATTAGTTATGGGAGAAACTTCTTCATTTCATCTTCTTATTTTCTTGAAACATGTTTATCCAAACAGGGCATGGGCTACTTAGTACTTACTTGAGGGACCAAGTGGGATAATGTGTTTAGCTAGCAACTGATTCATCTTGAACATGTCAGTGCAGTCTGTCTCAAATACCAAACGCAGTGCATCATCACAAATTATCTTCCTTTTGTTACCAGGATCCTGGAGGTTGTTTTTCTTTATGTACGCCCAAAGCTGCCTCACAATCTGAATTGAGCACATGATAGGGTTGGATTACATATGAATTTTTTTATGGATAAATGAAGATCCATGCTTTTACAGTGAAAGTGAGGGATCTAAACTTGGTTTGGTAAAAGAAAACTACCTCAGTTCTTGGCAATGCAGGTTCACCAACAACTGCCTGAAGCTCAGGAGAAACACCACAAACTTTGTTTAGACCACCAGCACCACCTCTTCTTTTGCCTCCAGTTTGAACACTGGAAAATCATTTATAAAGAACAGCAACACAGCATTCTTAGTATATGATAGAGACAGATTGGAGAAAAATTTTACATATTCAAAGCTAACCAGAACATGAGACCAGACAACTTGAAGAAAGTCACAACATAGCACGGGCTAGCATACGCTGATTATGTATATACGAAGAAAAACAACTACACAGACATATATAAGCTGTTTTTGAACAGTATACTAAAAATGCATTTAAAATTCTGAAAAACGACAAATAACAGTAAGCAAATAAATTGTCAGGCGTCCAGGTCAATGGAATGGGAATAAATACACAATAGGGGTAATAGAGGGCTAAGAAACAGGACTACAAGAGGACAATAGTTAAAGAAAGAGATATTTGGGACCGGCGTGTTTTAATAAGCAAAATTATTATTATTTTAACATAATAAAATCATCAATTGGAAAATGACATGACATGAACAAGTTTACAACTATTTTAACAAAAAAAGCATCAAATTTCAACGAAAGGAAACCACGATAACCAATAATAAAGAAAATAGTAACATCAACAACCAACAAACCAACCATGAAGAGTTTCCGGAAATGGAACAGTACTCGAACTACATACACTAGGAGATCAACCCGAGATCGCAACCGTACTTCGGACGAAAGCGAAAGCGGACAACTCGGACAACTCTAACCCTAAATCGAAGCAAAAAAAAGAAAAAACTTGGAACTAAGATCTAATTAATTTAAGCGACAACAACAAAACCCAGGAAGACCCAGTTAAGAAGTTGAAGATCAAAACAAAAGGGCATATGAAAAACCGCACCTTACTTTGGGCGCTGGAGGTGCCGCAACAGTGGCAGCATTTTCAGGAAAGGAATCAACTTTGCAGGGTGGAGGAGGGTTGGGGTGCTGGAAGTTGATCTCGTCATGGAGGGCAAAATGGGAAGGAAAGTGAGTGGTTGGGAAGTGGTGTTGGGGGATAGGATTGAAATAGTCTTTGTGCAGAGGAGGAGAGTGAGGAAGAAATGCACGCGGTGGGTGGGAGCGGAGAAGAAGGTCGATCTGGTCGCGGATGAAAGCGGCCTTGTGAGAGAGGTCTAACCCTAGTTTAGCCTCGAGCTGCTGAACGACGGCGTTTACAGTGGTTATGGAGTTGGGGTCAGAGTGACGCAGCAGAGACTCCACCCCTTTTGCAATATCCTGGTCGGACACCATTCTTGTTCTTCTTTCTTCACCACCTTCATATACCAACAGAAAAAACGGCTGCTTATACCTTCTCTCTTCTGCTTCTTCTTCTCTCTCTTTATAAGATCGAAATCACAAAAGTACCCTTTATTCGAAAATGGTTTTGCAGTGAGCGGCAAAGAGGAAGCAGAAGGAGTAGAAGCGTAATTTGACAGAGCAGTGGTTGAGGGTAGAATCGTAAAAAGGGTAAAAGTTGCAGGGAGAGAGGGGTTGCTTGTTTTTGACGTTAAAGATGAATGAAATTTGGAAAGAAGAATAAGGTAAAAGTGAAGCAAGGTGGAATTACGGTGATGCCATTTATGATCTGAAAGAGAATTTGAAAATGGTGTGGTGGGACTTGTAGGAGAATCCGTGAGTGGTTGGGGATTAGAGGGGTTTGGTCAACTAATTAAGATTTTTGAAATAAGTGGGGCTTCATCTACTACTCAGCTAACATAGTCAACTTAGGAATGGAGAATTGTTTCATTCCTAGGCAAGCCAACAAACGACAATGGCCCAGTTTATTTAACCATGTTTCGACATACCCAGATCTGGACATTTATGTATCCTATCTTATCCTCTTTATTTTGGAGTATTTAACATTAACATGACACAGGTTTATGTGGTGTCTTTCCTGGTCCAACAACTTCACCCTTCACACAATGTGTTTTTCCAGTTACCTTTAATTAACTCTTCCAGTTACTTATAATTACCTGGAAAAGATATTCTACTATGATAGGCATTTGATTTCAACCATTCTCCTCTTAAAAGTTTTTTGAATTTAAATTCTTTGTTGAATTTGTATGTATTGTATCTTCAAATGTAATTATTACTGATTATAAAATTTTAAAATATATTAAAAATATCTCTAAAATATTAAAATAGTGTGTTTTTAGTGTATCATACTAAAAAAAAAACTGGGTTCATGTTTTTTCTAGTCGAATTTAATAAGTTACCCAAATTATAAAAACATATTATTTATATATATATATATATATATATATATATATATATATATATATATATATATTTATATATTCTTGTGAGAAAAACGAGTTTGTAAAAAACTTAATGAGTTTCTTTATTGATTTTGATACACAAGATGACGAGTAAGGTAGGAGAGAAAGAAAAATCAAGTTTATAATTTTGAAATTTTTTTAATTTATGAATTTGATTTCATACCATTAATTAAAATCACATAAAATAATTTGTATTTTTTTATTTTAATTTATAAATACTTATGTGTAGTTGTTTATACATGTGCATGCAAAACAATGAACATAAAATTAAATAAAGTGGTTTACCTTGATTATTATTTATTATAATTACAAAATTTTAATACATGGAGAGTCATATTCTTTGAAACTTCATACATAATCCTGAATCAAATCCATTTCTTGCAGACATAATATGTTTTCTTCATATCTTTGTTTCTTTATTAATATAATTAGTTGTTTTTTATAAGCATTATTATTATTATTGGTACATCCATTTTCAATTTAACTCAAATTTTTAATGTCTTTAAAAAAAATCTTAATATCAATTATTCAAAGACCTCGACATCAACAAAATCTTGAGTTTTAGTCTTTATTTAATTGATAATGTGTGTTTCATTTTATTTTTCTTTTGTAGATACTGTTGTAAAATAAATTATTGTTTTGAAATAAAAAAAACCTCATGAAATATCATGATTATTGTGCAAAAATATCAGTATTAATAACAAGCCCAACTAATGAAAATAAAAATTATTCATTGTTTTGAATCTGTGTCCTTTTTTTTGTATTTAATTAGCCATTAAAAAAAATAGTAACAAATAATAGATTTACTCAAACACAGGATCAAGCAAAACAAGTAAACCCGAATAAGCAAAATAAGTTGAGCCTCGCGTCTCAACTATCTGATGAAGGAAAAAACTCAACTCAATTTATTTTATTCCTAATTAATTACAAGACAAAATATATATATATATACTATTTTCTTAATTTGGATATTTTTTTGTTGATATGAACTATTTTTACTCAGCTTAGACAATTTAGAATAATTTATTTTATAACTATCTTTACTTAAAATAGAAAAATACAAAATTTACCATCATAAGTTCAGAAATCTTAGCATATTATATATATATATATATATATATATATATATATATATATATATATATATATATATATATATATATATATATATATATATATATATATATATATATATATATATATATTTCACGTATTCTCAAAACTTTAAAGTCATTTTTTTCCTTACAATTGATAGATATACACTAACATTTAATTAACTTAATCCTTTTAGTATAGCATATTAACATTACTTTGCAGAAATGAATAATTTCACCCTTTATTCACATGTAAACCTTTGTACCAGGTTTTACGTGGATCAAAACCATTCAAACGTTGTCAATAAAGTGATAAAGAATATATTTTGTAAGGTTAAAATATCTAATGGTCCCAACTTTTATCACGTGTCACTTTGTAGTTTTTTAATTTTTTTAAAATGTCTATGTGTTAATCTAGTAACGTGTCATGTGTCAAAGTCAATATTTTATATTCAATTTGGTTTCTATATTTGTGATTTTTGTTTAATTTAGTTCAAAATTTTGTTAACATGAACAATTTTGTCCCTCTCCAAATTGAAACCAAATTTAATTTTTATATTAAAATTTACATTTAAAAATATATATATATATATATATAATATATTATAATTCACACCATTATAATTTTTATATAAAAATTAAATTTGATCTCATATTCGACAGGGACAAAATTGGTCAATTTTAACAAAAAATGAGACTAAATTGAACAAAAATAACAAATATATGGAACAAATTGAATATAAAACATTGACTTTGACATGTGACATGCTGTTGGATTGACACGTTGACATTTAAAAAAAATAAAAAAATAAAAAAAATCACAAAGTGACACATGATAGTCATTGTTCATATCGGTTAATATTTAAACAGTGTTAGCAAAAAATGATCTAATTGAACAAAATTGATGAAAATTATGACATATTTGAGTACAAAAACAAAATTATGACGGATTTGATAAAATTTGACAAAAATTTGGACAAAAATGTATTTTTACTTTTTTAACTAAAATAAAATAAAAACAATTAATTTCATACTCATAAATAAAATATAAATTTTTATTTTATCTATTTTCTTTAGATTTTTTTTGTAATGCATGCTTTAAAATAAAATAAAAAATATTTTTAGATAAGTTAACATGTTAAGTTAACTTGTCAGTGATTAATTGTCTATCTTTTTTTCATTTACTTTGAAGCGAATGGAAGGGTGAGTGACAACTTTATTTGTTTCTAGTGATTTGAAGAGATAAGTAAAGTTGGATTTGTGAATGCTAGGATTGAGTTATCTTAGGAGATTTGGGGGTATGTATGTATCTTTTTACAATACTACCCTTCATTCCTCACGACTATGTTCTTTTGTGTGGACAAATAATTGTGAGTGATGATCAATATTGATTGATTGTGTTCCTTTATGCATATTTGGAAGAAAGTGAACGTGCGAAATCGTGGGAGAATGCCATTTTTTCCATCTCGCTTCCATGAAGAGATTTGCAAGTGAATGATGATATTTTACCAAACTATCCTCGTAATAAACCATGAGTTTCGTGTTGCAACCAAGGAGAAAATATGGAAGGTTGGGTGCGTGGTGCAAAGAAAATGGGTGAAAAGAGAGGTTTAGAACGACATTGGTGTATGAACGAAAAAACATCATTAGATATACATATCTTAAAATTGGATATTCTTTTTTCAAAAGATTAATGGAATCGGTTCTATTTAGCTTGGAACGTATTTCACTTTTGAAAGTTGTGTGTTGTAGACCCTATTTAAATTTTTACACTAAATATATTATAATTTTTATTTATTTAAAGTAATAATTATTTTTAATAATTTTATTCATCATAAAAAATATTTTCAAAATTAATTATAACTCCTCTTAAATATCATGTTATATTACTTTTAATATCAAAGACAATTTAGTAATCAACCTATTTCATCAATTAAATTTTATTTTTAATTGTCACATAAATTAAATATCTCACAAACTTTTAAAATTTTATTCTTAATTAGGGTGTGTTTTGGAGTTGTACGTGAGGTGGTTGTTGTTGCGGGTTCTTGGTGGTGTAACACAAAAAAAATGTTTTATTTTTCTAACATATCCTAATATAGTTCTCATACCAAATGTCTCAAATAATCTTAATTTAATTTGGTATTCTTTTGTTTTAAAGAAAAACTTCTAAGTAACTCGAGAAAAGGATTGGAACTAGGAAAAAAATAATGATCTGCACAAAAGAAATAGGAAAGGGCAATCAGTACCGTGAAATATTTGTTATAATCATATATGAGTGTTTAAAATCCAAACGATTATAAATTAGTTAATTTGATAAAAAAAATAAAGAATCAATCAAATCCAGTATTTGATATAAAATTTTAAAAATAAAATTGAAACATTTATTGTATTTAAATATAATTTTACATGTTTAAATTCTTATTGTACACTAGTTATAATATATTTATATTTATTAAATTTTTATAAAAATTTGCATTATAATTCTTAACTTATTTATCAAATGGGGAAAAGTTAACATTAGAAATAACCTATAATCATTAAACATGTTGTTTAATTTGATTAGAATTTTATTACAAACTTTTTGAATAACAAGTGGAAGCATGCTCACAAACACATAATAACAGATGTATCATGAAATATATACATTGGATATGAAATTGAATTAAGAGAAAACAAGCAAAATCAATTTATTTAGGGAGAAAGGGTGATGTCACATCATGATAATTGGGGTTAATAAAATGAAATGCAAGTGATTGGATAGTGTAGTGACAGTGAGAAAAAAGAAGAGAAGGGTTAAGCTTGGAAGAGGAGGGCATGGCGGAGATTCTAAACCTAGGAGCCCCCGCAAGCTTAGGTACGAGGAAACACTCGTGCCGTTCGCATTCCCATTTCATTAAGCATGATTCCATCAGCCAAAGCTGGTCTTCTTTGCAGCACAGCCTCAAATGCAGAGGCAGATTCCTGTGCCTTTTCTCCGACAACAGAAAAGAGGTTTTTCTCTCAATTTCTGTTTCTCGCCGATTTCTTATTCCTTTTCTGCATCTCTGCATTTCAATTTCAACCCTTTTACTCTTTGCTTTGCCTTATCCATGTGTTTGGGAATGGGTTTCGACAACACTTGCTGAATTCTCTTTCTGATAATGTATCATATGCTGGGCAGTGCACAATTCAAAGTATTTATTTTCTGTCACGGTTTTCTTAATAGGTCTTTTTCCGTTCAGTCATTTCATTTTCTGTCCTTTTTTGAATGTTCATTTGGCTATCGTAATATACTTATTTCTACTGTCACACTTTTCTGTCCCGTTATTTCTTTAACGTCCTACGTTCACAACTATAGAGTATAGTTGATTGTATAGTAATATGTTAAAACTTCCTTTTGAACTTGTTAGATACTTTCCAGTCACAAGTGATGGTTACTACCTTTGTCCATTTTAACTACCTAGCTTGTATCCTATGTATGACATCATATTCATCCTCCTTACTTAGATATAGAAACCTTTGACATAACATCTTCTCCAGTTTTACCTCTTAGTCATTTTCTTTTTGTTTCTTACTAAAATTGCGATGTATATATATTATGTTTGCAAAAGAACCTTTGAGTTCTATGTTTGTCTCCAAGGCTCGGATTTAGAGTTAATCTTTATCATTAATATCTCTATATCATCCACACAAAATATACATTTGGGGATAATCCTCGACTTGCACTCCTTTTCTCAATTCACGAAATTTGTTGCCTATTTTTTTTTTCCATGAATTTGATGCCCCCTCTATTTTAATTGTTCAATTTTGGTTTATTCGATAACTTGATCTAATATTTAACAATAATGTTGGCATGACACTCTAATACACTGCCTCATCAACACATCCACGAGTGACACTCTACTGCAATGCTAAGCTAGCATTTATGCTAAATATTTGGATACAATTTACAGAATATGATAGAGGGGGATCAAATTTGCCAAAATTAAACATGAAGTGATGAAATTCACAAAATTGAAAAAGTAGGAGAACTAAAAGTGCAATTGAGTGAATAGTCTTTTGTATGTCCCTGGTAAGTACATTCCATACTCTATTAAACATGTAAGAACTTAAGAGTGAACTCCGAAGTAAACCCATCCCTGTAGGAAAATTCATCTATTATGTTTTTATGGGAGGAAATAAAGCAAGGATAGCGATACATTTCTTCTGTTTTTGTTGAAAAGAAAATGAGAGAAAAATTGACTTCTTCAAACAAAAGTTAAAAAAAAATATTCCTTCCATATTTCCTTCAATTTAATTTTCAGTTTTTCTTTCCTTCATCATTTTTCCTCCACCATGCCAAATATAGTTTAGTCTTAGTTCCAATAATTCTCACTCTAATTGTTACCCTATTATTTTATCTTGTATGACTTAGATACAAGTCACTTGAATTCTTTTCTTCTCCGAAGCCACTTCTGTGTTTTTATTTGCAATTCTCAGTAACCCACGATAAAAGGCCACCATGTAAGTCATTACTTCTACCGGTCTAATGTGAAACCAGAGAAGTGATCTCCAACCATCTAAACCCAGTCTTTGTTCTCTTATCTTTATCTGTAAACAAGCTACAGATAAGAAACAGGATGTAATGGTGCCCAACATCCACTCGCCAGCACAAGCAACTTTAATACTGATTGGCAATCCAGGTAACACAAGAGTCAGTCTCAGCTGGCCTTGTTGATGTCTCGGAATACAACATCATCTTTTCAAACAATGACACTGTTTTTGTGCGACCACTTTCAGTGATTGCAAAGCATTGAAAATTAGCATTCGACAAAACCAATTCTCTTCTATTGCTCATCTCCCATTTGTAGAGCCTATTACTATTATCCAATCCCAACAAAATTGATTTTGAAGAATCGAACTATGATCTCTTTTGTGTCGTTGGTGCTATTCCTTATTCTGTTCAGCAAGCTCCATCTGTTCTGTAATTTGGTAAAGCTTCAAAATGTGGTGTCTCTCGTTTTCTATGGGTGGTCTGCTGAACATACCCATTATTAGTAAATTGCTGAACTCAGGTGTTGGTCAAAGTTGTATGTGAGTAGTTGACACAAGGCATGATATAACAACCAAAGAGTCATCCCTTTCTTTTTCCTAGATAAGCCTTTCAACATCTTGTCTTTCCTATTTTGTCTTATATCCCTCCACATACCTTCTAAAGTGCAGAATAAAATCTTGGTGCGTTGGAAAGAAATTTAATTTTCCAAATAATTAAAGAAAGAAATTCAAGAGATACAGTCCAGGAGGTGGTGCATGTATCTTGACTTTTGGATAAACCTGCTGGGGGTATCTCCATTGCATGGATCATACTCAAGAGTTGTAAGTTTAAAACCTGGGTCTTATAAGGCCCTCCAACTGGAGTGCACTAACCTGGAATTAACTTAAATAAGACCTTAGGCCATAAGAATAAAAAAATATTTTCTGTCTTAAAAGCAACTCCTTTCCCAAGAAGTTAAGAGAAAGATATTATTAAACTGAGGTCTTATAAGAGTATTGAATTGGAGCAAAAGTTAGGATGAGATCTTAAAATTAATGTGGCACAGTAGACCCATAAAAGGTAAATTAAGACCTCATATGTCGTGACCCTTGCAATGGAGATGACCTAATATAATGAAAGGTATGTTGAAATGTGGGATATTTAGTAAGGACCACCAAGTAGTATTCACGAATGGAACCTTGGATCTTTTCGTATATAAAAGGGTCTTGTGAAGAAGATGAATCATCTTTACTAAAGCAAGAGGAGAGCAACAGTGTATGAGATTCTCTGGTAGTGAGAGTGTGCGATCATTTTCTTTTAACTTTTATTAGGGGTACTCGAGTTAGTAGAGTGATACACAATTCAGGGTGAATTACAAATTTTGTGATTATATTTAATAGAAAAATAGTTTTAAGATGGTTTCATGGATATAGATAGACAGAGGTGTCAAACCACGTCAATTATTCTGGGTGATTTCATTGGTGTATGTTATATTTCCCAGCATCAATTTGAGTATTGAATAATAATTGAGCATTGAACCCAACCACGATGTGTTTTTGTGGTCTGAGTGTGCCAAGGTTTTGAAAGCTTAAATCCATCTTCAGGTCCTTTCCTTCAAGGATTTTGATATCTGCATTGTGAAGCCAAAGATTTGATAATTATCAGAGTTTGGCTGGGGTTGCAAATGATCATCAGATGTTGGGGTCAAAGATCATAAATCTCAGAACAAGAGAGGACTTCCTTAGAAGTAACTCGGAGAATTGAAAGAATAAAAGATGCTGATATAAGAATGATTTGCATGTAAGAATGCTTATAAAATACAATGGAAGCTAAACTATAACAGAATGATGCATGCAGTCACAACTAATTGACTTGATCTTATGCGAGTTAGTTTCTATTACTTGTCATATCACTATTAGATGTCAAGCTGGTCCCATAATTTTGGACAACATTTGGAAGATGCATCAGTTAACAAAAATCGGTTTGTTTGTTATTTAGTGTAATTATCCTGCTGGCCTCGTCATGTTGTGCGGGTACAATTTTCATGAAAAGTATAAAAATTGAATCATACTCTTGTTTATGGAAGAAAATTAGATTCTCACTATCAGTTTATATTGATATAATAATAAAATTTTGACCTAATGATGATTGACTATCCATGGAAATAGTTTATCACTAAAATGAGTAAAATCGATTTTGAATCTTGTGATGATGAACTATGTTTAGTCCTTTATGCCTCACAAAACTGGTATGAGGGGAAATACAAAACTGAAAGGGAATTTGGATTGCAGGAACAGGCTAGAAAAGCATTAGAAGGTGCATTAAGTGGTAAGAAAAATGAATTTGACAAGTGGGATAAGGAAATTAAAAGAAGAGAAGAGCTGGGAGGTGGGGGTAGTTCCGGTGGAGGTGGTTGGTTTGGGTGGGGTGGACGGTTTGGCTGGTCTAATGATGATAATTTTTGGCAAGAAGCGAAACAAGCTGGTCTTACTATACTTGCTCTCGTTTTAGTGGTAAGAGGTTTCCTCATTCCTGTCTAAACTCACTTTCTGATATCCAGAATTCATAATTTATAGTAAGTACCAACGTAGCCTACAATAAAAGTTCTATTTTTCCTTTCTCTGCTTTTCAGTATCTCCTAGTTGCAAAAGGCGATTTGTTCCTTGCTATCATTCTCAATCCATTGCTATATACACTTCGGGGAGTGAGAAATGGATTTAGTTTTGTAACATCTAAAGTCTTGAAAAATACTTCTACCAGCAATCAGGCTGATTTTGATGGACTTTCAAAGAAGAAATCTTATCAGCAAACTTCTGCCAAGGAGAATGTTGTAAGAAAATGGGGCAGTGACTAATGAGTCATTCATGCCTTAAAGGTTTGGCATTACCCCCTTGATGCATTATGTTATTTATCACCCTCTTAATACGTTCAACATCACGTTTGCTCCATGCAAATATTAGTGCAGCGATTTTTGTTGTAACTCAGTTTGTTTATTTCCTTCGCACCTAAACAGCGGTTAAATTTTGTTTAACTCTTTCATTATCCTGAGAAGTTAGTTAGAATTGAAAGTGTGGTTACTTTTAAATTTTATTAGCAGCTGCTGATTGATTACTTTCGTATTGTATCAAATTTTATAAAAGAATGTCATGAAAGTTTAAGATCAAATAAGAAAACAGATTTTCCGTTGGCTCCAATACTAGTTTACTGTACAAACACCTGAAAAATGGTCCCCAAAAGATGCCTGGTGAATCTTCAGTTTTCTGTAAACCTGTGTTTTTCTGATTTGTAATGTTTTTCTTGATTATTTGGAATACAGTCCTTACATTGTATGACCTGTCATTGAATCATTTGCTGATTTCATTTTCATATGAGCTGTATCTCATAATACAAGCATTTAAGTCCACCTTCTTTCTGTGGTTAATTTCTGTCCCTGTCACCCACTAGGGGCTTCATGAGAACAGGGATATACTAAATTAGGCATGGAGGACAGGTCCAGGATGACCTGTCACCCTGGACATCCCAGATCTTGATAACCGGACTGTAGGTAATGCATTAATTTTTCCGAAATTAAGGTTAATAGAAGGTAAAATCACATGAATAGTTTTATACTTTTGTATTATCTTTTAAGACTACTGATGCAAGATTTGGTTGTCTGCATCAAAGTATCTATGCTTTCTTTGATAATTTTATCTCGTGTATAATACTCTTTATATAAGCAAATAAACTAATTTAATACTTGTTAAAAATGGCTATTAGGTCCATGTGATATTCTTGATCATGTGTTAAATATCATTCCTATATTAAATAGACAGTTATTTTGAAATAACAATATTGAATAAAGCTTTGTGAACTGAATTGAATCCAGAGGGAGAACTGCATACGTATATAATGTATTTAGGCATGGAAATAAATGTACGGGCTGATAATGAAGTTTCGAAACCATCTCTGAATATTAAATCAACCGATGAAATTGCAGTTGATTTTATGACAGTTTTCAAGTGATGAATTTTTAGTCAACAATTTTTGTGGAGCCAAATGTAGCTAACTTGAACCTGATTTTTTAGCTCAACTACAGAAAGAAAATTTCAGAACCAGATTGTAGCCACCTAACTCTAATCATCAGCACGATATAATACCCATTCTGGTGAGATCGTGTGCTTTCTAAGAAATCAGAATAATTGTGTAAGTTACAGTGTATTTCAATAAGCGTCCCAAAAGTAATACATGCAAACAAGACTATGTTATTTCTGTGTTTAATGTTTTTGGTGAAAAAGTGACCACGACCACGCAAGATTGTGAAATGAACGTGTTTTTCACAATCATTTTTTGGATCAACGTGATGAGCTTGAATACTTGATGTTTCCAAACTTCAATAAATAAAAATATTTTAAAAAGTAATTATGGAAAATTTTTATTCTTGGAATAGTTGTCATACATTGTTTAATCCATGTTTTCAGCGAAATGCAATACTGCACGCAATCATCTGCAATAATGGGAATATCTTGCCCATATACTTTATCTGCAATAATGTCATGTTTTAATTTGTTTTTTTTTTAATTAAATGGATTGTATAAGAAAATTTATTACATGAAAATATGACCTGTAAAAATCTTCCAAAAATGTTACTTCAAATATGTGTAATAAGATTTCTCTCAGCGATCACTTTTGTTAACGAAAGCAAACGATTCAATTTTTCAAAGCATATATATGCAACTTTTTTTCTACCATTAATAAACAAATACACGTTAAAAGAACAATCATCCCCTGTAAAGTGTTGACTTTAAATTTTAACAGTGGCGATAAAAGCATTTTGAGATATTGGACTATCAAACAAGCTTGCCTTGACAAACTTACATGTTAATTGTATAAATTTAAACTTCAAAGGAATTTATTCGAAATTGTTAACATCGAATATTTAAATACTGGAGTTAAGAAAGAAATCCAAGTTATTTCTAAATATATGCACATAAAGCTAATGAAAAAAAACTATAATATATACTTTTTTCATCCGACATTTTAATCAGCAACGAGATACGGTAGAGCGAATGCATTTTTTTAATTATCTTTTTAGTTCAGCGAAATATATAATTTTGTGGGCAAAATACAAAGACTTTATTTTTCTTAAGTTCCAAAAGCCAACCATATTTAAGCACGAGACAAGGATTATTTGGTTCTTTTCTCTGAACTTGTTTTTTCTTCTTCAACATATAACAACATTGCGTATTAAAAGTGAGAGTTTACAAACTTGAGGCACAACACAGTTTTGATGTATTTATTTTGCAAGAAATCAGTTATTTAATTCTCATTATTTTTCATAGTCGTTAATCATTCTTTTAATTTTGAATCACCAATTTTATTTTTCTTATACGATACGAGATAAAAATATGGCAATGAGTGTAATGATGACCAAGGAAGGAAAATATATGGAAAAAGAAAGCCAATAATTTAGTTTTAATTAAGGATTTTTTTTTATTAAAAGCTTTTATTATTAATCTAACTATTGTAATAGTTTGTTCTCATTTTTCTCTATAAAGTTATTTCCATCTAATATTACATAATTTACAATAATAAAATATATTATTATTATTATTATTACGAGGTATCATTTTTTAAAAAATTTAGGTAACCAGCCTGTAGTATATTGTGAAATTAATCTTAACGTATTTGTTGATAGGAACTGTATTACCATAAAAAGAAGTGAAGGAGTCAAACTCCATGTTTAGTTCACCACCCAACTAAAACCAGAACAAAAACTCAAACCATTTTTTTTCTTTTTTTTTTTTGGTGATTTGTTTTATATATGTTTGGTTGGTCTTCTTGGTTACTATCTTGGGTTTGAATGGTTTTTAAAAATAAAAAAATAATTTATTTTGAGTTAGTGCTAGAAGAGTGACCTTCACGATGATGATGATGATGATGATGAGAGGAGGAAGAAGAGGAGTCTCTCCCATTTTTGTGGTTGAATATTTGTGAATTGCGGATCACCACAAAAGACCATTTCTTTCTCTGTTTGCACTCTTCACCTCTCTTCTTTGCCTTCTTGCTGCAACACTCATTTCTTGAATCAACCCTTTCTTCTTGAACGCACTATTCAATTCTTTCTCACTCACTCACTCTATCTATCTATCTTAGCACAACCCTTTTGCACGTTGGAGCGGATTTCAATTGTGTCTCTAGCTAGCTAGCTAGGTGGTGGTTCTCGTGAAGCTGCCATCTGGGTTTCGCCACCGTTGATGTCTTTGGCCATTGGGGTGGTTTCCAACGGCAAAAAGCATGGGTTTTGATGACAAAGGCAAGGAGGGTGCAGCACCAGACGCTCCCGAAACGCACCACGAGGGAAGTGGCGACGAACGAGGGACCGCTCTCAGTAGACACATGAGTGAAGGTTCCATTCCTGCTCCCACCGAGGATGAAGAAGAGGATGTCGAGAGGAAGATCGACTTGGGTCCCCAGTGCACTTTGAAAGAGCAACTCGAAAAGGATAAGGTTCACATCTCTTACATGCAATTCTTTCACTTTCTTTCTTTATGTACTTTTCAAAACAAACATTTTCATATCATTCATGCCTTTTCTCCTTGAGATCTTATTAGGATGATGAGAGCTTGAGGAGGTGGAAGGAACAGCTTCTTGGCAGTGTTGACATCAACGCTGTTGGTGGTAATTACTTCTTCAAACGCTACGTACCCTTTAACCTTTAACAGTTTCTTTCTGTTTTCTTTGATTATCTCAGACAATGTTTCATGTTTCATGTTTTTGTTTGTTCCTTTTTGGCTATTGAATCATAAACTTATGATAACTCGTGGGGTGTTTTTATGAATGCGATTAAGAATCTCTGGAGCCAGAAGTGAAGATCCTGAGCCTTGCAATCAAGGCAGCTGGTAGAGAAGACATTGTTCTTCCCATACCAGAGTCAGGAAATCCCGAAGGTTTATGGTTTACTCTGAAAGAAGGAAGCCGTTACAGTCTGATGTTCACTTTCCAGGTGAGCCATAATATTGTTTCAGGTCTCAAATACACCAACACTGTATGGAAAACCGGTCTCAAGGGTACGTACGTTCGTACCAACCAAATACTTCGATTCCAGTTCCTTAAATTATGAATCATTGTCTAACTTTTAACTTCTTCCACTTCCATACGTTGTTACAGTTGACAGCACCAAAGAGATGATCGGAACATTCAGCCCTCAAGCAGAACCTTACACTCATGAGATGCCTGAAGAGACAACACCATCAGGACTCTTTGCTAGAGGGACATATTCAGCTAGATCCAAGGTAAAGTAGTTAATAATTCTCGTAGCACCAGACATATTATTACCGAGAAACCGATACTAAATCTAATTCAAATCAATTTATTATCGAAAAATCGAAACTAAATCTAATTCAGAGTAAGTCTTTAATGTAACATTTCAAAGTTGCTATTTCATATGACTTCATTGAATAATCCAAGCCTGCAATGGTCACGAGATCTACCAGCAGTGCATTAAATAACGAAAACTTAACCTATCCTAAATTCTTGTCTGTGTCCAACTTGTCAGTGTTGATGTTGTGACTTGTTTTGGAAATGAAGTGAGCACAAATTAATCTCTTTGGCATCAATAATAAATGCTCTAATAAATTTGTTGCCAGGTTTCATGTGTGCTCATTTAACCACTCACTGTTAATTATGAATTCAAATTCAGTCCAGAAAGTTATATGAGTGAGACATTTTTTATGTTTAGATTTGATATTTGATACATAATTATTTGACCTTGTATTTTGTGTGATGTTTTTCAGTTTGTTGATGATGATAACAAGTTGTATTTGGAGATCAACTACACTTTTGATATTAAAAAGGACTGGCTTTAGGAGTGAACTCACCTCTTCCACCAGTGATGCTTAATCCTTAGTTATTGTTATTTGAGTTGAATTCGCCTTCGTGTTTACTTGTTTCTTTCTACATTGTTTATTTATCTCTAATCTTGTTTAAAACCAGTAATTTTAGCAATAACAAAAAGGATTTAGTTTGGAGGAAGAAATTCATATTATTGATTTCATGGATAATCTTCTCAACATGTAGTTTGGCTCTCAATTTTAATCAAATAATTTATTCAAAATAATAAATATTTATATATTATTTCTAATGTAATAATAAAATTATTATATTAATATCAATTTTTATTTAGATTTCATTAGTTAGAGTGAATGAATATAAGTTTTACTTTATTTTTAGTGATTTGATGGTGTGTACAGATGACAATATGAATAGTACCAATTTCCCTTATCAGTTTTGTTGGTATTAATGAAAGAGTTATGATAGGTTAACAAACTTTTTAACAAAGTTCCTGACAAAGTTTCCTTAAAGGAAAAAAGCATTATTTTATTATAATTAAAGAATAAAAATTTAATCTGTTTTAATTCTATATTTAGAAATTTTGTTAAATTTATCAAAAAATTATTGTGAAAAGGTAATATTGTATCCGAATCTCTCTCTGAATATACACAACTTTGTGTATATTCATATTTTCTTTTAAATTTAAATAAAATTATATAAAAATAAATCTTTAAAATATAAATTTAGATAAAAAATAATAATTTTTAATTACCATTCAAATTAAATTATTTAATAAAATATCAATGTAAATAAATTTGGTTTCTTTAAAATATAAATTTAAATGAATAAAAAAATATAAAATCAAATTTGAAATTGAAAAGTGGATTAAAAGCGAATTACTAAGTATTTATATTCATTATTCACAAATGTCATTTACTACTTATAAATTTTACCTGCGCATTATGAATTTTTTTTTTTCATCTGTGTGTATATAAAATTAAGGTTAAAATATAGCTGGTGGCAAGTATTATAAACAAGTATTTTCACTTTTATCTTATAATAATAAATATAAATGATTATAAAAATAGTTAAAAAATCTAAAGGATAAAATACTTAATAAAGTAATTTATATTAATAAATATAAAATAAGAAAAAAAAGCCATTTACCTAAAATTATAAAAAACAATTTTCTTTATTAATAGTTATAAATCAATAGTCATAGATAATTAAACTAAGGTGCATGCAAATAGACGCTGAAAGGGTTTTAAAAGAGATAAGCCCAACCTGATTTGACGAAGTCAAGGAGGAGGATACGCAGAATATGAACCATGGTTAACTATTAATAATAAATGGAATCCGAGTTGAAATGTAAAAGCCCGCGCGCCAAAAATTGCGAGTGAGTTAGAGTGTTAAACCCTAGACTGTTAGTTTTTGGCATTGGAAGATCAAACTTTGGTATTGAAAGGCAGAAGATGTCGATTGACCTGCTATTGAAGCCAACGTGTGGCGGATGTGGTTCAACCACCGATCTTTATGGAAGCAATTGCAAACACATGACTCTGTGCTTGACCTGTGGCAAGAGCATGGCGGAGAACAAGGCAAAATGCGTTGATTGTGGCGTCACCGTTACTCGCTTGATTCGAGTTCGATCTATGTTCCCGCTTTCTTTCACTTTTTTTTTGTCCCCTGCATTACCTGTTTTTGTTATTCCTTTTCTGAATCGGAATTAAATTTTACTGGATGACATTTTATTTTGCTTTCAGTTCATTCCAGTGTTGTGATTAGGTTGTGAATCCGTTTAGAACTAGGGTATGTCATTCTTGTTTTTGGAAGCAGGGATTAACGTGTAATTTCTGTGGCAGGAATATAGCGTTCGCGCTACCTCTGGCAGTGACAAACATTATTTCATTGGGAGATTTGTATCTGGTTTGCCTGACTTTTCGAAAAAGAAAAGTGCTGAAAACAAGTGGGCCTTGCAGAAGGAGGGATTACAGAGCCGCCAAGTCACCGATGCTTTGCGGGTATTGAACCTATAATCCAATGTGCAATTACTGTTCCACTCTTATATTCTTCGACGTGACTGTTTACCATTGAGTATGTCTGAAAGCAGTGCTTGAGCACCATATTTTATAATGGATAAGATATTCCCACGGGACTGTAGTGAACATTTTAGTCATGTGAACATTGGGTAATGAATTGCTGTTGAATTGTTATGGATCATTGTGTTTATTTCCTTAATAAATTTCTTGCTGCACTACATAGGAGAAGTACAAGAACAAACCATGGCTCTTGGAAGACGAAACTGGTCAGTCTCAATTCCAGGGTCATCTCGAAGGTGCACAATCAGCTACGTATTACCTGCTAATGATGGAAAGAAAAGAATTTGTTGCCATTCCTGCTGGTTCTTGGTATGTTGGTTGTGTTAAAGTTGAGAATTTTGTTTTTCTGTAATTGGGATGTTCCGATGTTTATTTATGCTTACAACCAAATTCATTATGTGGTCTTTCCAAGCGAACGAAAATGTTTTATTGGATATTTATTCAAGTACATGGTAGAATAGGTTATTATTTTTTTAAAATATTATCTCTTTGAAAACGGTTGAAGAGGTACAAGATTATAATATCGTCACTCTTGCAAAAGGGTTATCAAACCCAGAAAAGGGCAAGCGTGGTAACTTAGACAAAGTGACAGTTTTTAAATGACTTTCCTCAGAAAATATCAATGGCAGTTTTGATTCCCTCAATAGCAAGGAGTGAACTTTTTACCAAGTAGAAGGTAAAGAGAGGAAAAGAAAGAAACATAAATGTGTGGTGAGGGTATGCATGAAGACATGAAAATAGTTGTGAGAATGATGTTGACTGTAGAGATCTTGCATAGATTAGGGATATGACCAATGTAGTTCTTATAAGTCTTAGAATCTTCATACTAACTGACATTGATGGATTGAGTTAGGCTCGCCAAATCCTAAGATAATATTAAAGCCTATACTGGAGTTGTCATTGAATTACCTGTATCCCTCTACATTCTAGATGTCTATTTCTAGGTGTGAGGGGATTTGTTAAGCAGAGAAGTGATGAGATGGTTTGGAAAGTGTATTATAGGAAGAAATTTAAAATAACAGTAGTTAAATAGTTAATTGGCATGGGGGGTGAGACTTTTCGAGAAAGTCTATATTCTTATCTTGTGGGATGTGGAGATAGGAAGGTTTTTAGTTGTTGTAACAGGGAGTACCCTGTGTGAAAGGAGGAATTTTCCTATGCAAATGGATGCTTGTATTCTGAGTTGATAATTGTTGAATAATACATTTTATCATTTTCTCTTTAGAAGGCACATAACAAGTGGTTCAACTTGCTGGATACCTGAGTGGCATAATAGAAAGTAGAGTGAGTGCTTTGGAGAAATGGGCTAGAGAACAACGGAAGAGGATTTCAGACTTGGGAAGAGACACGAGTATGGTAAAAGAAAGCATACCAGACATGAGAAAAATAAAGGAGCTGCTTCTTGAAATCAAGAACGGAAAGATTCTGTCTGATGTTTCCTCCTATGATGTTTCCTAGGAAGTTGAGTGAGGCCAAATTACTCAAAGGTCTAGTGTTTGTTTGTGGGGAGTAGGGGTGCAGCTGGTCTGGCCTACCATTGGACAGGGAGGTGTTTTCAGCTGGTAGTTTCTTAGAATAGTTTATATTATGTGTGTAAAATATTAAGTTGATTTATTAAATTAAATGTGTTTTTAACATATCTATATAAATAAATAAAAAACCATGAGGTTAGCCTGCTCTTTGGCAGGTTAGACCAAGGCTCCTAACCTGTCCTTACTATGGTTGAATAGTGTGCCCTGACTTTTTTCTAGAGGGCTAAAGCCAGGGTGAGCCTAAATGGCCTGGTTGGGCCCTTTTGCCAACCCTAATGGGGAGGGGGCAAGCATCGATCCTGAAGGAAGTGGGGTGTTGCAATGGATCACCTGCATTTGTGTATGTTCTAGATTTCTATTCTTAAGCTTTAAGGTTGTTGTTTGTGGCTCACCGATATTTGTTGATGCATCAGATATCCCTCCTTCTGGGCAGGTGAAGGTGTGTTAACATTCCACAGTGGCTAGATATGACTATATATTTTGGGCATGCGATGATGTTAATATTCTACATTGACAAGATATGCTTAGGACTTATCTCAATCCCATAAACCAACTTGAATGGTTAGGATTGTAAAATCTTTTAATGTACTATATTGGTCATATCTCTCTTTTATGTAAGATCTCAACATTAATCCATAATTAATATTTCTAGTAAAGAAAACCGTAATAGGTAAGGGGCCTTTTAGGAAAATATTTAGTTAGTCTTGACATGTTAAATATCATTTATCAAGTGATTACCACTTTTTTAAATCTTTTTTTTGGAAAATATTTTTGGTAATTAAGAATATGTGTTTGAGACCTAAAGTGAGGGATACTTGCATCACTCAAAAGTCTGAGAATTTTGCTTGTCAAAGACAGTAGACACATATGTGATATTGTATGCCCTTTCTTTATAATTTTAAAATTTAGGTACAACTTTAACAAGGTTGCACAATATAAACAATTGACACTGGAGGAAGCAGAAGAGAAAATGAAGAACAGAAAGAAAACTGCTGATGGATATGAAAGATGGATGATGAAAGCAGCAAATAATGGGCCAGCTGCATTTGGTGAACGTGGTAGGTTTGATGAGAAGGAGAGCATTGCAGGCGGGAGAGGGAAAAGCAGTAAGAAAACTGACGATGATGAAGGCCATGTATCAGATAAAGGAGAAGAGGATGAAGATGGGGAGGTAGGAAGGAGGAGTAGACTTGGACTAAACAAAAAAGGTGGTGATGATGATGACGAAGGTCCAAGGGGAGGAGACCTTGATCTGGATGATGATGACATCGAAAAGGGTAGGCAATTGTACTTTCTACTTTCTGATAAAAATGGTTGTGATGGTTATTATTTTAAGTGCTGGTTTTGTGCAGTGATGATCTCTTTGCTGTTAAATTCCATGCCATATATATATATATATATATATCCGAATGGGTATATGTTAAATTAACATATTGGGAATGATAGGATGCAATTCTTTTATATTATATACTATGCCTCTTTTTAAATGAAGTCTACAATGTACATCATTCTCAGTTTCTTCCTTGATTTTTTCGTTGTTTTGGAGGTTTATGCCTAGTGTTAAATTTCAAAATCAAACAAATTCTCTAAATGAATCAAACTGAGTTGAGACTTCATATTGTTAGGTTTGGACTTTTGTGTATTTTGCCTTTGATGCGGCTGGATTGTGTGGCTAGATCCTACCGGAGAACACTAGCTGAGATGAAACCAAAAGAAAAAAATAATTATTTTATTATTGAAAGGAATATATTTACACTCAGTCCACAACTTAATGCACCTCATCAGAGCCTCAGTTCCTGTAACAGTGCTCTCTCTGCCAGAGGAAAACCTTACTCCCGCATCCAAACTCTATTTCACGCCTTCTCGTTGTCTCCTGTAAACTGCATACTCCTAACAAAATATCATCACTTAACTAACTACAACACTAGCTGTCTGTGACAGTCATTTTTCCTTCTTGAATATATTTTCATATAGCAGGTCAATAGGCCTGAAACAAGCATTAAACGATCCATCATTCACATGGGTCTATTACATTACACTTAACTTATCAATACCTAGGGTTGTTCTAAACTTCTCCACAAACTAAAATTAACACTTTTATAAGTTAATTTGAAACAACTCCCTGATATCGGCTTCTCCAAAAGTTGATTTTTAATTGATGCCAACTAATTATAGTCTATTGAAGTATATTCTAAACAGGTTCCCGATGTGAGTATACTGGTTATGTTTTGCTTTGCCTTATTATTCTTGAGTATCGATTTGATTAGTCTTTTTATGTCTAATTGGCATCCTTTGCTAGAATGTTCCCATTTTGTTGAAGTATTTAATCTTAACTGATCAAGAATCAGAGGGATTACGAGGTTCTTACTGTTTAAACTCTTGAGGAAAGTTTGAAGAATACTTCATAGCTATATGCTTATTCTTTCTATTGTTTATTATACTTGTACATATGTATAGGTGATGATTGGGAGCATGAAGAGATTTTCACTGATGATGATGAAGCTGTTGGCAACAATCCTGAGGAAAGGGAAGATTTGGCTTCTGAAGTTCCTGCTCCTCCAGAAATCAAGCAGGTTAGTTGAAGTTCCACAAATACTTGTGGGTAAGAAGCTAGATGTTCTGCTGAATTTTGTTATTTTATGGCATTGATGTCTCATTGCTACTTCAACAATTGGTCTTGAGATGGATGTTGTATAGATTTATTTATGGGTGTAAAATTGATTGGATATAGTTGCTACTTCAATTTGCCCTATATTCACACTTGATGCTACGAATCTGGTGTAAAATAAAGTTGGTAAACGAGGAAATAGTTTTTGTCAACTCATTATTCAAACAACCACTTTGAGGAATTTCCTGTAGAAGACTACTTTCGGAGAGTAACACAGCCTATTTTTAGAATATTAGGACTTGACTGAAGTAGGTATTTTTTATGTGTTCTCATTTAATGGATTCCTTGGTTCCTTATTTACATGGATGCATGCTATTTTATACATTCAGTCATTTTGTGATATTTGGCATTTATGATGTTCTACTCTTTGTATTTTGAATTTAATTATTGACTGATGCAGTTTTAGAAACCAACCCTCATGATTTCCCTTGATGTCATTTAGCTTATTGAACTTACAAATTTATATAAAAAGGAGTGGAATATAAATATTCAAATTTGGTTTTTGATACATACTTTCTTGAACTACTTTTTTTAATATAATTTTAGGATGACGAGGATGAAGATGAAGAAAATGAAGAAGGGGGAGGTCTGAGTAAATCTGGGAAAGAGCTGAAGAAGCTGCTACGTACAAGTAGTCTAAATGAATCTGACGCTGAAGATGATGATTACGATGATGATGTATGGTAGATCTAGTTACTTTTTTCTTACAATTCTCCGTTTTAAATTATTTTGGTAGATCTAGTTTAAGTTTTCCGTAGGCCTCTAGTAACATGCAAGTTAAATACAACTTGGTGCTAACTGCAATGAGTGCAATCCTTTTTTAAGGAGCGGGTTACTTTTTTTGCTGTGACCTTTAACAGGGGGAATGACTTATTCAAACCAATAGCCTAAATTTCATTTGAGCATTTTTCCTCCATTAACGGGTCAGTTGGGTTGTCTAGGTGGATGATGAGGCTGGCCTTCCTCCTGTGATTGTTTCAAAGCAGAAGGGTGCACCTAAGGAAGAACCCACTGACAATAGCCCTTCAAAACCTGCAATAACAGGAACTGTTCGGGGAACTGTATCCACTTCAAAGCCTTCAAAGGGGAAGAGAAAATTCAATGAGGAAACAAAATCCACTAATGGTGCACCACCAAAGAAGGTCAAAATAGAAAATGTACGTCATTGTTTCTCCAAACTCACTTGAGTGCTTTAGTTTTGATCCACAGATAAATTTTTTTTCTAATTTTTAGAAACCAAAACTAGTTTTCATTTTCAGTTTATTTTGGTTTTCAGTTTTAAAAAATAGTTCCAGCTTTTTTCTTTTTATATAAATAATTATCGATAAGGCAGAGGTTTCTCAAAGCTTAAAGTCAAACCCAACAATAAAAAGCCTTTTTTAAAAAGAAAGGTAAAATGGTTTCCAAATTCATTTTAAAACCACTTTAACCTCTCTTTTTATGCCAAGTAGTTTTTTTTTAAAATAAACATCGAAAACCAAAACTAACAATTCGATACATTTTGGCTGTCGGCTGATCCATACATATCTCAAGATGAATCTTAAATGACTTCATATCTTATGATACATGAATGAATCTATGCATATTTTATCACCAATACGACTCCATGATTCATGTTTATACTGCAACAATTCCTGTGAAATAAAATAAAAAGCCATGTGAACTTATATTTTTAACTGAAAATGGATGAAAGAACACTTCTGAACTTATCCGAACTCATCCTATTTATTTATTTATTTATTCCACTTGATTTCTCAATCATTCATTCGTGCACTCTATTTAGTGTGAAGCTTTTTCAAATTGATGTTTCCAAACACAATCTATCTTTTGCTTATTGTATTGGAGCACCTTCAAAAAGATTTTAACTTTCAAGTATTAGAAAATTAAATTTGAAAGGTCATCCAAAAGGTTTTCTTTTTAAGTGTTGTCGAAATTTCTCATCCCATTTGAAAACACTAAGTTTCCTTTCCCATCCATTTATCAGGAACCAAAATCAACTGTCAAAGATGAAAACGGGTCTGCATCTAAAAATAATGCTCCTGCAAAAGGTGTACCACCAGCACCATCATCTAAAGGTGGTTCTTCCCCCATTGTTTCTGGACCTGTGAGTGAGGAAGAAATCAGGGCTGTTTTGATGCAGAAGACTCCATTGACCACACAGGATCTTGTTGCTAAATTCAGAGCAAGGCTAAGAAGTCCAGAGGTAAGCTCTACCAAAAATTTTGCCTTTCCTTTATTGAGCTGCAATTTTTGCTTAGTGATTCTTATGTCTGTATATGCGGGCTTCTCAGCTTGTTTTGTGATCTTAATAGAAGGCCTTTTAGCTAAATCTGTGTAAGGAATAAAACTCGATTCCTAGGTTCTTGCAAATTATGCTACATCTCACAATTCTGTAGAGCTAACATTTAGTACTATTTGGAACGAAATTGACTGATCAGTGCAAAGTCGAACACGGGAATCTAAAATTGTGAATATTTTATGGTAGTTTGGCTTAATGAATCCCTAGTTCTACCATACTGATATATAAACCGTGGTATGTATGTACGTATGGCTTTTAGGGAGTTTGTTTTACTTTGCACTGCAAAAGGTTGAATTTCGCTTCTGTGTTCTTTGCTATGTACAGGATAAAAAGGCTTTTGCGGATATCCTGAAGAGAATCTCCAAGATACAGAAAACTAATACATCCAGTTATGTTATATTGAGAGATAGGTGACATTGTATCGAAGAAGGGGCAATTTTTTTTTTTTTTAATTTTATCGCACTCTCCTGGGTTATATACCTTGTTAGTTTAGTTGTGAAATAGATTATTTGGAAAACCATTCTTATAATAAATTGCAGTGTCGTAAGCTACTTTATTAAATTACTTTTACTTTAATAGAAATGTGAAAATAAATAAAATAAACAGGAGGGAACAATGGATAGACACACATTATAGACTGAATAACTAATAATTTTAATCCAACACATAAAAATCTTAAACTCTCCTGACAAGACCAAGCCATATATAAGATTCCAAATCCTCATAAAAATATTCTCCAACACATGCACGGCACAGTTATGAAATTCTGAAGCATAATCCCATAACAACCTTGCGTGTCTTTTCGTTCACCTTCGAAGTTAGAACTCAGCCAGCGCTATTCACCTATAATTCGTATGCAGAAAGTAGTAAACCTCATTTCTGTGTCTCCGACAAGTACTATGCTCTTTACCTTTTTATTATGATCTTAATGAGGTATAATTTATGATTTATGAGGGTACAGGGAGAAAAGAGGAGGTGCAGGAGAAAATTTTACCTGTTTTAAAATTTTAATAAAATAATTTAGTTTAAACAATCAAAACCAAGAACCGATGGGCACTTAGTCAGAAATTTTTACTTTAATTACTCAGCCTTTCTCTCTACAGTAATCTATGCCCATGTCATGACTCACGTAAATAATTCTGGAAATTATTTTTCGGAAAGCAAACTTTTCTTCCTACGGAAAACATTTTTTGGAAGAATTTTGATAGGTGGGAGAATAAATTTGATGGAGTGCAGGAAGTAATTGCCTTTCCCAGGTTAAGAGTGGCCCTGTAAAGTTCAAGGTAAAAGCATTTGTGATGGGAGATGTTATGGGCACATTTTTTTTTTAAATAATATTGATTGTTACTATTTGTACAAGTATTTTCCCCCTTTTTCTAATGAGATAAATCATGATCTATAACAAAGACATTTAATGACAATTTTACTCAAAAAAAAAAAAAGTTCCGTTCCTAACGAAACGATTCTAGTTTTAGATCCATAACAGATTTTGAATTGAAGTGATTTTAAACAATTTTTGGGTTGAATTATTAAATTTTGGTGTTAGTATATTTTAAAATAAAAATATCTAAATACAAATTAATCACTACCGATTCTACTCAACCAATTTTCTAAACTCGCTAAAGCATAATAAGGGGAATTGTACCACACGTAAAAACATGTTCTTAAAATTCATTACACACACCTCTACTTGAATCAATGGACAAAATTATTGCACTCCCAACAAAATAGAAAGAAATTGGGCCATTAATTCATCCCTTGTGAGTAAGTGAGCTACGAGTATTCCATTTTGGAAGAGAAGGAAACATGAGGAAGAATATCCACTGCGAGTCTGAGAAAAGGTTCTTCTGCAGAAGAATCAAATGAGTATTCTCTGCAGATTGATGAGTAAAACGACCCTTTATCAATTTGACTGCTATAATAAGTCTCTTCTGGCGAACAAGGGTCATCTTGTGAGTAACATATGACAATATGAGGCAGCTTAAACCTCACTCTTCTCTCTGATTTCACATTTAAGGATGTCGAACTTAACATTTCTTCACCTTCTTCATCATGCTTCTTCATGGGTCTGTCCAAGCACAAACTGTCTTTGGTTTCAGTTATCAATGATCCACTGCGTTGACTCACACAAGGATGAACCTTTTTCTGAAAATTCTTAGAAGAAAAAGACATTTCGCCTGAACTCATAATATACTCTGGCTTCAAACCAGGAGAAGCTATTATCCAATCTTCAAGAGTCACATTTCGAACCTTCTTCTCATCTCTCTCCACCTCCTTTCTTTTCAAGATCCTGCAAAACCTTCCTTGCTTTCCTTCATTCTTGAAATCGCTGTCATCTCTGGCGCAGAATTCGTTAGTTTTGTAACAGGTAACACAGAGTTTAGCACCCATTGTAATGAGAAAATCAGCAGAATGAATCTGGAAAAGGAGAACCTATGGGGGACGGAACATAATGAGATTAGTGAACTGATTCAGTATCTTTGAGAGTTTATAAAGGGAAACTGAGACGGAAAGAGCCAAAGAAAGAAATGGATCTTGACGATCATAGTTGCTTCCTGGTTATTATCAGTGTTCAAATCTTGGTTCTTGGAATTCGACTTCATTTTTTTATGGCTCCAATTCCTAAACTTTATTCTATTATTGGTATATGGGACAACAGAAACGTTAGTTCCTATTCTTTATCTTCAGAGATACAAGAAGACAGGGTCTTGGTTAATCCCCCATTTATGAAGTTACAAGACTTCTGTCTTGACAAATTTGGTGGCAAAAATTATGAACATGGCTGTTTCATTTTAATCCCTTTCACTCTTTGTTTTGGACATATTGTCATTATGCTTTAACTGGTTTAGTTCTCATAAATTTCTTGGATCGTTCATCTTATTTTCTGAATGTATATTACTAAACCAAAAACTTAATGAAATATAGGGAATTAAGATCCATCCACACAGTTCTGTAATAAATTACCATATAATTTAAATTGTTAGGACATTAACATAATTTATTATACAATATAAGCAAAAACTACGTTTATATAAATGTGCTAACGTAAATGAATTGTAAAGGTTTTAAAAGATATGAGAGTATATAAATCTTAAAAATAAATAAATTACTTGCTTGAAAATAAATTAAATTTTGGAGACTGATACGAAATTGTACCACATACAATATTGATTTCTCCCTCTTTTATGACATTCATGATTGAGGCCCTTAAGAAGTTATCAAAAATATATTTAAGATTGGAAAATAAAATGACACAACAAATAAGTATTAAATGTAACAACTTTCTGTTGTTAGACACAACATTTATATAATTGAGAAACAGGGAGCATCTGTCTGGACAAACTGCCAAGTATGGAAAACAGAAGGTAAACAATCAAATCAGTTTGTGGAGTTGGAGAAACAAAAAGTTTTGAACTTCCAATAGCTAGACTTGGCTTTGCTGAAAAAGGAAGAAGCTTCGACTTCTCACCAATCACTTCAGAGTGAAGATGCATCAGAGAAAAGTGTAGATACTTGCCTCTCTTGCCTGGCGACCATATTCATATTACCGTTGAAATAAGCCAATACCATCCACATAAGTCAGGTATTAATTTGGATTTAGTTCATTTAAAAAGAGGAATTCAAGTCACTTAGTAAAATAACAAATTATTGATTAGAAATTACAGCCAACAATTTTCTAAGGTATCTTGTGGGAAGCAACAGCAAACAGTGCATGACATTTAAAAGCGCTCCAAACAAGTTAGTAATATACTCAAATGAACGTGAATAGGGTTACACAAGACATTACATGTAGAATGTGGGGATTGATTCAACTGGGAACCCAACGACCACCGGTGCAGCAAAATTATGTCTTTTGGTTGTCATAACAATTTTAAAGCTAAGGTCTAGGCTCAAGAAAGTACCGAAGGGATAATTATGGTACATGTCCTAGTTCTACATCGAAATATATAAATAATCAATCATCATTTTCAAGCCAATCTAAACCACAAAACTGAAAAAGGAAGAAAAAAAAAAGGCTAGAAGGACACAAGGTTTTCTAACAACTTATATTGCCAAAACGTATCATCAGAAGAGACTTCCTTCTTTTTCCACAAATTTCTGTCACTGGCTTTTTGGTTTCTCAATCTTCACGTAAGGTAATACACCCATTAAATGAAGAACTTTTGGAGACCACCCACGCTGTTGAGCCCGGCAAAACATCAAGAATGTGTTGGCAAAGTAGGAATTGAAGCCCATAAATACATGCCACAACGCATGACCCTGAGGGTTAATAGGCCAACTGGAAATCTCCTTGCAGAAAATTCGATCACAGAACCCAAACAAACTGCCGAATACAAAAGTAACTAAAAACAGCTTTGCAAGCCGCTTGGCAGAAGCATCTTGAGTGTGAATATAATACTTGTACATTCTAGGAACGCAGAGAAGAATGAGAATGATATAATGCACTTTGAAGCCAATACCAAAATGAAACACTGAATGAGCAGCGGCAAAAAGAGCACCATAGACGAAGAGGAAGATGGGCATTGTACTGCGATAATGCCAATCTGGAGAGTAGAGGATGTACATGTACAGGAGCACCTCCCACACCATTGGAGTTTCATCACTTTGCTGTTGCCTGAATTAAAGCGCAACATCTGAACAATAAATAGTCATCCAAAACAGACAGACATTGAATTATTGACAAACAGATTACATAATTAAGCAAACGATTTTTAAAAGAGACAAAAATTCAAACCTAGTAGAATTGTTCAATAAGAAAAATGTCACCAAAGACTGATTCCTAGGGAACACTCATGAATATATCAGAAAAAGCGTGGTTTTTAGGTGAATAGATAGGCAACAGGTCCCTGGAATGATTAACCACCTAGACCTTAATGTGTACGTCAGCCATCTAAATTCATGAGATTCGTATCACACTTATCCTTCTCGTATCTCACTTTAGTCTTTAGGAATGACTGGCTTTGTGAAATTAAGAACTAACTCAAATACATAAATAAATGAAAAGATTAAACTGCAACTGAAAGATAGTTTCAGGACTAGTTATCTACTCACACACACACACACACACACACATATATAACAGTAAGTCACATTATCACGAGTACACACAATACAATGGGGGCTGTTAACGAACTTAGGTCTGGTTATAAACCCAATCCTATTGTATATAAATAAAGCCAAACAACAATCAACGATGGGGGGTTGATAACCCAGTTTAGATCATGTCATAAACCCGACCCTTATTGTTACTTAACCAAAATGGTTAAACCAAAATGGTTCAACCATGTTTATAGCATAGCTTCATATTCGGCATTCAAGTACCCCCAGCGGAAATTATTCCCTTCCTCCAACCCCAGGCAATAAAAAAGAGTATAAACTTTCATCCACATATGCAAACACACAATAGTTAGTAATAAAAAAATTGACTCAAATAAGTCAATCACATAACACAATTAGTGTTGAATGAAGTGATTTTCTTTCAGTTTTAAATTTTCTTTCGTTGTTTTACCCTCCCCTGTGTATTTGTATCCCACTCTCTATGTTATCTCTTTGCCTTCTTGAAATGGACGTCACAAAACCTTCAAGGATGAGATTGGCATGCTAACAATATATGTTAGTAACATACATTTCGTTGACAGAATGGTTATATATCCCTCACAAACAGTTGTATAAAATGCCAACCTCATTTTGTATCATGCAAAATGACTTGAAAAAAAAAAGTGAAATCTAACATAAAAAAACATTAATTTACGTATTTTATCGGAAAAAAAATGATGGAAATACTTACACACGCTGCAGTGTGGCATGGTACAACATGCTTCCAAAGGCAAGTGTCATGTTTGATACATGAAGAACACTAAATCTTTTCTCAAACCGCTGTCTTAAAGCATTTATAAGACCGATCAGAGCCAAAAGTATGGTGGGAATGTTGGATATTGTGTTATAAAATTCAGCAATGTAAGATGAATAAGCATAGTTCATTTCACAACACTCTTTGGTGGATGTGACTGGACCCCAGAAGCTTGATATAGATTCTGTCATTCTCCTCTACAACCTGAATATTTGTATATCTATATTTCGGAGCTGCAGAATTAATAAAATCCTGCAAAACCATGTAACAATATTAGAAAAATCATTCTCAAAAATCACAGATACAGACTGTTAATTCACTAAGAAAGCCTAATAAACGTATTAAGTCAGTTACATCACACAACGGCCGAATTTGCATAGCAATTGTGGATTGCAGAAAGCCGATAAATAACTTCATCGTGCAATGGAAAGGGTAGCATGCAAAAGCAGGAGTTGGATGGTGGTTGAAATAGAAGCATGACAAGTAAAATTAGATTCAAGCACAGATGCGAATTATATCCTAAAACAATGTATTAAGAAATATCAATAGAAAACCTATAAGGATCTACAGTTAGGTCACTGCATTTACAAGATAATCATAACTACATCAAAGAAAAACCATAGAGAAACCTCAAAACCGCTCACATCGACAACTCTCAAGCTGAAAATACCTATCGAAATATGCACATACTATGTATATTAAAATCATAAACACCAGAGCTCTGAATCTGAAGAGAAATTCAGTTTTCCAAATTACACAGCTAAGTCGTGCTAGGTTGACAATAAATTGTGCATTAAATTCCAAGGAAGAAAAGAAATATCAATGCAATTGATTAAATTGAATTGGAGTAAATAACACTCTTAAGTTAATGTCGAATTCCGTTACTATAGATGAAAACGGATTCAGAGTCAACTATCTGGAATACGAAATCCATAGGAATAGATTTGGTTCTCAGGTATTAAGCAGAGCGAATCTCCGATCGGAAGGTTCAGATAGTGAGAACGAAAGATTGATTGTTAGAGAGGCTATTGGAAGTGAGAAAATTGAAGAAAATGATTAGATTTAGGGTTAGGAGAATTGAGCGAGACAGTGAGAAAATAAAACCAGAAATAGAAGCAGGAGTGGTTAATTAAGTTATGGTTAAGTTATGGTGATAGTTTAGAATGTAAATCAAGTGTGAAGGGGAAGAGTAAAGAAAAGATACCTGAAGCCACGAACAGAGGCAATGGCCGCGAAACACACAAAGATTTCGATAATGCAAGTGCCGTCAAATCTCGACGAATCACAAATCCATACAACTCATCGGAAAGGAACGACACCAACCCTTGCCCTATGCGATGAGATGCCACGGATTTTGATAGTTTAGTTATTTTCCCAGCCATTCCATTCCGTATTTAAAATTATATAAAGTATGTGTCTATGTATGTATACTCTATCTTGGGTCGCCAACAGAAAGCCCATTCCTCCGGTTTCAAACTTCCAAATTGGGCCTAAATTTCGTCCAACTCAATCTAACGCGCTCTTGCCGACTACATGTGCTTTCACGTTTGAAACCGCGTTTTCCTCAGAGGACTCTTGCTTGTCCCCGTATAAAAAAACTGAAATTCTTATTTTATCAAGTACAGATAAAAACTAAAATTCATTATTTTTGTATAGAGTAAATATATATTTTATGCAGCTAAAATTTATAGTATGTATTGTGTTTTAAAATATATTAATTAGAACTGTATTATATTATAATTAAAATTTAGAATGAATAATATATAAATTAAACAAATTTTATTTTATACATGTTTGTTGTTTTATTTGATGTAACATAAAACCTTTAGTTATTGTTACTGTATAACAAATCTTTTATATAATATTTTTATTATAATTAAGAAATTAATTTTAAATTTAACTCAATTTATAAAAAAATTTATCTTAATATTATTTATTTATATATTGTTATAGATATATAATATAATATAAATTAGTCTTATATCAAATATTTGTTTTGCATCCGAACTTAAATATTAGTTCTGAGTGACCGTATAAAGCTGTGAAAGTAACGGTAGATTTATTATTAATTTAAATTAAAATATTTTCTAATTTGAGTCAATATTAAATTGGTGATAATTATATCCATTACATTCTAACAGTATATTTTTGCTTTATTGGTAGACAGAAATGAACACACAATAGTATATGCAATGTACATCGATCAGTTTAAATTACACTTTTTATATAATATAGTATATTAAACATAATTACATTAAAATTGAAGAAAATGATTAAGTTTTTATGCATTAACATTGAACATAACTTCAAGATATTATAAAATATTTTCAATGAGTTTATAATTGAATAATTAATATCTCATGATATATTAACTTGTTATCACATTTTATTATATTTTTATGATATTATGATATAAGAATCTATTATCTAATATCTTTAATGTATAATACTTGATTATTTTTTAGTAATTGAATCTATTTAATATATTTATTTAAGGTATAGAAAATTTATAAATAGATTATCATACCACATTTAGTAGGGACTGTGAATTATCATGTAGAATTCGTATACAATCTTCTCGTTCAATATTACTCATGTATGATATAAATCTTTTAAACTCTTACTCACTTAATGGTTAAAGAAATTTTTTGTAGGTGATTTTCCTTATTTTTATCAATGAGATTGAAAACTCTCTCACCAAAAGACATCATTTGGCTCTTAAGAGTCTCATACTTCACCGAGAAACATGTCGATCAAATCCAATAAGAATAATTATACATATATACAATGAAAATTAATTAACATATTTATAAAATTAATTATTTTCATTCAATAAATTAATATTATTTATTACGTTAATTGTCATAAACAATTTTGTTATATATACAATGAAAATTAATTAACATATTTATAAAATTAATTATTTTCATTCAATAAATTAATATTATTTATTATGTTAATTGTCATAAACAATTTTGTTATGATGTATATCGAAGTGTCTCCTCCTTTAATTTAGAAATTTTTTAAATCAATATTTTCTCTTAGAGTAAGAGTGAAAAAGTAACATATTAGAGCTCAATGTAATCGGTGCAGTAAGTATTATGTTGCAAATTGTCATATAAATAGTATAAGTAAAATTATGTTTTTTAGTGATATTAATTAAATATTTAATCTTGTAATTTTATTAGCTTATCACTCAATATATTTATCAAATTTTGAGTATCATGTTATTTTATTATTATATTTTAATTTAAAAAATTGAGAAGGAAGGGTAAGTTTAAAAAAAAAAAAGAATTAAAAATTACCAATCAGATAAAGTTAACCAAATTCCACAAAATTGGCTTTGTTTGGTTCAGCTTTTGTTTTCCTTCAAATGGAGTCTCTCTCTCTGACACACACATATAGCTTTGCAGCATGTTAAGGGGTTTGGTTTGAGCAGTTGCTGAGATAACTGAAGATACTGCAATACAGTTGACAAACTTCAATGCATCTGGACACCAATTTAGGATTCGTTGAACCTAGTCTCAATTCCATGCAACGAAACTAGATTACTACCTGTGACTGTTGAGTTTTATGTAAAGTCACGTGCAGCAGCCAATTTTCAGCACCAAAAGAGAGATAAACAAGATAAGTACTTCGATTTGGATATAGATGAGACTTGTCAATCTGGACTTCCTTTTAGGATCATTTATACTTGTAAGCATCAACAAAAACTCTATGCTTGACTTGTCTAATATTTTCAAATTTATATATATGTCATTATTTAATTTATTAAATTATCAAAATTAATATTTGCAAATTATATATTTAACTATTTAATTTATCAAACAGTTAGATATGAGTTATTCAAATTATAAGTTAATTTTAATGGATTATTTAAATTGAATATTCAAAATTGGGGGCAAACTCTTTTTCCTTTTGAAAAAAAAAATTGAAATTCAAACTTTTTCTTTTTATTTTAGTTTTATTAATACATAAAAAATTGGAACTTTTGAATAAAAAATTCAGGTGTGATTTTCGTAATTATTTTTATAATAGGCTGTAGTTTTGCATATAATTACTATATTCCAATGGAAAGTTATAAAAAAATTTAAGTCATTTTTTTCAACATCAAAATTCTATCTTAAATTTTCATGATGTTATAACCGGTAGAGATAGACAAATTGAGTTATAATCTTTCAGTCAACTTAATTTATCAAAAGTTTAAGTCTCATTGAATTTAAAAAAAGTTCAAACTTTTTGAACGGGTTGAAATGAATTTGACTCACTTAATTCCCTAAGTTTGAGTTAAATTAAATATGGATTAACTTGTAACTCATGACCAACAACACTTTATTAATATTTTCATCAATTTTTAATAAGTTTTTTTATTAAATTTATATCCCACTTTTAAGTATATAGATATGTAATTTAATATTTTTAAGTACTAAAATATTGTTCAGTAATATTTAAATAATTTAGATGCTTAATTTATTTTGTCAAGTTATATGAGTTTATACTTTAATTTTCAACTACTATCTTTATAATAATATTTGAAGAATTAGGTAAACACTTTGATTTCATTACTATAAAAAAATAAATCAAGTCAATCCATTTTTATTATACTACAACAAATATAAAAAATAAATTGTAAAAACAAAATATTCGAAAGTAAGTAAACTCAAACTCACTAATCCACTAACATAAATTATAAAAAAATTTGTTCACCAAGTAATAAGTCAGATTGAATTAAACTTTTTCTAGCTCGATACATGTGAGAGTTAACCCTTTACTTTACATATATTTTTACGATTAACCATTTACTTGTCTTAATTTTTAACCAAAATTGTTTTGAATTACCTAGATTTGCGGTTGGAAATAGAACTACTTATAAACCCATTCACATTACATAATTTTCTTTGTAATTTGTTTATACAGTATCATATGCACATGGATATATATAAATTCATTTATACACATATTGTTAGATTTATAATCAACCACCTTCATATTATTTTTAGTTCCTATTTTTCATTACTTGGATTCTCCAGCAAGGGGAGACTAATTTTTCTTTTTAAACTCATTCATATTCTTACTATTTTAAAATAGTGAATGATTTATGAAAAACACTAATTAATAAATATAATTATTTATAAAGCCACTCATATTAGATGCATCTTTTTATCTTAGTTTTTTTTCCTATTCAAGCAGTTAGTTTATACTTAAGCATAAAAAAATAATAAAAGAATATGTTTATCAATAAACATAAACATATATCACAAATACATCTTTATATTAAAATTAATTTTTTTATAAAAATATTACCAATACATTTTTATATTAATTTTAATTTCTTTTTATAAAAATAAAGGTCTTGAATTCATTAACGTCTTAAATCATAATATATATATATATATATATATATATATATATATATATATATATATATATATATATATATATATATATATATATATATATATATATATATATATATATATCAACAATGAATAAATACATACACATTTAAAGTCAGAAAAGAAATTATTTTAATCATAATTATTTAATTATGTCAACAATGAAATAAGAAAATTATATTTATTTGGTTGTCAAGTATATATTTGTTTTTTTTTTTTGCTTTTTTAAAGACTTAAAAATAGTTTTGGATAGAAAAATTGATTAATGTTAAAATTATATTGATACTAATGGAAAATAGCGTAAAGTTATTTGAATTAAAAAAAGATGGTAAACAATTAAAAATGTATTAAAAAAAAGTAAAAAAAAAATGGAAGTTTAATAAAGAAGACTCATTATTTATGCAACAAAATCCGTTTGTGACGGAAAATAATTAACCATGATGTTTAGTTTCACATAATTTAGAATAAAATTAAAGAGATACTATAAATAGTTTTTCTTGAGTTACAAAACTGTTTTAAATTAAATGAAAATTAAGTACATCAACTTTCTTATTTTGAACTTTGTTTAGCCCAAACCAAACTTTCAATTATATTTTAGTCTTGTTTTGCTTAGAATATATTATGAATTCAAGAAACATACAAGATTAAGATATTTAATTGATATGCTTAAACACATATAAAGTGACATTATTAATTATTAATACATAACCAAACTCCAATATAATTGGACATAAATTTATCCAACTACAAAATATCATAAAAAAAGCCCAAATGAACTTTAAAAAATTATTCAATACAAATCATAAAATGCATACATATATAAGAAAAATAGTTTTTTTTTTTACAATTTCATTTATACTTGTAAATAACTTCACTAATCCATCAATATTAGCAAAACTTTTAATATTACTTATTATTATATCTTTTAAAGTAATTCAGATAATAATAATATGAAAAACTCAAAGAATATGCTTTGATTTTTTTTAACTCTCATATATATATATATATATATATATATATATATATATATATATATATATATATATATATATATATATATATATATATATATATATATATATATATATATATATATATATATATATATATATATATATATATATATATATATATAATAAAAATTATGATCAAAATAAACTTAATCTAAAAATAAAGCACATAAATTTGTCAAACAAATTCATAACATTTTTTCCTTAAAGTTATGATTATTATGATTATATATGCAAGATACAATCTTTGAATATCAACACTTAGTTTAAAAACGTATTTTCCTTAGAATCTTAAAATGGTTCATGAAATAATTTGGTGGATTTGAACTTACTATGACTTTAATACGGTGAGACATTATGAATAATTATCAATATTTTAAAGAATAAACCACTTTTTTTAAAACTAGGAATTCATTCTCTGTCTGACTAGTTAAAAAATTACTTATATGATGTAATGAGATTATTAGTTGTTAAAATTCTCTAACAAGAAGACATTTAGGCATATCAATCCAGTTGAATAGTCGATAAAATTCTATATATTTTTTGTCAAAAAAAATTAAAATATTAAGTGGTCATAATTATAATTTGAAACTAAATTATATATAAAAAAATTATTTTAGCAAAATATATAAAAGATATAGTGACAAATTCCAGAAATTAGTTGTAAAGTAGTGAAGATGATTGTTGTGATATATTTGATTGATAAACCGTGTAAGATGTAATAGTATTATTTTCAAAAGTTTTAAAAGGAGTTTGAAAATATAAATGTGCAAGCTCAATACTCTAAAAACACTGAAAATTAAAAATTAATTAGCAGAGAAAGATGAAGCAACTGAATAGTAGATTCAATTATAAGGTACAAGGAATCTAACAAACTCAAATTAATTTTTCAATACTAAAATATGTCATTTTCAAGATTGATGTAAAGAGCAATTTGCATACTACTCTCAAATATTTTAATGTTATCGTGTTACTAGATAGAAAAATAGTATTTATATACTCTTCAAACAATTGTAGTAAGATTTTTTGTAGTGTTGTGGTTGTGTTAGTTTGTAACTTTCTTTAAAGTGTCTAAGCTATTAAATTAATTTGGAAAGTTATTATTCTCTTGCATTTCAAAGTTTTTAGATCACTTGTATTTACTAGGAGTTCTGGTAGCCTTAACCTAGTGGTTCTCCAAGGATCACTTGAATTTGAATTATTTTTATTTTTAATTGTTTATTTTTTGGGTTAAGTATGTTTTTAATCCCCGAACTTTGATCAAGAATTGGAATTTATTCTTGTCTGAAACTTCGATACATTTTGGCCCCTAAACTTTAAAAATGAATGAATATAGTCCTTTTAACCTAATTATGTTAACTTTTTTTTGACGTGTCAAACGCTTTTCATATTAGTATTGGAATTTTTTACACTGTTTGACACATTATGGATTCAATATCTACTAAGAAGTATGTTCGACACTTAAAAAAAATTGAGTTAAAAGGACTATATTCATTCATTTTTAAAGTTTAGGGACCAAAATATATTGAAGTTTCGGACAGGGACGAATTCCAATTTTTGGTCAAAGTTCAGGGACTACAAACATACTTAACCCTTATTTTTTAAAATAATTTTTTAAATTAGAAAAACTAAATTTATTAAAAAAAATTCTTCAGATAAAGCATTTCAATTATCAACTACCAAAAACAATATTAAATACATATATTACAAAAAAAACATGAATTAAAAATGAATTATTGCAAACATTTAGTTAAAATAATCACCATAGACTTTAAAATAATCTTATTTCATGTCAACTCAACGTATAATGTTTAACATAAGTTAAAAAGTATCATTGAGAATTTTGATTAACTTTAATCAAGAAATAACATTGTTATGTATCAATAACATAACATCTGTAATAAAGACCAATAATCTTAATTGAATTTAAATTTAAAAAAGAAATTGGTGGCATCAATTAAAAAATAATATTGAGTGGACTTTTCAATCTCAATCAATTTCACAAAATTCTAATTGAAGTTAAACTAATACTTTTCATCGAGATCAAGCCAAAGATAAAATATGAAAGAAAACAAAATTAATTTGAAAAGAAGTTAAATACATGTCGTATTTTTAAATTATTTTTTAAATTTGTTCTTAATCCTTAAATTAAATATATATTCATTTGTTCATGTAATTTATAAAATTTATGTAAAATATTACTTAAAAAAAATTACGTTTAAAGTTATATTATGATTCATTATAGAACTTTATTTCATAAGTCGTTTAATAAAAATGATGTTTTATATGATTATAATTAAGTATACGAATGAAATAGATATATATTTAGTTTAAAAATGATATATATATATATATATATAAAGTATTTTGATAAAAAAAAACATATTTAACTTAAAGGAAGAACAGTATGAAATTTTTAAAAGTCATATTTTCTTATTTTAATTAATTAGTTTTACATTTTATTCTAATACTATACATTAAACTTTTCATTACCTTTGTTTTTGTGTCTTTTGAATAGATATTGTATTTTTATAGTGAAATTTTATTTGTTTAAACAATTAAAAGCTATAAAAAGTTTTTTTTTCAATAATCTCAAACACTTTTTTATTTGTATAATTATCCTAGCTTATCGTTTTTAATGTTCATCTTTATTTTTAATTTAAATTTCAATATTTTTATAATATTAATACGTAAATTAATTTCACATCATAATATAGTTTGATTTTTACAAATTTAAAATACTAGTCTTATGCCTAAAAATATTTATTCATTTTAAATTTTATTATATTAATTATAATGTATATACAGTATAAAGTTTGTAAAAATATAATTTAGCATGAATAATTGTGATTATATAACAAAGGGTCGATAAACAGTAAAGATATAGACGTATAATTTAGAGTTTGACGGATATACATCTTTCGATGTTGTAGGATAAGATAATACAGTTCCTCTACCCCACAAATGATACATAATTTAACGGCACATAAATATGAAATGTACCTAAAAAAATGAACTTGGACGGTTTTCGCTGTTGGATTCAAGAAATAATGTGGTCATTTGGACCACATTCGTGTGGCAATTAAACTAAATCTCTACCCTTGCTACAACCAAAGGTCTGTTTCAAACTGCAACGTGTATATATATACATTGGTGGAAGTAGTTTCTCTCTTCTCATTCTTACTCCATCCACTTTCTCTTTCGTCGTTTTATGTACACATCATTTTATCATTTAATTTCGACAGACGTATATAGATACATTCATTCATCCCATATTTATTTACAGAGCGAAAGAATGGGGAGGATTCCGGTGAGGTTTGAGAGGGTGGCGGCAGCCTTCGAAGCTGACGTGGCACGTGTGAGGCCATGCGAGAGCGGTGGCGGTGGCGGTGGCGAAACTGAGCACTCGCCGGAGGATCTGAGTGATCTGTCGGACCTTGTGAAATCCTTCATGGAGAAGAAGGAAGAGGAAGAAGATGCTATTGGTTTTGTTTGGGATGATGGAGACGAGGATTTGGAGTGGTTTGATTCTGAGAAGAGGGAGATCCTTCAAATAATATTCAGTAACGATGGCGGCGATGATGATGATGCCAAACGATTAATTAGGAGAGAAATTGAACTTGTGATGAACCTCGTTGCGGAAAACGAGAAATCGGCACCGGAATTCAAACGACAATTGATGTCTCGAATGCGCGAGAGAGGTTTGGATGCTGGTGAGTTGTGCTGTAACTTTCGATTTTCTTTTTTATTTAGTGAGATTGACTTTTGAAAGTACACATTTATTTTTGTCCACTGGTTAATGAGTTTGATTTTTTTATTTTTGTTAACCTTTTTATGCACAGGGCTTTGCAAATGCAAGTGGGAGAGAAACAGAAGATTCCCAGGTGGTGACTATGAGTATATTGACGTAAATTATGCAGGAAATCGGTACATTGTTGAAATCTCCCTTGTGGCGGAATTTGAAATAGCTCGTCCCATAAGCCATTATTGTTCATTACTTGACGTTTTCCCTGAAATATTTGTTGGGAAATTGGAAGAGCTGAAACAGGTTGTGAGGCTAATGTGCAGTGCTATTAAGAGCTCTATGAAAAGCATAGAGATGCATATACCTCCATGGAGAAGAATCGGGTACATGCAAGCAAAGTGGTTTAGTTCTTATAAAAGAATAACTGATGAGGTTGCAACTAAAAGAACATCATCATCATCCCCTTTATCCAGTACCAAATCTATTGGATTTGACGCAAGACCACTGAAATCGTACAATTGTAGAGATGATTTCGTGAGTAAACCTGCATTCGGAATTTGCCTTTTGACCAATGCATTTTATGCTGATGGCCCTGGGATGTTACTGTAGTCAAATTACTCTGTGAGCTTTTTGGTGATTGTTGTTGACAAATGACTGAGTGCAGACTTAGTAGGTCGGGGACAGAAAGGGCTTAAAAATTTTCTGGTCACCCACGTAACAACAGAGGTTCTATTATAAAAATGGGTTCTAATATATTAACTTCTTTGACAGTATTGTTTTTAAAAATTCTTACGAATACTACTTTTTTTTTGTTCGTATTTGTTAAAATTAACTTGTAAATTAATTGATAATTGATAAAATACTTTTTATTAATTCATTAACGGATCATTTATACATTTAAAATAATAAACTAGTAGTTTATTAAATTATGATATTTAAATATTACTTACTGATAAACTAATTAATAAAAACAAACAAACTGAATTATTAACATAATTAGTAAAGATGTTACTTTTTTAAAAATCTTATAAAATTCATTAATAATTGTGTCCATGAAATTAATCCAAATATATTGCATATTTTGTCTATATTTTTTTTCCCAACTCTCATTTTATTAACAAATTAATATTTTATGCCCCATGAATAACAATAAACTTAATCACAATTGGGTAACTTTCAACACATAACACAAAAAATAGTTGTGAGATATAAACCAATTTGTAAATTAGACAAAGGTAAAAAGAGTTTCTTATTCCGATTATTTTCTTTTCGGGAAATATCGCATTCTTTTATTTTCTTTTCGGGAAATATCGCAATTCTTTTATTTTCTTTTCAATAAATATTGTATTCTACTATTATATACTTTTATATGGACAACTAGAATTAGGAGAGATATCTCCAAAAAAAAAAAACATTACCTCTAATATCACTCTTTTAATTTTAAAAAAAAATATATATATACTAGGGGATACCGTATTAATGCATTATGAATAAAATAATAACTTTTGCACAATAATATATATATATATATATATATATATATTATTTTTAGTATAATAAAAAAAAGAAAATAATACTGTTAAAAAAACTTTAATTTTACTATTTTTATTTTATTAGTTTTATTTGAGATAATGATTGAGGTAAATGAACATTAACCTTACACCTTACGATTATTTCAATTCTAATTACATGTATTTTACATCATAGCTTGAACTATACATAATGGAATGTTTAAAATCATCCTAACTCTACTTACATATATTTTAAATTAAAAATAATAATAACGAACTTCTTAATAAATGCAGATAAAAATTACTAAATATTAAACATATACCTAGTTCATAAGGACCTATAAAATGTATAAGAGTAATTGGTCTTTTAAAAATAAAGTTTGATTGCTTATTATTAAACGGTCAAGCTTATAAATGGATAAATAAATTATTTGAGTTCATTTTATAAAAGACCACAATTTATCTATAATTTTTTTTTCTACACCTCTTCTATTTTTTTGAAAATTTTGATGTTGAACATAATAATTTTGTCACAATCATAATTTTTAATAGAGGAAGTCTATATTTTACTCATTTATTGAGTCATTTAGAAATATGCATGCATTAGGGTGATAGGTTTTTGAATGTGTCACTTTTGAGTTTAAGGTGAGTATTTGTCTTATTGTGATCACTAGGATGTATATAGATTATTTAAGTTTTCTTTGTTCAAGTAGAATATTGTGTGAGCTAAAATATGTGTAACTTAGTTGAATTAGAAGCTTAAGTTTAGGTAAATGAAACTAGTTTTTTTTTTTTTTTTTTTTACTAATGTTGTGAACTAAATGAGTTGTGATTATTTATTTTTGTGTTTTAATTGATCGTAAAGCATGAGTGGTGTTGAATATTAATGTTGACTAGGTTTTTTTTTGTTAAATTTGTCATTTGTAATATTAGTGTGATTGTGTATTTATTCATCTTTTAGGATATATCAATTTTGAATTGGATATAGTGATTTCGACCTAAGAAATGATTAAAAATGTAAAAAAATACTAAAAAGTTAATTAAAGGACTATACCTTAGACATCAAAATACTCACAATGATAACTAAATTAAAATACCAATACTGTAATAATAAAGATATAATGCAATGAAGGGCATAGATGAAGAGAGAGAGAGAGAGAGATGAAGGTGATGTTTACAGTTACATTATTAAGCACCAGTATTCTGTTTCTACTCTTCTTCCCCAAAAAGAGCATAAACCCCTCTTCTCCTCCACAACCACTACAGCGAGATTCCTCTTCCTCCGCCATGTCCAGGGCGCGAAGCTTTGTTCTGTGGCTTCACGGTCTCGGTGACTCTGGCCCAGCCAACGAACCCATCAAAACTTTGTTCACTTCTCCCGAATTCAGAGACACCAAATGGTCCTTCCCTTCTGCCCCTTCCGCCCCCGTCACTTGCAACTGTACGTCTTCTTTTCTCTACCTATTCAAGAGATCGCCGATGTTGTGCTCAAAATTCAACTCTGATTCACTCAACTCTTCCCTACCAATTTTAACCATATAATTACGAGTCAAATCTCAACTACCAAATATTCACCTAATTGGTCACTATCGTGTTACGAATTTTGCTATTTTCTCACAGTCATAGGCCAATCCCTGTGACATTAATTTAGGTTTTTAGGAGATCTTAGCTTACTTGAGTTCAAGGAAATGGTTAGGTATCGTTAATTACAAGTTTGGAATTTCTAAGTGATGCTCCTTCGTTAATGTTGTTCGTACAGGTGTACGATATTCAAATTTTATACAGCATATTAGCATTTTCTTACATGGCATTTATTGACGTCGTGATAGTCTTGAAATCATCTGTTCTTAGTTACAATGCAATGAAAATGCCGCGTGCTTTCCCATTTTAAAAGATGAGTAATATATTATTGTTATTTGCTCTTTTTGTAGATGGTTCTGTAATGCCTTCGTGGTTTGACATTCTCGAGATTCCTGTCACAGCTGTAAGTTTAGATTTCTTATCTCTCCTGGACTATTTCATGTATAACCTCTCTGTTTTTCAAATATTAAGTGTATTTCCTGAATCATAAATCTTGAAGTGAAAATAATAAATGGTATAACAAGCTATATCCTTTCCCTTTTTTCGTAATGCTAGGAGATTTTATGTCTTCTTTTTCCTCATTTTCTGTATTGCGAAGTGCTGTCAGAATGTCATTCGAAGTACAAATATTACATTTGGCTTGAATTGTTTTTTTTCTTTTCATTTAAAAAATGTGAGATGGTGAACATTATTACGCTGAAAGCATTACTCGAGGCAGTGCTACCTGTTTACCAAGCTTAAAGAGGGTGTCTTTTCCTTTTTTACGTTTTATGTTCAACTGCTTTGATTCCTAAAAAAGTTAGTGCTCTGGCTGAGCAACTTGATTTAGGAAGTCCCGCTCAGGTCAGGATGATGTTGACGATCTAATAAATTTTTGCTGAAAAATGGTCTGCTTATTGTCAGGAATCTCCCAATGACGAGAGTAGTTTACTTAAAGCTGTTCAAAATGTGCATGCTACTATAGACAGGGAAATAGCTGCTGGTGTAAACCCCAAAAATGTATTTATCTGTGGATTCAGTCAAGGAGGTCTCTCATTTCTTCCCGTTTCTATTTGAGTGTGTCAGTGATCAGTCTATGTGTTTGCTTCTGAAGAGTGGGCCATGCTTGTGTATGTAGACTGTTTGCTTATGGTGATATTACTTTTCAGGTGCCTTAACCTTGGCTAGTGTTCTACTGTACCCTAAAACTTTAGGTGGAGGTGCAATCTTTAGTGGTTGGGTTCCGTTCAATTCTTCTATTACAGAACAAATTACGCCCGAGGCAAAGCAGGTACTAATCCTTGTGTGCCAACCTTAATATTTTCTCTTCCGTTTCTTTTCTTGTCAAGCTTAGCTATTTTCCATTCATTTTCTTTGAGAGTGATTATTATCATTTGGGATGAGGAAATAAAAGGGTTGTCACAACCAATTTGGTTCAACTCCAACTCTCTCTTGATCCTAGGATTACGTGGAAATATTGAGTTTTCCTTTATCTTTGTTTGAATTTTGAAACAATTATCCAAACAAAAGTACACCGATCAACATAGAAGACCACTTCAATGACTATAAATACACATAAGAACTTATATTTCTACTTTTGTTCCAATATCAAGCTATTAGAGTGATAACTCTTTGGCAAGTGTACCAATTCGTTACAAGTAGTAAAAATGGAAGTCCAAGTATCGTTTTTCCAAGGGATTTGTGTTCATTTGTCTAAGTGTGATTATTTACTAATTTTAGCAATAATGTCAACGTAATAGATTGGTTTAATTTAAGAACAACATGCAAAATTAATAAACACTAAAGTTATAAAAGGATTTAAGAAACACTTCATCAAGGTTGGATTTCATGAACCATACTAACGCAATATTTCCTACACAATTTCTCTATCGTGCTCAAACATCCTCATCATAAGCTTACTAACCCCTAATTCCTTAGAAGTAAGTTCTAAGTCAAATATGTCAAAATATTAATTCCTTAACTATTTTAACACATGACTTGCATTAAGATTTGATGTATAGAATGACCTAGAGATTACGTCTATTCCTAGAACCCAATCTCATGGTTGTTCTATCCAAGGTTAAGTTCCAATTTATTTTCCAATAATTAGATACAACCAAATAGCAAAGATTTCCATCAAGCACATTTATAATTGAGATAAAACATATGAACAACGAAAGAGATTACATTGCATAGGAAAATTACAAAGAGTATAGGTCCATTACATCCAACCCCAATGAAGGAGGAGTTTAGTCACTCCTAAGCATCTAGAACAAAGGATGGATGAATTTGATGGAATGGATGAATTGTTGTGAAGTCTCCTTGCCCTAGAATGGCGCTTTTTCGTCTCCTTTTTAGTTCTGTCGCGTTCCCACACTCCCGCACACAGTTTCGTGTAACTTTTCGAAACTATAACCACTTTAGAAAACCGTCTTCTCGCTGGGCAAGATGACTTACTCGCTGGGCGACCAGTGATTACTCGCTGGGCGAAAGAGCACACTCGCTGGACGACTGGTCCATTTCGCTGGGCGACTGGATCCTGACAGAATAACCTCACTTCTTCTCCAATCCTTCACTTTCTTATACAATAATCTCAAAGATAACACAAAATATATCTAAACCTAAAAGAACCTAAAAACAACCTAAAACTTCCCACAAAACACATGATTAAGTACAATTAAGAGGTCCAATAAAATAAGAATAATAAGTATTTTTCATACTTATCATAGAGCATTTTCTATTGCTGTAAAGTTGCAATACTTAAATTCACGTTATAAAATTCATGCTATTTTCTATATGTTATTTTTCGTATTAGGAATTAGGTGACGTGGCATTAAGCTGGTGGGAAAAGTTTGTTGCAACTTTTCACGCCAGAGCACTGTAGCAACTTCTTGCTTTCTTTTATGCGTTACCTGGGACACAGAAAAAGATACGCAAAATATTCATAACCAATCTAATCTCTACTCTTGCTGTTTTTTCAATCAAAATCTGCTGTGTAACTGGTTTTATTCATGAATTAGTTCCCCAACTCTTTAGATTAAGGGATTTTCAGAGTCTAACTCCCTAAATCCAAAGTTCCAAAGTCCAATAAAGCTATGAATAAATTCAGGCAGTGGCGGACTTGCAGACTGGCCTAAAAGCAGCTTTATAGGTTTTTAGGTTTGGTTGATTGTTACCCACGGTTGGTGAAGGACTTAGTAAAATTGCAAAACCGTTGACATATGTATTATCAACATTTTCAAATAGTGCCTGCCTTCCAAGGATTGAAAAATGTTCTTATTTTAGCACGGTACTGGCTCTCCCCAAGTTTTCTAAGACTGTCATTGTGACGACAGATGCCTCAGGTTCTGGATCTTGGTGCAGTTTGAATGCAAGATAAGCACCCTATTGCTTACATTAGCAAATCCTTGAGTCCTACGCATTAAGCTATGTCAATATATGAGAGGAAGTTTCTAGCCATAGTATATGATGTTCAAAAGTCGGGAGCTTTCCAATGATGCTTAATAATGCTCAGATGAAGCTATTGGAGCAAACCTAACAGTTGGTCTGCTGATCATAGTATTCAATTACTTATTCAGGAGCTTATGTGGGATCCTAACAAGCATCTGAAATACTCTTGGCATAGAGGAGAACTTAGATGCAAATGCAAATTATTTATTGGTGCCAATTCTTATCTCAAACTTATAATATTGAAATGACTGCATGAGTCATTTACAGGGGAACATTCTGATCAAGATGTCACAACTGCCAGAGTGAAATCTCTGTTTTTCTGGAGAGGTATGCTCATGGATATCCAACAACAGTATTTCAAAATTTGTGGTATTTGTCTGAGGTGCAAACCTGATTTGGCTGGTTCTTCATGGTCTAAGTGGGCGTCGCTTGCTAAGTGGTGGTACAACACCAACTATCACTCTGCACTACACACTACTCCTTATGAAGTGGTTTATGGTCAACCACCTGTATTCATTTGCCTTACCTTACTAGCAAAACTACACAATCTGGGGTGATCGCATTAAGTTTTCTTTGTGATTGAGTCAAATCCGACCCAACTAAATGTCCTCTGCTTTTGAGTGACAGGTTTGGTAAGTTAAACTCAAGAATCAATCCAGTTTAACTCAACCACAATTATTAAATAATATTAATATCAATAATAATAGTAATATTGCTATTATTCAATTCACTTCATTATTTTATTAACTAAATTTGTACTTTTTAAATATTAAATAAATGTTTATTTAAAAACAAACTAACCAATGTAACAATTTTTCTTTAAATTAAAAAATTTAGCAAATTCAAAAATTTGTGAGCCAATTGACTTAATCCAATGCAATTTGATCAAGAGTGGATTGGTCGAAACCCAATCCAATCAGTGTACACCCAGCCTTATCAATAATTTTCCATTGTCAAGCACTTATAAAGATTTTTCCATTCTTAAGCACTTTTTCCATAAGTTGCTACCAAATTTTATGGTCCTTAACGGGAGATAGACAGAATAGTATTAGTATCATATCATCTGAAATTTCCTCTAGATTAAGAGGTTCTTAATGTGTTTCACGTTTCCTAATTGAAGAGCCGTATAGACCCTCGCTCTGTTTCATTCATCCTTTGCTTTTACAATTTCGTGGCCATTCAGTTAAGGGGATCTAGAGGATAATATTGGACAGAAAAATGGTCCAGCGAGGTAGCATTGCTACTGGTAAACTGTTAGTCAAGTGGAAGAATTTACTTAATGACCAAGATACTTGGAAATTCTACTATGATCTCTTGAAGAAATTTCCTAATTTCTGGCCTTGAGGATAAGGCTGCTCTTGAACAGGGGTATTGTTACAACATTCTATTGTTGTAAAGTTGCTTTACTATTATAAAACTCATTTTTCCATCTTTCATTTTCCATATTAGAAATTAGCTTATGCGGCATTTGGCTGGTTGGAAAAGTTTGCTGCAACTTTTCCCACCGGAGTACTATAGCCACTTTTTTCTTTTATTATGCCTTGCCTGGGGGCTCAAAAAAAGACACGCAAAATATTCATAACAAATATTCTCTCTACTCTGTTTTTTCTATCAAAATCTGTTGTGTAACGAGTTTTATTCATGCCTTAATTCCCCTATTCATTACATGAAGGAATTTTCGGAGCCCAACTCCCTAAATCCAAAAGTTCCATTTCACAAGCACGGGTGCCAGCTATGTTGGTTTTTCTCATCAGGGCGTGATGTTGTTGATATTCAATTTTCCTTGGAAGTTGTTGGAACAATGACACGCCACAGTGTTTAACTTTTTATGTCATTAGAATTTAGAATCACTTTTAGGTGTACCCTGAGCATGACACCAGAGTGAATTTGCGGAATGCAGTTGTCATTTGTTTTATGCTTTTTTGACGTATTATATGTATATATCTACAGACACCCATACTATGGTGCCACGGAATGGTTGATAGAACGGTATTGTTCGAAGCTGGACATGCAGGTCCCCCCTTCCTTGAAAAAAATGGTGTTGGTTGTGAGTTTAAGGTGAATTCTATGTTTTCAACAATTCAGTTATTTATCCAATGAACCACCCTTCTGTCCATCGACGTTGACATTTGTTTTGTTGGCACTCCGCAGGCTTATCCTGGTCTTGCCCACTCCATAAACAATGAGGAGCTGCGGTATCTCGAGTCATGGATCAAGGCACGCCTACAGAGTTCTTCCCAATAGTTATTTCAGCTTGGAATAATATAATCTAAGTACATGCTTGTATTTGTGTAGATCCCCTGATCAGTTTATTTATACTCGTTTTATTCATGGTAACGTTTGCGAAACCCACCCTATTGATGTGTTTGGTTGTGATTCGAAGATAAAGCACACAAATCTACGAGCAAACAGAGTTTTGATATCTTAATCTGTAGTTTCTTAATTCATGTTAATTAATGCAAGTCTCACATCCAAACCAAATGGAACATTTTTCAAATTTTGAATGTGATATTGACCATCTGGATGTGTTTTACAGAAGCTAGTTATAGCTTCCGCTTAAAATGACGTTGAAATATCAATTGATGTAATTTAAGATAGATACTAATCTGTTGGGTCATGCTTTAAGAATTTGGGTGAAAACTATTATGGAATAAAACATTAAATGAAAGAATTTTATATTGAATCAATTTCAACTTGGTAATTTTGGAAACGCTTATCCAAATGCGTACTATTATCATCTTTCCATCGGTGGTATATACTATACCCCTTTTTCTTCTTTTTTTTTTTTTCTCTTTTCCGGTCTGTGGCATTTGGATGATTTTACTTTAAAATAGAGATGCTTGCTTTTTACATAATTATTATTGATGAAAACATGGGCAATAATGATGATGGTCATGAGTCATGAATGGGGACAGATTATCCGCGAGTTGAAATTGAGCGTAAATTTTGGAATTTGGAATTTTTCTGAAATCGGACGAGGGTGGCGGTGAGTAATGTACTAAAATTCACCAGAAAGATTCGAAAGCATGTACTATGTAGGAGTGGTAAAAATAGTCAAAATGTGAGTGATGCCTTTTTTTTGTTTTTAGGTTTTGTGAACACGCACGCCCCACCTACAAAAACCAGTGTTCTCTTACTGCATCCGGTCGCCAAATGATTCTTTTCCTTGAGTATCAACTTTATAGAATTTCTTTTTTTACACAGATAATATACTGACAATTTCTTTTACCAAAAGTAGCATACTGTGATCTTTATTTACTCAGGTAACATAACATGTTTTTACGATAAAAAGACAAAGATATCCATGTCCGTACTATGATTTAGAAACCCCATGGAAGATAAATAGTAGCTAACCCCTGATCCAAACTCCAAGTGCCGCATTTTACGACATAGTAGCAGTATGAAGGTTTGGTAGAAGATGATTTTGATTTTGTGGGTGAGGCCATGAACTCGTGAATATTGGTCCCTAGTGAGTGGGGTTTAGTTATGATCCAAACTATGTAACGCCAATTTATATGGGCAGGGGGGGCTCACTCTCTCCAATAAATGATAATGAAGACAGATGAAGTAACTTATTTTTTTAACGTCAGAAACAACTCCATCTTATGCCAATAATGTTCCAAGCATCCAATGCCTTTTCATTTCATGTACCTTCTACTGGTCACTGTCTCTCAGAAAACTCCATTCATCTTTTCTTTTTCATCGATAAAACATCATAAATTCTTATTTCTAAGAAAAATAATATATCTTATGTTCCTTTTATGGTTCAATTGATAGAGCTTCATAAGTATTTGTTCAAAGTAAAGGCTTCTCTTATTCAAAATATACATAATAATCTTTGTACTTTAGTTCATAAATTAGGTCATCAACATATACATTTAAGTGCATTCAAACTCTTAACCATTCATTAACACAAATCAACATACATAAAAAAATGTTTGTTGACATGGTTAAAAAAACACGTATTGATGTTTTAGGCAATACACTCTGTTTTAGTTTTTTTTATCATATGAGGTATTGGTTTTAATCTATTTGTTTAAACACTTGTTGAAACTATCCTACTTGTTTTAAATGTAGCTTTGTGTTCTTAATTCACACATTACTACAAGTATTCACATTTATATAAGTATCTAACTCAAAACTAATCCAATCCATCATCATTCAAATTCATAATTTAACCTCATTCCTTTGATAACCAAAATAAAACAATAATTAACATTTGAAAATGTTGTTTGACCAATAACACAACATAGACAAAATTAACTCATTCACAATTCTTGCTTGAGTGGGGAAGATTTTATTTGAGAAAAATACTGGAAAAAAAATTATACAATAACTCATCATTTTCAAAAGTCATTAAAAACATATTCTGCTTATTATATTTTCTTCACAAGTTTAAAGTACCAATTTCAACTATTCTACCACACAAATTTCATATTTAAAGCATTTTAATTAGATTCGACCATATCATCCAAAATAATATATTAACTTTCATTTTTCTCTCAAGTTTCAAATTGCAATTCAAAATTATTTTCTAATTCACCATGCAATATTTCTCGACTTTTTTTTGTATTTTAAGGTTCTTTTGACAACAAAAAGTGAAATCGTCATATATGAGGACGACTTCACTTTTTCCAACACATAAACCATTCTCTGTAAGGACAACGTTGTTTTTTTCAAAAAAAAAAAAAACTGAAACTGAGTCGGTGGAGTACAACTTCACCTATCCTTCCCTTAACGACTTGACCCTATTTAGCAAAAAAAATGAACAGATCCATATTTATAAATTTGACTTCAAATAAACCATCAAATACAAAAAAAATCCAATATTTCTCTATCAAAATAGAAATAGAAATGACTTTCCAATTTAAAACATCCCATACAAAATTTATCACCAAAATTCTAAATTCTCATGAACAGCATAATCATTCCAGATTTATAAATTCTCAGAATAATACTTCAACACACATAACTTCCTTTATTTAAAAAAAAATTCAATCCAAGAAAAATTAAAGAAGGTTGAAAAAACACCACGATTTCATTAGAATAGTGAAATAATATAATCAAATATAACATACTAACTAAAAACACAATTTTTTTTAACTAATTTACCAATATTGAGTTCAAATATTAATAAAAAAAATAAACTAAAAGATTTTTAGAACAAAATATAGTTATCCTAAATTGAAAATTGTTTCAATAAGATTGATAATTGATTATCAATTACCGTAAGATAGAATGTGATATTGAAGCAGAACTTTCTAAAGTCTAACTTTTCTAACATTTTTCCTAAAAAAATAAGTAGACTTTAAATAAATGCTTTTTGTTTAAAATTTTAAATGAGTAAAAATGGTAAAGAATACAAAACATTGTAACTAGACATCAATTTTAACTATTCAAAGAAAAACTTGTATAAGAATAAAATGACACAATTTAAAATAAAATAAAAAACTACAAAATAGCACAAATAATGGACAGGCCAGATTGCCGATTACTATACTAGAGATGAATTTAACTTCATAAGTACCTCTGCAATCTCAAAAGATTATCGAAGGGCTCAAATAAATAATGAAAATTCATGCATAAAATTGTATTTTATTCCTCTGAAACAATGTATGAAATAGAAATAAAAATATTTGAGATTAATATATATTATTTATTTTGGAAATTGGAAAGAACACACCAAATGATTGCGGTGTGAACAGTAGATTTTGTTATTAAAAACGACGGCAATGCACAGTTACCAACTGGTCAACGAATCCTTCATGCGCATTCCAAAGGTTGATTTGAATTTTAATTCAAATCTATGTATTCTTTGAACTTCCAGAGGAAAAAATTATGACAATTCAAACAAAATCAATTTGCGCTATTTTTTCTTCTTATTTCATCAATAAAAGTAAACTTTTATTTTTCAAAATTTATTTTTAAATAAAAATTTACCTCAATTTTAATAAAAACAAGCTCAATTTTTTTCGATAAATCTTCAAATTCATATATTGTGAATAAAAGTAAAGATTTATAAGGTAATTTAACAGTAAAAGAGTATGGGAAGTTGTGAATTAATTTTTTTAATAACAAAATACTAACAACTTAAAATTTTGTGAATAAAAATAATTTGATTATAAAATGAAACCTTATTATAACGGGATAAATATTATTTTTGGATCAAAACTAGTCTTCATTGGTATGAATTCAATTATTATCCAATGTTGAAAAAAAGTAGAGTTTCATTCATGCGTGCTGCATGCTGCATGGTCATAGTCAACTACAAGTAAGTCACACTTGCGTATGTTTAACAGTTAACAGTATTGTTAGTTAGATTAAAAAAATAAATTAACACTGTATTTATTTTAATCTTCTTTACTAGCGTTTTTAGTGTGTATATATATATATATATATATATATATATTTAGTAAATATAATAATAGTAAAATAAGCTATGCTACTAATTTTTGTTTTAAGTACTGAATTAGGAACATTTTTTATTACATTTTTTTCTAGTTCTTTATTTTGAAAAATCAACTATTCTAAGGAAAAGTTTGCGCGTGGATGTATAAAACACAAATTCAACACATAAAATTGGACACTATTCTGTTTGCATAACAATCAATGATAATTTGGAAGAACTTTTTCTGGTGAATTTATTTTAGATCATGTTCGTAATTTTAATAGATAGTGTACACTTGAAATATCCTAATAGTGTATTAATTAAAGACACCCTTTGTTTTTAAATAAATTAAAATGTAATTCAGTGTAACTTATTCAATTGCTGTAATTTAAAATTGGCTAATACTTTCATTAATAGAAAACTTATGCTCAGTGTACTTTCAAACTTCAATTTGTACCCTCGGTTACCTTAGCACACTCTTCTTTTATATTTATTTTTAAAATAAAAAATGTCACATTCTATTAGCATACAAACAAATATTTGAGTTACCAGGAGTCTTGGTTCCATGAATTTTTTATTTTTTAATATACATGTAAATATTTTCAAATATTAGAAGATTCAAGCATATAACAAAAAATACTATTTTTTTTATTCTAGTAAAAAAAAATATTTTATTGTTTTTAATACATCAATTTTCGAAAATTTTATCGTTAGATTCTAACGTGTTCCTACTTTCAAGGACGGAATCAAGAATTAGATACTGTATAAATTTTAGAAATTATATACCATGTTTTTTTTTAATTATAGTGTATGTTAAAATAAAACACTTATTTTCCTTTTCTTTTTCAATTATTAGTAGCAAACTGTTCTTCAGTTGTTGTTGAGTTTTTTTTTTTTTATAAATAATTTAACGAATAACTTAAGTTTTTGTTTGTTTTGTTGAAGATATAATAAATAGAGTTTTTGTGAAAAACAAATATTGGGTTACATTTTCCATATGAGAATGTTTGGTAGACATTAACTCCATCAATCCCCTCTTTGGTGGTTGTGGCAGAGAATCAAATTCTGTTTTTTTAATTTTCTTCTCAATAATTACTATTGGACTAAAAACTGGTTATTGTAGTGTTATTACAGAAACATTTTTTTTAATAAAAAGGGAAATTGAGAATAGAAAGGCAAAAACCCTAATGAAAGTATGTACTTGGGGTAGTTGCAGAGCATACCAACTTGGAGAAAGAGAGAAACAGAGTAATTAAGTTCCACAAATGTCGAAGCATCGACAGCGACAAATCACAGCCGTGGGACCCAACCCAACGCTGCACAAATCACAAGCGTCCAATTCTATACGGCTGGGTCGCACCAACACCCGCGCCGCACCCGATCCCTCCCAACCTATTTTATTTTCCTTTTCATATTCACATTCTCTCTCTTAATAGTTAATAGAAGAGAATCAGAATAATAATAAAAGTTCATCAACCCTTCAAACCTCAAACTTTTGTTCCCTTCTTTCTCTCTCTCTCTCTCTCTCTCTCTCAAACGATGAAGAAGCTCTACCGTAAAGGAACCGTCCACCCCTCCCCCTCTTCTTCTCCGCCGCCGCCAACCATCTCCGACCACCTCTCCTTCCTCCCCGCCGCCATCCTCACTCTCACTCTCTCCCTCTCACCGGAGGACCGGGAAGTTCTCGCTTACCTTCTCTCATGCTCCTCCTCCTCCTCCAACAACAACAACAACCACTTCTCCAACAACCACCACCGCCGCAAGAACCCTAAGGTGGTCGTCGACGGCGATCATCCCCCCCTCTTTAACTGCTCCTGCTTCCGCTGCTACATGAGCTACTGGGTGCGCTGGAACTCCTCTCCTAACCACCAACTCATCCACGAAATCATCGACGCCTTCGAAGACTCTCTCACCCACACCGCGAAACTCTCCAGAAAGGATAAGAGAAACAAGAGGGGCTCCAAGACCAAGCCTCCCGAGTTGACTCGCTCCGAGTTTCACTCTTCGCCGGCCGAACCGCTCCCCGAGGGGAGCAGTGGTAGCGGCGGCGGAGAGGTTGAGGTTGGTGAAGGCGGTGACGGTGGTGACGGGGAGGAGAAAGGGTCCGTTAGAAGGTTCGTTAGTTTCATCGGAGAAAGGATTTGGGGTGCCTGGGGTCCCTGAATGAGTTTTGAAGAGAAAAGGTGGGTTTAATCTTTACCCTTTCTTTCTCTCTTTTGTTTTTTATTTATTTCTAAACTCTTTTTTTTTTCTTTTTGTACATTAATCACTTATCTTGAATGTATAAAAAGAAATGGCAGTCTCTGTTTCTGGTTTCCATTAGTTTTGTTACAGTTTGAATGAAAGCATAAGCATAGCCATTATTTATCTTCTTCTTTGTTTGAACTTAGCTAAAACCTGAATGTTCCTCATTTATAGGACACTGTCCTTTTTAGGGGTATTGAGCCGATAACTAATTCTCTTAAGGGAAAGTGACCTAATGGATTTGTAGTGTTTTTACTTATTACAGATTCCAAAACTTTTGGTGAATGGAATGATTTGATTCAATTCTTTCAAAGACGGAGCTTTGATTTTATTTTGACTGCCATATGAAGAAACATAACTAAAGTAACACTGAACATGTCTGGGAAATTTAAGCTGGATGCCAACATGATTAATTTCACATCAAAATGATTATTAGTTATTGTGAATGGAACATTTTGAGATAGAGACATAACTAAAAGTTTACATTAGAAATAATATTACATGCATACATATAGAATTATTGCCATTTGCTAATGTGGCTAAAGAGTTTTTGCAGAAATTAAAATAGAGGGCCATAGATTTTGTCTGTTATTTATGGTAATTTTCTGATGCCCTGTTTGGTGGGTGTTGTTTGGTTGAGAAGATAGGAGAAAGGAGTGTGGTATTTTTTGACAACTATTTTTCACTTCATTGTATTTTTTTATTTGGTTTTCTTTTTAAAAGCACTAATAATGAGTGGAGCCCTTGAACCCTATGATTTATGTGTTACTGATATTTTATAGTAAATATTTTTTAATATAATGGGTGAATGATGATTAATTGAATATTATTATTATTATTATTATTATTATTATTATTATATATGGGAGTAGTAATAGAAGTGAGTAGGAGATGGTGATTTGTGGTGGGCAGAGATTCAAAACGAAATTGGGCGGTGGGGCTTTGAATTTCATTCCCAAAACTGCCCCGTGGCTGTTACGATTGTTGGTGGAGGAGACGAGGGCAGTATCGGAAAAGCAATTTAATTTAAGGTTAAAAAAAGAAAGTATTTATTTAATTTAAGAGTAATAATTAAGGTGTTAATTTAAGGTTAATGAATTAGGGAAGAAGGAGGGTTAGGTGTCACGCAGAACGAGATCGGCGAAAGCAAAGAAGAGAGCCACAAAAAGTTGTTCTTTTTCTGTCTCACCAATCCTATTCTTCGTTTATCTCCAAGAGTCTTGTCCTCAAACTCTCCATCTCTATTTTTTTTTTTAAATAATCTTTTTAAGTACTTTTGTTTTTAAATATTATCACCATTAAAACAATTCCACTACTTCCTCCATCTTTTCTATCAGATTTTTATAACTACTTTATGTCCAAAAAAAACTGTTTACTTAGTGCATTTGTGGATGAAACTTAAAATTGATTTTCGACGAGACATTCGAAATTGATTTTAAGAAAATTATATTTTTATTCATTCTTTTATTTATTATTTTAATTATTTATTTTGAGTTTTGTAATGATGAGTTAAAAATGAGTCAAAATATTATTATTTTTTATTTTAATAATTAAAATAATGTTAATAAATTATTTGAACGGTTTCTAAAATAATTTTATGGTAAATTTATTTTAATGTTAAAGTAACTATTTTTAATTTCTCTGTCAATTCAAATTGATATTTTGAAAATATAAATTTTACCTACTTCATCCAAACACACCTTTGCAGTTAAATAATTGTGTCTTGGAGATGAAATGTTAATAGAGTTTTAGTTTTTAAAATTCAATATTATGAGCTTCTTAATCTCGGTGATAAGGAAAATATTGTTAAAAGAAAGATGAAACTTTTCCGATGAAAAATAGTCAATGCAAATTATAATTACGAGTCTTGGACGATAGAGAAATTTCGAAATAATATTTTATAACTGGACACTATGTAATAAAAAATTATTTTCGTTATCTTATAAATTATTGTTAAGTTATTAATAAAAAAATTTAGAATATATATATTATAGAAAGGATAAACAAAATCGAAAGAATGAAAATCATGAAAAAGAATAAAAGTAGTTCTTGTATAAGAGATAGTTTAAACTAAAAAAATATAAATTAAAGATAAAACTTATATTGGTACCAAAGAAGGATAAATATTTTTTTAGTATATAAATATGAAATTAAATTTTTTTTATATTTTAAATTTTGATATATTTCGATTATATTCTTACAAAATAATATATATAATTATTTTAACTCAACAACATTATTTTTTATAAATGATATCCTAAACTAGTATTTGATCTAAAATGCATCAAAAAAACTAACATAAATTTCTTGTTAATTTTATTTTGAATTTTTTTCGTAAAAAATACTTATAAATTTTGTTAAGAAAAATTATTTACATTAAATTATTATTATTTTAAAAGAAAAATTGTATGAAACATTTTTTACAAAAAAAAAATTGTTAATAAATTTATAAATTTTATAGTAGAAAATAATTATTCACAAATAAATTATCTGTCAATTAAAATTCTTACAAAAATGATAAACACAAAGTCTTGCAAAAATTTATAACAAATTTGTAAAAAGAATGTCATGAAATATAAAAAAATTCTAATAATGACAATTTAAATTAATAAAATAGTTAAGAATTATATTAGTTATATTTATTTACTTTTATTCATTTTTAAAATTTAATGATCAAATTATATTAAATTTTAAAATAATAACAAACTTCAATTTTAAGTAGAAACCCAGAAGATTAAAAATATGTGTACGATTATTTGAAAGAACGATGGGATGTATTGTACATTTTAAAAATATAAAAATGACACAAAGTTAGTTAAATTAAGTAGTACACTTTCCTTAGTTTTCTATTGATTCTTAACTTCGGAAAGTATTCTAATTATAAAGTAACATACAAACAACATTGTTCACATAAAAGTTGCACTTCAAATATTTAAAGTATAACGAAACATCCTAAAAATAAGTTTTATAAACGTAAACAATTCATTATAAACTTTTTTATAAATAAATCTCAATACTCTATCGTATTTCACAATAAACATTTAAATTATAATATTTAAAACTCAGTACAAAAAATTTAAATGCATATCTCTTCTTATTCTTGGGAAGTATGTTTTAAAAAAATAACATAAATAATATATTAAATATGGTGATTAATGTGAATAATACTACTTCAATTTCATAGAAAAATATTTATAGAAAAACAATAATATTTCAAAAACTAAATAAATACATTTTTAATTTATATATTCAACATAAAAATAAAACTTTAAATTTATTTTTTTAAATGTCCACACTAAGTTAAAATTGGATGTGGCATTAAACATATTTCATTTTTAAACAAATAACATAAACCATTAGTTTATACATACTGGAATTATGTAAAGTATTTTTTTAAAACTTTAATTTGCGATCTGTGAATGATAAGTCAGTGTATTCGTATTATTATCTTCTTCTTTTTTAAATTTAATATGTTAACAATTTAATTCTTCATAATTAAATCTTGTTTTTTTTTTCCTTTATTTAGTTAATCTAAGTAAGATTTAATTGTATATTTGTGCTCACTCATAGATAGTTATATTTTATTTTAGTGAATGGATTAGTTCGAAAAGATTACTATACACCACCTCACGTCGCAGCAAATATCTTTGATTATTAGATTGTATGAGACATTTTGATGAGGGCTTTCTTCACGCTTTTTGCCACTTGCACTACTTTTATTTGTTACACTAATCATGATGTAATCATACTTTATTATTCATAATGATATAAAAATAACTTCTATTTATATATATTAATATGAATATGAAAAATGAAATAAAAAATTAATAACAATCTTCAGATAAATTTTAATGTCTTTAATTAGTATATGTTCAATTAAAAATTGGGTGTGATGTGACTTCTAATTTCTTTTTTCTTACTTTGTTCGGTTTTATGTGTGAAGGAGATGGATGACACTTTTAAAAATGTTTCATTTTCATACAATAAATAGAGTGAAAGGTTAATCCAGTTTAATATTTTAATCACTCCAATAAATATAAACATTTTTCTACCATAATATCCGAAGGACACGTCATTTATATGTTTATATTGTGTGGCCTTCAAATTTAACGTATTTTTTTTCTAAGATTGTATTTTATAAATACATATATAATTTTGATATATATTTATAATTAATACAAGCTTTTTCTTGAAAAGGATAACTTGTAATTTTTTTAATTTTAAAAAATTCATGTTGGTAAAATCTACATTAAAAAAAGAATTCTATTAGAATGTGTAAAATATCAGTTGAATGAGATTTCAAAATGTTTTCAACCACAGCACCCCGTTACATAATTTATTTATTTAATAATGAAGCTGTCAATAAAATATTATTTACTTAACTAAAAAAATTATAGTTTAATTAAGTTAAAAAAAAAGTAAAAAATTAAGCAAATCCACCTTTAAAAAGTATTACAATCTACTTATCATCATTTTTGTTTTATATTAAAAAATAATGAGAGTATTTAAAGTCTAATCAGCTTATATGTGAGATTACTACTTAAGAAATTAATAATTAATTTTGTTTTTTATAAAGTACCGTGATAGAGTATATGAAATTATGAAGGGTAATTAATGGAAACTCCTTTTGTTTTTTGTGTCATAATTTTTAGTTTAATAAGCCTTGACTTTGTGCTATCTATTAACTTATGATCATAGCTTTTGTTGGGAGTAAAATTTCAAACTTGTATTTTCCCTTCTCTCACGGTATCACTCTAAATAATCTTCTTTAGTCTTTTGCTTAGTCATTAAGGAAACCAATGTATAATAAAGTTTCCATCCGATACAATCATGTGATTAAAGAGACAAATAACATGTAATTAGAGGACAGTTATTTCACTGTGGTATATTTTAAATACTAATCAATTATTCTTACTACTCTGATGTTTTTTTTTTCTTCGATAAAATTGATAAACATTTCCTATAATCACCACCTATAACTTTACTTTTTGATATATAGTCAATTACTTTGAATTTTTTATTGGATCATTAAATTTAGGGTTAAATATGTTTTTTTGTCCTCAAACTTTCAGTGAAAATTAGAATCAGTCTCTCCTCGAAACTTTGACCCAATTTAGTTCCTCGACTTCAGAACTGCGTAAATTTAGTCCTTTCAAGCAAATTTTGTTAAGTTTATTTAACGTTTCAAACGCATGCATCTCATGATAGCATTTGAGATGATGTTTACACCGTTTGACACGTTTTTTCTTTAATATTAGTTAAAAACCTATCATGAAACGCATTTGAAACGTTAAATAAACTTAACAAAATCTGATTAAAAAGACTAAATCTACACAATTTTAAAGTTGAGGGACTAAATTGGGTCCAAGTTTCGAAAATGGACTAATTCCAATTTTCACTGAAAGGTGAGGGATCAAAAATATATTTAACCCTTAAATTTAATTTATACTTTTAAAATTATAATTAAGTTTTATATTATTGCAAGTGTTAGTTTGTGTTGCTTGTGGAGGTCCATCAATAACGATATGTGATGTTGAGAAAATGTTAATTTAATATGGATTTATGAATGTACATATTAAGAAAAATAACAGGAATTTATTAACTACAAAAACATTTTAATGTACATATAATGAGATAATAATTAATTTATAAAAAATATTTAAAAAAGAAACTTGTCGATCATGCACATTGAGTTTTAACTTTTGTAGCCTTCTCTAACCTTGACCTTTGCTCACTCTCCCTCCATTCTATGATTAGGACTAGCCCTTACTATGCAGAAAGTGGGTGATAATTATAATTTTTTTATTAAAAGTTATATAAAGTACATGTTTGGTAAAATTAGTTTAAAAACTGGTTTAAGGGATTTTGAACAATTAGTTAAACATGAAAGTAAGTTGAGATGAAAAAGCTAAAATCTGTTCATTTCACCATACTTCCACATAAGTTTTAATTTATAGATGATTTCTTTAAGATTTTTTTTTTCTATTCTACATTTGACTATTAATATTATTCTATATCTTAAAATATTTTCAATTGAATTTAAAATATAATAAAAATAACATAAATTTAAGCAAGAGCTACACTGTGATTAGTGTAATGATCAAAACATTATATTATTAAAACAATAGAATAAATAATATACTTAGCGTGTTCGATTTTTCACTTAAAACTACGTGAACTCCAACTCAACCTTTCAACGCAGTCAAATGCTCAAAATTTCCAAATTCATGGAATTTATTTCACATAATATTTTTTGGAAGTGCCAAATGTAAGCATAGTTACAATTTTGGCAATTTTTAATTTTATTTTTCGTGAATGACGAGGAATTGATAAGGAGAAAAGTTAGTGGAGTTAGGTATTGGGTCCGTCATGTCTTCTCACTTTTCAACTATGATTCTCATGCGCCCATAAATTAAGCTACTTAATTACCAGATAATGCACCAATGATCCAAGTTTTTTATTTCAGTTGGTAAATATAAAGATACAATTAATTTTAATTTCCAATAAATCAAAATTGTGTTTTGTTTAAATTGATAAAGTAACATCACTTCCAACACTCATGCAGTTAGAAAAATATTTTTTTTGACACATACACCACCACCAGATACAATTTACTTTTAAAAATATTTTGTCACTAAAAAGAATTATATTTGTAAATTAGAAAAACAATAATATATGTACGGGTACATTTAATATTTAATAGTTTCGTATCGTTTAGAAATCGATACAATATAATTAAGTTATACTAGATTCTCTTTTTAAAACATTGGGCATGAGTTTGAGGGTTGATAAATGGTGAATTATAAGCTTTTCAGAGACCAAAACAGAAAAGAAAAAGGTTAAATATGTTTTTGGTCTCTCAAGTTTCAGTGAATTTTAAAATTAGTCTTTTTTTGAACCTTTATATCAATTTAGTTATTCATATTTAGAAATACGTGAATTTAGTCATTCTTATCAAATTTTGTTAAGTTTATTTGAAATTTTAAACGTATTTTATGATAATATTTGAGTTAACATTAAAGCGAAAATGTGTCAAACGGTATAAACAATTTAAATACTATCGTGAAATGTTCTTGAAACGTCAGATAAATTTAACAAAATTAGGTTAAAAAAACTAAATTTATGTACTTTTAAAGATGAATGACTAAATTTGTCGAATGTTTTGATGAAGAACTAATTTCAAATTTCACCCAAACTTGAGAGACAAAAACATATTTAATCCAAAAGAAAATGAGGAAAGTTGGGCTGGATAGTGGGTAACAAGGAGGATGTTTGTGTAGATAATTAACCGCCAATGTAATCTCAACAACCAAATGTTCCAAAAATAATTAAGTGTTTTCCTTTTCATGTTTGCTATTTTTCTAAGGCTACCTTTCAAGATACTGCTAGATGCTTTAACACACAGCTGCACCACAGATTTTTTAGACACATGTGTCCCACTACCAAACAAACAACGTTTTTTCCCCTTAATAGCAGATCCTCAAAGAAAGTGAACAAAAGAGCAATCAAAAAACATCAAGAGTAACAACTCACAGATACTACTTGTAATATTAAATAGCAATTACATATAATCGGTACACAACTGATATAAATTCTACAGTATTATTGTGTGACACTTAAGCATTAGAAGTTGCACTTCGAATCTACCCAATTCCTTCAATCACAACTGAACTCAAAATTTAATTATTCATGAGCAACCATCACAGTCCAAATCTAGTCATTAATTTATAGTTAGCTTAATTGAAGTGGAAATTAACTTCCAAGACAAGAAGAGGGATAAGACATAAACATAAATGAGGGTTCCAACAGTAGTGTAGTTTTAGTTAAGAATAATGTCAGCGTTTGTGGTGGGTGGGTGGAAAATTGAACAGTTGCCAATGTATTAATGCAGAGTAGTACATGTTGTTTGGTAGGATGGAGGCTGTTGCTTTGTTGAGTTTGGTTAACATACGGTAGTTGAGGTTGGAGTGCTTCAGATTACAGTTTCGATTTCTGGCGATATATTTTGAAGACACAGTAAAAAAACAGTATAGAAAAATTCAACAGAGAATTCAAATTTTTATATCGAAGTAATGAATTCCACTTGTAGTAAAGTTGTGTGTGTTTGGGAATGAAGAGATTAGCAGATAACAATTCGGTTGTACCTGTCTTTAATGAAATAAGTGATCCCTTTGACACAACTGAAAAAAGGTACAGTTACATAATAATAGAGTTGAAAGAAGATGAAGCATGTATAATATAATATCTATAACTTATAAGAGCTTCAATATGGATTGATGACAACAACAATATACCTTATATAGGGAATCAAGCCTGTACAGGTATGGAAGAAGTCATAGAGACGCAACCTTTTAAGCGTTCAATGATGATGTTTTTGCTGACAAGGCCTGAATGATGAGTCAGAGGAAGACCCTCTTTCACACACTCATCGTACTTCTCCAGAGTGCACACGATGTCACTGAAATCTGGCCTCTTCGAAGGGTTTGCATTCCAACAACGTTTTATGAGATGAGCAAGTGCTGGTTGGCAACTAGCAGGAAGTGGAGGCCTTTCGTTCTGCTCAATTAACTCAAATCAGTGTTCAATAAAACAACCTTCACAGAGTAATAATAACAACAACATCATGCATTAAAGACACACTGACACATTAATGGAACAATTGTTCACTCAAATGTTTTCCAACTCATTGGGCCATTTCGAGAGTGGTTGTTTGAGGAGGGAACACATCGAAGGCCCATCCATTTTACCCATTAATGGATTCAATTCTAGTCAAGACTCATGTTGGCCCATGGACCCCCTCTCACAAAAAGTCAAGATCTTTGGACTTGCTTTTGTACTCTTTGCATCGAATTCAAAACAAAGTTTTGACCTTAATCTCAAGGGGAAGTTAGTACAATTCCTACGTGGAGTTAGCTTAAATGTTGTCAAATAGTTCCGAGCTTCTACCTGGAAAAATGCTACCTTGCTGGCAACAGTAACTGCGCCGGATGCTACGTTATTAGCCACGAGCCTCATTTGTTCCATCCTAGGAATTACACTTGTCAACAACACTTCCTCAATTAGCCTACTTTTTTCTACACAAAGTTTCTGTTCTACACGAAATTTCACTGACCAAATTAAACCTTGATGTTGCTACTCAAAAGATCTTGACAAAAGCTATTAATGTAGCAGTTGCAATTTTATGTCACGTTTTCCTTTCCGTTTTATGGTTACAATAACATCTTACCTATTTTTTTATACACAGTCAAAAGCATTTTGGACGGCCTTATTTTCTTTCTTTGAATGGGTTTATAGAAAAATCTATCTAATCAGACATAAGAAGTATTAAGCATCGATGAAGGTAACATCAATTATTCTATGGTGTCGGAGTTCAAATAGATCGAGTCACAATCAAATCGTGTATCATGTCGTGTCGTTTGAACTATTACATTGTAATAGTTATAATTTTTCAGTGATCCAACAAGTATAACACTAGGTACTAGATTCAAGAGTTGTCTCTTTAAGATTAAGCAGAGAGTTATAAATTGATGCAGCATTATATGGATAGGGATAGGGATGTGACCTTCTCAGCAACAGCAAAAGCAGCTTGAACAGGGGTCATTCCCTGGAAGGGGAGAAGAGCAGTGGTGAGTTCCCAGAGAACGATTCCAAAGCTGTAGACATCAACTTTACGAGTGTATGGTTTTTCCTTAATCATCTCAGGGGCCATCCAACGATACGTTCCCATGTTTCCCTTGGTTTCCCGACACCGTGTTTCCAGACACGATGTTCCAAAGTCTGCCACCTTAACCCTCATCTCATCGTTGAGAAGCAAGTTATTTGACTTGAGGTCTCTGTGGATCACACCCTGCGAATGAAGGTACTCCATGCCCCTTGATATGTCAAGAGCTAACCTTAGTATGGTTTCTGTCGAAAGAGAATATGGTTCTTTCTTGTTCAGATACATCCTCAGAGTTCCTTGTGACATGTATTCTGTTATGATACAGTACACTGGCGGTTTTTTACAAGCTGCAATAAACTGTAAATTAATACACCTTTATTAGTCACCCCTCCATCTTCAAAATCTTACTCATAAAAACAAACCAAAGAAAAGAACCTCTCTCCTAATAACTACTCTTTTTTTATGCATACAACATGATTATCTATAGAACTTTGAAGTCAAAAACAGTTCAAACAGTGCTCTGCTTCAATTCCAAATCCGACACAGACAAAAACTCATAAAGCTAAACAAACAAAAAACATGAGTGTATGTATGTTCACAGACTAACAGTGGAGTGCTGTGGAGTTTGAAGAGGTTAATCACCTGCACTATGTTAGGGTGAAAGAGACGTGAAAGTAAAGCAACTTCTGACTTGAATTGCTGTTCGAGCAAGCCTCTTCTCTCCTCGTCCTGTGTGGGGATTCTGACCATTTTTACAGCAACAGCTCTCTGCTTGTAAATTCCTCGGTAAATTCGACTGTGAGCACCAGAAGCAAACTTGTTACCGATGAAAAGTTGAGAAAGGTCTGCAGTCCATTCTTCTTGATCCTCCTTTGATGCTTCCCATGTTTCCACATTCTCGGAGTCCAATATCATGGACCATGATTCCAAGCTGTCGAATCTTCTTCTCTCCATGTTCTCCAAGTCAGAATCCAACCGGGCCCTCGAAGACGAAGAGGGTTCTGGCAGAGGCTTACTCTTGAACCTCCTCAGACGAAGCGCATGGAAACATGAGCCTCCCATTGAAGTTCTGGCAAAGTGCATGCCTCTGAAACAGATATGCGCAGTGACCGATGCTTGCTTGTCAAAACAATCTGTCAAAAGTAGATTTTCTTCTGAATGTGTGAACCGATTTCAGGAAGTGCATAAACCGATTCCGAAACATAGGCTCCAACAGAAAATGAAGAACAGGAAGCAGAATACGAGTCAAAATGACTCATTTACGAATTCAGAGAAGACCCTTTTGGATTGCAAAAGATTTGTTCATATCAAGCAATTGTCTCAAAGCTGTCAAGGGTGAAAATTTCTGCAAAACATGAACATAAGAATTGGAAGTAACTGCAGGGAGCGTTGGTGAAGATGGGAATTGTAAGGAGATAGATAGAGATGAGATGAGAAGAGAAGAGAAGAAGCAGTTTTCACGGTTTGTTTCTGGTAATAGGAGGGGTGAGGAGGATTAGGTCGTGTAGCAGCATAAAGATGAATTCAAAGGGTGAAGCTTCAAGGGTGTCTCGTGAGTGCTTGGTTCAAAAGTGGAGCCAGAGAGAGAGAAAGAAAGAGAGACTTTTTGCTGGATTTTAATTTAATTGAGCTACCTTGCTTCTCTGTTCGCGTTTCTTTTCTTGCATGCATCATCACATCATCAATGATAAGTGGCCACAGTGCAAAGCATGGTAGATTTGAGCTTTGCGTTTTGCTCATCCAACAATTTTGTGCTTTTCATTCTGCTAATAGTTTGGGATATGTCCCATGTTGCATCCTTTAACTGTAGCACCAAATTGTTAGCACCAAAAAAGGTTCTTCAATGCATGTACATGTGGCACCTAACCTTGTCAAAAAGATAAAGATTAAAGCGCACACAAGAGCCAAGTCAAGAACCGTTTGATCCAAATGCCACGCATGATTCAACTCTTAGTTTACCTTTCTTTTCTTTCTTCCCACAAAAAAAAAAATGTACTGAAAGGTACAGAAAGTGCGTGCAGTACCTTAACTGAGGGATTTTTTATTTGGATTTGCATGAACTATATGTGTATTAATTCCTTCTGGGATAGTCAATTCAGTAGATTAGATTGATGCAACTTGATGAGTTCTTTAAGCATTTCAATTGTGGATCATCTAAGCTCATAATATTCTAATTGAAATTTTGCAAAGGAAGGGTTTCTGAGTGTGGAATCAGACCTTTTAAATAAAAAGTGAAAGGTGTGTGAATGAGAAGACATTATAGAAACATATATAAAGATGAAAGATTAAGGAACAGAAAATATCAATGCTTCATTCCAATCCCTCTCAGTAGTTTGATTCCAAAATACTACCACCATGCTATCCATGACATTTTTTTTCCCTTCCTAATATACCGGTCAATTAATTTTTAGTTACAATTAATAAGTCTTATATTATATAAAGAATAAAAACAATTTTAATACACCTTTCTATTTACTACCTCATTTTGTAAGAACAAAATTATGAGACAAACTTTAAACTTCAAAGTTGAACATATTTAAACGTGGTTAAACTTTTATGTAAATACTTTTTATAAATTAATTTATTTATAATATTTTAAAGTTATTTTTCTTATCTATGTATAAAAAACAATATGTTTTTAATTGAATTTTCTACTGCAACTTTTCCTATGAGTGCAGAGGATTCTTATTTTTTAGAGTTAAATATGATGGCAGTCCTTAAACTTATATACAAAATTGATATTTGTTTATGTTTCAAATTTTGATACATTTTGATCACAAATTTTAAAAATAAATGAATATAATGTTTTGATTTTATTGATAGTTATTTTTTATCTTTTATGTATTAAATGATATTCAAGATTGATATTTGATCTCTCTACACAATTCATTACACAACCATTCAAATATCAATTTGGAACACTCTTTTTAACACAATACAAAAGAGAAATTAACGTTAATGAGTTAAAATAATAATATTAATTCATTTTTTAAATTTGGGAACAAAAATACATCAAATAGTAAGAAAAAAATAAATTATATTTTTGCATCCGAACTTAAGAACTACAAACATATTTAAATTTTAAAAAAAAAATTTAAGATAAAAATTCATATATACCTATTTAAAATTAAATCTTATGTATATTTATTCTAAAGCTCAATATCCATTGAAATTCTTGTTTTTTTCACTAATTAACATTAAATAGAAAATATTTATGTACAAAAATAGATAAACGAAAAGTATGTTTACTTTTCTTTTTAATTTTTTTCCCTTCTATATTATTTGGCAAATCTTACATTTTAGGGTTAAATATGTTTTTGCTCCTTCAAGTTTTATTGAATTTTGGAATTAGTCCCTCTTCGAAACTTTATACCAATTTAGTCATTCATCTTTATAAATGTGTAGATTTAGTCCTTCTTACCAAATTTTATTAAGTTTATTTGACATTTTAAGCGCATGCATTTTATGATAATATTTGAGTTAACATTGAAGCAAAAATGTGTCAAACGGTGTAAATAATTCAAATACTATAATGAAATGTGTTTGAAATGTCAGATAAACTTAACAAAATTTGGTTAAAAGGACTAAATTCACACATTTTTAGAGATGAAGGACTAAATTGGTCAAAATTTGTGATGAGTGGCTAATTCCAAATTTCGCTGAAACTTGAGGGACCAAAAACATATTTAATCCTACATTTTATTTCAGATATAATATAGCTGTTATTATTTTTATCAAGCGACAAATATTAAATAAGTTACGGACATAAGTCTCACATAAAAATTTCATTAAATGATTATAGAGTTGTACGAACCAGATACAATAAGTTTGATTTTTCTTAATAAAAATTTCTTTACATGCTATATCTATCATAACTTTTTGTTGATTGATAGTTGATAAAAAACATTAAGAAAATGTATCAATCAAGCACGGTAACTTATATTAAATAGTATTTTTAAAATTTAATATTGTTAAAATATATATTTATTCAAAAGGTGTCTTTTTAATAATTTAAAAAAAGTTGCTATTGCGTACAGACGTGAATGCAAAGTATAGATGAAGAACAAGGTTCTCCAACAAAAATTGCATCTATAGTTTACCCTTGATTAATCATTCTCTTTCTGTTGTTCTTTTGTATATTGGATGAAGCTATATTTATTTGGTAGAGAAAGTGTGATTGGAAGAAAGAAAGAGCAAGGTAGATGCTCCTTATAATGGAGCAGGAGAATTAAACTAAGACAATTATATCATATAGAATACATAATAACATATGTAGTAAATATTATCAATCTTTTGAGTATATTATCATTTTAGAAAAATTATCTTTCAAATTTGAATAATTTTATAGATATAAAACAAGTCGAATAATTATAAGAGAGAAAGAAAAAACTAAGATAATACTATATAATAAATTTTCAGTACTTTAATAATTTAAACGGGACAAGACGAGTACTATGACATGTATGAAAATGGGACAGGTATATACATACTTATTCCCGTCCTTATACATAATTGAAAAAATTGGATATTTTATATTTATATCTAATTATTTTAATCAAATTTTGTAAAATTTATTTGACGTTTCAAACACATTTTATAATAATATTTGAGTTAACATTGAAATAAAAATATGTTAAACGGTGTAAATAATTCAAATACTATATTGAGATGCGCTTGAAACGTCAGATAAACTTAACAAAATTTTATTAAAAGAACTATTTTCACGCATTTCTAAATATGAAAAACTAAATTGATCAAAAATTTCAAAAAAGACTAATTTCAAATTTTACTAAAATTTTTAAAAAACTAAAAATATATTTAATCTTATAAATAAAAAGATCATATGTCAGCCCAAAAAAGAAGAACCATACATTTAAAATATATTTTCTTTTTAATTTTAACTTTGGAATACCTGCTAAACTTGAAGTTAAACATTACTTATGTACAATGCCTTCCGAGATGCTAACACAAGAAAATATCATTGGATGAAATTACTGTGTTTGCACATGACTACATTTTGATAAATAAATTTTTCACCAACTATGTTCTGAAAAGGAATCAAAACAAGAGAGGCAAAATCTGGTAAATAACAAAAGCATTTTTTTTTGTTTAAAATGAGCACTCTAAAATAAAAGAAATGCATTTTAAAGATAAATATAACCAGCCTCAATAGTTTAAAACTTAAGGTTATAATAAACTTAAGGAGAAAAAAAGATATTTAAACAAAGAACAACATAATTTGACTCTATCATTTTCTTATACTAATATTTAACATAAATACTATTATTTTATTTCAAAAGTTTGTTTATATTTGTTTTTATTAGTTAAATATAATACTTTATTATTAAAAAGCGCTTATTTCAAACTTTCGTTTATACATTTATTTATATTAGTTAAATATAATATTTTATTATTAAAAAAATTGTTAAATGGAACTAAAAGAAATAAAAAATGAGTGCCAAAAGATAATTTTTCTAAACAAAGTCACAACACATCGCACTTGGAGAGAAGTTCTCTTCAAAAGTTGCCTCAACTTTTCAAATACTCCGTAGCAGTAGACAAATACCCGTGAATTGACACTTACCTGGAGGGTACTTTCGGATAAACACGTATTTGATACTTTTTCTTTTTCTTTTTCTACCTTCCAATGTAAATTTCCTAATACTCACTCTCCTAGTGTACATAACTTTTTTTTTTTCCTTTTAAAATGTGATAACTCATAATATCTTTAACAATCCCGTTTTTTTATTTGTTATTAAAATTGTTAGAGGTAACAGACTTATATCCATCTTTTTGTAACCTTTTATTTATAATGTATTCTATACATACTAAGAATTCAGCCTATACTTTTATCTTTTCTATTTCAACAACCCCAAACATAGCTCAGTAATATCCTTGCGGTATTAAAAAGAAATTGAAATAAACACTGTTCAAACCAAGTGAACATATATCCCCATGGGTGCAGAGGGGCCATAACAAGAACTTCAAATAATTTATTGCTAACAAGAACTTCAAATATGTGCTGACTGAGAGAATAATAGTGGAAGCTACAACCTTGAAGGCGTTCCTCCTGCAACGACTATAGTCTCTCCTGTTATATAAGAAGCATCGTCAGATGCCAAAAATGCTGTTGCAGCAGCCATGTCTTCTGTTGTACCAAGCCTTCTAAGAAATGTCTTATCTTCAAGATTTTTCCTCTGCAGTAACACAGAATGATTAAATGTCGAGGAATGGGATTCAAGGGAGGAAGAAGGGTTCAGAAAACACTCACCACAGCTTCATTAGTTGTAAGGAATGAAGCAAAATTGGTCGGCACAAAACCAGGAGCAACACAGTTTACACGAGTGTCAGGGGCCATTTCTGCAGCCAGGGCCTACCCAACATATTACAAATCATTAGCAAATTAATAAAAAGAAAAGTTAGTAACAATTGCAGGTCAAGTACTAACTTTGGTAAGTCCAAGAAGAGCTGTTTTGGTCACTCCATACATAGCCAAAGAAGGTGGCGGGTTATAACCAGCAATTGAGGAAATGATAACAACAGAAGAACCCTTCTGCAAGTGAGGCGCAGCATCCTGCATAAACCAATCACATCATCAGCACATCTTATCAAGATGACATGAAAAGAAAATGCTGAAAAAACATATGTATCAAATTTGTTTTTGTTTTGGTCATTTCACGGAGTTAACTACCTTCAAAAGAAGTATAGTAGCTTTGACATTTATCTCCCATAACTTGTCAAGGACAGTGTCTTTTGTTTGCAAGATGGAATCAACAGAAGGATTTGCAGCAGCATTAGACACAACAACATCTATCTTTCCATATTTCTGCAGAAAACCAGAATGTTCAATCATATAATATCAGAACAAAGTTGGAAGACAGATTTCAATTTTATAGAAACTATGTATTGAAGAAAATGAAGGCCAAGTATCAGTCTAACCTCTTGATGAAAACAACAAATAATAATAAATCTGAATGAGATTTAGACTGGTACAAAATATGATCAAGATGGCCAAGATTACACACTGTGATATAATTAAAAACAATTTAATTTTACGGTAAGATTCAATAGATATGTAAATTTAGTATAAAGTGTTTTTAAAAGCTCAACTACTTAGAAATCCTCCTTGGTATTATAAAAAAAAACAATAAAATTACTGTACAGCAAACTTTTACAACTACGAGTTAAAAGTGATAGTTTAGAGTGTTAAACTAGCTGTATATGAAAAAAGAAAGAAGTTGATAATTGATCTGAAGATCTGACCTGCACAGTTTTGTGAATCAAATCCTTCCGTTGCTGAGGATTAGAAACATGACAAACAACCCCTAACACTTCAATTCCTTTTGCCCTCAGTTTTTCCGCCGCCGCGTCAACATTTTGCTGCGGCAATTGAAAGAGATGAAGATGAGGATGAAAGATATGAAGGGAAAACCTAAAATTGAGTGGATGGAGAAGAAATTAAGAAAGGGGAAATGAACCTGTTTGCGAGAAGAGATAACAACGGATGCACCTTCGAGGCCAAGCCTCTCGGCTATGGCTAAACCGATTCCCTGCGTGGAAGCTGTCACAATCGCTACCTTTCCTTCAAATCTCTTTGACTTCACCATTTCCACTTTCGATGCAATCCAAGCTAACACTCACTCACCGCAACGCCCCAGACTTAACCATCCGTTTAAACACTTTTTTATATTACCTTTAAACACTTTTTAGTGAATTTTGGAATTAGTCCTGAAATTTTGAATCAATTTAGTCCTTCATCTTTTAAAATACATGAATTTAGTCATTTTAATCAAATTTTGTTAAATTTATTTGACATTTCAAGCATATTTCACAATAGTATTTGACTTAAAATTAGAGTAAAAATGTGTCAAACAGTATAAACAACTCAAATACAATCTTAAAATGCGTACGAAACATCAAATAAACCTAACAAAATTTGATTAAAAGGACTAAATTCACGTATTCCGAAAGATGAAGGACTAAATTGGTCCAAAGTTTCAAAATGGACTAATTCCAAAATTCACTGAAAGTTAAGGGACCAAAAACATATTTAACCCTTATTTAAAAATATTATTATGTCTGAAAAAACTAAAGCCAATCATAAAATTACTGTTTAATTTTCATTATGTCAATGCAGATTCTTACATTATCAATTACTTCAAATATAAGTTTCGAAATAAATATTATAAAAAATAAAAACTTTACTACGAGTAAGAATTCATGATTTAAAAAAAAAAATCTTTATAATATTTAATCTTAAATCGAGTTTAATGCTCAATATAATTGATAAATTATTTGGCCCAAAGTAATTAATTGACCTAATTTGTTAACTTTTTTATTATATCTCGGTAAACATTTCTTTAGTACTCAGATAATTATAGCCCCAGATGGATTTAAGGTAATTTGGAAGTGAAATGCTTTTTGGTTGTACTCAAAGGCGTTGATTTGAAGGGAAGAATTATTGCAATTGCCTTTAAGATTAAATTAAAATATTTAATATATTTTAAATATCTTATTTATTGTTTATGACGTCTTTTAAATCTCTTATTTATGGCTTATTAATAAGCGGGAGAGATTTCTCTTTCACACATTCTACAAAAAGAAACATTTGAGTTGATTTCTTAACTAGGACTAATGTTATAAATTGCAAATAATAATAATAATAAGAAGAAACATTATTTTATATAAAGTGTTTACTTCATAAGATAAATTCAAATAAGAAAAGTTCTCAAATACATTTTAAGTTAATTTGTCAAACAATTTCTTCTTTATTTTTTAAACATGTTTGACATGAAATTTAAACTAGATATAGATTATTTGAGCAGCTTACAAGTTTATATGAACAAATTAAAAGTAATTAACAAACTAATTTTTATCCTAATAGTAGCAGAGGATGCTGGTCTTGTTGGTGACACGGCTTAAGCGTGACGTAACCAGATTGGCCTAAAACTAGACATGGTAACTTGCAACTGTAAAATGTTTAGAACAGAGAAAAGGGACTGAACATTTAATAGGATAATAGGAGTTAATTTAATTTGATACACCTTCACATCCTGAGAGAGTAAATTAAGTTAATTGACTTTCAAAGACAATAATAATTCAAAATATAGATAGAAATTGAATCAACAAAAACTTTTTTAGAAAGCTGATCTTGTAAGTTTTCTATTTATCAATTTTATCTATCATATACATTCATACATACATACACATACATACATATATACTGTTTCAATTTTTTATTTCCTTCGTTAATTTTTATTTCAACAAAACAGTGCTCGATTTTCATTAATTTTTCTTTCTTTTATTTCCTATTAAATTTTGATAATCACAAAGTCAAACATTCAATTATTTTAGATTCGATATGGTGTTCTTGAGTTTGAGGTATAACTGAGGAGAAAAAAAAATATAATATAGTTAACGGCTTTTACACAGTAAATTTCACTATGGATTGCCAATGGGCTACACTACGATAGACAGTGAAACATGAAAAAAAATTCATCATTTATATAAAAAATCTCAGCCTAAAAACAATCATAAAATGGAAAACCTTTTTAATTCAATCATAAGGATTTCTGAACTTTTTTAATAACTCTGGTATTTCGTATCCAAGCATGTCATCAACCGCTTGAATCATTTTGGGCTTTAGTTTCTCAAATTTGTCAATGCTGTAGCCACTCAAAATCTCTCTGAAGTGTTCTACATCGGGAAAATCACCAGCTGGTAGATGAAACTCCCTTTGAACCTGCTTAGCAAGGTCATATATGATAAGAATTAAGAAATTAGAGGAAACAAGGGAGAAGAAGTGAAAGGAGAGACCTTTCTAAATTCGTCTTCAAGATTCTCTATAAGCCTTTGTTGAGTCTTAGCTTTGCCCATCATTGCTGGCATCTCATTCCTAAGATGACTAATTATATACGCATGAATTTTAGCAGATCTAGCACGTTTCACAAATTCATTGATCTGCACAGTTAACACATTATAATTTAGAACCAGAAACAAAAAATAATATATTACAAGATAAACAAGTATTAGAAGGATTACTAGAACGACCTGCCATACGCACTTAATTCACATATTTGAAGGATTAAGAAAATAGGACCATACCCGACTGTCGCATGCCTTTCTTGGAATATCTACCAAGTCTGCAAGAAGATCATTCTGTTCCTTTTCAAAGAGCTCCTGTCCTAACGGGCCAACAAATCCTTCGGTTATAGGCTTATCATTAAATGAGCTGCAAAGAAAAGTAAAATAAACTTAAAACTGATGTTTGCGAACAAATTAGAGGAATCGATGGATGGGATATGAAAGCAATGTGAAACATCAACAAATGCTAAGCATTTTAAAAGTAAATTTCAACCACAATGTGTTAAAAAGACAAATCAATTGGTCAACAAAACTGAGATCGAATAATGTTCAACTGCAACAAGACAGTACAGTCTTAAATGAATGTTAAATACTTGAATCGAGTCATCGTAAATAAAGCAGAAATCATTAGCAGTATGTAAAAGATGAAACCTACCCAATATATACACGCATAACTTCTGGAGTATTCAGAACTTTCCCCAGAGACCACATCAATGCTCCATAAACTCTCATGAGCTACGTTATTAAAAATATGAGGTATGGAAACAAGTCAAAAGTAAATCACAAATTTATCGAGACCAGGAGACAAAGAGTTGACGGCAGTGCATTACTTGTTGAGTATCAATTTGATCCGCTTTATTCAAAACCACGCGAATCTTGTCATCATGACCGTGTAGAGACCCAATTACACGTTTAAATTCGTCACTAATGTCAAGTTTATGAGGATCAAATAGCAGAAGTATCAGATCACATTTTGCAGCAAACCAAGATATAACACCAGTGAAGTCATAACTTCGTTGAGTCCTTTGTTTTTCTCCAGAGAGGACACCAGGAGTGTCCACAAATGTTATTTCATCTAGCAGCTGAAAGAAAAAATTGTTTCAAGTTCAAGGACAAATAAATGACACAAGTTGTAAGCATATATAGAAAACTCACTGGATGTGGTAGTTGAGAACACTGGAACTTTGACAAAAATGAACCACCAAAAGTTGACAGGCCACTGAAAGGCATACTAGCATCAACAGCTACTGTATTTCCAGGAATACTCCTTTCATCAGAACCAGACTACAAGTAAAAAACACATTCAGCTTTGAACCTCCATGAGCACAAGAAAAGCACAAATGAACACGAATTAACAATTATCAAAGCTCATGCTAGAAGAGTGGATTATGGTACCATGACAACCACAAATCTGTCCGTTGTAGGCTCTGGTCCAATGTGTGCACCTGTGCGAATAATTAACCGGAGACAGGATCAATAAAGTAATTTATATCCCTTCATATATTATTTGCACGAAGGATTTCAAATAATGCGGCTGCTAGAATACCCACGACTCAACCAACCTGGATAATCGCATCGTAGCATATGTTTTATGAAGGTTGTTTTCCCTGTGGAATATTGACCAAGAAGCATAACCATTGGTTTAGCATCAAAATCACTGTCGGTCTGAAAGACAAACCATAGACATTCTTAAACTGAATATTTCACATTTACCTGAATAATAAGTCATGTTAATTAATTAATATGCATAAATGGGGAGTTCACAAAAATTTGGCATATTTTATTTATATATTGGGTGTACAAGTCGCTTACCAGTAATGGAGATACAAAATCATTGAATTGATAAGTGACCTCCAACGGCCTTAGCTTTTCCACATACAATCTCTTCAAACCATCGATTATTGATGTAACTGCATTCAGAGGTAACTAAAATAGACCAAACTTTTATAATTAGAATATACCTGGCAATCAACTAGAGTAACACTAGGCCTGTGTAATTGAGCTTGAAAAGTAATGAGTTCACAAGCGCACATTATTATTAATTTTAACCTAGTAATCACGTTTATCTAATATTGCCTTGTTTGCATCAACTGATTTGTCATAGAATGAACATATGCAAGAAGAATGCTATCAATTCTGAATGCATCATCTCTTAAAGTAATCCAACCATTCACAAGTTTAAAGCTGTCTTTTAATTTTTGCACCATACATTAAGTATCATTAATTCACACAATCTTCACAAGAATAAACCAAATTTAAGAAATTTTTACATTTTTTATTCACCTGTAAAACCAAAGTCACTTTTCATTTTCTAAACTCTTTTAAAAGCAAACTACGTATTGTTGTTCAAATGGGCATTGATTTGGGGGACTCACTTTCTTCACAGATTTTGGAGCAGCCCATGAATTGAGGGACAAAGGCTGAGGTTGAGCAGTCCCTACATATTATCAGTAAATAATAGAATCAATATTAATTACACAGTACAATGTCATGAATGTGGAAAAAAAATTACATGTCTAACCAAATGCCTCTGGTTGGGAATGTAATGTCAAACTCTTTGTCTGCTGAAAAAGAAAAGGGAAAGGAAAAAACATTTAGAAAAATAATCAACAGTACTAAAATTATCTAATTGCTAAAAAAAGACAAGGTGAGGTACACAAATTGCTCACATCTATTAAACCATCAAGCCCTTCCATTACTGGAGATTTAATACTTTCCTTGTCAACTGAAATCAAAAGAAATGGAATAATTAAAATGCATTGGAAGGAACGAATGCTGAATACTAGAAAGTATTAGGAAGGACAGTCTACGAATTTAGACAGAAGGGAAACTTGTATCTTTGAATCCAATAGATAACATATATTCCCATTGCACCAATATTTTGAACCGTTACTCATATTGAGACCAACATGGCTCAATAAGTTTGGCTGGTTATCCATTTCCGGAAGTATCATGACCAGCAGATTTCCCCAGGCCTGTTTCTCCTTCCGTATTGCATGAAATTTGGATTTATAGGACTTGAGAAATAAACCTCAACAATGAAGCAGATGATGAACGTTCTTTTACACACATACATATTTCAGTTAATTCATCCTTGGAGTGATACAACGAATGACTCGTATCAAGCCAAGTGATTCAGAGATCACATATAAAAGCGGCCATGACATGGGATCTCACTTAAGTTTCCTTACCACCACACATGGAACACGTCGTTCCACCAAAAAAGTGGGTAAGCATCTGATAAGGTAAAGATCAATACAAAAAAATAGCAAGCATGAATGACATTACACAGGTGAACTTACTTTCCGCTTTAAGGATATCTGAGTTGATATTGTATCCTGCTTGTGCCAGTGCAACGAGCTGTTTATTAAAAAAATAAATAAAAAATCAATTTGAAAGTAAAATTCTGATATCAGATTATCCATATTAAAGCCAAGAGTCGGTATTTAAAAACCCGAACCTGCATTGCGATAACAAACTCTTGAAAACCAAGAAAGCCCTGTCTTTTAGCATCAGCGATAGCCCAAACCTATGGAGAGCAATTAAGCAAGTATAGATTAAATTTCACCAAAATCGGAAATACAACTAAACTAGTTCAACTTACGAAGAATGATTATAGCTGGAAAATCAGTCCCGGCAACTTAATCCGAGAATGGCATAAAAATTGAAGACTCATTGTAAATTGAAAAATGAACAATAAGAAAGGGAATATATACATGCTTGAGTTGAGAGCGAGACAAGTTGGAGAGAGCAAAGAACTTGGTTGCATCATTTCCAGAGATACGGGCGTCTCCATCTACGATCAAATAAGAGAAGAAAAGAGAAAAGAATGAGTTGCATCCTAATGCGAATGGAGTTGAAGAATGAAAGGAAGCGAAGCAGTAAAACCTGAATCGGCCAAGATGAACCATTCTTGATACGTCTTCAATTGCTCTTTGGAACAAGAATCGATCCAATCGGAGACTGCTTTCATCTTCGAAAATGAATCGTTTGACCCGAACAATCCCTAAGCTGAGCCTACCCTCGATCTCGAGGGTTTGCTTATAGTTCAGTTGAGAGTTCCTTTCCTTGGTTTTCAATTTTGGGGAAGATTAGTAATCTAAGTGGAGTTTTGCTTCGGTGATTAGCGGCTAAGATCCTGTTCAATTAGTTTGCTTCTGATGGGGCCCTTATTTAACGCAACACGAAAGATCCACGAGGATACCCTGGATTTGCGGATACGCTATTTTCTCATCATTTTGAACTTTTGAATTGGATTGCAGCGCCATTATCCCCACTTCTACTCTATTATTCTTTTGGCTTAAATATGTTTTTGTCCTATTTTCGTAATGATCGTTATGATTTTATTTTCACATCATATTTAAAATGATTTTTATGTTTTTGTCCTATTTTCGTAATGATCGTTATGATTTTTATTTTTACATTATATTTAAAATGATTTTTATTTTGATTGAATGTTTAAAATGATCATTATTTTCGTAATTTGTGTTTTATTTGGGTACACGTAACACATCCTAATATAAACTGTGTCACATGTACAATGATCCGTCAATGATTTAAACAGAGTTACAAAAAATGACCAAATAAAATACGAATTGTGAAAATGAAAATCATTTTAAATATTCGGTCAAAATCATTCTGTCAAAATGAGGACGATGCATAATAAACACTACGAAAATAAGAAAAAAAAATATTTAAGCCTATTTTTTTTATGAAGTATTCACAATTTTTAACCTTATTTTCCTACCAAATGTGGGACATTATAAAAGGAATTGTCTTAACTTGCTCCTACGATCTTTATTATAAATATGTGTTGAAAGAGAATTTCTACTTTGGTGCCTATTCTAAGAAAATACTCCCTTAAGTATTAAATTATGTACAAGTATAAATATTTGAGGAAATAAAAAACAAAGAGCAAAACATTATTTTCAAGATTTTTCTTTGAATTTCATCAACCAACGTGTGTATTTATTTAGTCAACTGTTTACTTATTGTTGGTTGAGGAAGTAAATTCTACTATAAACGATTTCTTTTATAAAATAAACCATTTAAAAAAATTATCTAAATAAATCTATTTCACTTTAATTTTCAAACTATACTAGTTTACTGCTGACACTGAGAATTCAGTGCTCCTAACTTTCTCGTTCAGTTGTTACAAATTCCAATATGTTTTTAAATTTTATTGAACAATGGAAGAAAAAAACTAATGATATTGTTTATCATTAAGAATTTGATTAAGCTTCGCAACATATGACCATTAAATATGTGTAATTTAAGAATCAAAATGAGAACAAGTTTGTTTGAATGAATATTTTTAAAATATGTAAATTTTGAGAAGAAATTATGCTATAAATTGTTGAAAAGTTTGTCAATAATCAAATTGTCACAAGTAAATGATTTATGATATCGATACTTAAAATTAAAATTAAATTATGTATTTTAATTTTATGATATTTTGTATTATATATATATATATATATATATATATATATAAAATGAACTATCTAATCTTTAAAATAGTAATATTTTTATGATGATATTAATTTGTAATTTTTAATATTAACTATTTTTATATATGATTTTAATTTGAATTTACATAATAAAAAATCATAATTAACTATCAGAATACGTATAGTCATAAATATGCATCATAAATAATCATAAGAGTTTATAACATATATTTTCTGATTTATTACGGTGGTACGAAAAAAAACTAAGTTAAACATAATTAAAGGAAGAGATACCAAAGTACATGGAAAGTGATCTACCAATAAATAACAAAGTTATTCATACAACTGTAAAACAATTTTCTGAATCCAAGATTGTATTTTGTAACATATATAAAAGGTAATACATTTGGCTACAGACTACAGTACTAAATTTGGCTACACGAATAACCTGTAATGTTTGCGAAGTTAACTAATAATAAATAAATCGATAAATATAATTTTACATAAGAAGATATAAGTATATAAATGGTACTACGTAGGTGAAATTTGTGATTTTAAATAAAAAATATTATTAATTAATTATAATTTTAAATTATTTTTAAAAATTACTAAACATTTTTGTATTTGTATTTTTTTAATTTGTACATATATATATTTTTAATTAAATATTTTATTTCATTTAAATAAATTGATCTGACAAATATTAATTAATTTTATTTATTTATCTTTTAGAAATTCTATTTTTTTATTTCTTAATCCACCACTCTCATCACTTTTAGATCATCACATCACATCATTACAAAAAATTAAAATAAATAATTTAAAAGTGATGAAAAAGATAAGTTAAAAATAAATCAAAAAAAATGAGTTAAAATATCATTTTCCTTTAAAATTTGACCTAACTACCCTATAATAAAAGTACAAAAATAAAAGGAAAAAAAAATATCTGGAGTGAGTGAGATGATATTAAAAAATTAAAAGCAGGCAACAAAATACAGTATTTTACTTAAAAATACAAGCAACACATACAAGTCCTCACCTGTAGGCGAATACAGTATCTGGATCGTCGAAATACAAAGGTTTGGTATTTTGGTGGTGGCTTTCCACTTCGGCATACATTTCCCTCCCTCTGCAGTCATCACACACCATACTTGAAAGCATCTTCTCTTACCGTTTTCCCTCTCCTTAGTCGCATCTTCAAATCTTCCCCATTCCAACATGTTCGGCTCCGCGCGAATCTTCTCCGACGTCGCTCTCCGCCTCCGCCAAAACCTATCGGTAAATTCTCCTTCGGCACAATTCGCCTTCGCCTAGGGCTTTGTCCAACATTCTGGAGATTCACGTTATCCTTTTTCTCTTCCTTTTTTGCAGCTTCGAGGTGTGCGCGTGCAGAATATCAACATCGGAGGCGGTATGGGAGGCGAGATTCCCGACAACAAGCGTCTGGAGTACGCTCTCCAGCACCTGCACGGAATAGGGCGCTCGAAAGCGCACCACATTGTGTGCGAGCTCGGCGTTGAGAACAAATTCGTGAAGGATCTCAGCAAGAGGGAACTCTATTCCATTCGCGAGTTGCTCTCCAAGTACTTGATCGGAAACGATTTGGTATTTTCTTCCCACCTTTTAGGCGCCTCTTTGTATTAATTATTCTATGTTGTTTGCACAAAAATACCGAAAAACAAAGAAAGAGTAAATTGCACCTTACTTTCGGGACTGCGCAAAACTCCTATTCTTCTTTATTGTATTCAGCAGCGTTGTGTGCAACCTCCTTTACCGAGTACAGTGGTACACCCCGTAATGCATGTTTTTTAAACAACTAAGGAAGGTTAGTGTAACGAGTGAGTGATCTATTTGGGGTGTCAGTATAATGTTTTTCAGATGATTAAGGATTGTTAGGGACGAAAAAGGAGGGGTGGTAGGAGAAATTCGACAAAAAATTTGGGTCAGAATAATTCACTCAAAGAAAAATAAATCAAACTATTCTCGTTGGTTTAAATCAACGTATGTGTATTGGTTTTCAGAGAAGTCGGATGAAAGAGCTTCTATAAAATGTGTAGTGTATGATTTGCTTTTAACTTATAAATAGGTGTAATTTATTTCTGCCTTCTCATTTTCTACTTGTATGTGTTTAAGTAGAACTTTTATCTAAGTAAGCTTGTTTGTCTCGTTATGTGTATGTGTGTTTCAGAAAAAGTGCGTTGAGAGAGATGTGGTAAGGTTGGTGGGCATTCAGTGCTACCGAGGGATCAGGCATGTGGATAACTTACCCTGCCGTGGACAAAGGACTCATACGAATGCACGCACCAGGAGGAGCCGGAAAACTTTCTCTGGATCGAGATAGGTACCGCTTGAGAAACAGATGATTCTGATATGATGAATAAGTTTTGTTAGACTTAGCTGGTTTAAGTGAAATCAATGTTGAGATTTACTTGTTCAATCTGCCTTTGTCGGGTTTATCTCTTTTTGCAAGAGCTTTAATGGTCATATTCTGCATTTTGGTGGGTTTCTTGTCTTGGTTGATTGGCTAGCTAATGTGTTTCTTTATTTGAAAATTTTTAATCATTTATGCTGGGCAAGGTTTTAAATTGTGGTTGTAGCTTTGTTGCAGTGCAAACTTACAAACAACTGTAAATGATGCCATCACAATTGTGGTCCCAGCGGCTATGGATATCCACAAACCCTTCGTTTTAGGACTGATATTGTGGTTGCAAACTATTTATAAAGCCTCAGTACTGATGTGATCACTTTAGAGTTGTGGATCAGTTGAGAGTGGAATTTGTTAGTTGGTTATTATAACCAACTTTTCATATGTTACATTACTTATTTACCGGATTCAGTTTCACTTTACGTTGAAGATAGAATGTGTGTATGCTGAACCGGTGAGTTCCCAACATTCCAGTGTCTTGAGTGCAGTTAAATTTTTCACCTATTCTCTTCCCATTTGTTGGTAACCAGAGCTCAATTATTTTGCACACTTTAGTCGTCAGTGTTTTGGTATGCACTGATTTTGGGTGATTGAATGTGTTAGTCAGCTACTAACATGAGATGAGCGGGGCCTGGTGTTAATGTTATCATATCAAAGCTTAGAAACAGAAATAAACTTTTAGGTTTTCTACATTTTGATAAGCTATCTCTAATTCGTATTTTAGTCAGTCAAAAAATTGCAATTTCTGCCAGGCATTCTCATAATCAAGTGTGACATGTAGAGTAACACGCCAATGATATCTGGATGAAGATTTTCAAATTGAATTTTTTGAATCATCTTTCCTATACAAAATGATTTTGTACAAAAGAAATAGACGGTCTAATGTGCAATGCTTGGGACTCTGGTTGATGAATGAGAGACCACTTTTAAGTCTGTCGAAATAGTTGTTTGCTGAGCATTCTTTATTCAAGCAACTGTATACAAGATCATGTCGCCAGCGAAAACTCGGGCTCCATATGGAGATCCTCCTCTGATTTAGTCCATTTCAAACGTTCCAGCACCAAAGGTGTAACCAATAGGAACATAGAGAGTCCATTTCAAACGTTCCAGCACCAAAGGTGTAACCAATAGGAACATAGAGCATTCCATCATGGTGGACTAAGTGTGTGATTGCTGTCCAACTACAATAGTAGTCATAAAAATGCCTAACAGTACTACTACGTTCACTAACTTAACTATAATTGCTAGGTTCCACTGCTGTGGTTTCTTAACCTCCACCCTGAGTGCCAGTGCAGACAAAGAAGCCAGCAGGCACCCCTGCCAGCTTTTACATCAACTTGTATTTCGTTTGATGCTTTTCGTTTATTGTTTTCATCCAATTTCAATCGTCTAATGCTGTTGTGTATTTTTCTTTTTTCGAGTCACACAATTACTGAATTTGGTCTGTTGATGATTATTACCAGTGAAAAACTAAAACGAAATAAAGTTGTCATTGTCCAAGATTCTCTGAGAAAGACAATGGTTGTGGGGAAGTGATAAAGAGAAGAAAAAAAAAAAGCCTGAGTGAGATAATGGAGAGACATAAAGGCTATGTAGGAGTAGAAGAATAAGAGATACAACCCTTTTGTTTTGAAATTCGAGAAGTGTCACCACATTTTGTTCATTAGATAGCCACAATTCCTAATTTTTCTTTTTTTTTAAACAATTACTTTTGTTTTATTTTGATTTTTTTTTTAAACGGAAGAAACACGCCCGTAGGTTCGGTTTCCTTTTTTTGACAACAAAATTTGATGTAAAAATTAATTGAAACTTAAAAGGATTTAAATACATTTAAATTCATGTACCCTATGTTTATTGTTTGTATTCATCAGCAATTAAAATTTCTATTTACATTAAATAAATTCAATTAATATTTTTCTTTGTTATAATATTAACAACTTATATAGGGAGTAAGAACTTTAGGAAAAATGTTATCATCTAAAGGTTTAATTAAGTTTCAGGTCTGTGATAAGTCTAAGCACTAAATAGTGAGATCGTACTGAAGAAACCATTATCGAAAAAGAGTAAGACATTTGATAAAAGAATCATTCATATCTATCATAAAAACGGAAACAAGGTTAAAGACGATTACTTTTAAACACTACGTAGTGAGGTCTTACCGATCACTATATAGTGAAGAAGCCATTATCGAAAAGGAACAAGACATTTGGTAGAAGAAACAAAGAAGATCACTTTTGTGTAGAGAAGGAGAAAAGAACCCAAATGAAAGAGAAACAAAAAGATAAAGTGTGGGTTAATGAGACAGAGAGAGAGGAAGATGAAGTGTGTTTGGAAAGTTAAAAGAGCAAAACGCGTGTCATGATAATTAACGAGACAGAGCCAAAGAAATTGCATGTAGTCACATTAATGACATTCGTCAATACAACGTTTGCGAGAAGCAATGGATAAAATAATATGTGGAAAAGCTACTGAATGAAGACGACTTGGTGTGAAAAGTTTATATTTCTCATCTCTCAAATTATATATATATATATATATATATATATATATATATATATATATATATATATATTCTACTTTCGATTCATTCAACTTTTATTTTGACCAGTTTTTCTAATTTTTATTTTTTGACTAATTGTTTCAGTATTCCTTTTTCTGACCGATTTTTTCATTTTTATTTTCAATTTTTTTAGAATTTTGAGTTGACTCGTGTGAAAAGTTTTTTCTACTTTCGATTCATCAAACTTTTATTTCTCAACATATATTTGAAAATAGAAACCATTTAAAATATGTTTCGAAGAATTCAGTTTTTTATTAATTTTTATTTACAAAGACCGGTATAAACATCCAGATAACGCCTGTGTACTGTCACGCTTGGATTCGCTAGCAATTAAGTATTTATTTTTAGAAAAAGGAAATTGGTTGAAAATGAAGAATGGGTCTGAGAGTTGAAGTCCACTTGACTGAAATGGACTAAACCAACTGCGCGAAATTTAGTAATCGCAGGGAGCGAGGTAGAGATGGCAAATAAACTCGTGTCCGTGGGTATCACCCGAACCCGTCCCCGTTTTGACGGAGAATCCCCGCTTTGACTGAGTATGGGTATGGGTATGGGTAATACCCGAAATTTTCAACTGGGGATGGGGATGAGGATATATATATACCCGCCCAAATACCCGTCCCCGCTTAAATTACTAAACTATTTATAATTTATTAAATAATCTAAAAAATATATATAAATAAATAATATATTTACACATAAAATATAATATAATATAATATAATATAATATAATATAATATAATATAGTATATATACATATAAATAAAATATACTTTTATATATATATATATATATATATATATATATATATATATATTTACACATATACATATAATATAATATAATATAATATAATATAATATAATATACATATAATATATATACATAATAATATAATATAATAAATATAATATATACGTATAAAACAAATTAATCATTTAATTAGTGAGATCTTTTATAAACAAATTTATAACATTACAAATTTATAAAAATTTAAAAGAAATATATATATATATATATATAAAAGCATAAAATATCTACGCATATACATATAATATATATACATAATAATATAATATATATTATTATATTTATATTATTATATAATATAATATAATATATACTTAAAATAAATATATATCTATAAATATATATATATAAACATAAGATATCCACACATATAATATATATACATAGTAATAATAATATAATATATAATATAATATAATATATATAAATAATTATATATATATATATAAACATAAGATATCCACACATATAATATATATATACATAGTAATATAATATATAATATAATATAATATATATATATATATATAACATATTTCTCATTCTCTTTGTTTTTTGTTATACACTTTGTTTACTCTCTCAATTGTCTGATTTGTTTTTCAAGATTTAATTTTGAAGGTAATTTTTCTTCTTCTTATTACATAATTTTTACTCTCTGTACATGGTTATGTTCAAATAGGTGTTCCTCAATTTCATTATATGAAATAATTTTTAGGTTACACATTTGATTATCTTTATTTATTTATTTATTTTCATGAAAATGTTTGACTCTTATTTTGTAGCTCTTCTTTTTGTTACTTTGGTTATACACTTTTTTACTCTCTTTTAATTGTTTTGGCTTGTTCTTTAAGGTTTAAGCAGATCTTCAAGGTACTTTCCTTTTATCATAATCTTAATTATACATTTTTTTTCCGTTATGTTATGTTCAAATGGATATTCTCAAATTTGGGTCACACATTTAATTATCTTTACTCCTTTATGATAATTTTATTTATTATTTATTTTTTGTTTCATGATAATGTTTAATTCTCAATTTTAAGTGCTCAATTGCATAAATCCTTAATTTAATTCAAGATCAAAAGATGAAGAATCTATGTTTAAATTTGAATTATTATTAATTTAATTTTGTTATTTGTGCTATTTCGTTTAAGTGGTATAATATAAATTTTTAATAGTATAAAAAATATTTGAAATATTTTTAAACTTGATTATTGGTTTTCCTTTTATATTTTGTTAAAAAAGAAATTAACCTTTTTACTTTGTTTGATTTTTTTTTGTTACGTATGTTAGTTTCTAGAGAAAATGAGCACAGGAGATCAAGATTTGCAGGTACCAAGTCCACCACAGTGTTCACAACAACCAACTCCCTTTCAAAGTTCCAATAATGACAGTCAATCTCCATTGAATCCATCTACGCAAACACCTTCAGAAGTTCATGATGAAATACATTCAACAACACAAGTAGAGCCTGAGAAAGGGAAATTGAAAAGTGTTGTGTGGGAACACTTTGAAAAGATAAAAGTTGATGGAAAATACAAAGCTAAATGTAACTATTGCAAGAAACTGCTTGGTGGAGAAACAAAGAATGGAACAAAGCACAAATGATAGCATGATTGGAAAAATTAAGGATAAGTTGAAGTTGGACACACTCATTAAGAAAGGGTCTTTGCTTCATATGCGTTGTTCAGCACATATCCTTAATTTGATTGTGAAAGAAGGGTTAGCCGTCCTAAAAGAAGGGGTGGAAAAAATTCGAGAAAGTGTAGCATATTGGACAGCAACTCCTAAAAGAATGGAAAAATTTGAGGAAACAGCTAGACAATTGCGAATTTCTTTCACTAAAAAGTTAAGTTTGGATTGCCCAACTAGATGGAATTCTACTTACAAGATGCTTGATATTGCCATATGTTATAAGGATGTGTTTTTTAGGTTAAAGCAACGTGAAGCTCAATACACTTCTTTGCCAACTGATATGCAGTGGGAATTTGCAAAGGATGTTTGTCGAAGGCTAAAATTATTTAATGACATCACAGAAATCATTTCTGGCTCCAAATACCCAACTGCCAACATCTTTTTCCCAAAGATTTGTGAGATCAAGATTGCAATAAATGATTGGGTTAAATCTCCTGAGATAACCATTCAAAATATGGCAATACAAATGTTAAAGAAATTTGAAAGTTACTGGAGTGTTATTCATGATATATTGGCAATTGCTTCAGTTTTAGATCCAAGGTACAAGATGGACATGTTAGAATATTATTTTTATAAATTGTATGGTAATGATTTTGATCTGAAACTTAGTAGAATTCGTCAAATGTACTATGATTTGGTTTTGGAATATCAATAAAAAAAGAATGAAACTTCTTCTTATAGAGCTACATCATTGGAGTTGGGAAAGGATGTTGATAATGATGCAAATGAATTTTTAGAGTTTATGGCAAAAAAGAAAAAATCTAGAACTACAGTTATGAAAACAGAGTTGGATTATTACTTGGAAGAAGATAATTTGCCGGTTACACAAGAATTTGATATCCTATCATGGTGGAAAACAAATGGGTTAAAGTTTCCAACCCTTCAAGCAATTACAAGGGATGTTTTAGCTATTCCAATAACAACTGTAGCTTCTGAATCTGCTTTTAGTACTGGTGGTCAGATATTAACTTCTCACCGTAGTCGACTTCATCATATTACTATAGAGGCTTTGATGTGTACAAGAAGTTGAATATGGAACTCAAACCATCTAGGTAAGTTACTCAAATTTATTAATATTTTTTGTTAGTATTTTTTGTGAATTCTCATCTAATATTCTACATTTGGTGTTTGTAGGTGTTAAAAAATTAAAAGGAAAAGATGTTCTCATGAGTGAAAATGAATCTGATGAAGAAGGTACATTATATTCTAGTAATTAAAATTTTCAATTTCAATTATTATATCATATCTAATTTTTCATTTTTTTTCTATGTGTAGGTGGATCGAATGCAAATGAAACCACTGATCATTTGTAAAATTAATAAATATTTTGGTTATTATAAAATTTTAGTAATGTGTAATTTTTTAGCTTTTATATAATTATTTGAATTTTATTTAGTTGTTATTTGATACTTTAATTTGAGATTTATACTATTATAATATTTTTCTTAATATTTGACATCATGAAAATCAAAAAGAGTATGTTATTTTAATATTGAATATTTTGATAGTATCATGATTTCGTTGGTGTGATTTTTAAATTTTTTTTATAAAAAATATTTAATTGATATATGGAACAATAAAAAAATGGGTATGGGTATGGGTATAAGAAAATACCTGTTACCCGGTGGGGATGGGAATGGGTCAAAAGTTGTATAGCCGTTGGGTTTGGGGATGGGAATGAGGATGAATTTTTATTATGGAGATGGGGATGAGATCATGATACCCGTACCCGCCCCGCCCCGTTGCCATCCCTAGAGCGAGGAGCAATTACAAAAAACTAAGCACTTCTTTTACTGGATTAAATGCTCTTCACAAAACTCATGTGTCATTGTTTTGTTTTTCTTCCTGCACCATAAAGTTGCTCTATACTTTTTCCACTTTTGCTAGATACGTACTACTATACGTATTTTACTTCAAAATACAAGTCCTCTCCCGGGCGAATACAGTATCTGGATCGTAGAAATACAAAAGGTTTGGTATTTTGGTGGTGGCTTCCAATTTGAGCATATTCCTTCAGTGTACGTTTCCCTCTTCAGTCATCACACACCATACTCAAAAGCATCTTATCAAAGATCCTCTTACCTTTTTCTTTTTTCTTTTTCTTCTTTCGGCTTTCTATATATATTCTACACTATTTCTCACCACCCTACCTCCAAATCTTTATCTATATTTATTTAATAATCTATAATAGCACCATAGACAGATCCTCAGAACTGGAGATCCCGTGAATCAATCAACTCGCTCCTCCACGTAACAACATCAATCAATCGCCTCTTTCGCACTTCAGTTCTTCATTTTGGCGCCAAAACCATGAAGTTCGACAACTCCAACGGCCAGCCGACCCTAGCCGCCCACCTTCCGCCGCCGCAGGAGGACAGCACCGACGCCGAAGCCGATGAGATATTCGTCCCGCCCCTCAACTTCGCCATGGTCGACAACGGCATTTTTCGGTCCGGCTTTCCCAATTCTGCTAATTTCGGTTTCCTGAAATCGCTCCGTCTTCGTTCCGTAATGTCTGTTTCATTTTCTCTTCCTTCTTCTATGTCTCGTCATCGAGTCCGGCTTTCAGAATTTCACGGTATTTCAGTTCGATCCGTATATATTTTGGTGCAGATGTTTGTGTCCTGAACCGTATCCAGAAACGACGTCGGAATTTTTGAAGGACAACGGAATAAGGCTTTATCAGTTCGGGATCGATGGCTGTAAGGTTTGTATTATTCCTTTTGTGATCGTCGTTTGTACTCTGGCCTGAGATGCTTCTTTACTATTATAATAATAATAAATTATTATTCATTGATGAATTTTGCCCTTTTGTTGTCTACCTGTTTACTGGAGTTACTTGATTCGAACGTCCTGCATATTTGCATAAACTTTTTTTCCCTATTTACTCAGCTTTCCAATCCAATTTTATCAGATTTTTTTTATAGTTTTCTAATTTTAGTTTCGGCTATTATTTTGATCTGTTGCTGCGGTGCTTGGACACTATTCAATTAGTTATTTGAAGACGAGGTCGACTATAATAAGATCTAAATATATAAAAATTATTTTACTGAGATTGCATAAATTTCTTGAAGGCGTCCTTAGTGGTTGGTTACTAGTGTTCCTTGAAGGAGCGGTATAAAATCAAAAACATTTAGAACTATGCAACTGCAATATACGATGGACTAGGGATGTGATGCATCGGAGAAATTAACCAATTGTTTTCAGTTGTTTTAAGGGCTTGTATTCACTATAATTAAGTGTCACGCTATTAATATCGACCAAGAGGCTGTTTACCTTCACTTGTAGGTCTTAACGTGGTCCTTTGTTTTTTTTTTTTTTTTTGCCTCATATTGGTTATTCAACTAAAACAGTTAGTTGTGATGACTAGAGAAAATCTCAACTTAAGACCAATTTCTGTGCTTTTAGCTTAACAATTATTTGGTATGGCTGTGAATTTCAATGCTCACTAGAAAGTATCGGGTTTCGGGTTTCTCTTGCCTGTTTGTAGGGATGGCTTCTCTTCAGTTTCAGGCTTAATTTCATTTTCATACTGACCAACTGATAGTAAATTTCAATTGAACCAAAGATGATACTGTAAGTCTGTCAATACGCTTTGGTATGTTTGTCAGATACTGTAAGCCCTTTGTCCTGAAGCAGTTCTGGAATCAATTATTTCCTTCATTCCCTCTGTATGAAGCTATTTCAGGACAAAAACATTCGGATTATTTATTGCCCTCGGCATACTCTTGCCTCATTTAAGAAGTTTAGCATAAATTAACCTTTTTCACCTCCGCTTAGCAACAATTATACTAGCTATTATAGTCCGCCTCATACTAAAATCGGTTGTAGGTGCTTTAAAGGCAAATCCAGGACTTGCTGGAACAATGACTTTAAGATGCTTCTGTGTGTTCGTGAATTTGTCTAATTAAGGTGGCAAAAGTTTGTCTAATTACAAAATAGGGACTCTATTTTCAATATGTAAGTAGTCTTACGTCCTTTAAATACTCCGAAATAGTCACCAATCTTGTTTGTAGCTTACCCTGTCTAGTTACTTTCCTTCGAAATCAATCTTTTGCTGGAGTTTTAAGGTGACTCATAATTGCCGGATTATTTTTGTTATTATCCCTTTGGAATCGGTCTTTATCTCAAAATTAGGTTATCTCAATTTAATGATAGCAATCCCCTTTCTCCACTAACTGCCTTCTCATGCCTGAAACTAATGTGGGCAGGAACCCTTTGTCAACATCCCAAATAATACAATTCGGGAAGCTTTGAAAGTAGCCCTCGGTATTAAAAAATCTCGAACTTCACTATTCTATTAATAAAGCTTCGACATTTTTCGCCGAAATACTACTGACCTAATTGGTGCTTGATTTTCTGTCTCCAGATGTTAAAAACCATCCCCTTTTGATTCATTGTAAACGAGGAAAGGTATGCACAATGGATTTGTTCTTTTGAGAGTTTATTTTCGTTACTATTTTGGAATTGTTATTCTTCAATTGTTCAGTGATTTACCATGATCAGCACCGCACTGGTTGCCTTGTGGGATGCATAAGAAGATTGCAGAGATGGTGTCTATCATCTGTTTTTGATGAGTACCAAAGGTTTGCAGGTGCCAAAGCAAGGGTGTCAGACCAGAGGTTCATCGAATTATTTGATATATCCTGTTTGAAGCACCACCAACTCCCATTTTCATGCTCAAGGAAATAGAAACAAAAAATTGTCTATTCTAGAAAGTTACTGCTTCCTCCCATGGAATATTTCCATAATGAAGTGAAGTTTCATAATCACTATTAGTTTAATCATAACGGCAGGATCAGCTTCCTGATGTATACTTTCCTATTAGATGTTGGATCCAAATCCACCAAATTGTGATGAAACATGCAAAAAACTAATGTTTTCATTTGATTTCGCATCTCATGACCCCAAGGTAAAGGACCCAGGAGAAAGATTATATATATATATATATTTGTCTTCTCCCAAGACAAACAAAAAAAAAGAGTGATGTATTCATTCATCAAGACACAAATTCTTAAGAGAATATACTAAGTCAATAAAAGATGACCAGAAATTTTTAAGAACTTACAGAAAAACAGAGCAAAAGTGAATGAAATACAGTGATTTATGTAAATAATTAAATTGTTATTTTTCGCCGAATGCGTCCAGTAGATAACACTTCACATTGTCACAGCCAAATCGCACAAATCAAAAGTTCGCACAAATCAAAAGTGTTTCAATTTAGTATAAAATTTTTGATTTCTATCGAATAGTTTTCAAACAGAATGCACAAGTCCTGTAAGGTTTAAAAGAGGGGTATCACTGGGGAGACAACACCAATGAGACCTGAGTCCAAACACTGACACCACTCTCAACCCAAAACCTTAAAGGAATGGGTTTATGGGTCTTTATCCTTATATGGTGTTCTACTTTTTCAATTCTGGTCAATATGAAACTTAGACTCACACTTGAATTCCTAACAAGTCCTCTGCTTTCTTAATTTGATCGAACATGGATTTCTTTCTGAATCAAAGCATTCACCAAATTGCAAAAACAATAAATAAGGCAAAGAAAAACGAACTGAACAAATAAAAACAAGAGAAAAAGAATGTAGACGAGGAACAATCGATTCGCCAACCATAAAAAGGGCGACCGAAACGATGACTCGCCTATTTTTTATACCTCAATGATCAAACAATGGCAGAGACACTTTGAACAGTCTCTTCATTCTCATATAAACCCACTGAGGACTTTCTTTTGCAGGAAACAGAAAACAAATGACAATTGAAATCGAAGCACTTATCATTTATCATGACAATACAAACAACTATGACAACCTTATTCATCTAACCCGGTTGTCCTTCTTCGCCGTCGAAAACATATTGTGTAGATTGAAACAAATCTTAGGCGCAATTTATAGAGTCGTCAATTCGATACAAACCCTAACCTGTCATTACCACGGGACAAAATTACCCCTCCTCCTTATTTTATTTACGAAAATACCTCTAAACCCTACGAAGTCAACAACAGATTCATCACATCATAGGGTTGAGAATAAGGAAGAAACAATGAACGTGCTTGTGATAAGGAACTAAACTATCTAGGGTTTCAGACCTACGCCGAGTTCTCAAAACCCAACAAATACCATTGAACTAACAAAACCAAGCTACCCACACCTTCTTTTTTTATTCAATGCCACAAGCTATCTTCTTTTTCCTCTTCTAGAGTCTTCTACTGACACAGGTTATCCAATTTTTGGCCCAGTTTTCGTTTCGTGCGGCTTCTCACCGGTAAGTCTTAACTATTTTTTCTTTTTAAATCTCTCCTATTGCTCTGTTAATTTGGGCTTTAGATTCATGGCAACGAGTATTCTAGTTTTTGTTGATTTGAATTTGAGTTAATAATGACGCGTAGGAAGGGCAGTAACATGGGGAAATCAGGGGGTAGGAGAAAGAAGGGTGGTTCGAACCCAAACCAGGGTGTGGTTGATAATTTGGGTTCAGGTGTTGGTGTCCCAACGGCTAACGGTGGGTCGGAGTTGTTGGATTCGTCGATATTTTTGAAGAAGGCGAATGAGATGAAAGAGGAAGGGAATAAGAGGTTCCAGAATAAGGACTATGCCGGTGCTCTTGAACAGTACGAGAGTGCCCTTCGTTTAACCCCCAAAACGCACCCTGACAGAGCCGTTTTCCACAGCAACAGGGCGGCGTGTTTGATGCAGATGAAGCCCATAGATTATGAAGCTGTGATTTCTGAGTGCACCATGGCGCTTCAGGTCCAGCCCCGCTTTGTCCGGGCCCTTCTTCGCCGGGCCCGTGCCTACGAGGCTGTCGGGAAGTATGAAATGGCTGTGCAGGATGTGCAGTTCTTGTTGGGTGCTGATCCTAGTAACCGTGATGCTTTGGAGATCGCTCAGAGATTGAGGACTGCGTTGGGCCCGCGCCAGGAAGCCCAGCAGGACCTCCAAAGTCGACCCTCTCCAGCTGCTCTTGGCGCTTCCGCCGTCCGTGGCGCCCCTATTGCTGGATTGGGGCCCTGTTTGCCAGCCCGGCCAGTGGCGAAGAAGGGAGCCAATTCAGCAGTTGGATCTGTTGTGTTGCCTAATAGTAACAAGCTAGACAGCAAGGCACAACCGGTTTTGCCGACTGAAAATGGTTCTGATAACAAGTCCCACTTGCCAAAACTGGTGTTGAAGCCTTCAAGTGGTTCTCCAAAGCCATCTAACCCTGGGAAGGATGACCAGAAGGAACAGTCTTCGGGCATTCATGGGCAGCGTTCTCAGGCTGCAATTCTGTGGAGACCGTTGAAGCTTGTTTATGATCATGACATTAGGCTCGCACAGATGCCTGTCAATTGCAACTTTAGAGTACTGAGGGATGTAGTGAGCAAAAGATTTCCTTCGTCAAGTTCTGTTCTGATCAAATATAAGGATTGCGACGGTGATCTGGTGACTATAACCTCTACTGATGAACTCAGACTGGCAGAGTCTAGTGTTGATAACCATCTCCTCAAAGAACTTGGGGAAGTTAAAAGTGATTCTGTTTCAATGCTGAGACTGCATATTGTTGAAGTTAGTCCGGAGCAGGAACCACCTTTATTGGAAGAAGAGGAAGAAAAACCAGTTGAGAATGAAGGGGTCAAGGGAGATGAGAGCGGATCTCATTCTTCCCTAGGCGAATCTGCCTCTGAAGTTCCTGACAGTGAGGTTGATAAGACAGAGAAGGAGGCTCCAAAGGAAAAGCAAGGAGCTACTGGAGATACTGAAAGCAAAGAGGTGGAGATGGATGATTGGTTGTTTGAGTTTGCTCAGCTTTTCCGCTCACATGTTGGTATTGATCCAGACGCTCATATTGACTTGCATGAGCTTGGGATGGAGCTTTGTTCTGAGGCACTCGAGGAAACAGTAACTAGTGAGGAGGCCCAGGATCTATTTGACAAGGCTGCTTCAAAGTTTCAGGAGGTTGCTGCTTTAGCTTTCTTCAACTGGGGTAATGTTCACATGTGTGCAGCTAGGAAGCGGATCCCTCTGGATGAGTCAGCTGGGAAAGAGGTTGTGGCTGAGCAGCTTCAAGTGGCTTATGAATGGGTCAAGGAAAAGTATTCGTTGGCAAGACAGAAGTACGAGGAAGCACTCTCGATCAAATCAGACTTTTATGAGGGACTGTTGGCTCTGGGGCAGCAGCAATTTGAAATGGCTAAACTTCATTGGTCTTTTGCACTTGCTAAGAAGATAGATCTATCTGGCTGGGATTCTAAGGAGACACTTCAACTTTTTGACAGCGCCGAGGAGAAGATGAAAGCCGCAACAGATATGTGGGAGAAACTAGAGGAGCAGAGAGCAAAAGAGCTAAAGGACCCAAATGCAACCAAGAAAGATGAATTATTGAGAAGAAGAAAGAAACAAGGAGGTACTAGTGAAGGTGAGTCCTCCGCTGGTCAGGGTGATATATCTGCAGAAGAAGCTGCTGAGCAAGCAGCTGTCATGAGATCTCAAATTCACCTCTTCTGGGGTAATATGCTTTTTGAAAGATCCCAAGTTGAATGCAAATTAGGAATGAGTGGTTGGAAGGAAAACCTGGATGCTGCAACTGAACGCTTTAAGCTTGCAGGAGCTTCTGAAGCAGATATTTCCATGGTTCTAAAGAATCATTCCTCAAATGGTGATGCTAAAGATGGAGATGATAAAAAGGTTGAGAACACACGGCACAATAAGACCATTAAACCAGATATCAATAAGGCTAATGAAGTATGAGATGGGTTGGCTTCGAAATCTCTTCTGCGTCTGTTGTTCAGCTGAGTGTTAAATGACGACTCTGGACAAAGAATATCCTTGTTGCTTGGAGTTTAGATGCGATATCTTATTTTTTTTTTGGAAATAGAAATTGAAAATTTAGGGTGCCTTAACTAGTTAGCTGTGCCCGTTTTCTTTTTCCTTTCTCTGAAGTTCTCAGCGATCTAATGAAGGGAGATTATTTTTTAACATTATTTACGCAATCATTAATCAATCTCACTTGCTAAGGACCAATCATTTTTGTCCCCTGCTATGTTAGTAATGCGGATGCAACTTAGTTTGAGTATTGCTTACTTGCTTAAATTTCAGACATTTGTATTGATTGCCCTTATCAATGTGCTGAATGTGTTGCTGAGTTTATAAGATGGAGATTTATGGGGCCATGTCTTGAGTTTGTTTGTATCGATCATTGACAGTAATCTTTGCTGAGTGAGTGAAATTTTTGCACTTTGGAGTGGTAATGTGAACTTTATTGGAGGTCCTCAAGTCAAATAACACCTTTAGTTTTCAGCTATAGTGATGAATAGAATAATAAAAGTGAAAAGCAAATATAGAAGAGGACACAAAAGAGATGAATTACCATGAAGTTTGAGTGCCCGGACTCGACTGTTTCATTGAAATTGGCTACTATCTATGACAAATGTCTTCAAATATGAAAGTGGTAATATTTTATCAAACATTATATACTAATTTTGTCAGAATATGCATTGGTCAATTTTCTTGGTTAACTTATGTTGTGTGATTGATGAATGTGATTGGCAAGCAAGAATATCTTCCACGTTTCAGCTTATAGCCCTTTCATTACGTCCCATCTTGGTATTTCCGAATTTCATTTTAATCATTTCAAGTATATTGAATTGGGAGATTAAATTGTATAATCAACTTCCTTAATGGGAAATTTTTTTGTTATTTTGTTATGTTGTTGATTATCTTAGATTTCCTTTTGAATTCAATCTGAATGTTTAATATGTGTTAGATATTTACACCCTCTGCTTTGAGTTCATTGCTTCACAGAAGTAATCACGTTTTGTAGAGAATTTAATAAATGATAGGTCTTCAAGAAATCAGTCTTTCCCAAATATGAAATATAAGTTTGAGGGGCATGACAATTGGTCTGCAAGAAATTATAACTACAACTCAAAGTCTAAGGCTTTGACTACTTTTATCACTTTCAATAAAAAGACTTTGCCAACTATTAATTCTCTTGTTTGTGTTATATTTATTAGTCTCTAATTATACCATTGAATCTTCAAAAAAATTCATCAAAATTTGTTTGAACAATAATGAAACATGAATCCAAAAAAATACAATAAAAAATTGATATCACATTTTCATAAAAAATGTATTTTAAGACTAATTTATTCCTATAAAAAAGATGATGTTTGCATTTTATTTATATACTATAAATTCATCTTATTTTTTGTTGATGTCCAACGAAACCTTTCACACGGAGGCATATACACTAGTGTGACTAGACATTAATGTTAGTCTAATAATAAATGGAACAATAAATCTAACATTAATGTTATTTAACCACTTTAGATAAATCTTATAAAACTAATTTATAAAGTGATATGTATCCCTATTTATATATATTATAAATTCGTCTTGTCTCTAGTTAATATATAATCTTTAGACACATTTTATTCATTCATATTATTTTCTAAACAAAACTTTCATAAAATTGAAATTATTGGATTTCTCCCATTCACAAAAATTTAACATATTTCATAATAACATAAGTTTGTAAATAATTTTCTTATTAAACATTAATCAACTTCATTTCGTTTACTCAATTTAAACCCCTCCTTTTTATTTTTTTATTGACAGTATTTGATAATAATAGGGAGAGTTGAAACCATAGTCCATTGTTAGTTCTCCGATCAACCAAAATTACCTACTTTTTTAGAACTCTTATCGTGACACTGTTGGTTTGCAAAATTCAACGATGATGTTTTTTTACCTACTTTTCATTCTTAAATATTATCAACATTCTGGTTTGGTTGCATTCCAATTTAAAGGGAAGGCTCATTATTTATGGCATTATTTTATCTGTTTCCTCAGGAGGAAACTTAGAATCCTCCAAAGAATTAGCAACAAACAATTTTCCCTTTTTTAGTACAATAACTGCTATGCCTAATTGCCTACGCCTATACAACTTCGGTATAAATTGAATTTTTCAAAATTCAATTTAAATCCCATAAAGTATATTAGAGATGACATCTACATCTATTTAATTAGATCAAACTTATTTTGAATTTTTTAATTTAATTTAAATTAGTTTAAATTTATAACTACTTTATGTGTTTGTCCAATTTTTATTTTTTGAAATTTTTTGTTTCTTTCAATAATAGTATTTAGAAAATAAAAAACAATTTATTTGATGAACAAGACTGATTGATCATAAAAATGAACTTTTATGTTAGGTTAGGTTAGACTTTTAAACATGTCATAAATAAACTTAAAAAATGAGACTTATAAAAGGTAAATAAGTTAATGGGTAAGAACGTTTCAATAGAGGTCATGTTGGGACTTCTCCCTGCACCCCAAACCTTCTCATGTACCCCCAATAATTACCCTTTTGACCTTCTGTTTTCTTGACCCCCAAACTAACTCCATCCTCTCCTCTCCCTCCTGCCCCTCCGGCGAAGGCCTTGCCTTCCTCATCGCCTCCTCCACCCACTTTCCCGCCCTCTCCATGGGCCTCCCCCAACCCTCCCCCAACTCAACCTCCTTCGCCGTCGAGTTCGACACTATCTTCGACCCCTCCCTCAGCGACATTAACGACAACCACGTTTTTAATTTTAATTTTTTTTAGAAACAGATTTCGGAATCCGTTTCATACTTTTCTGAAACGGATTCTGTAATCCGTTTCATAAAAAACATGAAAATTTATGAAATGGATTTCGGAATCCGTTTCATACTTTTAATTAGGGTCAAAAGGGTGTAATTATTGGGGTTACAGGAGAAGATTTGGGGGTGCAGGGAGAAGCTCCCGGTCATGTTTCGATTGTAGATGGTTTGGATCACATCACGAAACTAAGTGAGGAGTGAAATATATTTATTTACTTTTTTAATATTATTATTTTAATTATTTATTTTATTGCAATAAAAAATAAATATTAATAATAGTTTTAATATAATTATTTATGTAATATATATCGAAAAAATATTTATAACAGGACTATATTATATAATTAAAAATATAATTAAGTATATAATATTTTCGTCTAATTTTCTTTATATTCATTAGCATAGAAACACATTAGGCAAATGTATTTTTTTGCTTTCTTTCTATAATAATAATTATTAAACTAAAAATGTAATTATTAAAATAAAAAAATATTATTAAATTATGAAAAAGTTTCACAAAAGTTAATTATAGAATAAATAATTTAAATAAATTTATTATAGGTAGTTTTTTTACTGTGTAAGTAACTTTTTTATCGTGATAGTTCATTGAATTTTAAAAAATAATTATTTAAAAGTTAAAATAAAAGAAATGTATGCATGCTAAAAAAAATAGTTAAAAGGAATAAACTCTTTTGTTATTATTATGTATGTAGAAAATTTAACATATTTTCAATCTTACTTTTTGTATTTATTAATTTTTTTTCTTTTCATATTTTCTTTTAAACATTCTATATTTAACTAAAAAGAGATGTAAGGTATTTGTTGGGAGAAAAAAATATTAGTTTTGCTGTTTGGTTCAGAAAGAAAGAATTAAAGATATTTTCGAAGTTAACTAATTTTTATATTAAATAATTTTAAGTTTTAAAATATAAATAAAAATAATTTTGTAGATATTAGAACTTCTAAATCATTTTGTTGCTTTAGTCAAACCGATATCGAGGAAAAATGAACATCAAAGAAGGAGTTTCTTCTGCGAATAATGATATTTGACACGCAAAAGTATTTAACAGTTATGTCACAATATTCTTCATTTTTTTTTATAAATACAAAAAAAATTATCTATTCTTAGTCTTCTTCATTCAATTCCATTTTCTTCATTAAAAAGCTTTCTATTAATCTAGTCATTTATTAATCTATTAATTGAGAACTGAATCAACTACATCACGGTTACATTCGTCTACAAGCTATTGTCTCGATTGATCTGTTGGTAAATTCTCAAATATTTATATCCAAGTAGGTATTTTAGTTTATTTCTTTTCCCTTTTTTTTCTTTTTAATTAAATTCAAATCATATGGATATTGAAGTTTAATACAAATCCAAGTTAAAAATAACTAAACAAAATTCTTGAAGAAAGGGCAAAGTACAAGATTATATAGTAAAGGCGAAAAATTCCTCCACCAGTTATTATTAAAGTTGGCATTTAGAGACACTTTATAACATTAAGCATCACTCACATTACATAAATAAACAATTATCATATCAAACTAATCTTTTATTTTCAAACCATAAATTTGGTTTATGCTACACATGCATAACGAGGCACCCATAGCAAACAAACATACAAGTACTCATATATATTATTATTATTATTCTTATAGTTAATAATATAATATAATATAACGGTTGAAGGTTGAAGGTTGAAGAAGTTGAGGCTTAGACAGTTGCTATTGGGCCAAAATTAACGGTGGATGATTGGATGGCCTTCATAGCTTCAAACCTGGGCTCTTTGGCCTGGAATTTAAGCCCAGCATAGAGCTTCATGTAATCATCAAAAACAAATTTGGGATAATCTTTGGTATTCTCGTCTTCCTTCACCAACGCTTCTGCTGGAGCTATCACTGCATCATTCCCCGGATTGTAAAACGACGCTATGGACATTCTGTTCCCATCGCTCTGTGTAATCACACGGTGCATCACACTCTTGTATTTTCCATTCGTAATCACCTGTTTTAAAACTCAAATAAATTAATCACATCAAAAATAAACATCTCAAATATTATCATAAAACACGTTCTGTATTAGATTAAGTGCGTTAAATATTGAACTAAACAACTCAAATATTATCATAAAACACGTTAAATACCTCGAGTTGGTCCCCAAGGTTGATGACAATGGAGTGGCGCATTGGGGGAACATCGATCCAGTGGCCATCTTTGAGGAGCTGCAATCCACTGACCTTGTGATCTTGAAACAGTAGAATGATGCCACCAGCATCTGTGTGAGCTCTCAGACCCTTTATCAGCTCTGGCTTCGGACAAGGAGGGTAGTTACTCACTTTCGTCCCAAAATTTGGTCCCTTTGACCCATAAAACACCTTCTTCAGATACCCTTTCTCCAGCCCAAGATTCTCACACACCAACTCAAGAACTTGCTCAGCCAGTTTCTCCAGTTCCACTGCAAACTCCTTCATCACCTTCCTCTGTTCTTCGCCCAGATCAGGGATCTCTGAAATGTTAGACTCAGGAAGATGCCGCAAAAAGAAGGTGCTTTCCCAATCCATGTCATTGATTTCGGACTCTGCACACTCCAAACCTTTGCTTTCCACCATTTCCTTGAACCTTTGCTCCATACACCTTTCGTAGTGCTCTTTCGTCACCCTCTCCACAGTGTCCATCAACTCTACGGATATTCCATGGTTCACCAGCTTCACACAGCAAAACAAAATCACATGAATCCCAAAAAAAAAAGAGTTTAAAAACATTTCATTTTTAGAAAAAAAAAAAAACAAAACAGTTTGAAATGGCTACCTCGAAGAAACCCCAGTTCTCGCAGGCGTCCTTTATTTTCTCCATGGTTGCTCCTCTCTCTTCATTGTTAAGGTTCCCCATGTCAACAACTGGAAAATTCTCCATTTCTCTATTATTATTATTTTCTCTCTCACTTTACCACCTCTGCAACTGTATGCTGTGAGAAGAGCCTTCGTGCAGGGTGCAATTTATAGAAATGAGAGTGCCTCATCAACAAATTATTTAATTCAAATATACAAAACAGATAAAGTTATGCTTTGTCTAGTGCTTTCTTCATGGCTACCTCCCCATTAAAATTTATAAATTCGTATCCAATCGATTAAACTACGTACAATTTTTTTGTAAGAACCTATAATTATAACGTGATTTTGATTTCACCTGATTTGTTCATACTTTGTAAAAATATTAATTTGATTTTTTGAATTATTCTTTCTTCGAGATAAAATTAGGAGTTGATATACATGTACGTCGCAGACAATTTTTAATTATACACTGTTGCATCTTTTTTTATTCGCGAAATAATTATTATGAGAATCAAATATTTTCAATTGCGTGATAATGTACGTACGATTGAACAGTAACATTTTCCTTTCTTTAACGAAGTGTGCAAGGAATGAATGTTTATAATAATATTCAAGTTGAAAATCGGTGATTCCAAGACATTCTTGGGATAGAGATGCCATTAATCTTTTATGATATAGAAGAAAAATGAAAATATTGTTTTTATAAATTAGTTTATTGTATTAAATTAAAGTTAAAGTTCAGATTTAATAATTGAATATTTTGAATGAATATGAGAACATGTAATCTAATTGTTTTTAGAAGAAAGAGGTGAGAGTGTGTTGATGCACCACTGACAATTTGGGAGTGAGTTTTTGTTTGTTTTTATTCATGTTGTTGGCGTTGGGACGATAAAAATAACATGTCTTGAAAAGTTTGACAAAATTAGTTACTATATAATGAGTTTTAAATTTATGATATTTCTTATCTCGAGTCAAAGACATTTCAAATTTATATTTAACTTTTTTTATTTTCATAGATTTTTCCCAAGAATTAGTACTGTATGTCGAGAAAGTGTCTGATACTAAAAAGGTTTAGAAAATTTGTCTAACGAATTTATTAAAAGATATTTAGACTTAATTGTTTTGATGATTTTTTATTATTCCGTTTTCCAAGTTAAAACTTTATGTACGTCAGCGAGTATGGTATATCTTGTGAATAAAGTGGATAGAACTCATTAATTATAGTGAATAAAAGTATTCCTACGTTATTTTTAAAGCAAGATAGATATTTGAAATATGCTGAAATTTAGATACAGTTTTTTAATTAAATTATATTCATAAATTTGAAAATTTGTAGCTGAGGAATATTTTTTATGTTTAATTTTATACATTCTAATGAATAATAGTATTTGTTTTTATCTCCTTAAACAATATTTTCTGCATGAGATATGAGTGTATTTTTTAATTTGAAAAAGAAAAGAAAAAACAACTGATATAAAAATTAGTCAAAATCATATGATTTTTGTTGCATCCCATAATCTCTAAATCGAAGAATGCGGAAGTAGTGGTTCGATAATCATTCAATCGAAAGAAAAATAAGATGTCTTCATCTTTCTTCAGTGCAGAAAAGATGATGGTATAGGAAAGTAATCACCTCTCTCTTTATCTATTTCATTATTAGTGTAAATTTGAAAATTTAAACTTTATCCAAACAATTGATAGTGTGAAACTTGATTTTCTAGTCAAATTATGATACACTAAGTATACATGTAAAATAAAATATATAATTTTTAAATTTTTTAACTATTATTTTTTAGTATGTAAATAAATTTTAATTTTAGTACACGGTCAATACCAGATATAATACAGCAAAGTCTTATCTCCAATTATCCTAATTATTTGAATTTGAAAATATAAAAATTTAAACTATTTTATTACAATATATATATATATATATATATATATATATATATATATAACTTTAATTAATTTTAATTTAAATTATTACGATTTATTATAGATTAGATTAGTTAAATAACGATTAGATCCAATTTTATGGATTTCTTTTTGTCTACCTAGTTTTCAAACTTTATTGGTATTTCTTTCGTAACTAAGTTTGACTAAGTTTTATTGAAATTGGCCCCCACAACACCATTAATGAGGATAAATTAAACCTACCATTTCTTCATGCTTGGTGTCATTTAAGTCAAAACAAATTTTAAATAAAATTCACTCCGTCACTTGTTTTTAAGGTTCGCAATATTTAAATATGGAGGATCTAAATGTACCAAACCTAGCTAATGCTACATGAACCAACATGAGTTAATATCTTTGCCAAATTTTAACACGTACCACATTGAAAAAAACTTCAATAGGAGAATATTAAATAACTTAAAAATAGTCTCTACTACTGAAAAAAATAAAGTTTCTGCTAATTATTTTCGCATTCAATTTAGTGTGACATTTGTAATATAATAATATTTCCAATATGTAGAATTTTAAAGAATTATAATGATTTTTTAATTGAAAATCATGCACAAAAAAGTTATTATAAAGAATTCATTTCCTAATTAAGATTGAAATGGACTATTTAGCAATTTCCGGCGAGGAATTTTTCGTTAAAACATGACCATTCAGCATTAAATTATGCGGCAAACATTTTCCTAAATCTCTCAAAGCATGTCTGGTCTTGTATTGTAGTACTTTAACCACGTTAATTGATTCCCTTATCAAATCACACTTCATAATTAAAAGTTGCAAAACCCTACTAAAAAACAATATAGATTACATGTTATATGTAATTAATTTAGAGCTTTTTAAAGCTAAATCTATATTATTTCAAGAAACCACTCACTAACCAATCTTTAGCGAAAGTTTTCTCAAAAACACGTTCGTGCTGTATGTTGTTGGTGAAACACAAATAAATATATATAAAAGTTTCATCTTATAAATCAATTTTGTAAAATTGAGTTAAAAGTGTTTTGTTAGAAATTTAAGATGAATTTAAAGTCTTATATGGTTAAAAATGGACTTTAAACCTAATTTAACCTCACAATATTAGTTTGTAAGGTAAGGTTTGTACCTCACTTTTATATATATATATATATATATATATATATATATATATATATATATATATATATATTATGAAATTGTCTTATCTCTATTCGATGTGAAACTTCTAACATACATTAGACAAAAATGAGAAAGTAGAAAACATAAACTTACCGTAAGCTTTTGGTTGGAAGTTATGTTCTGTATATTTTTCTATAAATTTTGAAATGAAAGATCTTGGTCCAGTCAAGCAAATTCTTGGTATGAGAATTTCTAAGGATAGATCTGAAGGTATTTTGAACTTATCTTCCCAGTAAACCCCCTCCATAAACTTAACAAGTGGTATTAGAGTCTATGGTTAAAACCGGCTCAGACGAGTGCAATATGATCCTAGTATCGAAAGTCTTCTTGGCAAAGGTTCCAGGTAAGGGTGTCCTGTTAAGAAAAGAACGGTGGTACAGAAAAGGGCAGAAAAGAAGTACTCGTGGTTGGGAATGCTTCCGTTGGAGGGGGAGTGTACCAATGTGGTTGAAGGGACTCATCCTTGAGGGAAAGATTGTTAGAAATTCAAATGTGAGTCTAAGTCCCACATTAGATAGAAATGAGAAAGTAAAACACTATATAAGAATAAAAGACCCATAAACTCATTGCTAACTCATTGCTTTAAAGTTTTGGGTTGAGAGTGGTGTCAATATTTTATGTGGTTGAACTCAGATTTCATTGGTGTTAGTGGACCCCTCTATAAACCTAACACTACTTTGTGTATAAGTTTGTTTACAACTCATTTTCATATTGAATTTTTTGATGTGTACCCTCTAATTTTCTTAAAATTATTATCAAATATTTGAAAAAATATATTTTTTCCTCCTAATCTTATATATTTATCCTTAATTCTTTAATTTTGTGCTCACCGACTTATAGTTTTAGATATGCGACTGCCCCTGATAAAAAAAACCTCCCATGTTTGTCCCTCTTTGTACCCATGGCTTTCTGAATGCAACTAAACAGTGGGGTCTATCTTTGTAGCAACAGAAAGAAACAAAAATGTATGATAAAGAAACGTTGTTGTTAATCCTACTTAATTACTACAAAGCATGGGCTGCCGAGTTGACGGGAATTGGACTCACCAACTTTCGGTCTTAGACTCACATGCAATCTTACTTTCTGTAGTGGCAGTGCCAGCTTCTGTCTCATCTTCTGCCTAATTACTTTTTAATTACCTTTCTTAATCACGACCACGCCATTAATTGGCTCCATCCATATTAAACACTTCTGCAGGAAACAAACACGAACCTGCATGCCACTCACTTCCCTTGTCTCTTTCCCTTTATCTCATGTCACTTCAACAAATCAACCTCTCATTAGTGCCTTGCTTAACCTATAATCATTATAAAACTTCATTAATCATTTATATGGGTCAACACGAAACTCAGAGTAAAAGGTTCAAGCTTTAGATTTATTGGACTATCGGTATCTGAGAAAGTTGGGATATATAACATTATCAAGAGGATTTTGTTCTGTTGTTCAGTCAAATAGTTGAACAGCATGAACAGCTGGTGAATCCAAACATATATAACTTTAAAAACGATTATTCGTATACGCAATATAAGAAGTTGGTATGGTGTATAGTTAGTAAACAGTGAAATCATCATATATATATATATATATATATATATATATATATATATATATGCATATTTTCTTCCACAGATTCCAATGAGATTAGATAAGTTAAAAGTTGCAGGAATGAAAATAATTCACTGTGATTTCACTGAATGGCGATAAGTATTTAAAATGGTGGAAAGAAAATGGCACATACAGCACACGTGCAAGCAGGATCTATGACACTGTCTCATATTCTAAATTCCATGAATTTGTTCTTGCTTTTCGTATCTGAGTGCATACCAATTTGTGACCTCCAATGACTTATATAGCTGTAGTCGTAAAAGCGAATAATTAGGAACAACAACAAATATATTATGATGTTCAAAACGAATTTTCAGTTCTGAAATTCCCTTTCAACTTGTCCATATTGTAACTTGTGAAGATTTAGCACTCTGTGTCACTTTTTTATTCATTTATATGTATTCAAACTTATACTCTTATCTTTATCATCATGAATCATCGCAATTGCTGTCATATCAATGGGGTTTATCAATTTTCAGAGTGAACGTTCTGTGTGTTATCCTCCATTTCATGGGGAATATAATCACTGACCAAAAAGGTAAAGATTTTTCCTTTGGATTAAAACCGAAAGTGGAAGTAACATGTTTGTGCCTCGGAATTTATAATTATAATTAGGATGCTGAATAAGTACACAGAATATAATTTCTTTAAACCGGGTCTTATAAATCTAAGTATCCGTTAGTAAATTCTTAATTTTTTTTCCGATTAATTGTTAAAGTTTAGCATCATAAAAACCTAAATTAAAACTTTATTATTTCAAGTATATTTAAAAATTAATCTCTTTTATAAAATTTCCTCTTAAACTACTAAGGAATAACAATAATAAAGAGGATTTTTATCATTGAACCGATCAAAACTATAGTTCGTGATTCAATGATTCAATTGTAATTGTAGTTTAACTTATTTTTAATATGGTATATTGTAATTTTGTAATACTTTTTAAAGTTGAAAAACCTTAAACAAAATAATTCACAACAATTAGTAAATATTACGAAAGATAAATTTTATTAATTAGTAAATATTACGAAAGATAAATTTTATTTTCAAAATCATGATTTTAATCTCAATAGTTTATTAACTTTACTCTAAAAATATTTTTTCAGACGATAAATAATGAAGATTAAAAGAAAATCAAACGGTTTTTTTAATATTTTTTCTAAGTTAATCTTTTGCATTGTACTTTAATGAAGATTAGAGTTGTAGCGAAAAACATGATTTATGACCAACATTTAAGATAAATAAACTATTCGTTTTTCTTTTAGTTAATATTTGAATTCCAAATCGAAAGAAAAAACTATTTATAAAAAGGGTAGTAATAAATTAAAAAAATACTAGTGTATTTATGCGTGTAAAATTATGATATGTGATATAGTGTATTTTTTATGTTATCTTTGTATGACCTCTCTAATTTGAGAAATAGTCCTTTAAATTTAAAATTTTTAAAATAAAGTCTAAATAAATCTTTCTTGTATGTGAAGATTTAGGTTAATTTTACGATCGTTTGAAAATTATAAGACTAAATTTATTATGTAAAGGATATATATATATATATATATATATATATATATATATATATATATATATATATATATATATATATATCGAAAAGTTTATAAAGAAATATGTTAAAAATATAATTATTACCTTATAAATCTAAATTAAAATTAAATATATTAAACGTTATCAAAATAAAAAATTATAAATTATTATAATAATATTTATACCGGTAAAGTATCGAATATGTGTCTGCGACACGTGATTCAATTATTTTTATGCTTTCTTATTTCCTGCTACCTTTCTTCATTCTATTCCCTTCTTGTTTTGTGCTTTTGGCAGCCCATCTTCAATGATAAAAAATAAGAAAAAAGATTTTTTTATTATTAAATTTGGACAACTTCTCTTATATTTTTAAGTGTATTTTTTAATTAATTTTATATATTTTTATTTTTTCATTCTTAATATTCTAAAATTACTTAAAAAGTAATGTCTCATATTATAAAAGAAAGTTGTCAAAATTTAGTAAAAATTTAATAGTCAAAATGTATGAAAAATAATCTCCTTAAGGAAATTACCTATTAATATAGAAATTCGTGAGAATGAAGTTACACATGATTGAAGAAAAAAAAATGTAAAATTTCTCTGCATATAGAAATGACCTGTGTTTGCTGTTAATAATAACACTTTTGAAATTTCATAGTGTACTGTATGTTCCATCGGGTCATCGGCCATGTCCAGTCCTCTGGTCCATCGAACAAGGCTGGGAGGACTCGTATATAAAACATGTCCACCGGTTGAACGGCCTCACAGATGAACTATATAGGACCATCGGTCGATCGGCCTACGTATGAATTACATGGTACTTTGTAAGGGACCATCGGTCAATCAGTCTCACAAATGAACCACGCATTACCTCGTAAGAGACCATCGGTCGATCGATCGATCGGCCCCACGTATGAATTACGCATTACTCTGTAAAGGACCATCGGTCGTTCGGTCCCACGCGAATAGCGCTTTAACTTATAAAGGACAATCGTTTGATCAGCCTCCAGGTCGATCGCGCATCAACCCATAGAGATCCATCGGTCGATCAGTCTCCTAGGTGATTCGTGTAGCGCCTTATATGACCATCGGTCGATCAGTTATATAGATTAATTATTCACTTGTTAAAATCAGAAGATAACCAGCCTAGTCAAGTGGCTATCGGTCGAACGACCAAACGAGACCAGTCAACTAGATTAATTAACGTTAAACAAGTCAGTAATCTTGATTAGAGGATCATTAGGCCGTGATTAAGGAATCTTAATCACAGGCCCACACCGAAAACTATAAATAGGGCCCAAAGGTAGGTTGGTGAGGATCTTAATTTCGCATTTATTACTGCAGTTACACTTATACACCGATCATTCATCAACTGACTTAAGCATCAAAGCCTTTTAGACAAGTACTCTGATCGTCTGATCGACCGATCGAGCGAGGAGGTAAATTTCTTGGAGAAGAAGTTATTACAGTTGTGGGAAGAGGAGATTTCAAGAAGAGAGGAATAAGATCGAAGAGGTTCTTAGTAAGCTCTTGGTTCCTACACCCGAAACACATAGTAAAATCCGCACAGTGATTGGCTTGAAGAAGATTATTAGATAAACCTGAATTACCGAAATTAAGAATGTTTAACTTTTTATTGAAAAAGGTTGAGAAGGAATCATACGTTAAAACAGGAATCTCCCCCAAACAGTGACACTGCATAGCGATGATAAAGATTAAAAGGATATTGCTCTCTATCTATCTACTAATTCGCACAACCATTGCCGAATGCTCCACACAGTACCTTAATTTGGGTGAGGGGGGAATAACCACATAAGTAACATCGTACACACACATCAACGTCACAACATATCAAATAGAAAAGATTAAAGTTGCACATTTCCACCAAATACGTGGTTTCCACATTGGATCTCAGAAAAATGAATGAGACTGCTAAAAGGGTTTTCAATCTTTCTGAACATGGATGAGAACTACTAATCCTCATCATTAATGAACCCGACCCACTAACTCAAATTATTAATCAAAATCATATATATGCCTTATTCCTTGTACTACACAGGAAAACATCCACGTCCAACTCTTCATTCATTAATACAGTTAAATTCAAACTAATTTACTTAAAGTTACTTCTAATCAAAGAGAAACGTTGTGGTTGCACATTTTTTCAAACTATTATAATTAATTAGAAGAACTCGTTGTATTTATCAACTTATAAATAGGGAGAAGGGTTGTGGAGTAACATTGTATCAACTTTAAATGCTTCATTCACAATACTAACTAAATACTTACAACAACAGATGATTCATCAAAGTGTGTACTTTTATTAACATTTCACGTCAAATATGCCATAAATGAAGTAAGGTAAAATAAATTCCAAATTTAAAATATTGAAAAATAATTAAAGAAAAAACTAAAGGACGGAAATTTGTAGCGTAGAAAAAGATAAATAAAAATATTATTTAAACAAGAACGGAAGAGGCTGAAAAAGAACAAATAATTTTTTTTTCTTTGAAAAAAATACAACTAAACCTTGTTTTTGTGACATAATAGGAATTATTCTGCACTCTTGTGCAAACCTTCATTTAAGGTTTTTGTAGCATCGCAATGTCTGAAAATGTATGGACCACAAAATAATATCAGTAACAAATTTTAATTCTGTGAAACTAGTGAACAGTTGAAAATAATGTTTATGTGTTTGAATTGGTCCTGGGCCTCTTTTGTTTGTAACCAACACTTGAGCCCAACTACGATACTGGAACCTTCGGGTTGCTTCTTAGAAATCCAATGCTCCTGCAACTTTTTTCTTTGTGCTGTATAACTTTTATTTTGCTTTGCTAGGTATAATTTTTGTTTTTTCTTCTTATCTTTTATTTTTTTTATTTAGTGTGAATTATTGATTAATGTATCATTATTTCTTTGAAAGAATTAATGATCCAGTCAAGTTAAAAAATAAAAGATAAGAATAAAAAAATAAAATTTATAGTATATTTTTTTTCTATAACTATCATAACATTTTGTTAGATATAAAATAAATGGTAATAAAAATGGCCTCTGATGTTCTAGGTTAGTGTAGTTACTATGGTTCCTCTCATATTGAACCACTTCTCCAGTCTCACGTATCGGCTTATCACCAAATCCAATTCTCTCATGACATGTTTCTCAAAAAATTCGATTCGTGCGGACTCTTCCTCCAACTAATGAAGAGATCTTGACAGAATTGCCACATATGAAATTGAGCACAATTTTGCAAAAAAATAGTCTGCTTGTTTCTCAAGAAGAGATGCGAAACATGCTCAATATCATTTGATTGAATAATTGACCCAGTCCACTAGACAATCCAATCGTAATATTTACGAGAGTGAAAAATATATTTAAATTAAGTTTAAATCAAATAATTTCATAGGACAATTTTCAGTATTAAAACTTCAATTTATATCCCTCATCTACCCCCTTAATTCAATAAATTGTATATACGAGGCCTAAATGAAGGAAAATATTATTGTCTTTTAGCATGATGTAGAGTGGTTGTCCGAAAAGAGGTACTATTACCAAAATACCAGCCTAATGCGTAATGTACATGCGAATGTTACCATGCCACAAATGTAATAATCAAACACCTCATGTGCTTCGCAAACTTCGGTAATAAATTATATTTAATGGAGCATAAAATTAAAAAAAAAAAAAACCGAATATGGTCCCCTCCTACTAGTCTAGAAATTTGATTTTTGAAGCGCCAAATTAATTGCAATATTTATTATTATACACGAATTCGAATTGTTTGTTGTGTCTGCGTTTTGTAGGGTGTAAAGTACAGGGGAATGTGAGGGAGGCGAAGATAAAGACAAAATGCAAAAAAAAAAAAAAATTGAACTTAATTTTTTTTTTTTTTCGAAATCGAAAGACTATTCGTGTTCCGTTGAATCCAAGAAAATGGACGATGAGGATGATGAGGAGGAGTTTCAGAAGATGTGGAGAATGTCGAGAACGGAACGGTTACAAAGGGGACAATTACCTCTGTTCAACCACATTTCTCTCGAACACACTCTACAGAAAGTGTGTCCACACGGGATAAATGCCGCCCCTTTCTTCCTCCCCATGCACACGCAGCACACCGAATCATTATCCACCGCCGCATCCTCACCACCCTCCTTCTCCTCCAACAGCCGCATCAACGACATCCTTCCCTCTTCAGATTCTCGCAGCTGCCTCTCCGCCGCCAGCGCCGCCGCAAGATTCATGCCCGAACCCGACCCCGACCCCCTCGGACCCACGCATTCGGGTCTGTTCGGGTTCGGATCTTGACCCGGGTTTGTTTGTTGTTGTAGTTGTGGTGGTTGTGGTGTCCCCCCTTCGTCCCTTAGGGTTGGTCGGAAAACCCAGGTGGCCCCGCAGCAGCCCATTCCGGAGAATCTGAGGCGTTCTTTGAGCGTGCGTCTCCTCCGTTGGGCTCCATCGACGGCGTCCATTTGGTCCGTTAACAGACCCAGGATTGTTCTTGCTTCTCTCTCTGTGCGGAGCGATTCCTGTAAAATGAGACCGAGTTGACTCATATCGACTCGGTCAAGAAGGGATCAGAGATTACAGAAGAGAGAGAGAGAGAGAGAGAGAGAGAGAGAGAGAGTGAGTGAGGGAAGTTAGAAGAAACTGAAATTGAGAAATGAAAGAAGAAAGGGAAGCAGGACAAAATAGAAGGAAGAGACGAAGAAAACAAAAACACCAAATGGGGTTTCTTTATAATTTTTACACTCTACTCTATTTATTTATATTCTCTTTGTTTAATTTAATTTTAATCAGATTTTTACCCTAATAAATCATTTTTTGAAAAACAAATCTTCAAATTCTATATTTGTCAAAATATTAACTAAAATGGACTTGTTTATTCAAGGTTGGAATTTCACTTTTATAAATTCATATGAGAAACAGCTACTAAACTCTATTTGTCATATTATAATCATCACTAAAACTATTTAATCTTAAAAATTAAAAATACTATTCCACAACATATTAAAGAACTAAAAAGCTAAAATACTTTAATTAAAATACTAAAAGAAATAGTTTTTCCAATTTGGAGTACTTAAAGTATATTTAAGCCAACTTAAATTAATTATAACCAAAATTTATATTTTAATAATATATTTATCAGTCTATTTATAATTTTATTCATAAACCAATCCATCATTAACAATTTTTTAGTAATATTTTTTAATTGTTAACAAATTTGTTAATTCATTAACAATAATAAAATTTAATTAATAATATAGCCAATTACAATTTTTTCAGTTAATAATAATTAAATTATTGATGTATTATTTCTAGCATAACATTAATAATAATACAACTGTTATTTTTAATATTTCTAATTTAAGCTATTAAATTAAAATTTAATATTTTACATTATTATTTTCTTAACATCACTTAAATTTAAGTACCGCAATAAAAATTTAAATAACATATATTAATTGATTTTACTTTAAAAATATTTTAATATTTTTTCATTTTTTTAAACTAAAAACAGGGTTAAAATTGGGCTCCCAAAAAAGTCTCCTTGTGTGCATAATCCAACAAAGAGTTTATTTTCAGAAATTTTCTGAACGAGTTTATTTTGGATTTTTTTTTTACATATTTTTTGTGTTCTAATTTTGATATTTCGAAAACAAAATATATAGTTATAAATCCAGTAAGTTTTTATTTTGGTTTATGATACAAAAATTGATATTGTTTTTCCCTAAAATGGAAAAGTACAATTATTTATTCTTAGTATTATATAATGGTAATTAACCAGCATTCCAAATAGTCTATAGATGTGTCAAAGTAGATCAATCGGATTCACATAAGTTAGCTCACTAAGTGATTTAAAAATGGGTCACTTTAATTTAGTTTACTTTTTGGTGAATTAAGAATTTTGTCACTCGATCTGACATATTACAGGTTGGTGGATTAATGAGTTTACTCACTTACGAATGTCCTATTCTTTGCAATTTATTTTTTTATATTTATTGCATTATAATGTGAGTGAATTGGTTTGATTTATTATGTATAATAATAAAATCAAAGTGTTCACCAAATTCTCTCCAAATATTATTATAAAGATGGTAGTTAAAGATTAAAGTATTAAAATATATAACTTGGCAAATAAATAATTAAACATTCAAACTATTCAAATATTATTAAGCAACATGTTACTATTTAGAAATATCAAAAAATTGTGAACCTATAAGTAGAAGTAGTAAATAACTATAATAAAAAAAATTATAAAACTAAAAATAAAAAATTAATAGTGTTGTTATTGATAGATTGCGGGTCAGCCCACCTTCAATCCAGTTCGAGTCCATCTTCAACCCGGCTTAATTCAATTTAACTTTTGGATTAATTGAGTCGAGTTTAATTCAACCAATTTTTAAATAAATGAATTTTTTCGATCTAATTCAGCTCGAATATGTGATGAGTTAGATTAACTCACGAATTGGAATCTATTTTTCAAATAATGAAAGACACTTGATATTCATAGAAGAGATAATTATAGAGAAAAAAATAGATCTTAACCGTGTTATATAATGTATTATTTTATAATGTTTAGTTCAAGTTAATGTAAAAATATATTAGATGAAGAGTGATATTTTATAACATTTTTGTTTATTAGTTCATGGCTGTTGTGGTGGCCGGCGTTAAGGAAGAAGTCAAAAACCAGTGACCATTGAAGCCGGCGCGTGATCATGGATTGCCAAGTGCTTCACGCTTTTCTTCTTTTCAATCAATCTTTAATCAACCCTTTACCTCTTCAAATTCAAATTGTTTGAGAACATACACCAAAAAAGTCCAACTTCACAACCTCCTATTTGCTATACTACTGTTTATAATAACACTTCTTGGACTTTCTTCATAATCTTATCACTGTGTCAAGAAACTCAAACTTCTCATTCAACAATACTGCAAAACCTGTGAAACACGCCAAACAGTTTTTTCGTTGTTTACTAAAAATTAAGATTTTTATTTTTTGTGCTCATCTTTTAGCACGTAAGAGAAAAACAAATCTAAACATGCATGTAGGATAATACTTATATTTGTTATCTTCTCGGTCTTTCTGTTCACATACTTGAAACACCTAATCTTGATTAATGAAGGAAACGCTAAGGATCTAACCACTAAAACATCATGAAATATTATAATGGATTATTTATGTAACGTTGTTATTATAGGTAGGTGCATGTCTCATTCATATCTCAAAAGAAGCCAACATTTACCTCTCTGCCATGCCAATTCAACAACGTTTCCAATGACACATCAAAGGGAAGGACTTTTGTTCTCCCCCACAAACCTTTGTGATTGTCTTATTGGAACATCAACAGTAATTGACATAAAACTCCACCATATTTAGGCATGCCATCTTCTCTGGATAAAAAGACCACCTTTTCCCAAACCCTTCTGTGAATTTCCTCTGCAATGGTGGGTTTTAATTCATCCACTGCTTCTATTCTCTCATTTACTCATCATTTCCTACCCTTAATGTAAAATCCAAAATTATTTACTATAATATATAAAAATATGGATAGTGTGAGGAAAGAAGAGAATTAGAATATGTGTGAGAAAAAGAAGAGAATGAGAATCCTTTGCATTAGACCAATGAATTCTTAGCAAGTGCAGCTGTTTCAACACCAGAGGGTGTCTCCAGTTTATCTTCTTCGTCATGCACCTTTTGTTAAAGTCTGATAAGTATGTTAACTCCACTTTCATTAAAAATAAATAAATTTACTGTAATACAACTTTTTGCTGGATTATCTTTTCTAAAGGGCATCAAGAATTAAAATTTATTCCAATTGCACTAATAAGAATACTTCTATTTAATATTGCCATTGAATAAATTCTGTTAAGGAAAATGATTTCTTAAAAACCACTCAAATGCTGTTTTCTGGTTGCAACTAAAGCTCATTTTACACCCAGTGATAGATGAAAGGGTTTAGTAAGGTGTAGTGGTTGTCTTGCTTTGATAGGATAAGGTGTTAGTAAAAGTAACTTTCAGAACCACCGATGTACATCTTTACATGACACGTCGTTACCAAGCAATAAATAATTTCCCAATGAAAAACCAAACATGCACTACTTTCTTTTTACCAAAATGCTCGTAGGTAAAGTGTGGGAAAATGATTCTTTGGGGTTACAAAAATAACTGCCATGGTGCATGCAGTTGTAATAATCTGGCCACAGACAGATGCCTCTGAATTAAGCGTTTCTTTATTATTTCATCATGACTCGTACTGACGCTTATTTTTGGAAGTCCTATCTCGTTACCAATGACATTTACATGATAAGAACAAATTAGTACAAACCTCATGAAAAACCTCAAGTATGAGACTGTGGTACTGATTAGAGTTCATGGAGATATAATAGTTCAATAGACTACGAAGATCTTTGGCGTCTTGAAGGCGATTTGCAGTTATCATCTCCATCATGGACTCTCTAAAATCTAGTCTTGGATCATAAGAGCTCTTCTCCATTGCTACCATTACAACAAACTTGGTTCCTTCTCTGCTCTGCTGTCTTCTTCTCTCTACATGACTAGCTTCCACTCTTTCTCTAATCATTTGGTCAAGTCTCTCTTGCACCATGGCGTGTGCAAGGCTTGAAACAGAAGGGAACCTATCAGACGCTGAGCTTTCTGCTTCTTCAGAAGAAGAAACACTGAACCTGCAGCTGCAACACAAGGCCTTGCATCCTCTTTGTTGGAGCTGATTCTGATTCTGCTTCTGCTTCTGCTGCTTTGAAGCTTTCATGGTAGGACACAAAGACTATGCTTTGAAGGGAAATTTGTGTAAAAATAATCACTTATGCACAATTCACAAGTGGGGGCACAGCAACGAGTAAATGATTATGTTTTGTTTTATGAACATTCAAAACTATAGATTAGGTGTTAGCTTGATGGGCAGATGGGGGACATTCCTATAGTTAATTGAGCCAAAGATCATCATTTTTAACTACACTTATCATGATCTCAACCCTTTTAGGATATGATTAGGTGTCTTGGCTTTTAAAATCTGACCAATAAACCTCTTTATTAAGAGCTAGTTGATGACATGCGCCTAGTAGAACTCTACCACACTTTGCTTAGTCCTTGACCCAGTTTTCTCTTTGAAATTGAGAAAAGTTATGAAAGCAATGGATAAAGTATAAAGATTGATGTCTAAATTCGTTGTATGAATCAAACAAGTTCCTACTTCCTAGCATTTGTTTCTGGTTTTCTGTTGATCGAAATTTCAGTTCCATGGAATTGCTTTTGTAATGGTTGCTGATCAATTATGGAGAAAATCCGAAAAAAGATACACACAGCTAATTAAGAATCTCTTTAACAGATTCGTGTTTGTAGGCTACAGAGTTACGTAAAGCAAAAGGTGACGATGGAGGTGATTAGCATGTGATTATCATTGATGACTAAGCCATGTTGTGAAAAATATGATCCTCGTTTTTGTGCATCATGAAGGTAATTAAATGTGATTAATCAGTACAACCAAGTTGTTTATGCATGCCTCCAAGCACATGTTGCTATAATCATTCTTACTCACTAATCATAAAATACCCAAAAACATGAAGACAGACTGTCTCAAGTTATTGCTTTTCTTTAGAATAAGCAACGGGGTGAAAACAATGAATGAACTCGTATGACTCATGCAAGCAACATTAGTAATATTCTTTTCTTTATATTTTCAAGTACGAGTCATAACCATCTACCCTAGGGATGGATAATGTCATTAATAATATTAAAACAAGTCCTTTAACTTTTTTTTTTTATTGGAGACTATAATTATTTTTTATGAAAGGTAATTTTATTTGAACAGCATAAAGTTACTGTATCGCTACAAAGTGTAAAGTTCATCTTGAAATTCAAATATCTAACTCTACCATCAATTTAATACAATTTTGTTTTTGTTTTTATGTTCTTTTATCAGTTTTTTAGTTTTAAAACTGAATGAGACAAATCAGCCTCTAAAATGAATCATAAAAAAATAATTCAAAAATCTCAATAACTTACTTTTTTTTCTTTTGTTATCGTGACTAGGGATGTCAAAAAAATCCGTACCCGCGGATATTCGCGGATAAAACCCGCAACGGGTAGGAAATGAATATTAAAAATGGATACCCGCTACTCACGGGTATGGGTATTTTTGATACCCGCATGTTAACGGGGCGGGTACGGGTATCATAGTATCCATACCCGTGGATACCCGTACCCGCTAAACTTTACCTTATATATATATATATATATATATATATATATTAGTAAATAACATTATGAGTCTTCATCCACTAATGGTGGTCAGATTCTTACCCCACAAATGAGTAAATTACTTTCATATACTGTGGAGGTATTGATGTGTCTCTAAGACTGGTTATGGACCAACATGGAAGGTAATGAAATTAACACTTTTATTTAGATATTTTAATTAAGTGATTGTTAGAAATTTTGACTGAACTTCTTATGTTTTAAGGCTTTTCTAGATTAAAATTGGACAACATGAAACTTTATACAATGTTGCAAGAGGTGGACATTGATGAAGTTAATAATTTCTTTAATATTTTATTCAAAAATAAACTACAATATAAATTGGTAGTGATTTTTTATTTGTTTGTTTTTCAAGAATCAATCGGAGAAAGGAGACTTGTTGATCTAAGCACTAATTATGGTTAAATATTTATTTTTTAAAATATTTTTGTAAATACCCGCGGATACCCGTGGATACCCGCGGATATGAAAAAAATATACGGGTACCCGCATAACAGATACCCGACGGATATGAGTACGGGTACGGGGCAAATATTTTTCCAGCGGGTAGGATACGCGGGCCCGTACCCTACCTGCCCCGTTGACATTCCTAATCATGACCATGATATTTTCGATTTTAAACTATGGTTAATAATAAAAGTCGTAAACAATTATACATTAGACTACAATTTTTGGCAAAATTTTAGCCCATAGGCTTAAAAAAAATTTAAAAATTCAAATAGGTTACGATTGAATGAAAAAATCGTAATTGATTCATGACTATAGGTTATGGTTCACTTTTTATCCAACCGTAACTTATTATGAAATTAAAAGAAAAAAGTTTCATTTTAGTAACTCCTACACCCTATCAAACAGCCAGAAAAATTAATCATCACCATATAGCATGGTTGAACCAGAAACAGACAACATAAAAATTTAATTTTTACCACTACTAATCATTTTGAGAAATTACTAAAAATAGATAAAAATTGATTGTTTACTCTATTTTTTTTTTTTGCTAACTTCTATTACTTATATTTGTTTGAAAAGTGTATAGTGGAGAAAAAGACTGAAATAATCGTAACTTTTGAAGTGCACCTAAGATGAATAATTGTTAAAGGTGAAAGAGAGAAACCATTTTGAAGAAGCTTGGGAGTTCCAACAATTTCAAAATTGCACAATTTGCCATCTCTTTTATATTTTTAAGTATTTTTCTCCATTTATTAAAATTAGTCAATATTATCAATTAAAAAATTGAATTATTTTCGGATAAAATTGGTATATTTATTAAAAGTTAAAATTATTATTTTAAAATGAATTAATTCAAATAAAGTCACTGACAAACCGAAAAGTTATTTAATCAAAGAATTTTAATAAATTCACACTAAAAAAATATTTAAATAACAACAAATTTTAGTGACAAAATATTAATTCTTACTTATTTATATATTAATTTATAAACTAAAAATTATTGATAAATAAATTTTTTTTGTTATAAATAAAAAGTTATAATTAGTCTCTAAATTCATATTTAAGATTAGAAATGTAAATATTGGTTTAATCTGTGAGCCAACCTAACTCATCATAGGTTCGAATTGGGTTGGTCTCGAGAAAAATTCTCTTTTTTTATAAGTGGGTTGAATTAAGTCCAACTCACTTAACCCACGGGTTTGAGTCGGATTGAAGTGGGTTGACCCACTTAACCCACCAACATTTTTTTATAATTTTTATAAATTTATTTTGTTATAATTATTTAGTACTTATAATTATATAGGTTCACAATTTCATATTTTAAAATGTTATAATGTTGCTCGATAATATTGGAACAGTTTGAATGTTTAATTAATTTGTTTGTCATGTTATATACGTTATATGTTGATACCTTAATATTTAATTATTATCATTATAATTAATATTATAATATTTCAATTTCAAGAAATAAATGAACACTTTAATTCCACTACTGATATTAAGCCAATTTATTTTCATTGCAATGCAATACATATATAAAATAAATTATAAAAAAAATGTATGTAAGTAAGTTAACTCACTAAACCACCAACTCGTGATGGGTCTGACCAGGTTATAAAATTTTTAGCTTACTTAAAAGTGAGTCGGGTTGAGCTGACTCATCTTTAACTAACCTGTAGTGAGGCAACCCGTTTGAGGCAGATTGACTCTTTTTGACACTCCTAACTAAAGTAGTTTATGAATTTGTTTCTAATTTAGTCATTACCATCACTAGAGTCTTGAGTGCACAAATATTGATTTATAAATTAGTCTCTAATTATAAAAGTGGTATCTAAATATATTTTTTGTCACTAAAATTAATCACTGTAATAATCTTCTGGAAGATATAATTTTAAAAGAGTTTATAAAATATTATACATCGTAACTACCAATTTTTTAACTTGTTAATCATTAAAAATATTATTGATATAATTTTTAAAAGAATTACGATAATAGAAAAATAATTAGCCGAGAATACATTTCTCAACTAATATCAATTAATTTGAACAAAAATCAGTTTTCCTAAATCAACTAGGGTAATTTATGTTAACACTGCACCATACTAGTATAATTTATCATCTGAAATGTTTTTTTTTTTGACACAGCTAACTAGTATTATATAATATTAGTATTAAAAGTGATTTTTTCTTTTACATTCTGGAAAATGAAAGTACATAATTGTTTATAATAATCAAAATCAAAAGCAATTCACATGATCAGACTTTGCTTTTTTAATCGCCGTTACCGTAAATCCGCTGGTTACCAGACAAGCCAAAACTGATGACGGAATGCTTCTAAAACAATTCATAAATCATTGACAGCAAAAAATGCTTCACCAACCAAATGTCGTTACTTCACGATTCTCAACTATCTAATCTCATCGAATCTCTTTAAGTTAGATAACCTCTTTTTACCCAAAACTAAATAATTATAATTTGGTAAGCCTAATTTTTATTCCTTTTTTATTTATATTTTTTTTTGAGTTAAAGTTGGGTAAGGTAAGGTAAGTGTTTCATTTTGCATTTTACACTTCGCCTTTGCACTGGTCACTTCACACAGTTACTCACTTCAACACCGACTCACACTTTCTCCAACAAATTTCAATGGCGCCGTCTTTCGCAATCAACGGTGGCTTTCCCGGCACCAGAATCACTCCTCCTTCCGACACCGGCCGATTCGCCGCCGTCTACAGCGAGGTCCAAAACAGCCGAATCGACCACGCGCTCCCTCTCCCCTCCGTTCTCAAAAACCCTTTCGTCATCGTCGACGGTCCCCAAAGCACCGCCGCTGGCAATCCTGGTCTCTCTTTCCCTCCATTCGCTACTTCAATTTTCCGTCAACACTTCCATTTCCATGTAATTTGAGATCTTATCTGTATCTCTTCTTTTGCAGATGAGATCGCGAAACTGTTCCCGAACCTGTTCGGACAACCGTCGGCGAGTTTGGTGCCGAGTGATTCCGCTCCGCTGCATGTGAATCGGAAGCTGAAGCTTGGCGTGGTTCTGTCCGGTGGTCAGGCTCCTGGCGGTCACAATGTGATTTCTGGAATCTTCGGTAAAGGATAATTTACATTTCAATTGAATTTAATCAGAGTGTTTAATGTGTATGTTTTTATATTTATTAGGTTTAAATTTGAACGTTTGGTTTTCGTTTTAGATTACCTGCAAGACAAAGCAGAAGGAAGCACATTGTATGGTTTCAGGGGTGGTCCAGCTGGCATCATGAAGTGCAAATACGTTGAACTCACCTCAGAATATATTTATCCTTATAGAAACCAGGTTTATTTTCCTAGTTACAACTTTCTATAGGTGTAGTTGGGCACAATTTGTCATCGTCATTATTATTGATTTTATTGTTCGAATAAAAATTTAGTAGTTGCTAATTGGAGCTTCACGTATTCCCTTTGTACATTGACTCTTTAACTGGTAACATCGGCCTTTTGTTTTCTTCAAGTAAGGTTTCTGGATAAACATCTGTCTTTGACTGTGATGTTGTTTGTAATTCTTGACTTCTGAATCTGATGCCGTAAACTTTATGCTTTTGATATGCCTTCTGTGGGTCAGTCGTGTCTGTAAATGTTTCCAATTGAGTTGTCCTGCTGTAGTTGTTGCTACTTTTCCCTAGAAATAATAATCAGGAGATTGTGATGGCTAGTGGGAATAAGTTCTATTGGCAGGGTGGTTTTGACATGTTGTTGCTATTTTTCCCTAGAAATAATAATCAGGGGATTGTGTTGGCTAATAAGAATAAGTTCTTCTGGCAGGGTGGTTTTGACATGATTCGTAGTGGGAGGGACAAGATTGAAACTCCAGAGCAGGTTGGCTTACTGTGTCTGTCATTCTGCTGCTTAAACTGTTCATTTGAACTCTTGTACATCTTCAAGTCTGAATAGTAATTTATTTTACTTGTACAGTTTAAACAAGCTGAAGAAACAGTTCAGAAGCTAGACTTGGACGGCCTTGTTGTTATTGGTGGAGATGACTCAAACACAAATGCATGCCTACTTGCTGAGCATTTCAGGTTTCTATGAATGGACTTTTACTTTTGGCATGATCTGCATCCAGGAACATGGATTTCCCAACATTTTAATTTTTATACGCATGTAGTGGTCTTTAGCATTAAGGTCCATTATTTTAACTTTTAGTCAATGCTATTTCTAGTGTTGGGGTCTTCAATACCCCTTGACCTTTTTTTGGGATCTTTACTTCTCCAGGAACCAAAACATGATTTTTGCTTGTTAATTTGTGATTGATCTACAATGTTTCTGTTTCTGTTTAATTATTGTTCGACTGATTTAAATTATACAGGAGTAAAAATATGAAAACTCGTGTGATTGGGTGCCCTAAAACCATTGATGGTGATTTGAAATGCAAAGAAGTTCCCACGAGTTTTGGGTTTGATACAGCATGCAAGGTGTGTATAATTATGTATTGGTCTAATCTTTTATGCTATTGTAATATGTAAAAAAGGCAATTTTATCTTTGCAACATGAATAATTTGCATAACACAAACTATGAATGGGAATATCTTACTATATAAACAGGGAGTTTTTGAGAGAATCGGATGCATTACATTTTTCCTCAGCAATGCAGTCAACATTTTCATAGAATTTTTTTTAACCTTTAATGTGGTCCTTGATTTTGTATATAATTTGTTGTATGTTCCATGAGTGGTACTTTTCTTTTTAATTTTATCATATGGTGTGCCATCTGGTTGGTCTTTTTGTGATGAATAGTCTTATGATATTTAAAACCCCCATTCCCATAAATTCTCTAAATAATGTTTTGTAGTGCTTATTCTTTTAAATATGCATTTCATGCTTGCATGTTCTGACCCAGTTTACTTTTTTATATAGATTTATGCAGAAATGATTGGCAATGTTATGATAGATGCCCGATCAACCGGAAAATATTACCATTGTAAGTATCTGAAAAAAGATGGAAATATTTTAGAACTATAGCAATTATAGACTGGATGCTTTGCTGAGGGTTACCAATCTTTAATGCTTAACTTAGGACATTCATGTTTGCTTCCGTTACTTGGATATGTACCAATTGCGAGTACCACTTCTTTTTGATTCTGATGCGAAAATATGAAGTCAGTTTCAATGTTCTTTCTTTGGATTCTAAAATTGCAAAATCAACTATCCTAACGATGAAAGTATGGTATTGTGCTTAAAGGCCATTATTTGCTGCACATGCCTTATTCTTTTGACTCAAATATCCTGTTCACCCATCTGAATTTTATGCTTTGTCTGATAGACAAGAGTGAAATAGGTTAGATGGAAATAAGTCGGAAGAGTAGAGAAATAGATGAAAAATAAAGTAGAAACTAAAGTTGGAGATACTCCCCGCCATTCACGTTGCATCAAATCCAATCTTTCATGAGCAGACTACACATTGAAATTGATTGTTATTGTGAGAGAAGGTGCCCTCAGAAGAAATCATCATTGACTTTGTGAACTCTGGGGACCAACATGCAAACATACTCACTGAATCACTGAAGAACCCTCATATTGATCACATTTTTAACAAGTTTAACTAGTATGACATACATGTGTTCCTACTTGAGGGAAGTGTAAAAGATATGATTTGATCATAGTAATTAGGGAAATATGTACACCTGATAATGAGGATAGTCTCCTTTATTAGCCATTATAAGATTTCCCTATATTATGCTTTGAATGATTATAAAGAAAGGATTTACTTTTGTGATTAAATGCACAATTCATAACGACAAAGAAAATCTTTAAATTTCATGACGTTTTATTAAGTCATTTTGCTCACTCAGTCTTTCTCTCACGCACTGTGTGTACCTGTTCATTTTTGCTGTACTGAGTTTCAAACATTGGGTAAGAGATGGCACATGTATGCAGTTGTTCGGCTGATGGGACGTGCTGCTTCACACATTACACTGGAATGTGCTTTGCAAACTCATCCAAACATTACTATTATTGGAGAAGAGGTTTCTAATAAAGCTTATCATTTTATCTATGTTTGATCAGTGACTCGTCAGGGCTCTCATAAAAAAATTGACTTGGCATGCAAATATCTTATTTCAGGTTGCTGCCAAGAAGATGACGCTGAAAGATGTCACTGACTACATTGTGGATATCATTTCTAAAAGAGCAGAGGATAATTATAACTATGGAGTTATTCTTATCCCTGAAGGTCTAATTGATTTCATTCCAGAGGTAGCTATTCTTGCTAATCATAATCATTCGTTTCTCCCTGTGTGATGATGCTTTGGATCTGTTCATCTACAATCAAACGGAAGCACAGGTCAATGATGTCACTTTTATATTCTTTTTGTTTGCAGGTCCAACACCTTATTGCAGAACTCAATGAAATTCTGGCCCATGATACTGTGGATGAGGGAGGGCTGTGGAAGAAGAAACTCACTGATCAGTCATTAAATCTTTTTGAACTTTTACCTAAAGCAATTCAAGAACAATTAATGCTTGAAAGAGATCCGCATGGAAATGTTCAGGTGCTTAATGGTGTTATAGTGCTATGCTTGCTGTGTTTATCTTGTCCTGTAATGCAATTTGACTGAACGTCAATGCTGGTATTTCTTTCCAATAGGTTGCCAAGATTGAAACAGAGAAAATGCTTATTCAAATGGTTGAAACTGAGTTGGAGAAGAGAAAGCAACAAGGCACATATAAAGGGGGATTTAAGGGGCAGTCCCACTTTTTTGGGTACTCCATCTAGTTTAGATGATTTCTTTGGTTTTGAAGGTTTGATGATATGAATTGTTATGAAAATGAAAAGTAAGAGGTTCTGTGTTTGTGCTTTACAATTTGTCTTCATCCTGGGTTAAGAAAACTTTCTTTTAACCATACAATAGCTATCATTATCTTTGATTTCTTTTGTTAGAGGTTATAGTTACCTGTACTCTTAAAATATGCAGCTACGAAGGGAGATGTGGCTTGCCAACTAATTTTGATTCTTCTTACTGCTATGCATTGGGTTATGGTGCTGCAGCCCTCCTGCAATTTGGGAAGACTGGATTAATATCATCAGTTTGTGCCAATGTTCTTTTCATTTATGTTATGATTTCAAATTAAATATCTCTTCTAGATTGGTTTTAATGGTTGTTTTGATTTGTTTGATAATACTTGGGCCATCAACTCAGTATTTGGATTTGCTATGATATTTTGATCAGGTTGCGAATTTGTGTGCTCCTGTAGAAGAGTGGACTGTTGGTGGAACTGCACTCACTTCACTGATGGACGTGGAGAGGAGACATGGTATGCGTTGTGATCTATTGGACCTTTTGTTTTGCTCCAAAACCTTTTTTTTTTTGTTTTTATTCGTTACACCACATTTTTTCTCCATACTCACGGTCCATTTGATAGGAATGAAAGAAATAAGTGAGAAATACTAAAATAGGATGATGGAAAATAGAGTGTAAATGAAGGTGTTTTCTTTAAGAAAAATAGGAAAGATAAATATGTGAGAAATGGAAAGGTACCTGATAAGTTTCACAACTCGCCTCTCGTTTCTCTTCAATCAAACACATTATGTTGTGTTTCCCACCTATCTTTCACCTTTCCACTCTATTTCCCTTTTACCAAACAAAGGGTTTGGTCCATGTTTATGCCCAAATGTTTTTATAGTTTAGTATTCAGTACTAATATATTTTAAATTAGAAATATATTTTTAGATGTATTTTATGGACTATCAATCACAAGGAATTGTTTCTTTTGATACTGATGGCAATATTAAAATTCCTGAGAATTTGTGTGCATTTCATTTATTTGAATGCTTTCTCCGATGTTCTCTGTTAATAAATTGTGAGGTTATCCTTTTAGGTAAATTCAAGCCTGTGATCAAGAAGGCAATGGTGGAGCTTGATGGTATGTATGTATATATGTTCATTCTTTCTTTGCTCCCCAAACTCACTGATAACTATATTTTTCGTTCGCATGGAAGGGATAGCAATGAAATGAAGGAGAGAAAATTAGTCTTTTTTATGGGTGAATATTTTTTACCTTGTCATATTAATAACCATGACATGGTTGATTGCTCAACCTTCAAGTTCGTGTATGCAGAATTTCAGTTCTTTATAAATAAGAACTTTTCTGTGTCAGATATTATTGTGATTGTTTCTATAAATTCTCCAATTTTGTTGGATACTGATCGATTACATACATTTTTCACGTTGAATCTTCAGGGGCACCCTTCCAAAAGTTTGCCTCCTTGCGGGATGAGTGGGCCCTAAAAAATCGCTACATCAGTCCAGGTATGCACTGACAAGTTTATGCACTCATTGTTTATTTTATTTTTTTGCACCTGCCATACTCTTTTCTTTAGTTTATAACTTGTGTTGTCGTTTTTGTTTGTTAGAAACTATAAAATAACGCGGTAAGTTGCAATTTATTTGAATGTTGAAGTGGAGAAACGCTGATGATAGTTATTACTGTAGGTCCGATTCAATTCACTGGGCCAGGATCAGATGCTATCAGTCAAACTTTACTCTTGGAGCTTGATGCACAAGCTTAGATATATTGCGAGTCCTTTTTTGATGGTGGCAATTAATGTTTTTCGGGAAGTACTGCAAATATAATAGACCGGAGATTAGTCAAGCCGTTGTGTTTTTCACTTTGGAACTTTGCTATAGAAGAGTTTATGCTTTAGTCGATGTGTATTTATTGTAAACTCCTGTTGCCTCAGCATCATCGACTTATGTGTATGTTCTGGGAATATTTCGCTGCGTGATATTCTAGTTCAATGTTCATTTGTCTCACCATTTAGGTGCCACCACCGCAATGGTGATGTAAATTTAGTGCGAATTTTAAGGTGGATTGTGTTTGCACAAGAAAACCAAATGGTCTGTTTCAACGCTGAGTATTAAAACTCTGCGAAGTTGACCAACAGTATCGAGTAGTGATTATCGCAATTTACAGAAGAAAAATCCTTATTGCTAACTACTTGAATTAGTTTATTTAGACATAATATAAGTAGATTTTAAAAGAGTTTTTGAAAAATGTAATAGTTGGTTTTCGGAAATATTATTTTCCACACATATGCCTAGAACTTTGGATTTGATGGTCTATATTCTTTGGCATAAATTCAATGTAGCTTGTAAAAATAATTTCTAAGGAAATAAGAATGTAATTTTCTTATACTTCCAACCGACATGGACAGGAATTCATTGCTTTACTTTCTGTTCGTTTGAAAGTCAACTGTCCTGTATCTATAAATATTTGCATGCGTACAAAGTGTAACAATCGGAGTTTTATTTGTTTTCTGTTTTGGGCGTGGTAACTGACCTTATTTTGCTTGCGCATGAATGTTCCTTGTTTCGCTTTCTTTTCTGCTTGGAGAGAGTAGAGATTTCCTTCTACCGGAAAAAAAAATGTAAAATTGAAAATGGGAAAATGATTGTTGACAACTTTTTTTTTCTTAGACAACTTTTTTATTTTACAATCCTATCGAAAAAAAAAGTGTAAAATTGAAAAAGAAAATGTTTTTTATCTTACTAGGGAACCATGCTCATTTAGTAACAATAAGTTTATCATCCTCGTACACAAAAAATAAAAAAATGTAATGTGATTAGAGGAAAAATAATAAATATTAATAAGATATACGGTATATTGCGCTATACATATTAATTTGAGGTGATAAGATTGATAACATGCATTCAAATCAACGAAACATTGAGTAGTGAATGCTTTCCCATCTTGCTGAATATTTATCGAAAACGTTCAAGGCCATAGCCATCTGAAGCTATACTCAATCACAGCTAAACCTAAGTGTGTTGCATGAACAGCATGCAAGAATTAGAGACAGTAGATGTACATCAAAACGTACGCATCTATTTCTTTTTCTTTATAAAATTATATACAGAATCTTACATTCAGCTACAGCCACCACATGCTGTTCATCTATCAACTCAACCAACTTTAAGGTATACGACTCAAATAATTACACAACAACACACGCACACTCAAATAGTCAGTGTCAATAACTATCTTCAGTTATCTTTTAGCTACTTATTCTGTGTTAAAGAGAAAAAGAAAGGTTTTTTTTTTTTTTCCTTTTACAATAAAAGAAAGAGGGTACAAAAACAGTAAAGGTCTTTCCTGTTATTCGTGCATGGAGCAACGAGTGTCCCGTTCAGATGGAACTCATTGACATTGACAAAATAATGTCGATGGGTTATTCTGTATATTATATCTGATAAATTATTTTTCATAAATATTGTCTTTTAAAAAATAATATTGTTCAGAGTATTATATAAAATTAAATGTTTTTAATCTTCTAACTTTTAATGCAAAATTAATTTTTTTCTTTTTTTAAACTTTGAATCTTATATTTGTCTATGCCAACATTGTTTTTACAAAGGAAATTTCACGGGGAGAACAAACTCCAATGAGACCTGAGCCTAACCAAATAAGGCACTGATACTACTCTCAACCCAAAAACCTTAAGACAATGAATTTATGGGTCTTTATTCTTATATAGTGCTTTATTTTCTCATTTCTAGCCAATGTAGGACTTATACTCACACTTGAATTTCCAACAATATCCCCTCAAGGGTGAGTTTCTTCAACCACATTAGTACACCCTCTCCAGCGGAAGCATTCCCAACTACGAGTACTCTTTTTCTGCCATTTTCTAGCCAATGTGGGACTTAGACTCACACTTGAATTTCTAACAAACATATGAATATTCATGATATGATATTCGTCACATAAATAATTTTTTAATGACATTTGATTAAAAATAATAGATTATTGAATTTACAATTAAACTTAAAATTAAAAAATTAAAAATATATTTAACTCATATAATTATCTCTCTAAATTTTCTTAAATATATTTTGTAGGACAAAAATATCATTTCTAAGGGTAAGAATTATTTATCATATTGATCTTTATAAGAAAATCTTTTTTTTTTTTGAATTTAACTATTAGTTTAAAATTATTTTAGTCCTTAAACATAAGAACATATTTAGTATCATGCTATGATGTATGGATACGATATGTGTATTGGATATGACATATATATGATTCGTTGATACATTTATTTTGAAAATAATACGATATGATACGAAATATATATATATATATATATATATATATATATATATATATATATATATATATATATATATATATATATATATATATATATATATATATATATATATATATATATATATATATATTGAAAAGTGTAAGATAATTCTTTAAAACATGATAAATATATCATTGTTATTGTGTGAATCTAAATTAAAATTATATATATTAAAAATTGTCAACATAAAAAATTATATACATGTATACATGACCCAAATTAAAGTATCGATATATCATAATTATGTTACATTTTTTTATACCAACAACCCACGTCCACAAAAATATCATAACTATGAATGTTATTTATAAATATACTTAAAATATGTTTGGCTACATTTTAATATTCTCAAGATTTTTTTAAAAATTTTAAATAGAATAAAGTAAAAAAAATACAACAAATTAACTTATAATATTATACAACATGAGATTAAGTATCTGTAGGTAATTTAATAAAAGTGTGAGTGACATAATAAGCCACCTCAATTTCACCACCCAAACTATTGTATCTATTTACATATTATAATCTAACATTCTTAGTCAATATAAAATTTTTAACAAATATTATAACTTTTTAAGTCATAAATTTTTTAGTCAATATAAAATTTTTAACAAATATTATAACTTTTTAAGTCATAAATTTTTTAATTAAAGTGATTGACATGTAAAATAATTAGTTTTTTTTTTATTTTAAAAAATTTGTGTGTATATTATATACCTTTGTGTTGGGAATAGTCCAAGTGTGAGTCAAAAGTCTCATATTGGATTAGAATAGACAAAATTAAACATTATATAAGAATAAAGACTTATAACACCGTTGTCTTAAGATTTTGGATATAAAAGTGGTGTCAAATATTTTATATGTGTAAGACTAATATCATATAAATAGAACCATAATCTTCCATATGACTATAACCATAACTCATATGAAAAAATATATATAACCCAACACTATGGACACATTATATTTTGACTTAAATCATTAAACATGGAAATTGAAAATTAACATGTAATTATTTTATTTTATTTGAAACGTGTGTTATAATAAATATCAAAAACACAATGGATGGAGCCTAAGATATTTTTAGTGTTGCTTTTGTAATGTTGTTATAAAAGGCGTTTCTTTGTGATGCTTTTTACTATTGATCTTTTTGGTTACCACTTGCCAATATATACCACTTAATTTTGTGCACCTCTTCCACAACATTGAACAACTACACCAACTTCTATCCATAATTGTACGATGAACAAATAATGTGAAATTATGGATTTAGATCCTAGTGTTTGTTGTTTCTCTCATAATACACAAAAATAAATAAAACAGATTCAACGTGTGTGCTGAGTTCGCTAAACACAAGTTAACACAAAGTTCAAAAACTCGGTTAACTAAGTATTACGTTGAGTCCGTTTTATCAATTTTATTTTCCTGTGTATTCTAAGAGTTACTACACTAATTTATTCATTCATAGTACTATAGTAAAAAAGCAAATGAGTTGTTGAGAAATATGATTGGAAAGAAAACTGTAGCAAATGAATGATGCATTAGTGAAACTGAAAGTGAAAGTGTTTTTTTGATAGCAACCATTTGAAACATTTAAATCATTAGACTTTTGCCCTTCATTATCGTGACTTTTCCTTTTGGTTTGTCTTTGCCATAATTATTGGATAATAACAATAATATTTTCTCAACATCAACCATTTGGTTTAGATATGACAATTTGAAGCAATTATGAAAATATTTAATATTGATATTTATTAATATTTATTAAGAAACCAAAAACATACTTAACCCTTTAAATTATCATTATATTTATAAATTAAATTGTAATCTTATGAAAAAACATTAAAATAAAAGCTAAATCTTTTTAAAATTTATTTTTATAAAATTTAATAATATTCTTATTATTTCCCTTTATATGGTGATTTTCTACATTCTTCAACAATTACATATTTTCAACATTATATAACTTAATATAATTTCTAAATATTATTGGATATTCTGAACATATTGTGTACTCAAAGAAGCATATTAATGGTTAGGAATTGTTCTTTTAAGATGAATTACTATTGAAAGATGATAGAGAGTGATGATTTGAGAGATTTTTCGTGTTCGTTTTTAATGAATGAAAAGGAATGCAACGTGCTGATTTGGGAGATACCTCACCATATTGCATCTTGCTACCAAGACGATATTCGAGAGTGATCTTTAACATTTCATCAATATGTCTTAACACTCTACTTCCCTTTGATGTTTGATGTTCCATAGCATTTCCCTATCTTTCCACCGTTGTTGGTCATTGACGGAAAGACACGAAGACAGCAATAGCGAGAAAGTCAAACTGGATTACTGAAAGTGTGTTTTTGAAAGAGTGAATGGATCTGGATACATTTTAGTTGGATCCAATTCCAACTTTGAAAGTTTTTGGTGCATTTACCCAATTCCATTTTTCTTGTATTCGATTCCAAAATCATGACTTTTCTTCTTTAACTTGAATGAAATACAAATAAATTAAAATATTAATTACAAATTCATGACTTGCAACGCAAATAAATTATATTATAATATTTATTTTATTCAAATAATAAATATTATTATTACAAATATTTATTTTTTTTGCGTTAATAAAGAAAAAATAAAATAAAATAATTAATTTTTTAAATCAATTATATTATAATATTTATTTTATTCAAATAATAAATATTATTAATAATTTTTTGGGTTAAATATGTTTTTTGTCCATCAAGTTTCAGTGAATTTTGAAATTAGTCATGCTTTCAGATTTTATACAAATTTAGTGTTTCATCTTTATAAATGCGTGAATTTAGTCTTTCTTACTAAATTTTGTTAACTTTATTTGACATTTTAAACGCATTTTATGATAATATTTGAATTAACATTGAAGCGAAAATGTGTTAAATAGTGTAAATAATTCAAATACTATCATGAAATGTGCTTGAAACGTCAGATAAATTTAACAAAAATTTGTTAAAATGATTAAATTCACGCATTTTTAAAGATTAATGACTAAATTTGTTAAAAGTTTTGAAGAGGGACTAATTCAAAATTTCACTGAAACTTGAGGGATCAAAAACATATTTAATCCTAATTTTTTTATCATAAAAAAAAATTCAAAATTAATTATAACTTATCTAAATATCATTTTACATTACTTTTAACATCAAGGACAATTTGGTAATCTTACTTTATTATCTACTAAATTTTAATTTTTATTAGTCATATCATTCAAATCCTTCACAAATTTAACTATCAAATCAACTTCATTATCATCTACAAATCTCTTAAAAAGAACAATATAAACTTCACCCTCAAATCTACCCAAATCAATCTTTTTTCTCTCCCTAAAATCACTCATCTCAAAAAAAACACACCCTTAGTGTGGTTATTGTAGAGAAAATAGTTATCTTCTGTCCTATTTTTTTGAAAAATAAATCAATCAATCAAATATATTTATCTAAAACAAGCATTAGTCCCACTTAATACTAATGATGGAATACTTTAGAACCGTTAATTTTCTCTCCCATTTCATAAAATTGAGAATATTAAAATACACAAAAATGACATCAAATTAGGACATTTGAATTATAAAAATGAACAAATGGGATTTGATAGTTTGTAGTTAGTATCTACTCATAAACTCAAACTTATTAAAATCCAAATTGATAAATTTAAAACTTAGCTTTTGTCTTTCATAAAATTCAGTCTCTACTCATATTGATAGAGTAGGGCAAATCTTATGAAACCTAGAGAAGGAAGATTTGATTGCATGTGAGTCGGATTTAATGATATCATTATGAAAATCTCAAACATTGAATCCTAATTATTAAAACACCAAACATAGACATTGCTTGCAAATATTGCAGGAAATTCAAAATCTATATGATTGCTGAGAATTTAGACAAAGATATTCATCGTTTCCGTATGGGTGAATTTGGATAAAACCTAATGAAGTAGCTTCAGAGCGAGAATACCAAGCATTACAATAATCTTAAACTGAAGTATTACGAAGAAAAACAGTAGTTAGATTGAGAAAATTGAGGATTAAAATAGTAGTAAGAAGAGAACAAGTTCCAAAGGATTGTACTTAACAAATGAAGACTTGAAAGAAGAAATTAAAAATGTGTTTGATGTTTTCGAAATGGTTAATGGGTAGCATGTGATTTTTCCCGAAGCAGTGATAATTGGTTGTGAGCTTAATGGGCATTAAGATGAGTTGGTTGGTGAGCATCACATCGTAACTAACAACACAAGAAAGAAGAGTGAGAGCAAAAGTCATTCAGAAATGAATATTGAATTGAATCAGAAAGAAAGAGGGAAAAAAATGAGCATAAAAGTCAATAGGGTAATTATGGATAGAGGCAATCGAGAACGACCATGCCTTAGTTTTGGGAGCCATGCCCTCCGATATACCCTCCCAAACCTTATATATAGGTCCTTTGTCCTGTGCTGTCTTCAATATATAGTTATGCTTCTTTCATTTTTTATGTCTAACGAGAAGGAACGTGGAGTTCAGATTTTTTATTGACTTTTTTTGTGTTGTTCATAGTAAAAAAATCAACATAGAATCCAAATTCAAAATAAATGATACTTAACAACAAATAACTTCATATATCACCTCTATGTCTTCCGATGTTACCAACTTTTTTAATGTTTAATCGAAATTTATGTCTCTTTATGATGTTACATGTACAATGTTAAGTTAGGGTTTGCTTCAAAGCGTACACTCACGTGTATGTATATATATAAACATGTAGTTTTGTTTTCCAAAAACATAAAAGTCACTCGTATGTTATTTACAAAAATTATGAGTATATATAGTCGATAGTGTAAAAAGTTCTTACATTATCAAATATAAATAAATTATTATATATAATAAGTTTGTCAATTGTATGCTAATTAAAAAAAAATTATAGTCATGCATGTAAAAATGAAAATAAAACGTATAATTTGTTTTAAACTAATATAACACACTATAGCATACTATTAAAATTTGGAGATGATTCTCCCAAAAATTTCCCATTTATTCTATCCGTTTGAATATGATTTCTTATTTGTCATTCTATACATATTACTTATATGTATAAAAATAACTAATCACAAGTCATTTTATAAATGGTAAAAAACTAATTTGTGTTCCAATAAATTATTTATGAGAAAAATATTATTATTATTATTATAAATTTTATTAATAATTTTACAACACTATTAGTAAGCAAACGCGTGATTTATCCATAAGAAAAAATGGCATTGTTTTTGCCTTGGCATCACATGACTCCTCTTTTTGCCCCCAAACAAACAAACGCCATTAACACTACCTTCCACTTACCTTTAGTGGGCCCCACTTCTGTGTCCACTAGTAAGGGGCCCACTTTAGATTTTACGAAACGAATGGGCTTGAGCTGGAGCCCATTTACGTTTGGGTTTCTTCTTAGGCACTTCTCTGCCACTACATGACAACCGTAATAACCGTCTCATTTTGATGCAGCCACCCTATCCCATGTCGCCATTTCAGAATTTAATGATTCATTTGTTTTATTTGCTCAATTTTATTAAACACAAAAATTATCCAAAATTTCTATTCATATTTTATTAACATATCTTCGTGTGCCCAAAAATTTTAAATTCAAAAACAAAAATACTCTATCAACAAGAACATAAATGATAAATGTGATGAAAATTGAAAATGCAGATGAAAAATTTTCAGCAGAGCATGATTGGTGTGTAATAATAGGGATAAAAGTCAACATTCACCAATTGGACACTATGGTTTGTCTCATGATATTGTTGATATGACATTATTCTACAACTGAGGAACCATATATGCATTGGTGTAAGATTCAGATTCAACCTTTTTCTCTATTTTCATACAAAACATTGTATTCATGTTATCTGCAAACACGTAACTACAAAAAAGGATTCCTTTCTATCATATTCTATCATCATAATAGAATATCCAAGAAGATAAATGCATACTAGTAAAGTTGGTGACTCTGAAAATCAAATTTGTATCTAATTTTACGTAATACACCTAAACAATGAACTTTGGACTAAAAATACATTGAATTCCATAATGATAATACAAGAAAATAAAAATAATAAAAAGACCCAATATGTGTCAATAAAATGCAACTTATCAATTATATATATAATATATGTAAATTAGATCTAATATAAAGATGTCAATAAAATCACTTTGTTTTACAAATTAATATAGTCATAGGATTATAAATTGTTGTTAGTTATAATTTCTAAAATATAATAATATCGTTATAAAATAAAAAGTATTGAAAAGAAAAATAAATTATACTTACAAATAATCTATAAATGATAAAAAAAAAAGAGATAAATAAAGCAAAAAGTAAAGAGAATACAATTAGATACTTGCCCTATATAAGGGTCCAAAAGTATGAAACAACAAATGCCATACTCCTTATGTTACCCTTTTGTTATGCAGTTTTTATTATAATCTGATAAGTTTATAAAACATTGTGAATTTTTTTTTTCAAAAACTGAGTATTAACATAAAATATTAATATATAGAAACTATGATCGATGATTTTAGATAAAATAATGATATTTTAATAATTTTTAATTCATTATTTCAATATTTTTTAATTACTTATTTTGTTTTTTTAATAATATAAAGTGATGATTCAAGAATAATTAAAATAATAGATTAAAAGTAAAAAAAAATTACCATTATCTCTCTATGAATTTTCTTTTTCGAAAAAAATTAAAAATTATTTTTTTAGTTTAAAAATGTTTTACACAATCGTATTAATCCATCGTCATTACATTTTGACGTGTTATGATTTCATTTGTTGAAATGATACATGTACGAAGGTAGAATCCACGATAATTTCCTATTCAAAGTGTACAATATGGGTAAAAATCCTTGCTATAATCATATTAATTCCAATCACGCCTTTTAAATCATACAGTCCTGGTTACTTGAGGAGAATCATTTTTTTTTTTTAACTTTAGTTAGAACCAAAAAGGACTTAAAATATTGAAAATTATTTGGTAGATTAGTTTATTTTATTAAATTATATATGTATATATATATATATAAAATAAAGTTGGATAAAATTAATAGTGGAAGGATTAAGAGAAGAGAAAAGATAATGTGATGTCACATCTTGGAATAAGCATTGCAGAAGGAGATGAAAGTGGGGTTGGGTGTACCAAAGCTCTAGCATATGAATGGCTGAGTTGTTTAATTAAATACAGAGTAATTATCCTCTTTCCAACCAATAACTATATGCCAAATGGCATGCTTTATGTGACACATGCCCTTGCCTGCACCAAAAATAGCCCTAGCCTTCTATCTCTCTCACAAATAAGATGAAATCTCATTTAACACTTTAAATTTCATTTCTTTTAAGTACATATTCTATTAATTGTGTTAATTGTATAAATGATTGAAAATTTGACATTATCTACAAATAAATTCATTTAAAAAATATATTTCTCTTCACTTAATTCTATTTCTTGTTAAAAGAATAGAAGTTAAGGAGTTAAGTGTAGTAAAAATAATTGGAAAGATTTTCCTTTCTCTCATCACATTCACATCTCACACACCAGCTCTTCAAAAAGCCCAAATATTGTTACTATCATCTTCACCACCTTCATTTCTCACTCTCAGAATCTCCATGGACACCAATGGAAGAAGCAGAAACAGTCCTTGTGCCTCACCAGAGTTCGAGTTCTGGATGGTTCGAAACCCCTCTTTTCCACAACCTAACATTCTCTCCGCAGATCAACTCTTCGTCAACGGTGTCCTCCTTCCTCTCCACCTCCTAAACAAACCCCACCCGTCACAGACCCCACCCGACCCAGAACCGGAACCAGAACCAGAACCGGAACCTTCCCCGGCCATAACTGACTCCACATCCGCCGCCACCCCCTCCAAGCGCTGGAAAGACATTTTCAAAAAGAAAAACGCGGAAAGCAGCAACGACGCCAAGAAGAAAGAGAAAAAAAACGGCGTCGCCTCTTCTGCGGAGCTCAACATCAACATATGGCCATTCTCCCGGAGCAGGTCCGCGGGTAACGCGGGGACCCGACCCAAATTATTCGCTCCGGCAGCCCGTAAAGCAAACAGCGCACCGTGCTCGCGGAGCAATTCGGCCGGAGAATCCAAGTCAAGTAAGTGGCCCAGCAGTCCGGGCCGAGCCGGAGTCCATCTGGGAAGAAGCAGCCCAGTCTGGCAGGTCCGCCGTGGGAAGAATCCAGAACCTCCGCCTTTCCACCACGAAAACAAACCGAAAAGTCGCCGGAGCAAACTCAGCGGGGGCGGGTGGAACAACCCAAAAACAAAGGTTTTGAATTTGAATGTCCCAATGTGCATCAGTTACAGACATCACTTGACGTGCAGAAGTGACGAGAATAGTGCCATTGGTGTCAGAGGCGCTTCGGATAACATCCCTGGCAGTGACAGTAACAGTGGTAACAGTAACCCAGCTCATGCCAATGTTGGGGGTAAGCTTTTTAACCTGCGCAGCCTCTTCACCAAAAAAAGCGTTGTAGCCTCTCACTAGTTCGTTCTCCTTCATTCTTCTGATTTTTCTGCCTTCCACAGTATATACATCATCATATAATATGTGAATTGTTTAGTATTTAGTTTACTAGTGATGTTCTTCTGAGTTTAGTTTATTTTTGTGTGAAAGAAAAAAAAAATGAAGCTAGGAGTCTATGTTTTGGTACAGGCTTTGCGCGTAACCGAAAAAGGTAGCTGTTTGAGGCTACAACTTAGGATTTAAAACTAGATTTTGTGTTTTGTTATGTTCCTGCGATGCTTTATCAGAATGTATTTATTAATTGTATTCTGACTTTTCCCACTTGATATCTGCAAGTGGGGTTATGACTCTCTCCTTTCTCGCTGTTTATATTTTTTAAAACAAAATTTTCAATTTGTCCTTTTCGTTCTGTCTTTGTGGTCAGAACTCGCCAGAGGATTTGATTTTGGTATTCGAGAGAGCAGAGTATATTCCAATGCTCACCGCAGCATGTGTGTTTATTTTCAGATAATTTCATTTTAATTATTAAATATATTTAAAGCGTATAATAGTTCCAACTTAACTTTAGCAACAAATCTTTATGTTACCAATTCAATTTGGTAACGAGTTTTATACACTTAGTTATTGGACACGGACTTGAGTTTGAGTTGTGATTGAGAGAAACCGTATTTATTAAGCAATTCTTATCGAGTAAAATTACCTATTCTTGTGATGTTTAAACCTTTTCATCTTTATCTTTGGAAGAGAAAGTATTTTAGATAGTCTTAATATTGTTATTCTCCTTCTATTTATCTTTGAAAATTGCATCTTTGAAAATTGTTTTTATGAAAATTTTATTTCTACAGAAATGTTAAATGATTGGTATGACATGTAAAACTATATAAAAGAAAGGAAAAGCAAAACAGAAAATTTATCTAAAATGAAGTAAAAACAAGGATGGTGAAAGAGGGTTTGGATGCCAAGAGAATGATTCTAGCTATTAGATAAGACACATTTTTATTGACAATTTATAAAATTAAATAAACTTACTATACATAATAACCATGTGTTATTGAATAAAAGAAAGTTAACAGTGTTAGTTTATGTACTATTAATTCGATAGCTACGGTGAGAATTAATTGCACTACCTGTACAGAGCTGATCACTTGAAAGTTAAATTTCTTTAGAACTATTTAATAAATTAATAAAGAAATTTTTATAAAAATGTCTGTTTAATGAAAAAGAAAAAATTTGACACCACTTAAAAATATTTTAGTTTTAATAAGTCGATCTATTTGAACAATATGATAGTAACATTTGACAATATTTTGAATCATTTAACTTTTGAAATTCTCTTTTCAAAATAAGATGTGGTATACCATGTTTATAAAGTTCAAGAAGTTTAACCTCAAAATATGGTTTGTTTTGTCTAAAAACATAATCCAGTCTTTAATTTAAGCCCAACTGCGGATCCTTTAGAAAACGAAACCGGCGACTTCTTCATGCAACTCAATATTTTAAATGATACAATTTTGAGTATAAAAAATATATATTTGAAACTGTATAATCTGAATATACAATTTATATTCTTTATTTTAGATTTTAGATTTTATAATTTAAATTTATTTCAGATTCTGAAATATATTCAAATTGTATATTTTGTAATTCAAAACAAATTGGGGATAAAATTAAAATTTTAAAACATATTGAAGTGCATGCATGAAAAAATTATGGAGCTGCATGAAGAAGTTTATTTTATTTATTTTTTACTTCTCGTATGTTTTGGAATGAATCAAACTGTCTTTTGTAGTGAGAGTTTATATTCCAGATTAGGGTGTCAAAAATTATGTTTTGTATAAAGATTGGGTGTGTGAGTAGCAAGGTGTGTGTGAGAGCAACATGGCCCAATAATGTGAATAAGTGACAGGGTAAGTCCATACGTGCATCTTGACATTAAGATATAATAATGTTTGTTGATTTTTTTTTTTCTCTCCTTCAACTTTTCTCTTCTGTTTTTTGTTTAGCATTCTTTACAAATTCAAGGATTAAAACTCTTCAAATACATTATTTAAAAAATTAATCATATATTAGCTATGAAATTTAGTAATAATAAAATTGATATTAACATCACCATTATTATTCTTATAATGATAAACTGATATTATATTTTATAAAATAGTAATTATATGTTAACAATATGTTATTAACATATTATTATTATATGTTAACAATTATTATAGTTAATAAAACTATTATTAACAATATGTTATTTATAATAATAGTATTAATATTGAGGTTATTATTATTATTATCATTATCATTAGTTTATAACTAATTTTTTAAATAATGTATTTAAATTTTAGAATATTTTGTAATATTATAAAGAAAGCAAAAATAATGAGAGAAGATAATTTTTTCTAATAAATATTACATCAGAACATGTTATTCACAACTTATAAGTATTTATATTTTTACTGTAAGAAATGGTCATTATATTCATAAAAGCAAAACTAGTACTTATCCAGGTGTAATGAGCATCCAGTAACAAAAAGGAATCAAATTTAGGCAACAAAAATGATGTTTATATGATAGAAAATGATAGGTTAACAAAGTTTATTTATAAACTTTGAAAAACTAACTATTTAAGTAAAAAAGTACTATTTTATTACTTTATTTTAGTTAAAAAAATTATTTTAATTTTATTTATATAAATTTTCTCAAGTTTATCAAAACAAAATTGATCTAATCATAATTTTCCTTATATGATAGATGAAATTCAAAATGAAGCTAATCACAAACTTTAAACATCAAATGATTGGAAGTCCCTTGATAAATAAATAATAATGACAAAGAATTGCATATGTTGTTTATGGGCTAATAAAATAAAAATAAAATAAGAATATTAAATATAAAAAAATGGAAAGTGTATATATAACTTTTTTTCAACGAGAAAGTATTTAAGTGAAAAGACAGTAATGATTAAAAACAATAATAAATTATTATTAATAATTATATTATTTCATATAATAAATAAAATAATTGAAAGATAAATATAAATTAATAAATTAAATAAAACTGATTAATTTAAATTTTGATATTTTGCCAATTAAATTATTTTTATATAGTTTTTTAAAACATAAATTCTTTATTTATTAAATTTTATAATATTTTTTTTATTTTAACTTAAAATTTACTTTAACTTTAGTTTGTATTTCAGAAAATATTTATTTTAAATTATTTATAGTTTTGTCTCAAGTTGTATGCTGGGTTTTATTATTTTAGATTTTTTTTTTTCTAAAAGAGACATTGGAAGGATTGGAAACTAGTTACTCATGAAAGAACATATATAATATTATGATATAACTTTTACTTTTAAAAAGAAATGTATTTATGGATTTTTTTTATATTATTTAATATTTTCATTTGAAATTTTGATCTTATTATTGAATTCCTAATAAATTTAAATATTGTAATTTGTTTATTAAAATTTTGGATGATTATTTGATATTTTTAAAATTGTGGACAGTGAATTTTTTATATTGTAATTTTAAATAATATAATTTATTGATTTAATTAAGATAGATTATTATTATCATTGTTATATTTTTAATTATCGTAAGTACATTGGCTTAAGAGTTGAGGGTTAAAAATAATTTATTTTTAGATTAAATATATTTTTGGTTCTTAATTTTTAATGAATTTTAAAATTAGAAACAACTCTGAAAAGTAAATTTTATATATTTTAATTTAAATTGTATATTCTTACTTATATGTGTTTTTTGGTTTAAGATAAATATAGATATAGATATACATGTCAAAGAGAAAAGTAAATTTTAAATCACTGTATGTGGAAGATATTTTTGCAAAAAAACCATCTTTAATGCCATGAATATATAAATAGGTTGATGGAAGCACTACTTTTTGTCCAACAGAGCACACAATAGCACATCAAGTCAACATAACCCAATTACCAATCATCACTAATTGCTTCATGTTAATATAATACTTATCTTTCTTAATTACAACTAAACATAACTTAACAATGATTACCCCATCAAATCTAGTTTTTAGTTTTCCGTTGTGCAACCGTAGCTACCACCACCTTCCCAATTCATCTTCCACCATTCCAACTCCTTACTAATCAACTTTACACGTGAACACGTGTATGGTCAGCATAAATTCTGAAGCATTCCAACATAAAAAAATATTACTATATTTTACAACAAAAAAATGTACTTCAAATTCTTCTGTATCAAATAGCCTCTGTCTTATCTCAAGACCCAAAAATATGGAAAAAAAGATGAAGGAGTGGTGCTCTTCCATTAACGAAAAGCTAAATATGCTTATGAGAAAGCAAGATTTTAGTTTTGCTTTATGTTGGAAAATTGTGAACCAAGTGAAGAAACATCAATTATGTCTCGCACCAATTTCTGAACTAGTAACAAATTAAATTAAGTTCAAAAAAAATAAAACAAAAGTGACGTTAGTGGAGGAGAATACTAAGTAATAACTAGAGTAGTACAAGAAAACAAGAATAGTAATTAAAGTAGGGTTGTGTTGTATTTATAAGTTATGGCATACATGATACATATACATACATACTACATAATAATATAAGTAGGATTAAACTATAGCTTAAGAAATTCCTTTACTTCAACATCAATCAATTTTTTTATTTTATTTTAGTTATTTTCTTTTCTAAAATTAATTATGCAACATTCACATCAATGAGTCATTCATATGTTAGATATATGTTAACATATTGTTTTAGTAAAATTTGAATGTGAAAGGCTAAAATAAAAGTAGATGTATATAATTTTAGTGAAATTTGAATATGAAAGCCTAAAATGAAAATACATATGGTAAAGTAAAAGAGAGTGGATTAGTGATAAGAATATGTGAAGTGAAATGAGTGGAACCACGTAACATGCTATGAACAGGAACAGACATGCCATAAACAGAAGGCCAATAATATCTTTTCCCCTAATAGGACGCAACTTTATCATGATTTGAGTATAGATATGACTCCTTAATCAAATCACAATAATCATCAACATAAAAGTAAAACATTAATTATAACTTTGTCATTTTAATATTAACCAATTAAATCGCTAAATCTTGGGGATTCATGTCAAATTCAACTGTTTGTTTCAATAGTCACAGTTATATACAAGATGCTTGCCTCCTTCAAGACCCATAAACCATGAAGGGTCACTTTTATATTTATATTTACTTAATCTGCATTTTATTTGAGTAAAAATATTTAAAAATATCTATTATAGACAAAATTCTGAATTCCCACTTAAAAGAAAAGTTAAAAATGTTATTGTCCAGTGAATTTTGGATTTATTATATTTCAAAATTTTGAATTAATTTAGTTCTTTATTTTTCGAAATATGTGGATTTAGTTCTTTTAATCAAATTTTGTTAGGTTTGTTTGATGTTTCGTATACATTTCAAAATTATATTTGAGTTGTTTATATTGTTTGACATATTTTTGTTTTAATGTTAAATCAAATACTATTATGAAACGTGTTTGAAATGTCAAATAAACTTAACAAAATTTGATTAAAAGAATAAATTCACGTATTTCGAAGATAAAAGACTAAATTGGTCTAAAATTTAAAAATGGATTAATTTCAAAATTTACTGAAAATTAAGGGATAAAAACATATTTAATCCCTTAAAAAAAGAAAAATCAGTATTATACCAAGGAAATTTTAACTCCAATCATATTATTTTGGTCTAATTTCATCAACTCATCACCTGTTTTTTTTTTGACAAAAATTATCAATAATTATAGCACATTGTGTAACCTCCATGTTTAAAGCACTACTACGCATAGGTTAGATTGTTTAATACAGGCAAATAGTGGGGATGAAGTATATATATATATATATATATATATATATATATATATATATATATATATATATATATATATATATATATATATATATATTAATGTAATAAAAGAATACAATATTAGTACATTATATTTAAATATGTTATTTTATTTGAATTGTAATATTTAAGGTAATTATTAAACACGTGTTCTCCTTTAAATATACCCTGTTATTTCTTTATATCACAAATTGATTCTCAAGGGTCAACAAAGTTATATACATTAGACTGTTCTTTCTTACATATGTCTATGATATGTGATTTTAATAACAGTTAGTATAATATTACTTATATAATTAATTTTGGCTTAAATACTTTTTGGTTTTCATTTTTGTAGTATTTGTTGCGGATGATCCTCATTTTTATCAAATGTTTAAAAATGATGCTATTTTGATCGAATGTTTAGAATAGTCCGAATTAAACTTTTAAGTAATTTAATTTTTATTATTTTGAAGTTTCAGATCTAAAACCCAACTAAATAGTTGGGCGATAAAAAAGTTCAAACCGACAAAAGATTTCCAATTCTAAATTCAATGTCGATTGCTTTGATAACGTTTTCAATTACTTTTTAACCATAATTTAGACTTCAATTATTTAAAATACAAATAAAAAAAAGTTTTACTATACAAGATGCTACAAAAATAAATATAAAATTAATTCTTGATACATGTCTATTGAATATAATATTATTTGTAGATTGTTAGAACTCATTAGAAAACAATTTACATAATATATAATACGCAAATAATATAATATACAATATATATATATATATATATATATATATATATATATATATATATATCCATTGTAATTCCAAAATTAATAATATATTCACTTTTTATTTAAATCTTTACATTAAAAAACAATTTCAGATGTTAAAATTAGTTTTGAAAGTAATTTAAAAACAATTAGGGAATCATGACAAAATGAGAAAATGGTAACAATTATATAATATAATGAAACTAGAATCATACTTTAAAGACACTAAATAATAAGAATTATCTTATATTTAGATAAACGATGGAGTAAAAATAAAAAAAAGTATATAAATTATTTTTTATGTAATTTATTTATTTTTCATTTTCTTAAGCATGTGTTTCTTTTTGTTAATTTATTGTGTAAATGGGCAAATATGCAAGTGGGTAATCGAGGCATAAAACATCTTATTGTCTCGGTCCAACTAACCCGAATCATAAACATGCATTATGCCTCAGTTATACAACCAATCGAGGCATAAACATGCAGAAATATTATTAAAAAAGTTTAAATTTTTTGAATTAAATGACCTTATCTCTCTCGGATGTGTGAAAAATCAAAGTTTAAAGTCTTTTATACCTCAGCTGAAAAGGAACCGAAGAAAAATCTTCATTGTTTAAATTAAAAAGTTTAAAAGAGCGTTTGACATGCATTATGCAAGTGGATAACCGAGGCATAAAACCTTTTTTTGCCTCGATTATTATGATAGTCGAGACATAAATGTTTGCTAAAATTTGAAAAATGTCATTGCGTTTCGATATGTCTCGTTTTCGCAAGAACTAAGACATAATGTTCGATTTAAAAAGCCATAAATGTACTACTGAAAATGAATTAGTGAATATGTTGGTAAAGTTTGTTTTCTTCTCTCATAAAATCGTGAGATAAGTGATAATATTTTACTTATACATTGTGATTCACCCCATTGTCCTTCACTTTGAGTACTGATTTATGTTGTGTTTCGATTGGGGTGTGAATTTGGGGTAGTAGATTTGTGTTGATTTGAGTCGGCTTGTAGGTGAATATGAGGTTGTTTAGATTAAGAAAAATATAGTATGATTTGAGTGGATATGAGTGTAAAGTTTTTTAAAGTTTGTGTATGATGTGATTTGTAAAATTTAATAAATTTTATTTTTAATAAATTAAATTGTATGATTACCAGTTTACCCTTCAATATAAGTAAGAGAAATGATATTAAAATAAATTAAAATTGTTATTTAAAATTAGAAGAATATAATTTATTTATATTATCATTAATAATCTGAAATAATTTATTAATATTCTTAATAATAACATGAAATAGTTTATAATATACACAATTTAATTTAACAAACAAAAAATATATCTGGTCATATTTAAATTTATTTTATTTTATATAATTAATTTATTTAAAAATATTTACATATAACAAATTACAAAATCACATTTATTTGAATTTTGTTTCTCAAGAATAATAATATAATTATAATAATTAATAATATTATTAAAAAATTAATTTTAATTATAGATTTAAATATACATTTGATTCCTATTTTTTTTATTTAATTTTTGTCCTCATTCTCGTTTTGTTTTCAATTAAGTCATCATTTTTATTAAATTTTGGTCAATTTAGTCATTTTGACTAACGATATTTAAGTAATTAACGTTTTTCAACAATAGATATCACGTGTAATTGCTTTTTTAACATAAAATCATGTTAGATTTGGTTTTAAAATTGATTTTAAACTGAAAAATTCACATTCAAATATAAGCTTATATTATTAGCTTGTGCGTCAACATAATTGATTATTCTAAAATCAATTTCTCAACCCACTCCCAAACATGCTCTTAATGTGATGAAGTAACTTTACTTGCATTTCTCTTTAGGTGAAAGAGTGTGAAAATTTGAAATTTACTCGCAATTCAGAACTCTTAATTTTCTAGATCAGTTAAACCAAACATGTTCCGTACCTTATATTTTTATATATAAACAATACTTATGCGAAGCCAAACATTAAATTAATAACATGTTATACATAAGAAACCTTTCCATAACCACCCTTTCAAATGAATAAAATAAATTGCTTTGAAGTAACTCGTAAAAAGAAAATTATTGTAATAAATAATAATAAAATAATAATATTAATTATTACAATAGAGAAAGAAATAATAATAATAATAACAGTAATATATATATATATATATATATATTAATTTTAATTATAAAATTAAAATTTTAATCAATTAATTTTTTATTTATCACATTTAATTATTCACACATTTTTATTTTAAATATTTCTATTTTTATTTTCTAATCTCTTAAAACAAACAAACGATGTAAAACTTGACTTTCGGATTTCTTCAAATTCATTTTTACATAGTATTTTTTTTTTCTGTGATAGGTACATGAATATTAAAAGCTAATGGTGATTGTTAATTTGTAGATTTGTTATTCTTAGAGTATCACAAATTTTGATTTTGAAAGAAATTTGTTGCAGTGAAATCTCATTTTCATTATTGTTTTGTAATCTAAAACGAATGGGAAAGAAAAAGTGGATATTACTAGGAACGACTATATGAACAGGAGAAAAATGGACAGAAAGTTGTTTTTATAAATAATAAATAAATATTGTTTCGTGTAAATAGTTTTTAGGTATATATATTTTTGTTCAATTAGATTTTTATTTTTGTCAAATTTTAATTAATTTGGTCATGTTGATTAATTGTGTTTAAATTATTAATGTTTTTGAATAGTACAAATATGTCAGTTTCTATTTTTCATTTTCAATTTTTAAATTTTTTTAATATCATAAAATTATCCACGTATTAAATTATAATTATGTCACTTATCAATTATCAAAACTAAATTGTGACTTCACATGTAGATAAAATCTTATAAATTAAAAAAATTAAAAAAAATAAATTATAAAACCAGTATGACATGTATCATTTAAAAACATTAACTATTTAGTTAAACAGTTTCGATCAAAAATACCAAATTAATAAAAAAAACTAAATTAAATAAAAATAAAAATAATAAGAGTAAATATATATTTAAATATAACTTTTAATAAATGATCTCGTTTTGATTTACTTACATTATGTAGTATGATATAAATTTAAAGAATTTATTTACAGCTCTGTGTATCTCCATCCATGCATCATTTTCGAACTCACTGACCTACTGTCTTCTCCGTCCGTCCCATCCGTCCATTCATTCTTTTATTATTTTAATTAAAAATCAAATAAAATGGCTTTCTTTTTTTCAATCATAAAACTGTTGATGAATGTGACATAAAACAAAAGGAAATTTATTTAGAAAAAAAAAGAAAAAAAACTTTGGCAAGTACTCGTTAGCATGTTTATGTTATGTTATAGAGGTAGACGCCTAGTTGACAGATTCGCCTACTCGCCCACCCTCCCTTCTTCAAAACCCTAATTTCAACTTTTTCAGTTCTATCGATCTATTATGTCCTACTATCATAACTAACAAACCCCTATTCATCTAATTGCTCTTAAAATTCACTCACCAATCAAAAAGTCATATTTCAAAAACAAATGAAACCAAAGTTATTTTGGGAGCCACAACTTTTAGCTGCCAAAAACAATGTAGATACTTGATTAGGAAGAAATTATACAGATTTTGGATTATTACACGAAAAGTTATATTTTAGATTCAAGATTTTGCCGAAAGAATGATAGAAAATCAGAAAAAAAAATTCAGATGTATGAATTTTCTCCATTTTTATGAACTAAATGAATAAATTATTCTTACTTAAATATAATATACAGTAAAGAATACCTACGGTTTTCGAATGAAAAAAAGAAAATCAATTCTAAAGATAATTGTTGTATTGAGAGTGGAAACAATAATATTTTACAAGAAATATTTTGCACAAATATGAGATAAATTTAAAAGATGTAATGTCACAATATAATCGAATGTATAAAAAAAACCTTATTTTTTATCACAATTATATTTCTTATCAGAATATAATATTAATTGAAAAATGTGCAAAAACTATTAATTTTAGAAAACCGTGGATTGATTTAATTAAGATTTTTTCTATTTATTTTATATATTTAATTTAATACAATTTAAATGATTTGTCTCGATTATATTTAATTGCATGATAACAGTTCATTATTTTAATGTTTATTTGATAGATACTATTTGAATTGAAAAGAATTTCGAATACGTAAAAGTAAAAGTAACGAAGATACCGAAAATGAAATTTATGAATTATATTTTATAGGTATAGTTGTAAATTCTTTTTTAATTATTATTGTAATTTATTTGATCTGGGTTCAATCATCATCTCATATTTAAAAGGTATAGGAAGAGAAAATAGTATAATAATTTAAAAGATATGAGTGGTAATTTTGAGGAGAAAAAGAAAATGATGGATGGGGTGTGTAGGTTGGGAAGAATTAAATGGGGGATAAGAATCTGAAGAAAAGCAGAATTTAATTTAGGTAGAGAGTAGCACATGTGTTTATTATTTGGGATTATTAATGAGAGACATAACCTATAATGCTAATGCTAGAAGACTAGAGAGAGAATTACAGTGCAGTGCAGAGAAGAAGAGACATTCGGACTGTCCCACAAGTTTTACCAGCTTTATTTACTTAACTGCAACACAACAACAATAATCTCATATTAGATGCTATATGCTACACTATCCACACTCACTCAATTCTAACTCAGACAAAAGGAACCATAATCATGTCTACTTCCACACAACTTCTCAATTATAGAAAACTCATATATTATCTCTTTCCATTTTCAAACTAGGTAACAATGTCCATTACTTTATCTCTTTCATTTTTTCACTCAAAATTTTATCAAAAGAGTCTCTGTGAAAATAGTTGCAAGGCTGATTCCGTGTCATCCATCATCGTCAGTATTTTACTTGTTGCCTCTCCCTCGATTTGATCGTTCCTCTCTCTCTCTCTTCTGAGAACTGAGATTTGAGAAAGAATTGCTTGCGCTGTTTGTTTCTCTCTCCTGCTTTTCTTTGCAGTGCAGGAAACGAGGGGGAGAGTTTCATTGGGAAGGTAAAATCCACCCTTTAGTTGCACCATTTCCTCAGCCATTTACATCACCATCCACCACTCTCTTCTTTTCTTCTTCTACTACAACAAATCCCAGTCAGTTTATGCGTGCATCTTTCTCTTTTTCTCTCTCTCTACTCATGCTCCACTGAGAGCTTCAATGGGTGGTGTTAAAGGTTTATTATAAGAAAGACCCAGCACCCGTTTTCCAAGCAAAATTGCTTAGATTTTGTCAGGAAAGCCACAGTAGGGGATAATAAAAAACAAGCTCTTCCACTTCGTGCATCAGACCAGAACTACAGCAACAAGATCACTGTTTTGGATTTTTCTGTAAAAGGCCTGAAACTTGAAGCATAAAATCCGGGGGAACCCTGAAGACAACTCATCTCGGGAGCAAAAGTAGAGGGAGAGAGAAAAAGGAGAGAAGGGCTTAATATTTTATTTTTTCCTCTTCATGTGATAAGCTGAGTTGTAAATTTCTGAATATAATAGGTAGGGTGAACGGATAAGAGTGTGGATGGGTGTGTCTGTGAATTGGTGAGGAGGCAATGGAGGGTGGTTCTAACGAGGCTTCCAGTGTGATGGGTTTTGGAGAGAATACAAGTAGTAGTGGGGTTTGTCCAATGATGATGATGCCTTTAGTGACTTCTCATCATGCTGGTCATCATCCATTAAATCCTAATCTTAATAATCCTAATCGTAATCTTAATGAACACACGAACACAGACACTCTCTTCCTTCCCATGCCTAGTACTAATAACAATCACCACCCAAACCCAAACCGCAGTAGCATCCACCACATTAACCACAACACCAACACCTCTGAGTTAGGGTATTTCATGGAGATCCACAACCGCAACACGAACAACAGCAACAACAACGATGGAAGTTCCTCTTCTTCTTCTTCTGCTGTGAAGGCCAAGATCATGGCCCATCCTCACTATCACCGTCTCTTGGCAGCCTACGTCAATTGTCAAAAGGTGAGGGGAAGGAAAAAACACAAAAGGTTAACCTTAACTCATGATATCCATTGACCCAACGTTCCCCACTCGGGTCAAAAGTAGTTAAATATAGACAACCGGAGTGATTGAAAACGATGCTTAATTAATTTATTCACTCTTTCCTTGGTAAGTTCGGATCTGAGTTGTGACATGTGAAGTAATTCTTTTATTAAAGTAAGTAATCCATTCATACCAGTCACAAACTACGTATTATTATTATATTTAAAGTAAAAGAAGTTGTTGTAGAAGTATAAACCCTTTAAAGATGGCTAGCTTAACTATTAATGATAAGCATGATATTCGGTCTTAAGGGTTTACTCATACAGTTGATGAACCTGCTTAGCAGGTTGGGGCGCCACCTGAAGTGGTGGCAAGGCTAGAAGAAGCATGTGCATCTGCTGCAGTGACTATGGCAGGTGGAACCGCTAGAATCGGTGAGGATCCGGCGCTGGACCAGTTCATGGAGGCTTACTGTGAGATGCTGATCAAGTACGAGCAAGAGCTCTCCAAACCCTTCAAGGACGCCATGCTCTTCCTTCAAAGGATCGAGTGCCAGTTCAAATCTCTTACTATTTCTTCTTCCGACACTGGTGATTCATAACCTCTTCTCGAACTCCAACTTCTATTTCTATGTTTCTTATTCTTTTAATGTTTGTTTTGTTGGGTGTTTTCCTGTTTGATGTTTATTAATTAATCGAATATCTTTGCATGTCTGTGTTTTCAAGGATGTAGGTTCTGGGAAAGTTGTTAAAGAACGAAATTAACTGGGTGCTTGCTTCATCCAACTTTTTTATGTTGAAATGTTGAAATAAGTTTGCTGACATTCTGTGTTTTGTTTTCATTATAAAAGATGTTTAATCGATGTAGAATATTTGTCTTTTCTTTGTTTAAGAAGACTTGAAACACTGGCATGGGTATGTATGTAAATATCTTATTGGTGCTCAAAACGTGTTTTTTCCTGTCAAAATGTGAATGGGTGGTACCTATCTGTGTAACTATGTTATCGGTGTTAGTGCATTGAATAAACTTTTGTTGGCATCCTATAAATTCTGCTCTTCCTGTGTTCCCTGATGATATTGACACCATTTCAGCCTTTTTATTTTTGGAAATACAAATCTTTACCTAAATTCTTTTCTGTGTTTCCCTATTTGATTTTACTGCTCTCTCTACTTTGCTGTTGTTTATTTTGCATCTGGGTGTGAAGAAAACTCATGCTTAGTGCAGCTGGAATGTGAATTTGGTTTTGGTGGAGAGAATCTAGGGTTTCTTTAAACTGGTGCTAAGAGTGTTAATTGCGTCGTTGTTGGTGACTAGGAATGCCAAATGCTCAGTGCAGTGAAACAAATGGCTCTATAGAGGCTCTTAGAGCCAGTTGCAGGAGATATTTAGCAAACAATGTTCGATAATATAAAATATTACATTTTTGCACTGCATTTTATCAAATAAAAAGTAAGTAGTACTTTTAGCTATTCATCATCATTTTGCTCTAAAACAATTCATGATTTTGCTAAACTAACATTTAACAGTTTATATGCTGGTAAATTCATGCGTTTTAGATGGGTGGCATTTGTTTTTTTCAGAATCATTGTATCTGTATATTGTCATTATTTATCATGTGTTTGTGGCCGACGGTGCAATGCACATTGCCGTGGTTTCTATAACTGTATCTTTGACATGATAAAACTACACATTGGTGTGTCCATAACGGGAAATGGATGGTTACTGGCTATATGTACATCTTCATGGTGCTAACGTTGCTGATTGAAATTAGCATTTGAATGTGACAACCATCGATATTTGTCAAACTTTGCTGCTTGAGCGTTCATGACTACAGTGAACAATAGTTGGAAACTTTTTCGTGTATTGCCTTGCATATAATTACACCCGAGATTTCTTAAATATTGATCCATTTATGTGTGAGCCAAGAGTGGTGCATGATCTTCTGTTGATGTAAAAGAACAAATCTTCACGTTCATGGGTTGATTCTGGATAGAGGGTCCCTCGGCAATTTGTTTCTGTTGGTGTTTAACAAGTAAATTTTTTTCAGTGGGTTCAATTATTATTGTTATTACTGCTTCTGTTGTTGCTATTAAATTCTTGATGGGTTTAATTCTTCCATGACTAATGGCAATATCCTTTTGCTACTACTACTTTGGCCCCTCCAAGAACGTGGCTGTATGAGTATTGTTGCATGTGATTTTAGATCAAAATGACGGTGATTACTGTGGTGTTTTTGCTTTAATTATGAACTTTTTGAAAGTAATTCAAATTTTACCCTTTTTTTTCTCTGCATTTACAGTGGCCTCATGCTGCAATTGAATTGTTACGATTGATAAATTAGTCTTGCACAAGTTAAATCGGTGGCAATCACATTTGAAGAGTATAGTTAGTCCTCTTTTCTAACGTTGTTGGGTTTAGGTATTTTCTGTCTCAAAGTATAGATATGGAGTCACTGTCTGTACTAGGAGATTGAATCATTTTAAAATCCGACTTTTGTTCATCATTCATTGTTTCCTAATTAATGTAAGATGTACTGTTAGTCATGCTTTATGTAATCGTACCATCGAGTCAAAATCTGCACGAACAGTAGTACAAGGTAGAGAGGTTTGGTAGTAAAATATATCATATCTATGCTTTTAATAGTTGTATTGTATAGATTTGATTGTAGTAGAGAGTTACGTTTTGATAATAACTTCATCAATGCCTGAACTTTACTATGCCATAAGACCATAAAAAACTTCTAGAAACGTTTTACATTAGCCTTTTCCTTTCTATTTCTTTCTAAGTCTTTCTAAGTGTTTCTAAGAAATATCGTGTTCTTTGTGTTTGTAATTGGGTTGAACACCAGCTTGTAATGAAGATGGTGATAGGAATGGATCAACTGAAAATATGGATGTACGTAACAACATGATAGATCCACAGGCAGAGGACCAAGAACTGAAAGGTCAACTCTTGCGTAAGTATCGTGGATACCTAGGTAGTTTGAAGCAGGAATTCACGAAGAAGAGAAAAAAGGGGAAGCTGCCGAAGGAAGCAAGGCAACAATTACTTGATTGGTGGAGCAGACACTACAAATGGCCTTACCCATCTGTATGTTGCATCTGTTAGTTTATGTTTTGTGAAACATGTTTGTTAATGATGGTGTTTTTAAGGAAATAATTTACGAGGTGGTTGAACAGGAATCTCAGAAACTGGCTCTTGCAGAGTCAACAGGGCTGGATCAGAAGCAAATAAACAACTGGTTTATTAATCAAAGGAAACGACACTGGAAGCCTTCGGAGGACATGCAATTTGTGGTGGTTGATCCAAGCCATCCACACTACTACATGGAAAATGTTCTGGGCAATCCCTTTCCCGATCTCTCCCACACAATGCTCTAGAAAACCTTTTAATCTGCTCCAACCAAACCTATGTGTTCTGTCAAAAATTCAAGGTCTTAATCATATATATAATAAGTATGTTACTTTAGTCAGTAAGTAACCATATTTACACAGTAAAAAAACATGTCTCAAATGTTAATCTTAAAAAGGATTTACCTTCTGCACTTGTAATATTAATTCGTAATGAAGTCTTTTTCGTAATTCAGTAATTAATTTTCTCGAGGAATTCTGCATGTTCATAAAATATTGGTGGCCTCGTAAATTGTCTTAAAATAAATTATTTTTATTTTAGTTAATGGTTGTTTTCGTTCTCACTTGTCTTAGCTTGAACCGATAGCGTGGGTAAATTACCTGTTATTCACATTAATTGCCGTAATAACCTGATTAGTTAAAGATTTAAATTATAATTATAATTCAACTTTTAGAAAGGTAATAATAGCTATTACGAGACCAAATTTGTATACGTGGTTGAAATTATACTGCAATACGTATTGGGACAGCCCAAGAATACGATTGCAATCTCTACGATAAATATGTAATATATACTAGGATAATGATATTTTAACTTTTTTGTCTCATTTTTAACCTAACATTTCAATTATCATTAGATCATTACATCACATCACTAAAAAAAATAAAAAAAGATGATTTAATGGTGATTGAAGTAATAGATTAAAAGTGGGTAAAAAAAAGTGGACTAAAATATTATTTTTCTATATATTAATCTATAATTGCACTCGAGTTGATGAGTAAGTCCTATCAAGTATCAATAATGGAAAAGTAATTTTAGATAATTTTGAATGCAAATCGTTTGATTATTTTTAATCTCTGGTACTAACTATTCTTTCACATTAACTAGGTAAAACAGATTTGAAATAAGAGTAAATATCATCGTATAAATCGGCTTGACATGAAACAACCTTAAAAAAGAGGAAACTACGATAAAAACATTAAATGATAACTAGCGAACATGCAGGCGCTGTCGCACCTGTGTATCCGTATTTTTTAATTTATAAAATCAATAATATTTATTTTTAAAATATATATAATTAATTTTAAAATAGTTGTTAAATAAAATATCTGTTTAAAAAGTTTTTAGAATAACGGTCAAAATAAAAAAAATTAAAAAAACGGTTACAGAAAAAATAATTATAAAATAATTAATTTTTAAAATAGTAATTAAGGATAAAATTGGAAAATGAAAAGTAGACATAAAAAGAGGAATTCCCTCTATATATTACTAGCTTAATTTTCAAGAAAGTTAAGATTAATAACAAATATAAGATATGTAAAAAGAAAATTTAAATGATGATTTAAGACAAAAGAGATTTGTAGAAAAATGATTAAAAGTAAATTATTTATAAAATAAATAATTTTTAAAATAATTAAGGGTAAAACGGGTATTATGAAATGTGGACACAAAAAGAGGAATCCTTTTTATTGTTCGAAAAATGATTAAAAGTAAATTATTTATAAAATAATTAATTTTTAAAATAACTAAGGGTAAAACGGGTATTATGAAATGTGGACACAAAAAGATAAATCCCCTTTATTATTGAAAGTTAAGATCAATAACAAATATAAGATATGTAAAAAGAAAATTTAAATGATGATTTAAGACAAAAGAGATTTGTAGAAAAATGATTAAAAATAAATTATTTATAAAATAATTAATTTTTAAAATAACTAAGGATAAAACAGGTATTATGAAATGTGGACACAAAAAGAAGAATCCCTTTATTGTTAGAAAAATGATTAAAAGTAAATTATTTATAAAATAATTAATTTTTAAAATAACTAAGGGTAAAACGGGTATTATGAAATGTGGATACAAAAAGAGGAATTTCCTTTATTGTTATAGATATAGATATAGAAGATTATAGATTAAACATACAGAGAAAGTCTCGTGAAATGAGAGTCTTAGCAATATTTACAGGTAGATTGATATGAAATTGAGAGAAAAAATAGAATAATTAAAATCAATTTAGTAGACTCCAAGATAAAAATTACAATTTAGTCAAATTATTATATTGCATTTATATATGTAGAAGATAAAATAAAATACTTTTGTCTTTAGAACATCTATTACATTTATATTATTTTAATTAGTAGAGTTAATTATTTCACATCTCAACATAAATGTAATAGTATTAAGGATCATTAATTATAAATAAAATACTAACAAGTGTCGATAGGGCACTCGTCGAGGTTTAATTGATAAGTATAAATGCTTTAGTTAAGTATGTTATTAAATAAATTTTGACCTTAATGCTTATTAATCCAATTTTATTTAATTTAGAGAAAGAAAATATTAATAAATATTATATAATTATAATTGATAATTCACTTGATGTATAAAAATAAAAGTTAAAATAATTAAATAATAAAATAATTTTAACGTAATTGTAATGTAATTAAATAAAATTATATTAGAACTATGAATATTATAACATTGTTTTGATTTAAAGGAATATAATATAATTACTTTTATAATGAAAATAACTAATGCAGTATCATATCAAATAATCTAAAAATCATAAATAATTTTATTACATAATTAAAAATAAAATAAAAAATTATACTAAGAGATGATTAAAAAAGTTAATTATATAATTTCACCAAACAATATTAATATGGGAGAAATATTAAATTTGACGACATTAAACATTAAATTTGATGAAATTAAATTAAATTATTTAATTATTTTAACGATACAAATATGTTAAAATTATTTAATTATTTAAATATTTTTATTATTATTACATAAAAAAATTTATAAGGCTTAAATACCTTTTTGGTCCTCATTTTCGGAGTGTTTGTTGCGAGAATGTTTAAAATGGTCCTCATTTATACCGAATGTTTAAAATGGTCTTCATTTTCACAATTCATGTTTTATTTGGTCATTTTCTGTAACGTTGTTTAAATCATTAACGAAACATTGTACAGGTGGCATGGTTTGTAGTAGGGTGTGTTACGTGTACTGTACAGGTGTGGTAATTAGATATTTGGAGTTAAATAAGTGAGCTAGGGTTTTGGTAAAGAATGTTTGGGCAGTTGGTGAGTTTTGACAATCTTGTTCCTCCATTCCCAATTAGTGTTGTTGCAATCTTCTTCTTCCTGCAAATCTCATTATATATGTATGTTACGATCCCAATCTTCTTCCTTTACCTCTAGTTGTAATCGTTGGGAGCAACTGTGTTGTATCACTTCGTGCACTATTGATGGTTCAACGAGAAATAGATTAACCCCAATTTATAGCTGCGGAGAGATGACAACTTTGAGGATGACAAGAACTCCAAAGAATATTGGTAGAAAATTTTGGGTACAATGTGTTTTTATTTTTGTGTTAATAATAAATTGATTTTAATTTTTGGTTTATTGATTTACAGAGTGCTGGTTCCAATAATGTGGGCTGCAACTTTTTCAAATGGTGGTGTTGATGAAAAGATGTCATCATCATCACACAAATGAGGCATATTAATGATTTTAAAGTCCAATCTGTTTTGTACTAATATTAAATGAAGAAATGAATTAGTTTGATTATGTTGATATTAGTCCCAACATGTTCGAAATGACATCTTAATCTGAGCAGTGAAGTAAGTGATATTGATCTAAGCTTGGAAAAAATTAAATTCATAACATTAATTCATCCTCATCAAAATGCACTACATCAATGTTTGGGCAAAAGTGAAATTGAACGAAGTTTAAGGAAAGTCAAAATGCAGTACAATGCTTGACTTTTCACTTCATTTCGAGCTCAAGAAAGCTGAAGATGAAGAAATTTCCCTAATTGAAAAATTTTCCCTAAATTAAAAAATTAACGTTAATTAGCCACCTGTACAGTACACGTACCACACCCTAATACAAATCGTGCCACTTGTACAATGCTCCGTTAATGATTTAAACGACGTTACAGAAAATGGCCAAATAAAATACGAATCGTGAAAATGAGGACCATTTTAAACCTTCGCTAAAAATGATGATCATTTTAAACATTCTGTCAAGAGGACCATCCGCAATAAACATTACGAAATTGAGGACAAAAAAAGTATTTAAGCCATTTTATAAATGACAATTTTACATGATTTTTTTGAATAAATAAAGTAAAACTGCATTAATAATTATTGAAGTTAAAATTTATGTAATGTTACCGTTAATTATGAACTTTTATAAAATATAATATTTATTAATTACGATAATGTTAACAAGTATCATTAAGACACGTGTAATTAATGAACATTAAATTTAATGAACATTAAATTTTGTGAAAATTCAGAGATAATTGTAATATTAAATGAATCATAACGTTAGTAATCATTAGTGTATTTTTATTCTATTTAGAGGACAAAAATACCTAGAAGTATTATATATTTATAATTGATAATTTATTTAATACAAATAAAAAGTTAAAAAAAATTAATTAATAAAATAACTATATTTTAATATTGCTAAAAATTAAAATATAATTAAACATAAAAAACTTAAATTAATAGAAAATAAAATATTGTTTGATTTTTTAATACAGTTAATATTTTTTTATTAAAAAAACAATATTTTATTTTCTATTATTTAAAAAAAAATACGTTAAATTATATTTTAATTTTTAACAACATTAAAATACATTTATTTTATTATTTAATTATGTTTTAATTTTGTATTTGTGTAACAATTAAATTATCAATTATAAATGTATAACGTTTATGGATATTTTTGTCCTCTGAACAAAGTAAAATTGCATTAATAATTATTAAGGTCAAAATTTATTTAATTGTTCAATTATTTATGAACTTTTACAAAATTTAATGTTCAGCAATTATACCTTAACTAGTGTCCTTCGGACACTGGTTAACATTACCCTATTAATTATTAGAAAAATGTTAATCAGTGCCTAGGGTATGTGTCACTACTTATAAAGAATAATTAATACGCATTGGTTACATCATCTTTTCATTGTAAATTGGAATAATATAAATGCATATTACATGTTTTATAAAGACAAAAACATCCTTTGAAATTCGTAAATAACAGTTGTATGATACAAAGTAAACATTTTAAAATTTTTAAGGTTTCGACTAAGAAGTAAGAAAAAATATTTAACATACATGTTGTTAGATTTATGTATTTATAATTAATAATTTTAGATATTGAAATATTGTTGTTTCTTTAATACAAGAAACTCTTTTAAGCTAAGATGAATGTTGTAGAGGGTTATTGAGAGATTAGAGGAAGAAAACTCAATGGAGTTTTTAGTTGATAGTTTAATTACTTTTTAGATGTTTAATACTATTTTTTGTTCATTTTTTTATTAATTTAAATTTTTTTTATGCTTAAATATATTTTAATTTATAGCAATATTAAAATATAGTTATTTAATTAATTTTTAACTTTTATTGGCGAGTATTAAATAAAACATTAAAACAATTGTAAAATAAAACTGTACTCATGGTTATTAAGTTAGATTTAATTTAAGATTACAATTAACTATTACCACAAGAAAATAAATGTTTCATTAATAACTAATCTTAGTGACCAAAAGTTGTTAATCGCTATAGTTACTAATCTAGATACCAATTCACAAAGTAAAAAATTATTGTTACTAAAATAGTCACTATTATGAATTAAAAATTATAATTGGTCACTAAAAATTAGTTACCTAGGTTTTAGCTACCAAAATGACGAAGTTTCTAAATTGATCTCTAACTAATTAATGGTCAATTATAATTTTTTATTTATAATAACGACTATTTTAATAACTAATAACTTTTTATTTTTTAAATTAATACCTAAATTGGTCACTATAGTGAGTAACAACTTTTGATCACTAAAATTAATTATTAATGAAATATTTTCTTGTAATAAATGAACTTTTGTAGAATTTAATGTATATTAATTATTCTTAACTAATGTCCGATATTGACTAGCATTTGAACCCTCATTATTATTAACTAGTTTCTTTAGGCCACTAGTTAACCGAATCCTTAATTATAACTTAAATAATAAATTTTAATTATTCTAGATTTTAAAATAAATCTCAAGGATCATTAATTATTCTTTAAACCACTTATTAACATTCTCCTTTAAATATTTAAAAGTTAACACACGGGTTAAATGTTAATTAGAATAATGAAATAAATGGTAAATATATTTTAACCTTTGTGTTGTACTCTTTCAACATAATTAAATCTCATTAGTTTTATGTTTTACAGAATAGAACGTTGACGGGATTGTTTTATTTGTTTATTTTTTTCAATTTCAAAATCAATTGCATTCGTTTAATCATAAAGAAACCAAAATCGTTCACTTTTTAAGGGAACAAGTTGTTCTTTTTATGAAATTCGTGAAATATAATTCTTAAAAAGATACCTATATTTAAAAGTTAAGAATAGAGTTTCAGTTTATCTTTTATTTAAATATATTTTATGTTTTATAAGTTCTTATATCGTCTTGGAAAACACATAATTGTGAAAAATGATTTGAAATTTTACGTATATATATTAGTTAGATAATTTTTCTTTAGTTTCATAGTTTATCTCAATCATTACGTGTAGTATATAAATTACTTCTAAAAATTATGGCTAAGTGGGCACTAAAGAAACGGAAATTTTCATTTAATAAAAAAAAAATCACTATCACACGAAAGAGAGGACCGTTACCATCATGAGTATAGTGATCCATCCCAGCTCATGAACACTACTTTCGGCAGAGGTTACTGATAATAATCAATTCAAAATTAAATTAAAAAAATAATGACATTCTTGTAACTCTAAAAAAATACAATTAAAAAAGAAAAAAAAGAAGAGAGAAGTTACGGAACAAGACTAGGTGAAAAAATGTTGTGACGAGGATGTCCTTTTTTTAGGAGTAAAGTTGGGTAAGTGTGTGAGAGGCACATGCAATATACGTAAAAGGTATAATAGTAATGAATGGAGTGTGAAGAAAAGTTTGAATAAAAGACGGTAACGGTTGGACTAAGACATGCCAAAATTGCTTTGCTTACAGTGGGAAACTGATATTTACGTTAACGTGTTGAGAGTGTATATAATGATTAGCATTGATGATGATTGAAAGAAAGGAAGATTAATTTGGTTTTGCAAGAATGGGGAAAGTGATTGTTGTTTCCATAGGTTTACCATTGATAGGAGCGATTCTGATATCGATGTTCATGGCTGCTATAACTTGCTTCACAGAAGAACAGCGTTCAATATATTTGGTCTTAATGGAAGGAGATGATGCACTTGCTTTTACCAAACATTCATCAACAATGCACTCCAACAGGTTAATATAATCTCTCTACATAATTTATATATATTTTGATGGATCTACGTGTAACTAAATTTAGATATACAGATAAAAGTTCGAATCCAGATCTTCTATTGATTTTTCTTCCTATCATCTGTTGAACATTAAAAATACATTATGTTAGTATTTTAAATATTTTTCTAATATATTTTAAAATATCAAAATTAATGGTAATCAGTATATTATGAAGATACAGTAGATGAAAAACACAAAAAAATCTAGTAGAGAATCCAAATTCTAAAAGTTTTGATCTGATTCTGTTAAAATTATTACTGAAAAAAAACTATTTTATTTTTCTAATTCTATATGTATTTATTAAAGAACAAATTTGTTAATCATTTGTAAATGTTTATGTCAATTATTAACTGTTTAACTTATTTATATTTATCAAAACATCAAATTATTAATTATTTATAAAATCGAAACTTAACAATTTTTTACACACTTTAACATTTATTATTTTAGTCTTTCATTTCATTTTTCCTTTATCAATATAAAAATTAACTTGTTTAATAACTAAATACTTTTAAAAGAAGATTTTCAAAATAGTGTATCTAATGTAAAAAAAACATTTTTCTTATGTTAATTATTAATTGTTTGGAACTTATTTTGTATATAATCCCAAATAATTAGTTAATCACAAGCTTTAATTTGAATTACGAATAGTTTAATACCTAATAATGTACTTATTAAATAATACAGTTGTTATTTATAATGTTTATGTCAATATATATTAATTGCTTTGTACTTTATATATTAATTGCTCAAACTTTATAAATGATATATATATATATATATATATATATATATATATATATATATATATATATAAAATTAGTTCGTTGACACTTTTTTGCATTCTCTTACAACGCGAAATTATTAATTTGTTATTATTTACTTTTATAAGTATTAATTTCTCAAGAATAATTTATATTTTTTTTTCAAAAATCTCAGTTTCTATTATTTAAAATAAACTATTTTATTTTAAAAATATTTTTTTTCTTAGTTCTAAATAACTTAGTTTTTTAGCTTACTTTATTTAAATTAATTTTACATATTTCTATAATTTAAAATTTTTATTTTTATTTTAAAATTTTACTTCATGAAATACACTTGTGCTACTAGTTTTAAATATTCTTATATCATTTTAATTATTTTAAGTTTTCTTATAAATGGGTATGTTTGAATTAATTTTAGAAAGAACGATACTAAAAAAGTGTTTTTCACTAAATAATATTACTTTACAAATAAATTTGCAACGGAATTTTTTTTCTGGTACTTACCAAAGAGTTTAATCAGCATGCAATAAAATTTTCAAACTATTATCGGATACAAGAAACTCGAATATGACTTATGATATATATTCTATAGCAAAAATTATCATATACAATAATAATTGATGATTGGGTGACAATGTACATAATTTTTATATAGTTATTGCATATTTTTATTAATAATATAAAAAATGTTAGTCATTAAAATTTCAAAACTAACGTTAAGTTAAGGATTGAGGCGATTTTTCACTGTTTATTTTGTTGGACCATTGTGACATTATATAGGTCATGATGCTTTTATACATTCATTTTTTTTTTCATACTCAACTTATAATTTTATAAACCATTATTGTATTATAATATTTCATTTATATTTATGTTTATTATGTTTATATAATATTTTATTATGAAAGATAATTGTCAAATGAGTACAGACTAAAAACAAAAGTGTTGTCAAATAATATATTTTTCACAGTTATTAAAATGTAGAAATATTCATTCCTCAAGTTTTATTCACCAAAATGAAAATTAAATTAAGTACTAGAGCAGGATGATGACAATTTCTTTTAGTGTAAATGAATTATCCATGCTTCAGTCATTGATTCTCCTGAATGATTTCTTCTTCTGATGTGTGTGGCTAACAGCGAAGCTTCAAAGGCACATGAAAAGCACATAATATCATCTCACGATGTATTTCTGCAAACAACCTTGGATACAGGAAGCTACAACAAACTCCACAGTTACAAACACATCATCAATGGTTTTTCTGTCCACACAACCCCTTCCCAGGTCCTCTTTTCGGTTTCTAACCTAACATTAAACAGAAAATATTCGTTGTTATTTACGTGTGCATGGGGTGGTGACAAAAACTTGCAGGCTGAAAGACTAAGAAGTAACCCAGGAGTTAAATTGGTAGAGAAAGACAGAGGAGTGAAAAAGATGACAACATACACACCTGAGTTTCTAAGTTTACCACAGGGAATATGGGCGCAGGAAGGAGGAGAAACAAATGCAGGTGAAGGAGTTGTGATTGGTTTTGTGGATAGTGGCATCAACCCTTTTCATCCCAGCTTTGCTTACGATCCCAAGCTACCTTTCAAATCAAACCTCTCTCGTTTTGAGGGTGCATGCATGACGGGTCCTCTCTTCCCTCACACTTCTTGCAATGGAAAGATAGTAGCCGCCAGGTACTTCTCTGCTGGGGCTGAAGCTGCTGCTACCCTCGATCCTTCCAAGGATTTTCTTTCACCCTATGATGCAGATGGACATGGCAGGTTTGTTTGTTATCAACTCTCGTAACTAACAGTTATGAAAATGTACCTTGCTATGGCTGATTCCATTGCTTTCAGTCATGTCGCATCTATTGCTGCTGGAAATGCTGGTGTTCCTGTTGTGGTCAACAGTTTTTGCTACGGGAAAGCTAGTGGAATAGCACCACGTGCAAGGTGAGCTTTTTGTGGCTGGTTTTTTCTTACAATGCCTTTTTAACAAAAAAAAAATGTTGAACATACACCTCAAAATGATGTATGACGACATTTTTGTTGTTCGGACGATGTTGTCTTTCGCAGGATTGCTGTTTATAAGGCTATTTATCCCACCGTGGGAACTATAGCAGATGTTATTGCTGCGATCGATCACGTAAGCTTCGGTTCCGTTCTCAATGCATTAGATCCTTTAGCATTATATCAGTGTTGGTCTCTTAGTGTGAGTGGCCATAAGAACTGAAATAGTTTGGATGATTTGCGCAGGCTGTTCTGGATGGAGTGGATATCTTATCGCTATCTGTGGGACCAAAGGGACCACAAGAAGGCACGTTAACATTCTTAAACATGTTTGAACTTTCTTTGTTGTTTGCACGAAAAGCAGGAGTTCTGGTGGTGCAAGCTGCAGGGAACTACGGTCCCGCATCTTCAAGTGTAGTGTCATTCAGTCCCTGGAGTGTCACTGTCGCCGCTAGCACCACAAACAGAAGGTACCCTTCTTCACTTCTACTTGGAAATGGCGCGGTACTTAGTGGCGCGGGACTATCAGGTACTTCTGCCTCTCAATTATCAACCTATATTTTGTTCATGTCTAGTGCTCCAAATGATTTTAACGTATGAAATTCTCACATACAGGACCAAGTTTTGGAAATGGATCAGTTTGGCATAAGCTTGTTTTAGCTAAGGATGCGTACAAAATGAGTGGAACAGATCCAAAGACTGAGGATTACATAAAGGAGTGTCAACATCCAGAAGTTTTGGACCCTCGTGTAGTGTTGGGAAGCATCATTATCTGCACCTTCTCAGGTGGGTTCTATAATGGCACCTCAACTCTTGCTGCTGTTATTGGCACCGTGAAGGCTCTGGGAATGGAGGGCTTTGTTTTAGTTGCGAACCCAAGCTATGGTGATTATATTGCAGAGCCAATGCCTTTTGCTTTTTCTGGTATTTTGATCCCTCGTGCGAAGGATGCCAAGGTACAATAGATAGAACTTGCTGTTATTACTATATTTCTTTTATGTAACTGAATCTTTGCAAAGAGATAACTAAAAGAGTGCTTGAAATTGTAGGCTATATTAGAGTACTATGAAGAAGAAACAAAGAGGAACCAGAAAGGAAATGCAATAGAATTTGGTGCTTTAGCAGCAGTGGGAGAAGGAAGACTTGCCTCTTTCACAGGGAGATCGCCAGTAGTCAGTAGATTTTCTTCAAGGGGTCCAGATATCATTGATATCAAAAAACATGTTGCAGATGTACTTAAACCTGATATTCTTGCTCCAGGGCACCAAATTTGGGCAGCCTGGAGCCCCCTCAGTACCTCAGAACCTCTACTCAAAGGTACTTTTCTCTTCTTCTTTTTCTCCACTTAAGGTAAAAGTTAACTCTTCGCAGGTCGAATTTCATGTATTGCATGACTAAAAACATACTTAATCTTCTTTATTTGATCAATTATTCCTTTGGCAAGTTCAATGCTTAAAAGTACTGCTGCAAAAATCAAGTTAATTGACAACTGAAATTTCATTGAACACTCTTTTGCTGATACAGGGAACAGTTTTGCATTATTATCTGGTACCAGCATGTCCACACCTCATGTGGCTGGAATAGCAGCACTGATGAAGCAACACAATCCATCATGGACTCCATCCATGATAGCATCTGCGATCTCTACAACAAGCTCAAAGCATGATCATCTTGGACAGCCTATAATGGCAGAAGGCTATGGGATCAACACCTTGCTAACCGCCACTCCTTTTGATTACGGTTCAGGCTTTGTCAACCCCAATCGTGCCGTTGATCCCGGTTTGGTACTTTCATCAAGTACGTAATGATCACTTTTTTATCACCATAGTACTTTTACTGGAACCAACCTTAACTATTATTCATTGGTTCTGAAACAGATTATGCAGACTTCATCAGCTTCTTGTGCTCTTTGCCGGACATAGACACCAATGTGGTCGTTGCAGCTACTGGAGAGCAATGCAATCACCCATTTGCCAACCCTTTCGGTCTAAACCTTCCTTCAGTTACAGTGTCTGAACTGAGAGGATCGGTTTCTGTCCGAAGAACTTTCATGAATGTTGGTGAATCCACAGAGACGTACTTGGCCTCTGTTATTCCTCCAAATGGAACTGAAATTTGCCTCTATCCAACTTGGTTTACCTTAACTCCACAAGGAACGCAAGATTTGGATATACAAATCACTGTTGTCCAACCAATGCGGAATTTTACCTTTGGTGAAATTGTTCTCGCAGGGAATTTAAACCACATTGTACGAATAACGTTGTCAGTGTTGGCGGTTTCGGTGTACTGAAGATCAATTCTTTCATTTCAGGTTTAAGGATATTAAGTTCGGTTTTTTAACAAAAAGCTATTATTTCCAATCCATGTACCCAAATGTGAACGTTATTTCCAAAAAGGTTAAAAATATTTTAGTTTAATTTGGATATTACGTCAACGTAGAGAATTTGGCATTCTCAACTTATTAGAAATCATGTTAGCCATGAACTTTAAAATAAATCGTTAAAAGAAATTAATATTTTTTTAATTATATAACATCGTAATACAGTTACAGTATTCTAATTAAGCTTTGTTACATCAGAAGTTTTCATTTTTTTAAAAAAACAGTTGTTTCATACTTTTCTCACAAGCCATAACCAATTGTGTATTCGGATAACAAACTTTATTAAGCAACCGTATTCAAAATATTCTTATATATTGAACCGGTCCATTTATCGAAAAATATGTGCATTCTCGGCTTTTGTAACAGAATCTTATTCAGCATAACCAGAACAGCGTACTGGTAGATCAAGATATAAAACTGTGTCGTCTGAGAGCAAATCCCATGGAAAGTAAAGTTATAAGGGCACGAACAGATCTATATTGAATGGGAATAATGAACAAAAAATGTAACAAATTACAATGACAATGGGTAATTACAGTCAAGATAATAAAAAAAAAAATCAATCTGTTCTGCACATACAATCTTTACACCTAGGATACCTGTAAACACTTCTTGCCTTTGGCCTTGTTTGTACATGTTTAGTTTGCCTAACTGCTTTCCTCATTCTCTGTTCAAAAACACGCCACTCTATGGTGGAGTTCTTCATGAATATACTCGCTAGCCTTCTTTTATTTGGACGTATTGTTGGCATTCTTCCACCACCATAATATATTCGAAATCCAGAGACCAATGATGATAGCTGACTTCCAGAATCAGTCATGGCAAATGCATCCGAAGCAGTGCAGCCTATGAAGTCTAGTGCTGCTAACTACAATAGAGACAGCTTATTGTCAATATTTGTGACATCATTGATGTAAGCGAAACAACAATAACAGTAGCATGTTAGTAACAAACCTGAGAGGAATAATTAGCAAACGGTTCAAGTTCAGTCGAAGAAAGCAAGTTCTCTTTGGTAACTAATTTAGGGTACAAGCTGGTCAAAGCAACCAATCGTGAGTGACCTCCATACAAATTAGAACCAGCTATAAATATTTGCGTTTTTCGATTGAAACCAAGAGCAGCAAGCATAAGGATGGATTCTTCAGGTGTCAAAGGACATAGGCCTTCAGACCTGAGCTCAGAAGGAGAAGGTAATCTGCATAGAAGATTTCAATTATTTATTGAGTAAGGCTCTTTTCTTCATAAATTCTAAAAGACAAATATATTGACCAAGTTTTTCCACCCGTATCATAAGGAGGGAAAAGTTTCAGATGGAACGATTATGATGCATACCTTGTAGTCCTCTTCAGCAGTGCTAATGCAGGAAAATGGATTTCGCGATATGCTTCCAATTCTTTCCTCTCTTCCTCACCTCCCCCAAATTCACATAAAGAATGAGCTACCATGTCAATTTCAAATCTGAGGTGCAAAGCTAAGTATTTGGCTGCTTTCTTGGCATTATGTTCACCTTTCTCCTTAATTGATTCTGCAAATGGACCAACAAGATGATGGTCCAATGGTCCAACGAGACCTGAATGTTCACGCAATCTTTTAAGAAGCAAAGCCCCAGTTTCTTGTATTCTGGGAACAAATTGCAGGGCATGAAAGTTACATCTGCAACGAAGTCTCTATATGAAGTTCCCCAATTAGGAAGAGAGCTTCAAATATAAAAAAAGAGAGAAAAACAGAGTATGCAAGAGCTTGAGTTCATGAAAATTATAGTTTATATTTTATGCTTCAAAGATCATTCACCTGCAGTTCAAATGGGATTGGATCAAATGCCAAGCGATTCCCAAATCCCACAAAGTGAACAACTTGATTTTTACGTATAATAGGTAAGATGCGTTTCAGGTAAAAACTTGGCTTAGCCTCCTTCTCCATGTCAACATCTGTCACCTGGAAGAGCATTCCAACAATTAAAATAATACACGACAAAAATAGTCGAGTTTAATCAGTTTACATGAAAGGCTATGAGGGGGGCTAGGGTGTAACTTACAACACTACCGATTGCCCCCAAGTCCAAAGATTGTAGCTCCTTAGGAAGTTCCCTCACTATCCGAATATCAGGAGTCAAGTAGTTAATAAAATGCTCCTCCTGATAGATATCGCTGAATTGACTATGAAATTATACAATAAGCAATTATAAGTTATGTTAACAGGTTCTGTTAACAGGTTCTCAACATCAACAAAGAAGGCCCGTGGACGGCAAAAGTGGCATTCAAATGATCCAAGACAAAAGCTAAACCTATAAATCCTAATAATTTATGCTATTTTCCCCCCACAAATACATGAGATGTAAAATAACATTCTAGTCAGCAAAACTATCAAATTACGTATTCCACATGTTGCTCAAAATCACTCGTAATATCAAATACATGGCACATTAGCAAAATATGACAGAGAAAGATCATCTGGGTAGAAGGCCAAGGTGGAACGAGAAGAACGAGAGACAAGGAAGCATTACCTCACGTCTCTCCATACACTACTGTACATAAATTTGGGAATAACCAAAGTTGAATTGAGTAACCGTGCCACCACAACTGCATTACAAACCTGTTGCAGATCAAAACCAACAAAAATGACATGCAAAGCATTTAAAATAAAACTTCAGCTTTCCTACATTAAAATCAATGAAAATTGAAAATCCAATCATTTCAGAAGCAGCAACATGGAAACATAACGGTCGAAGAAAGAATACTTACACCTACTCGTTGCTGATTGATCCCACCATTTGCAGTAACCAGAATGTATCCATTTTTTCCCTCTATTGGAGTACAAAATAAGAGAGCCGTGAGTAACACATTGAACAATTTTTTTCCTTTTGTAGTACACTAACACTTACAGAGTATAAACAATGGGTTTGATATTCATGTGTCAACAGATTAGAAATTGTACCAAATATGACTACTAAAGTAATTATTATGAAAATCAACAAACTTACTGTGCAAATATACATTGTTATTGCATTCTAATTAATTTCTATAAACAATTCCTAAATTTCAACCACACATACCATTAGGTTCCCAATTCCGCTGATCAGCACAAGGTCTCCAAGCAGAAGCAGGAACGAAGGGTTCCTGCCACAAATCTTTTGGTTCACGTTTATTCTGTCACATTGGGCACAATAAGTCAGAGTTACCAAAAAACTTGCTCAGCTATATTATAGTTTGAAATCACTCTATAACCTTATGGCATATAACCAGAAGAATTATAATCGTCCAGAACTTTACATCCAGTGTCCATCCAGAAAGTTAGCCACTTTTAAGACACAATCAACCATAACTACCATTAGAGATTTCAAGAACCTCCAAAACTATTAATCACTTGTGAGGCATATTTTAACCATTAGTTCCCAAATGATTATTGTATATACACATTGGTAAAATTAACCGCCATTAGACATTTTTATAATCTCTTGTCATTAGTAACCATTATTCAGTAGACATATTTAAGTAAGACACCAGAACATCACATTCAACTCAAATCCTTAAGACAAAAAGGTTTATGGGTTCTTCTACCTATATACTGTTTATGTTGTTCATTTTAATCAGTGTGGGACTTCCAACTCACATTGAATTCCTAACATAAAGATAAATATATAAATGCAGACATACAACTGTAATGCAAAAATAATGAAAGGCAACCAACTAATTAATAACAATAGCAAGCCTAGAAATTCAAAAAACAATAAAATCAAAGCAAAACACAACCTAGTCAAGTTCAAGACTTAAAATAACAACAAAACACAAGACAAATGTCCTAAATTTCTAATCATCAGACTCTTCCTCAATCTTGGATGTTATCCAATGGGCCAGTGTAATCAAATATTGAAGATGGCGACACGTGTCTTCTTTCTTAATGAGGAAAAAGCCTCAGTTTTAGAGCACCCTAACCCGACACACTTCATGTAAACCCATTGTACTTTCCCTTTAAAAAAATGGGTTGGGTCATACAACCCACAATCAAAATCAAACCCAAATAAAAAAAATGGAAAACCATCCATGCTCCTCACTTCATCCTTTGGTTCAACTGCCATTGTCAACTGTGCCTTGATGCCACCACCTGCAAGTTGTGTCGCCTCGCCACCGCCTAGTTCCTCCCACCACAGTGCCTGGTTCCTTTTGCAGTGGTACCGCCCACTGTGGTTTGTCCAGTTGTTGGGCTCGCAAGCATGATTTGTCCTCATTTTTTTCTTTTTTCTGATTCCTATTTGTTTCCTCAACAACAGCGCCTCCCACCCTTCACGATTTATTTTTTTTCGTTTTCACTCAATACTTATTCTCTAATACATAAATATGAAACACGGGCTATTTCTATTTTCCAGTGTCATCTGATCATCAAGAACGTCCAACAGGAATGACCAAGTTAGAAGCATTGTCTTCCGTTGTCTTCCGTTGAATGAATCAAATTTTAACCCTACTGTCTATGATTATTGTGGGAAAATTATGTAACGGGGGATTGCTAGAGCCAAAGAAGGACAATGTTGTATCATGCACCAAGACTCCCAAAAGTGTCAAAGAAGAGCTCTGGAAACTATTTAAAGAGAAGGCAAGCCACCTCTGTAAATCCTATAGATAATGCAGGGGATATTCTAATGAGAGTGAACAAGGAAGTTGAAAATTCAACAGCTAGAAATAATAAGGGGAGAAAGATTGGTGGCAAAAAAGAGATGATGGATACAGTTTATAGAAATTCAGCAGCTGCAGAAGAGAAGAGAAAAAAGGAGAAACTAATAGCAAAGGCATGTGATAAAGATTTGAAGTCAGTAGTGCATCAATATATTGCTTGTTTTGGTACCAAATACCAAAAATAGCGGGCAAAAGGTTGGAGAACAAAGACAGAGAAGTTTGTGATGTATATGACTGATTATCAAGTGACGCAGAGCATTGCACAAGGAAAGTTTTAAAACTATTTAGGTGAGAGAGAAAATCTCTGCACCCCGCAGAGATATGCTCACATTTGCATCTTTTCTCCCCTTCATACCTGTGAAGAAGTATGTCCAAAACCTAAGGTTCATAACCAAAACAGAAAATTTCAGCTCAACGGATTACGTTTGTTACCATGGTCTGCATATTACAAGTCAATAAGACAAAATATCGAAGGTAGTGGTAGTTCTCGTTTGAAGCTTTAAACCTTAAAAAAAAAAAAAAAAACTGATTTTCCATCAGGAAGAAGAATTATGCTTCCTCCTCCAAAAATCCATTGTCGGCGTTCATAACTATCCATTAATGCCGACAATACCAATTAATAATTATACACAACCAAATTCATCTATTCTTACCTACCTGGGCGACAAAGTTAACTATATTTACAGACATGATTTATGGTCTTTACGTTAATCATCACTCATATATCACCCACCACTACTTCTATAATCAGCCATATAGATATCTATTCGTATACCTCAGCCAAAGCATGTGCAGCCAATGCCAACAACCTTACATAATTCCCCTTCTGTGATTGTTTCTTATTTCCGGTCTTGTTGTTCACTTTCCCCTGAAAATATCAGAACAAACACGTCGGAAGGCAGAGAAATAAAAGCGCTTAAATTACTGTGCATAGTAATAAATCACTGCACATACCTGAAGGGAAATTGAAGCCGAGGATGAACGGAGCGTAGGCTTGGGAATAGGATGAGGTGCATCGTGTTGATATTGTAAGCGGAAAAGCATGAACCAATTTACGAAGAAAAAGGAAGCGAGCAACGCAATAAGCGCCAGAAGCATTTTGGCTCGTTTCCTTCGGAACCACGAAGAAGAGTGGGATTGGGATCTGCGGGTGCTGGAGAGGCGACTGGGACCGAGCCTCGGAGTCCGCGAAGTTGGGGAGCACCGATCTGGGTGTTGGAGAGCGTCGAAATCGGAAGCGGATACCATTATTGGGTTCGGGTCAGATCCGGTAGAATAGGGGTTGAAATCTGAAAGAATGTGACTGAAAGATAGAAGAAAGAAAGAAAGAAATAAAGTGGATGTGTTAGTTAGGTTAGCACTTAGCAATGGCTACGGTGGCGCCAACTTCAAGAATTCCACATGACTTGTGACTCCTCCCGAAACCAATACAAATCCTCAATCTTTTAATTCAAAAGCAACACGTATTCATTTGTTGGAAATTATTACATTGTAATAAGATTACTATGTTTGTATTTATTTTTTATCTTTCAAAACATTTTTTTCGTAAATCATAATAAAAGATTAGAAGATTCTCGTCAACTAAATATAAATTCAATTTAGAATATATATATATATATATAAATTGATACAAATTTTATTTTATAAATTAATTTTATGAGATTAAATTAAGATTAAGATCGTGTTCTTTTTTATAGATTAATTTGAGAAGAGGAAGATGGGGAGAAAGAAATTGGAACATGAAACTGTAAGCTTCGAAGTAGTTGGAGGAGGCTAAGATTAAGTCTGTGATTATGATTGTGTGTCTGTTAAGAAGATGAAGTTGATGTTGTTTTTTTTAAAGAATTTCAAGATAATTTTGGAATGAATTGGGAGTGAAGTTTGTGACCAGATGGAATAATGTGGCATATTTAAAAAAACTTAATAAATAAAAAAAGTTATATTATCAAAATATCTATGATATTAAAAGTAATATAAAATTATATATAAATAATTTAGAATTATTTTTATAAATTTTATTAAATGATTGAAATTATAAAAAAATTATTTATAAAAAATGAATAATACAGTATATGTAGTATGAAAATAAATTTAACATTTAGATATTGAATGCTTACATAGGAAATAATTTATTACATGAAAAATTTATTTTCTTTTTAATAGTAACAAGGACAATTTAATAATTTTCTCTACATTACTCTCGAATCTCACTAGTATAGCAAGATGACATTTCGTAGGAATCTTAATCTCTCTCGTCATCCTCCTCCATTACCCTGAAAGGAATATGTGAAACACCTCATATTTCTCACTTTCTAATCCTCTTGCACAGTAAATATGTGCAAAGGAACATAGTGTTGACATGTGTAGCCTGAATGGTGTGTTACTTGAAGATTTGATTAAGCTTTAATGAAGGAACTTGAAGCCACTGCCTTAAAACCATGCTTACATTGATGAAGACATGGAGATTTGGTGTTACTCGAGTTGATAAAGTCTTATATGCATGCCCTCTATATGGATCAATCATGGGAAAAACAAACTTGAAGATTGTAATTCACTTTATAGACCATTTAACATTTATTAGATGTATATGGTCTTCTTTATTGTGTCTTTTAATTTGTTGAAATATTTTTTAACAGGTTAATATGTGTTTTTTTTTTAATTTGTTGAATGAAATTTTAACATATTATAAGATTAGTTGCAGTAGTCTTAAACTGTGACTTATTCAATTAGTTAATTTATTTTTTAATCGACTGATTTCATTTAAGTTAAATGAAATCAAATTGATTTGAAAATTAACTTGTTGAATTTCGTAATAGTTTGACTATAAGAGTTATATTTTTCGAAAGAGATGTAAGAAGAGCATTTTTTAGTGTGAAATCATTATGGAAACTTGGGAATTCTCTTTCTTTCGTGATCATACAAATTGCAGCTGGTACAGATTGATCTTGGATTAATTCTTGGAGCATTTTGCTTGGTGTTTGAAGCTTGGAGAAGGTGGTTGTGGTAGGCAGGATTGTGCTACCACTGAGGTTTGATCTTTCTCAAGCTTTGTGTGTGTGTCTGGTGGTTTTCCAGATCTATAAGAGGTGTCTTGCTGTGTTGGTTTGATTTTTGTGTGATTTAAGAATCATTTGTGTGCTTTTGCATATTTTGAAAGTGTAAGGGTGTAAATTTTTTAAATCTTTTGAAATAGTGCAAAGTCAAGCTCGGGTTGCCTTGACAAACTTGATGTAACTCAAGTTTAAGTGAACCAGTATAAAAATCTTGTGCATTACTCTTTTCTCTAACCCTTATCTCTTGCATTATCATTTAAAGTTTAAAGAATTGTGATCTAAATCATCTTTTTGCCATTATTGAGTGTTTTAGCATCATCGACAGCATTGATCATGTTTGTATAACTCATTAGAACTTGTTTAAAGAATTGTGATCTTTCTAACTTTGTTTTTTGATCAGTTGAAAGTATAAAGTCCATAGGTATTTGCATCTTTACTTGTTGGTTGGGTTGATTTAATTAAAGATAGTTTTTAGCCATTAAATGTTACTTTATTTTTTAACTAGCCAAATAACCTTCCCTTTTTGGCATTTAAACAATTTCAAAACTTACACATAATGTATCAATTAATTTTTTTTTCTCATAAAAAATTGTAGTCTTAGATTTGATATTCAATTCTATATTCTTAAAATTCACCACTTTATAAGTTAATTTTATAGAGTTGAGTTAAGCTTAAAATTCACTTCATAATATAATATCTAAGTCTGGTTATTTATTGCAAAATCCTTCTTTGAGGATCACCACACGTTACGTTAGGATTTTTCCTCACTCAATTCCAATTTCTTTTTCCTTATTTTCATTTCCTCGTAAAAAATTTGTAGTGTTAGATTTTATCTTCAATCTTATATACTAAACTCACCATCTTTTCGGGATCTCATTCTATGGATACTCGTAAGAGAAGAAGACTCATACTCGATTTCAACTACAATAGTAAATTTAAAATATCCAAGCAAAGTCTAATTTTGAACTTTTTATTTCTTATGTTTTCGGTATTTTTCTTCGCTATGGTTTGTTTATACTTCAAAAGTTATTTTGTTTTTATTTTCTTCCTTTGTGCCGTAGGGTTTCCTTTCAGGGGAGAAGTTTCTTTCTCACTCATAGAATAATATATTTTTTTCGTGAAACAACTTCAATAAATACCTCTTGTTTAAAACTTTTAAAATATGAGTGTATGTTTTGTAACATAAAAGATTGATTTTTTGTAATACTTCAAAAGTTATTTGTTTTTGTTTTCTTCCTTTGTGTCGTGGGATTTCCTTTTAGGAAAATTATTTTTAACAGTTTTTTTACACTTTTAACAATGTCAATATGATAACACTTCATTGAATGAAAAAAAAAAATGATGTAACTTGATAAGAGAAAACAAAGATTTGGTGTGACTTAAAAAAAAACTCTGTCAAAGTATCATAGTGATTCCTTTTCGGAAAAAAGTTTCTTTATCACTCATAGTTTAAGATAGAAGGAGTGGAAAGTGGTGGAGGAAGAAAAATAACAAAAAAATAATATAAAAAAATAATATAGATTTTGAGAATTAATGTTAGACCAAATCAAAATACAAATATTACAATACCCTACATTAAATTATCATCTATCATCTATTGACATATAAATGTTTTTCATCCTAGAATAATATATTTTTTCATGAAATAACTTTAATAAATACCTCTTTTTAGAAACTTTAAAAATATCGTGAGAGTATGTTTTGTAACATAAAAGATCGATTTCTTATTTTACATGTCTCTCAATAAAAGAAGAGATCAAATTTGTATGTTTCTTTCAAAGTCTATGAGATGAATTTATTTTAACTACAGTTGAAAACAATTATATTTATCACTCAAGCATTCCATAAATTATAACGTTCACTGATACAAAAAAGTTTCTAAAATAACTATTTCTAATAACATATAATTAATAGTTTATAAAAGTTAGAAACCTTACAGTTATCATCACTTAGACGTTCTGTAAAACACAGAAATAATTAATTGAAATTAAAATCACCAACCCTAGCAATCCTATTACCATTTATCATTTAAAATGTAATCATTCATAACACTTAATAAAAAAAAAAAAAAATCAAAACTTGTTCTTGTATTAAATGGGCTAATGAGATATTTTGGAAAAGGGTTATTCTTCCTGCATCTCTATGTTTTTTCTTCCTGCACCCCCAAAAAAAAGCTGTACCCCAAATATTATTCATTAAAAATATAATAAAAATTCCAACATATTTTTGTTTTTAATATTTTTCATATTGGATATTTCGAAAGCTAACATCAAATTCGAAAAATATCTTTCCGAACATTCAATTTAAAATATAAGAAATAATTTTCTGAAAAAAGCAGTTCAGAAAGTGTTTTCGGATTCGAAATTACTTTCCTAAACATTTATTCTAGAATTTTTTTAATATTACAAAATACTAAGTCTAACATATATATATATATATATATATATATATATATATATATATATATATATTTCAGAATAAACGTTTGGAAGGTATTTCCAACTGGAACACGCCATTCCGAAAATGTTTTTTTTATTCCATAAATTTGATTCAAAAATATATTTTCGGATCTGGAACTATCTTATCTTCCGAAATGTTTAATTTTTTTTCTATAATGATGAAATTGATCTAAATTGAAAATTTTAATTGAAATATGTTAGATCAAATAATAATTGTTTTCATTTTAACTATAAAATATAAGTTTTAAAGAAGTTTAAGCGATCATTTGAGATTAATAAGACATAATTTGATGTTATTATACAGTTGAGTAAAACATTAAAAGTTAAAATAACTGTGTGTTTCATTATTATGATATGTTTTTCTATAGGTTAATGAACAAAAGTCAAAGGAATGGGATTTGTTTTAATAGAGTCAAAGATACTCAAACTTCTGTTTTCTTTTAACATCATAATTATTATCTACCTGTAGAGAGATAACTCTCACAATGTTACAAAGAATAGAATTCTCAAAAACAATAATTGTTTCATATATGAGGTTCTCTTCTGTATAAGAAATAATATAGAGCTTGCTAAAAGAATAATTTTTTTTAGGAATAATTTTTGTGTTTTCTTTCTGACATTCATATTTTAATATATATATATATATATATATATATATTATCAAATAAATGTTAATAATTCAAAAATATCAATATTTAAATTTTTCTAGTTGATATAGATTTATTATATTTAATCCAGAGTTATGATTAGTTAACATTTTTTATAATTAGTATTAATTTTTTTTAACAAATTACTGATAGTTGATGTTATTGATAAAAAGATTACGGCACACATAAGTGAAAAAGTAATCACAGCAAATTTCAAAAACATAATTTTTTTAACATTCGTAAAAAGAATAGTCTTTCTGAAACTGATAAAAAAAACTTTGGCTAATATAATGTGAAAAATAACACTGTTCTAACAAAACCTTTTTAATTTATCCACACCTCATTAATATAAAATTTTATCACTATCTTCTATTAAATAATCTAATTAAAATACATTTTGTAAAAAATTATAAACCTTTTTCTTTTTATAAGACAAAGTTCAACCAATTTCTTACGTTTTGTTTTTTTTAGTATGGGTAGACGTAGTCAAATTTAACAATACATTGCTTGCTTTTATTATCTAAAATGTTTGAAAAAAATTTGCTATCAAGTTCACATCCATAAGTAATTAGTAAATCAATGATAAAATATACAAATGCTAAACTGAGTGAATCGATTTATTTTGAATTGTTGGGTTAAAAATAAGTGTGTCTCCGACTCACTTTATAATTAATCAAAAATTTTACAATCAATTCAATCAATCAAATGTTTATAAGTTAAATGAATCAAAAATATTCTTGATCTGAAATATAAAACTTTTCAAATTCAATTCAAATTATTTGTTATTTAAATTCAAATTAAGAATTTTTAAAATTTCGGTGATCAATGGATTAACTCACTTAATTTGATTCAAATTCACATAATCGATTTGACTCAAAACATAATGAGCAAAATTACCTCACAAATTGTGACAGATTTTGACATGTCTAATTAAATATCTACCTTGTCTTTTCTCCATTGGCGAAAACCACCACTTTCAGGTACCTACAAATTGGTGAACTACTCACTCCTTGTCCCACCCACCTATCTTTGAATTCTTTTGAAGCATTAAATAGAGTCACCGTTGGGAAAATTATCCAGCTTTCATATCATCTCTGTCTGCAGTTAATTCCGGCAATATGACAGTTACAACTTAATGTACATCATCTATTCTCTTCCCTGCTGCTACTGCCAACCCTAGATACCACAACATGGTTTTTTGTTTTGTCATGTCCAAAAACCATGCACATTCTTAATGCATGTCTATTCTCATACCAGACTCAATCAAACAACTAAAACAGACGCTTAATGTTGTCACATTTCAGTGTTGTTGATTGGAGAATTGTTGTGCCCACAAAAGATGAAGGGTTTTGTTTTGGTTGCAAACTAGACACCACTGCAATTATATGTATCTTCATTAATCACTGTCATTCATCAAATTGGAAACAAGTCTAATCCCATGTAGGGTATACCTTCACTTGTTTTTTTTTCTTTTTTATATGAAAAGAACTTCTCACTATTTTCAGAAACTAAAATTTCCGTTTTATTTTCTCTTTCTCTTCCTTTCCTTTTAACTAAGGAAATTTTTAGTCCGCTCATAAACTCATCGTGTGAAATTAAAAACAAATTTTTTATGGAAATGTACCTAGAGGTATCAAAATGTGTTTGAATTCGCGAGCCAAACTGGTTTACTACAGATTCGAATCGGGTTGAGTTAAATTTTTTTTACAAATTTCAATACGGACTGATTTTTTACCTGACTTACCTAGAACCGGCTCACTCGGGTTGAATCCGTGGTAAGGCGGGTTGGTTCACCAACCCGCAAATAAATGGTCACACAAGTATTTTTGGTTAAGTTGAATATTTGGATCATGTTAGGTTGTTTTTTTTAATCAACACATATATAATTTGTATTTTTGTGATTTTGATTTGTATTTGGATTATATTAAAGTTTATTTAGATTTTAATTAGAATGATAATCTAGTTTTGACTAAATAAAAAATAAAAAAAATTGTATTTTTTTAGTAAAATGAGTATGTTAGCTAATCCGTTTAATCCACCAATCGCAATAGATCGGATTGAGTTGAAATTTGTTTGGCTCGTTAATAAATGAGTCGGTTTGATTGACTCATTAAATGATCAATTCGTGATGGATTGAGCTGACTGAGTTACCCATTTTGATGTACCTGTCAAAGATATTTTAAATTTCTGATATAATTATAATGTTTCCACTTTGCATATTATCATGTCTTCAAAATAATTAACCTCTGTTTAACGTTTTGTATGCTCCTCCGACCCCACTCCCACTATCAGTAACATATGGAACCATTGTGTAAATTCCAGAACCACACAAACCTTATCTATCAATGCCTCGCTGTGATTTGGTCAATATAATTATATCAATCTTTCCGATAATTCCAAAGATTATAATTTATAAGTTCTTAATAATTCATACTTCTTGTCAGAATCTGGCAATATTCATATACAATAGTTTTAAAATTTTCTACTAATCTTACTATTTTTAATGATGACGCGTTTGTGTTAATGATCACGATAGTACCAATACTAAAAACACGCATATAACATAGTTGCACTGAAGAGTTTTTTTCTGCAGAAAGGGTATTATAAAATGCTAAATTAGTTTTATATGGCTGAGTTTTTCTTAAAACATAAAAGCACGTTTAGATTGGCTATATTAAGTAACCATAATTTTAACTATATTGAAATAAAGTAAATGGGTGTCTTGTGCTGTACGTGTAAATGATTTATTATTATTATTATTATTATTACTTAGTAAGAACAAGTTGGCTTTTCATGACCAACATAAAACCGTCCAAAGAAATATTCAAGGTCAAGGTACACGATAGGTTTTATTTACATTCTTAATTAGCTGTCACATATTTTTTCTTTTTTGTAAACAAATTCTACCACTAAAATGAGATTGAAATGTGATTTCATGGGTTTATAAAGTTTTAATAATATCAGCATTGAAAAAACTAACACGGCATCATTTCATGTTAGATAACGAATAAATTTTCATAATTGCATTAAATAACTCTTTTAACTTTGAAAATGACGTAATTAGGTGTTATCTCAACTAATACACTCTGAAAATTCAGTGTATCTTTGGAACGAGTTTTTTCATACTAATTTAAGAAAAATAAAGTTGACGTTTTTGTGAGTTAAAATTAACTAATATATAAATTAAAAATAAAAATATACAATTTCAACTTTATTATTTTTTCCATTAATTTATATGAAAACTCCTCTAGATTTGGTCTGATAATAATTTATATTGAAGAAAAATGTGTGAGCCGGACACAAAACGTGGGGTATTCCACGTGGCCCATTCCCGCGAATATAACGCAGTGTCCACACGGAATATGTTACGGCGTCGTTTTATCCGTTTGTCGCCTCGCTCCATCTCATCATGTTTCTGACACCAACCTCATCTCTCTCACTTTTATTTCCGGCACGCTCTATGTGAGTGCGTGAATCCCACTCTTTCACTTCTAACCAAAAAATGAAAAAGTAGCCGTTGCAGGAGCCCACGTGGCACTTTGCCGACACGGTGTTTGTTGGATTTAGAGTCCACATGCTTTGCTTATTCTATCTTTCTAATTACCAATCATTTTCACAAAATTGCATATATTGTTAATTATTAACATTTAATATTATTTCTCATAAAATCTCACATAAATAACTACTAGTAGTAAATAAAATAAATATTATGACAGTGGTGCACGGGGTGTGTGTGAGAAATCGAATTCAGTGTTGTGTTGTTCGCCTGTAACGTAACAAGTAAGCTCCGACACTGTCTTTAACCCTTTCTTCTCTCTCTCTCTCTCTCTCTCTCTCTCTCTCTCTCTCCATGGAAGCCAATCTGAATGTCAGTGATCTCCCAAGATAGTTGGTGTGTTGGGTAGGAAAGGGCTTAAAAGTGACGTGTCTTCTAAGGAGGTTTCACTGCACGGTGGTGGCGGAATCTTCTTGCTTCGTTCCCTTACCAAGATATCCGAATACCCTTTGATTCAACTTTGGATCGTCTTCTCTGATTTCCCTTCATTGGTGGGTTTAAACACACTTGGGGTTTTCCCTCACCCAACTCTCTTTGTGCAATAACCGCAAACAGCGAACTTTTTCTTATTTTCTATTTCTTGAAAAGAAAATATAACAAGCTCTTTATATTTGCTTCTCCGTTTTAGCCCAAGAGGACTTATTAAATCTCTGTTGTTGTAGTAAAGGAAACCACTTGATAAATTACTTTGCTTCAGGGTTTCTATAATTAAGCGTAGATCATAAAATGGTAAGAGGGTTCAATTAGTTATAAGTAATTTGTGTGAATTTTATGGTGAGAAAAAAAAGTCTATTCTTTCTAACTTTGCTTGAGTCGGGACCATATGAAAATTAATTTCAACAAGATCTTTACTGAATTATCTGTGTATTCTTTATCTACCCTTGTTTGTTACTCATTTCTTTTGATTGTTTTACAGGTGTATACTGTGTGTTCTTTCTAGAGGGGAAAGAAAATGGCTACACTCCAAGATATTGGGCTTGCGGCTGGGTTGAACATTCTGAGTGCGTTTATTTTCTTTGTGGCATTTGCTATTCTGAGGCTTCAACCTTTTAATGATCGTGTGTACTTCCCAAAATGGTACCTGAAGGGTCTAAGATCAGATCCTGTGCACGGAGGAGCGTTTGTGCGCAAGTTTGTGAATTTAGACTGGAGAGCATATATTAAGTTTTTGAATTGGATGCCAGCTGCACTTAGAATGCCGGAGCCTGAACTTATTGACCATGCTGGATTGGACTCTGCTGTTTACTTGAGGATTTACTTGATAGGGTATGTATGAACAATGAGTGAATACCACATCAGTTGAGGAGAACGTGATTCTGATGTTTTATGTTTCTGTTATGCAGACTTAAAATCTTTGTTCCAATAGCATTCCTGGCATGGGCAGTTCTTGTTCCTGTCAATTCCACAAGTACCGGGCTGGAAGGCGCCGCCAAACTGGACAACATAACTTCCAGCGATATTGATAAACTCTCGATTTCAAATGTCCACAGTGAATCTCAAAGGTTTCATCGCCATTATCCTGTGCTATTACAGTTTTTCACTTTTGCTGCTGTATCTTCATGCTATTTAGTAAATTAGTTTCTAATCCAAAGCACTACCTGCATTTAAAGATGCATTGGTGACCAAATATATATGTTTTATCAATCTTGAGGCTTTAGGTCTAATGTTTACCTTTTGCTGCTGTATCTTAGGTTATTTAGTATTAGTTTCTAATCCAAAGTACTAGCTGCATATAAAGATGTATTGTTGAGCATAATATATATGGCTTGACTTTGTTGAGGCTTTATATCTAGCGTTCAACTTGGTGCAACCCTAGTATACTATGGAAATCTTAACTGCTCTACGTCTTTGCTCTAGATTCCTTGATTTATCTTAATTATTTTTGTTCTTATCAGAATCTTTATCGTTATTTCTTCTCTTGTCTTAATACTGTGATTGTATCATATTTTCTCTGCCTTCTCATGAGAATCCTTATCATTACATCTAAGATAAGATCTCTTGCTTGTTCATTCCAATTATGAGCATTTCATTTTTTTGTTATGCATAATCTCGCTTGTTAAAAGTTTTGAAGTTACTGTTAAGGTGGTCCATGTCACACTCTATGGTTGTATACTTATTATACAATTTTGGTTTTCTTAGATTGCCATTGCTATTATTATGGCTGTGTGCTCTACTAAAGTTTTGTGCTCTACCTCAGGTTTTGGGCACACATTGTAGTTGCTTATGCATTTACCTTTTGGACATGCTATATTTTATCCAAGGAGTATGAAAAAGTTGCTGCAATGAGATTGCAGTTTCTTGCGTCAGAAAAACGCCGTCCTGATCAATACACGGTAAATTTGATTTTTCTCCATTTTAACAAGGAACTTTTCTTTATTGTTGCATATTTTGGTTCTGTTTTTGTCTACCACACTCACTTTTTTTTAGTTTGGGCAGCTGAGATTGAGATGAAGTAATGAAACTTTGATGTTTTATTTCTTGTGTTAGAGGCTACTTAGTCATTTTTTCTAGGCCTTACTTTACGACTCTGTAGATTACCAGTGAGGAGTTGCTGGTCATAGGCAAGCATATTAACATTCTAGCTATCTATGGAAGGTGTATAAAAAGGGTATAAAAGCATATCGATAATGTAGTGATGACTGTTGTGCTGCTTTTAGAGGAGCTGTCCAATCCCATCATCATTTTTATCTTTTAACAAGTATTGGGAAATTGTAGTCATTGACTGAACTGTTACACCAGTTACATGTTGGTATTTAGATGTGAGATATTTGATCAATCATATTTTGCTTATAGAATTTTTGTCTTCTTCAGGTACTCGTTAAAAACATTCCACCAGATCCTGATGAATCTGTAAGTGAGCTTGTGGAGCATTTTTTTCTGGTCAATCATCCGGACAACTATCTTACTCACCAGGTTGGTTTCACCTTTGTACACTGTACTGCTAGAATGTTTTGTTCTTAAGAATTTAAGATGCACTGGGCGATGATTTCTAATTTGAAAGTCTCATCTCTTAGTGTAATATTAAATTTGTTAATCATCTCATTGTTTCTTAAATGATGTATATGAAACATTTAGATCTATATTAGGAAAATGTAATTTTCACCTTGCATTTGGGACTGAGAGGGGAAAATAGTTTGTTTAAGCTTATTTATTGTGACATCATCGCAGGTTGTTTATAATGCAAACAAACTATCAAAGTTGGTTAAAAAGAAGAAAAAGTTGCAGAATTGGCTTGTATACTATCAAAACAAACTTGAAAGAACCTCAGAAAGACCTCAAGTAAAGGTATTTAATTTTAATCTTACATGCATTCAGAAGTTTGTCATAACTATCTTCAGATTTACTACAATCTTTCTCTCTTCTACGTTTTTTGCTAGACTGGTTTCCTTGGTCTTTGCGGAGTGCAAGTAGATGCTATTGATCATCACAACACTGAAATTGACAGATTGTCAAAGGAAGTAAGTAGCATTTGTTTTCTTTTTGCAGTTTTTACAACGCTGCATGACAATATTTAGTAATTCTCATGATGAATGCATTGATTCAAGTTTATTGCCTTCCACAGATAGCTTTAGAGAGAGATAAGGTCAGCAATGATCCCAATTCTGTCATACCTGCTGCATTTGTTTCATTTAAAACTCGATGGGGTGCTGCAGTTTGTGCACAAACCCAACAAACAAGAAATCCAACACTGTGGTTGACTGAGTGGGCTCCGGAGCCACGTGACGTCTATTGGTCTAACTTGTCGATTCCTTATGTTTCCCTCACTGTTAGAAGGTTGATCGTAGGTGTTGCATTCTTTTTCCTCACCTTCTTTTTTATGATTCCAATTGCAATTGTACAAAGTCTTGCAAGTATTGACGGAATCCGGAAAAGAGCGCCATGGTTGAAGCCTATTATTGATATGTAAGTCTCATCTCACAGTTGTACCTCTGAAGATATAATTCCATCCTCATGCATTCCTGGAGGTTACTGATTTGAATTTACTTTATTGTGCAGTGGTTTCATTAAGTCATTCATTCAAGGTTTTCTACCTGGTATTGCATTAAAGCTTTTTCTCATCTTTTTGCCAACAATATTGATGATCATGTCAAAGTTTGAAGGCTTTGGATCTATTTCATCTCTGGAGAGAAGATCAGCTTCTAGATACTATATTTTCAATCTTGTTAATATATTTCTTGGGAACATACTTACCGGAACAGCATTTGAACAGCTGGACTCTTTCATTCACCAACCAGCCAATGAGTAAGTCATTCAAGATACAAGTCTCGTTTTTCCTTTTTGAAAATTATTTACTCCCTCTGGTTCTTAATACAAGACTTTTAACATAATCACATACCAATAAAAGTAATCAATTTAGGGTGATCTTTTGTACAAAAGTGTTACCAATGTGCCAAATTAATCTTCATTATTCGTTCATTCAGAACACAATTCCTCATAATGTTTATAATAGGAGTAGCGAAGGAAAATAAATCTAAAGCTGTATAGAAATTATAAAATACCTTATAAAAAGGACCAACAATTTATTTTAAAATGGCCCTTATAAGTACAGGAGGGAGTGTGTTTCCTTTGTTTGATTTCTTACATATTTTTTAGTGAACCAAATTCTTCTGGCTGTGTAAATTTGTAGTACCTGTGGTGCTCAACTATTACATCATGTTATTGTTAAGAGCACCAACATCATGGTTGCATTCATTGCTCCAAGATGTTATCTCAATTTACACCATGTCGATATGATAAAAATCCTTCTATATTCATGTCAGATATCCTGTGACAATCGGCACTGCAATTCCTCTGAAAGCAAGTTTCTTCATCACTTATATAATGGTTGATGGATGGGCTGGTATAGCTGCGGAGGTTTTGATGTTGAAACCGCTAATCATATATCACTTGAAGAATTTTTTCTTGGTGAAGACCGAAAAGGATAGGGAGGAAGCTATGGATCCTGGGAGTATTGGTTTCAACACTGGAGAACCTCGAATACAATTGTACTTTTTGCTGGGTCTAGTCTATGCTGCAGTCACACCTACTGTTCTTCCTTTCATTATAATTTTCTTCGGGCTGGCCTATGTTGTCTTCCGTCATCAGGTAGTTTAGTCACCAAGAATTATATTGTACATGTGTTGATTGTGTAATTTGAGCCTCTTATGTTTCTTGCCACAGATAATCAATGTTTATAATCAAGAGTACGAGAGTGGTGCAGCATTCTGGCCTGATGTTCACTTTCGTGTCATTATTGCGCTGATAGTGTCACAGGTAGTTCTGATGGGACTCCTCACCACCAAAAAGGCTGCTTCATCAACTCCATTTCTGATTGTACTCCCAATACTTACCATATGGTTCCATAGATACTGCAAAGGCCGGTTTGAACCTGCATTTGTGAGATATCCCTTGCAGGTACTTCAATTAACCATTCTGATCACTCATAAACCTTCATCACACGTTTTCTCTGTCATGAAATTCTTAAGTTGGTTTCTGGTTTGTAAATACGTGAACAGGAAGCAATGATGAAAGACACATTGGAACGAGCCACAGAACCTAACCTGAACTTGAAAGCTTACCTTCAAAATGCCTATGTTCATCCAGTTTTCAAGGCCAGCCTCGGTGAGGATGATGACGAAGACGAAGAGGCTGTGAGTCTCAAGTGGGAAAATGAGAGTATTACTGTGCCCACAAAACGGCAATCAAGAAAGAACACACCTTTGCCTAGCAGAATTAGTGGTGCATCATCTCCTTCTCTTCCTGATGCCATTCGAAATCAGCCAGAGCCATAAATCATGGACCAAGGAATGATGATATCATCGTTGTTGAACCAACCACAACTTTTGCTAAGGTTGGATGTGTGTGTTCACATGTAACATATCGATTGACACGTGATTCCAGCATAAACTGAGAAAGCTGAGTGGTAACAAGCTGGTGTTGGACTTTATGATCGGCAAGAACAAAGTTTAAAGTAGAGATTCTTTGATGGTATTTCGGATTTTGTTAATAGAGAATTTGTTCCACTGATGTAGCAATAGTTAGTTACACTTTCAAATCTGTGTCACCGCAGATTGCTGTAAATTATCCAAAAACTCATCATGGTTTAAGATTCTGTGAATAATTTTCTCTCTTTCTTTACCTTTGACTCTTTCTTGTACTTCTGCACATCTTTAACACTCGATCACTTGGTTCCTTTGTGCTCAGTTTCTTCTTCAATTTAATCTTTCTATTATTCATAAAATGGGTTCAATTTGATACCTTCTTCAAAGTATTGTCTCTTTTCGCTCCATCCTAGAGGTTTTAAATTGTCATCTTTTAAAATATATTTTATTAAATTTTACAAACAAATATAAAACTAAGAAGTTAAAGAGATAGCGACTAAAAAATTATCGTACCAGTGATAATTAATAAGATGTTATTGATAGTATATTATGCTATTATTTGTATTATGTTATTATTATAATGTTATTAAATTAGAAAATTATCTATATAATAATGTTCAAACTTAATTGGGTATATCGCCATTATACAATTACCTCTTTAGATTTCAGTTGTCAAAATTGAGTTCTTCAAGCAAATAATTTTAGTATTTTAAATTATAAAAGGGAAAATCCTTTTATATATTACATTTTTTTAGATTTTAGAAAATAACAATATTTTTTTGAAAGATGATAGATGTTTTATTTTTTGAAAATAACATCAATTTTAAGTGTTTGTGGTATTATATAATTTTCTAATTTAAGTGACTGTGAAGGTGTAAAGGTTATATATATATATATATATATATATATATATATATATATATATATATATATATTAAAGGTGTAAAAGTAAAAAATTTATTACTTTTTTTAAGTTTGTTAAAATGAGATTATCATAATTTTAAACTATTATATTGGTAAGAAAAACGCTAATAGTTATGTTGAATTATTGCAGCGATTTAAAACTGATGATATATATATATATATATATATATATATATATATATATATATATATATATATATATATATATGTGTGTGTGTGTGTATTTGTATGGTTTATAAACCATCTTATATATTTTTTAACTGATTATGTAGTGTTTTATAAATTTTAAATTTTAACTACTTAAAATAATGGCTGTTAAATGCCGTTATTAAAAAATCTTAAAAACCAATATTTGCGATCAGAATATTAGAGATCTTTCGATAAATAAAATATGAAATTGAACTTTTATTTTTAATAATGGAGAACCAGATCCAATAAATTAAAGAAAAAAAAAAGCAAAGTAATTCAATCAAATAAAAAATAATAACATATTTGCATCTATGTGGAGACCTTTGTTTAAATTTTGAAAAGATAAATCATCATGGTAGTAAAAATTTTAGAGGAAAAAAAAGGAAGATAATTCTTGATCTTTGATAAAATATAATTTTTTTGTTACAACTTATTGAAAAGATGTATGAGCTGCAAGTTAACTGTAATAAAATTGATGATTGAAGTTAATAGTTGAATTATAATTGTAAGAAACTCGTCTATATAAGTGAGTCATTGTTTCTATAATATGTAAGGAATAATAATATAATTCAAATTCCTATTTGTTTATAAATTGAGATCATAATTGTGTTATTTGATGAGATATGATTTTTTTATACAAAATTTTCATATTGAAATTAAAATCTGTCTTTTCTACCTATTTTTAATGGTAAAAGGTGTGATAGTTAATGTATCCAAACGATAATAATTCTTTAATTTCAATTTATAACATTTGTTATATATAGAAAGAGGGGTAGAGAGAGGTAAAGGTTGTAAAATGTGTTTGATGATTTGATAGATGTGATGAATAAAAAAATGTTTTAATTAATAAAATTGTTATATTTTTACTCTTTTAATTAAAATTTACATAAAATAAAATATTATTATTATCTAATTATTGTCACTATTAATATAATAATAATAATAATAATAATAATAATAATTTGTATTTATTTCTCAATAGCTTTAATTTTACATTTAACATTAGTATTATTGATAATGTTATTATTATTGTTGTTATCATTATTAATAATAATAATGTAATTTATATTATTATGATTAAAAAGTATGATACATACATATAAAAATTATGAATAAAAAGTATGACTTGTATTCTTTTTCTTAATTTCTTTACTCACGAGGAGATAGGAATCTCAGGTCTTCCTCAAATTTATCAATTTAAATTGGTTTGAATTTCTTGAAATAGATTCCTGCATCAATTTCTCTTTCTTCCTCTCAAATAATATATTTATCAAATAAAGTTAAAAATATTAGATAATAAATAATTATATCATTGAATATTATTTTTAAATATTTTAAAGATTCCGTAATAATTTATTATTAACTTAATTACTCAGATGAATCTCACTTTGGTAGAAGTATAATTTGGTCTCTTTTAAAAAATTTCAATTTTTTACAACTTTTGAAAAAATATCTTAATTAGGTTTCTTTTAAAAAAATATTAACGACGCTAACGACATGTCCTTGTCAATATGTGGTTTTCATATTTTTTTTAATTTTTTTTTTCAAATAATTTTGTTGATATGTGTCAGATCTCTGATGTGAAACGTGACAATATCAATGCTACATGACTAGATAATGCCATGTAGAGATGTCAATTCAGGGCGGGTTGGCCCGTAGGCTCGCATAAAAAAACGTAGGGTGGGCTGAGATGTTGAACCC